>NW_028295782.1:2400000-3000000 GCF_964341445.2 Mesoplodon mirus
ACTAATGTGCGTAAAATATGCCTTTTGAAACGGTCGTTTTGAAATATGGACGTCCTTTGAATTTTTTGGTCGATATGTGACCCCAGGATTTGTTTTCAGGGCAGGTGTCATTTACAGGCCTGCAATGATTTTGAATATCAACTGACCATTAGCGTTGGGATTAAAGCTGCTGTTGTGTGAAACGGCCACAAGGTGGCAGCAGTTCACCCTTACCAAATCTGGATACTAGGGCAAGAGAGCCTCAGTGGAAGTGGTGTTCTAGATTGGAGTTTAGAATGGAATGTACCAGGAGAAAGCCCCTCACGTTTGTCTCACTACTTCTTGTTCGTGTTTTTAATTTAATTTTTTATTTTTTATTACAGCAAGTTTGATTACAATGTTTGGCTTGTTGTAGGTGTGGAAGATGTGGTTCTTTTACACATATACAGATGACTGTTCTTCTTGGGATCCTTTTCCCATGTACGTTATGACAGAATGTTGAGTAGTCCTCTCTTGGTATTCTGTAGGTCTTTGGTGATTATATATGTCACCTGTGTTTGTATATGTCTGTTAACCCCGATATCGTAATGAAACCTATCCTCACACCTTTCCATTGGTGAACCATAAGTTTGTTTAATGAATCTGTGATTGCCCTTCTCCGTGGAAATATCTGCCCTGGTATCCATTTTTAGGTAACACCTATAAGTGATATGATATGATATGTGTCTTTCACTTTCTGACTTACTACAAGTCACGTGATTACTTCTAGACTCATCTACGGTGCTGCAAATGGCATTGTGTCCTTTTTTCCCTTGGCTTCTCTTCTGCCTTAGCGGGGTCCATTTTCAACAATGTGATTCCCTGAGGGTTGTGGATTAGCTGACCTGGGCTGCCTTACCCTGCCGGCCCGCCCTCCCCAGGTGTGCCTCGTTGAGATCAATATAAACAGAGCTCCAGGCAGCAATAGCCCCTGAAGCTGTGCCTGACTCCATATTCTCTGCCCCGTCAGCAGTCTCGGGGCTGTGCTGGTGGGAGGGAGTGAGGGGCCACAGCTTTGTGGGTGGCCCGGTGTGAGTGGGGTTCTGCTGGCCTTTCTGCAGGAGTTGCCAGGCTGCCGCCTGTAAAGAAGAGGATGTGTCACCCATACCTTCCGCTGGAATTTCTCTCCGGACAGAGGTGAGGAAGGAAAAAAGCAGTGGGGTCCGGGACAGGAGGGGTATCTCAGGCAGGGCAATGGAAAGCTTCTGGAAGAGCACCCGGGGCCAGGACCACGCTGGCTGGCCTGCAGGCACCAAGTTGGCCTGCGTGCTGTCGCTGGTGTGGCTCCACGGTCCTTCCTCTAGGCTTTCAAGCCCTTGTACATATTCAGTTGTTTTACCTGGAAACGGTGGGAACAGATCAGAAGCAGCTGGCCTGGGGCTCAGCTCACGTTTACTCACAGATGCCTCGGCACGGTCCCCCAGCTTTTCAATGAGGACTCTCCTTGTGTGGGTGGTGCGTGGCTGGCTGTATGGGAGATGGTTCCCCACCTCTGACCAATTTCAGAAATGTTTACCGCTGGAGCAAGTGCCGTGATAGGGTTTTCCTCTGTATAACTCGTGGGTTCACTTTTTTTTTCTTTTATGTTTCAAGTTAGATGTTATTCCTCTTTTATGTATTTATAAATATAAGCATGGAAATATTTCATTCCTATAAATACATCTGTGTGACGGGAAGAACTTTTTTCTGTTTTATTTTTAAATTTTACTTTTTAAAATTTTGAAATTTTATTTATTTTTTTATACAGCACGTTATTATTAGTTATGTATTTTATGCATATACATGTATACAGGTCAATCCCAAACTCCCAACTCATCCCACCACCACCACCCCATGGCTTCCCACACTTGGTGTCCATACGTTTGTTCTCTACCTCTGTGTCTCTATTTCTTCCCTGCAAACCAGTTCATCTGTACCATTTTTAGGCTCCACATATATGCATTAATATACAATATTTGTTTTCCTCTTTCTGACTTACTTCATTCTGTATGACAGTCTCTCGATCCATCGATGTCTCTACAAATGACCCAGTTTCATTCCTTTTTATGGCCGAGTCATATTCCATTTTATATATGTACCACATCTTTATCCATTCATCTGTCTGTGGGCATTTAGGTTGCTTCCATTACCTGGCTATTGTAAATAGTGCTGCAACGAACATTGTGGTGAATGTGCCTTTTTGAAATACGGTTTTCTCTGGGTATATGCCCAGAAGTGGGATTGCTGGATCAGATGGTAATTCTATTTCTAGTTTTTTTAAGGAAACTCCATACTGTTCTGCATAGTGACTGTATCAATTTACATTCCCACCAATAGTGGAAGAGGGCTCCTTTTGTCCACACCCTCCCCAGAATTGATTGTTTGTAGATTTTCTGATGATGCCGATTCTAACAGGTGTGAGGTGATACCGCATTGTAGTTTTGATTTGCATTTCTCTAATAATTAGTGCTGTTGAGCAGCTTTTCATGTGCGTCTTGGCCATCTCTGTGTCTCCTTTGAAGAAACGTCTCTTTAGATCTTCTGCCCATTTTTTTGGGTTGTTTGTTTTTTTAATATTAAGCTGCATGAGCTGTTTATATATATTGGAGATTAAACCTTTGTCCATTGATTCGTCTGCAACGATTTTCGCCCATTCTGAGGGATGCCTTTTTCCATTCCCGTGTTTTTTAACAAAAAAGGAAAGAAAGGAAAAGAAGCAGAACACTAATGTGCGTAAAATATGCCTTTTGAAACGGTCGTTTTGAAATATGGACGTCCTTTGAATTTTTTGGTCGATATGTGACCCCAGGATTTGTTTTCAGGGCAGGTGTCATTTACAGGCCTGCAATGATTTTGAATATCAACTGACCATTAGCGTTGGGATTAAAGCTGCTGTTGTGTGAAACGGCCACAAGGTGGCAGCAGTTCACCCTTACCAAATCTGGTTACTAGGGCAAGAGAGCCTCAGTGGAAGTGGTGTTCTAGATTGGAGTTTAGAATGGAATGTACCAGGAGAAAGCCCCTCACGTTTGTCTCACTACTTCTTGTTCGTGTTTTTAATTTAAGTTTTTATTTTTTATTACAGCAAGTTTGATTACAATGTTTGGCTTGTTGTAGGTGTGGAAGATGTGGTTCTTTTACACATATACAGATGACTGTTCTTCTTGGGATCCTTTTCCCATGTACGTTATGACAGAATGTTGAGTAGTCCTCTCTTGGTATTCTGTAGGTCTTTGGTGATTATATATGTCACCTGTGTTTGTATATGTCTGTTAACCCCGATATCGTAATGAAACCTATCCTCACACCTTTCCTTTGGTGAACCATAAGTTTGTTTAATGAATCTGTGATTGCCCTTCTCCGTGGAAATATCTGCCCTGGTATCCATTTTTAGGTAACACCTATAAGTGATATGATATGATATGTGTCTTTCACTTTCTGACTTACTACAAGTCACGTGATTACTTCTAGACTCATCTACGGTGCTGCAAATGGCATTGTGTCCTTTTTTCCCTTGGCTTCTCTTCTGCCTTAGCGGGGTCCATTTTCAACAATGTGATTCCCTGAGGGTTGTGGATTAGCTGACCTGGGCTGCCTTACCCTGCCGGCCCGCCCTCCCCAGGTGTGCCTCGTTGAGATCAATATAAACAGAGCTCCAGGCAGCAATAGCCCCTGAAGCTGTGCCTGACTCCATATTCTCTGCCCCGTCAGCAGTCTCGGGGCTGTGCTGGTGGGAGGGAGTGAGGGGCCACAGCTTTGTGGGTGGCCCGGTGTGAGTGGGGTTCTGCTGGCCTTTCTGCAGGAGTTGCCAGGCTGCCGCCTGTAAAGAAGAGGATGTGTCACCCATACCTTCCGCTGGAATTTCTCTCCGGACAGAGGTGAGGAAGGAAAAAAGCAGTGGGGTCCGGGACAGGAGGGGTATCTCAGGCAGGGCAATGGAAAGCTTCTGGAAGAGCACCCGGGTCCAGGACCACGCTGGCTGGCCTGCAGGCACCAAGTTGGCCTGCGTGCTGTCGCTGGTGTGGCTCCACGGTCCTTCCTCTAGGCTTTCAAGCCCTTGTACATATTCAGGTGTTTTACCTGGAAAGGGTGGGAACAGATCAGAAGCAGCTGGCCTGGGGCTCAGCTCACGTTTACTCACAGATGCCTCGGCACGGTCCCCCAGCTTTTCAATGAGGACGCTCCTTGTTGGGGGTTGGGTGGCTGGCTGTATGGGAGATGGTTCCCCACCTCTGACCAATTTCAGAATTGTTTACCGCTGGAGCAAGTGCCGTGATAGGGTTTTCCTCTGTATAACTCGTGGGTTCAATTTTTTTTTCTTTTTTGGTTCAAGTTAGATTTTATTCCTCTTTTATGTATTTATAAATATAAGCATGGAAATAATTCATTCCTATAAATACATCTGTGTGACGGGAAGAATTTTTTCTGTTTTATTTTTAAATTTTATTTTTTAAAATTTTGAAATTTAATTTTATTTATGTTTTTATACAGCACGTTATTATTAGTTATGTATTTTATGCATATACATGTATACAGGTCAATCCCAATCTCCCAACTCATCCCACCACCACCACCCCATGGCTTCCCACACTTGGTGTCCATACGTTTGTTCTCTACCTCTGTGTCTCTATTTCTTCCCTGCAAACCAGTTCATCTGTACCATTTTTAGGCTCCACATATATGCATTAATATACAATATTTGTTTTCCTCTTTCTGACTTACTTCATTCTGTATGACAGTCTCTCGATCCATCGATGTCTCTACAAATGACCCAGTTTCTTTCCTTTTTATGGCCGAGTCATATTCCATTTTATATATGTACCACATCTTTATCCATTCATCTGTCTGTGGGCATTTAGGTTGCTTCCATTACCTGGCTATTGTAAATAGTGCTGCAACGAACATTGTGGTGAATGTGCCTTTTTGAAATACGGTTTTCTCTGGGTATATGCCCAGAAGTGGGATTGCTGGATCAGATGGTAATTCTATTTCTAGTTTTTTTAAGGAAACTCCATACTGTTCTGCATAGTGACTGTATCAATTTACATTCCCACCAATAGTGGAAGAGGGCTCCTTTTGTCCACACCCTCCCCAGAATTGGTTGTTTGTAGATTTTCTGATGATGCCGATTCTAACAGGTGTGAGGTGATACCTCATTGTAGTTTTGATTTGCATTTCTCTAATAATTAGTGCTGTTGAGCAGCTTTTCATGTGCGTCTTGGCCATCTCTGTGTCTCCTTTGAAGAAACGTCTCTTTAGATCTTCTGCCCATTTTTTTTGGGTTGTTTGTTTTTTTAATATTAAGCTGCATGAGTTGTTTATATATATTGGAGATTAAACCTGTGTCCATTGATTCGTTTGCAACGATTTTCACCCATCCTGAGGGATGCCTTTTTTCATTCCCGTTTTTTTTAACAAAAAAGGAAAGAAAGGAAAAGAAGCAGAACACTAATGTGCGTAAAATATGCCTTTTGAAACGGTCGTTTTGAAATATGGACGTCCTTTGAAATTTTTGGTCGATAGGTGACCCCAGGATTTGTTTTCAGGGCAGGTGTCATTTACAGGCCTGCAATGATTTTGAATATCAACTGACCATTAGCGTTGGGATTAAAGCTGCTGTTGTGTGAAACGGCCACAAGGTGGCAGCAGTTCACCCTTACCAAATCTGGTTACTAGGGCAAGAGAGCCTCAGTGGAAGTGGTGTTCTAGATTGGAGTTTAGAATGGAATGTACCAGGAGAAAGCCCCTCACGTTTGTCTCACTACTTCTTGTTCGTGTTTTTAATTTAAGTTTTTATTTTTTATTACAGCAAGTTTGATTACAATGTTTGGCTTGTTGTAGGTGTGGAAGATGTGGTTCTTTTACACATATACAGATGACTGTTCTTCTTGGGATCCTTTTCCCATGTACGTTATGACAGAATGTTGAGTAGTCCTCTCTTGGTATTCTGTAGGTCTTTGGTGATTATATATGTCACCTGTGTTTGTATATGTCTGTTAACCCCGATATCGTAATGAAACCTATCCTCACACCTTTCCATTGGTGAACCATAAGTTTGTTTAATGAATCTGTGATTGCCCTTCTCCGTGGAAATATCTGCCCTGGTATCCATTTTTAGGTAACACCTATAAGTGATATGATATGATATGTGTCTTTCACTTTCTGACTTACTACAAGTCACGTGATTACTTCTAGACTCATCTACGGTGCTGCAAATGGCATTGTGTCCTTTTTTCCCTTGGCTTCTCTTCTGCCTTAGCGGGGTCCATTTTCAACAATGTGATTCCCTGAGGGTTGTGGATTAGCTGACCTGGGCTGCCTTACCCTGCCGGCCCGCCCTCCCCAGGTGTGCCTCGTTGAGATCAATATAAACAGAGCTCCAGGCAGCAATAGCCCCTGAAGCTGTGCCTGACTCCATATTCTCTGCCCCGTCAGCAGTCTCGGGGCTGTGCTGGTGGGAGGGAGTGAGGGGCCACAGCTTTGTGGGTGGCCCGGTGTGAGTGGGGTTCTGCTGGCCTTTCTGCAGGAGTTGCCAGGCTGCCGCCTGTAAAGAAGAGGATGTGTCACCCATACCTTCCGCTGGAATTTCTCTCCGGACAGAGGTGAGGAAGGAAAAAAGCAGTGGGGGCCGGGACAGGAGGGGTATCTCAGGCAGGGCAATGGAAAGCTTCTGGAAGAGCGCCCGGGGCCAGGACCACGCTGGCTGGCCTGCAGGCACCAAGTTGGCCTGCGTGCTGTCGCTGGTGTGGCTCCACGGTCCTTCCTCTAGGCTTTCAAGCCCTTGTACATATTCAGGTGTTTTACCGGGAAAGGGTGGGAACAGATCAGAAGCAGCTGGCCTGGGGCTCAGCTCACGTTTACTCACAGATGCCTCGGCACGGTCCCCCAGCTTTTCAATGAGGACGCTCCTTGTGTGGGGGGTGGGTGTCTGGCTGTATGGGAGATGGTTCCCCACCTCTGACCAATTTCAGAATTGTTTACCGCTGGAGCAAGTGCCGTGATAGGGTTTTCCTCTGTATAACTCGTGGGTTCAATTTTTTTTTTCTTTTTTGGTTCAAGTTAGATTTTATTCCTCTTTTATGTATTTATAAATATAAGCATGGAAATAATTCATTCCTATAAATACATCTGTGTGACGGGAAGAATTTTTTCTGTTTTATTTTTAAATATTATTTTTTAAAATTTTGAAATTTAATTTTATTTATGTTTTTATACAGCACGTTATTATTAGTTATGTATTTTATGCATATACATGTATACAGGTCAATCCCAATCTCCCAACTCATCCCACCACCACCACCCCATGGCTTCCCACACTTGGTGTCCATACGTTTGTTCTCTACCTCTGTGTCTCTATTTCTTCCCTGCAAACCAGTTCATCTGTACCATTTTTAGGCTCCACATATATGCATTAATATACAATATTTGTTTTCCTCTTTCTGACTTACTTCATTCTGTATGACAGTCTCTCGATCCATCGATGTCTCTACAAATGACCCAGTTTCATTCCGTTTTATGGCCGAGTAATATTCCATTTTATATATGTACCTCATCTTTATCCATTCATCGGTCTGTGGGCATTTAGGTTGCTTCCATTTCCTGGCTAATGTAAATAGTGCTGCAACGAACATTGTGGTGAATGTGCCTTTTTGAAATACAGTTTTCTCTGGGTATATGCCCAGAAGTGGGATTGCTGGATCAGATGGTAATTCTATTTCTAGTTTTTTTAAGGAAACTCCATACTGTTCTCCATAGTGACTGTATCAATTTACATTCCCACCAATAGTGGAAGAGGGCTCCTTTTGTCCACACCCTCCCCAGAATTGGTTGTTTGTAGATTTTCTGATGATGCCGATTCTAACAGGTGTGAGGTGATACCTCATTGTAGTTTTGATTTGCATTTCTCTAATAATTAGTGCTGTTGAGCAGCTTTTCATGTGCGTCTTGGCCATCTCTGTGTCTCCTTTGAAGAAACGTCTCTTTAGATCTTCTGCCCATTTTATTTTGGGTTGTTTGTTTTTTTTTAATATTAAGCTGCATGAGCTATTTATATATATTGGAGATTAAACCTGTGTCCATTGATTCGTTTGCAACGATTTTCACCCATCCTGAGGGATGCCTTTTTTCATTCCCGTTTTTTTTAACAAAAAAGGAAAGAAAGGAAAAGAAGCAGAACACTAATGTGCGTAAAATATGCCTTTTGAAACGGTCGTTTTGAAATATGGACGTCCTTTGAAATATTTGGTCGATATGTGACCCCAGGATTTGTTTTCAGGGCAGGTGTCATTTACAGGCCTGCAATGATTTTGAATATCAACTGACCATTAGCGTTGGGATTAAAGCTGCTGTTGTGTGAAACGGCCACAAGGTGGCAGCAGTTCACCCTTACCAAATCTGGTTACTAGGGCAAGAGAGCCTCAGTGGAAGTGGTGTTCTAGGTTGGAGTTTAGAATGGAATGTACCAGGAGAAAGCCCCTCACGTTTGTCTCACTACTTCTTGTTCGTGTTTTTAATTTAAGTTTTTATTTTTTATTACAGCAAGTTTGATTACAATGTTTGGCTTGTTGTAGGTGTGGAAGATGTGGTTCTTTTACACATATACAGATGACTGTTCTTCTTGGGATCCTTTTCCCATGTACGTTATGACAGAATGTTGAGTAGTCCTCTCTTGGTATTCTGTAGGTCTTTGGTGATTATATATGTCACCTGTGTTTGTATATGTCTGTTAACCCCGATATCGTAATGAAACCTATCCTCACACCTTTCCATTGGTGAACCATAAGTTTGTTTAATGAATCTGTGATTGCCCTTCTCCGTGGAAATATCTGCCCTGGTATCCATTTTTAGGTAACACCTATAAGTGATATGATATGATATGTGTCTTTCACTTTCTGACTTACTACAAGTCACGTGATTACTTCTAGACTCATCTATGGTGCTGCAAATGGCATTGTGTCCTTTTTTCCCTTGGCTTCTCTTCTGCCTTAGCGGGGTCCATTTTCAACAATGTGATTCCCTGAGGGTTGTGGATTAGCTGACCTGGGCAGCCTTACCCTGCCGGCCCGCCCTCCCCAGGTGTGCCTCGTTGAGGTCAATATAAACAGAGCTCCAGGCAGCAATAGCCCCTGAAGCTGTGCCTGACTCCATATTCTCTGCCCCGTCAGCAGTCTTGGGTCTGTGCTGGTGGGAGGGAGTGAGGGGCCACAGCTTTGTGGGTGGCCCGGTGTGAGTGGGGTTCTGCTGGCCTTTCTGCAGGAGTTGCCAGGCTGCCGCCTGTAAAGAAGAGGATGTGTCACCCAAACCTTCCGCTGGAATTTCTCTCCGGACAGAGGTGAGGAAGGACAAAAGCAGTGGGGGCCGGGACAGGAGGGGTATCTCAGGCAGGGCAATGGAAAGCTTCTGGAAGAGCGCCAGGGTCCAAGACCAGGCTGGCTGGCCTGCAGGCACCAAGTTGGCCTGCGTGCTGTCGCTGGTGTGGCTCCACGGTCCTTCCTCTAGGCTTTCAAGCCCTTGTACATATTCAGGTGTTTTACCTGGAAAGGGTGGGAACAGTTCAGCAGCAGCTGGCCTGGGGCTCAGATCACGTTTACTCACAGATGCCTCGGCACGGTCCCCCAGCTTTGCAATGACGACGCTCCTTGCGTGGGGGGTGGGTTGCTGGCTGTATGGGAGATGGTTCCCCACCTCTGACCAATTTCAGAATTGTTTACCACTGGAGCAAGTGCCCTGATAGGGTTTTCCTCTGTATAACTCCTGGGTTCAGGTTTTTTTTTTCTTTTATGGTTCAAGTTAGATTTTATTCCCCTTTTATGTATTTATAGATATAAGCATGGAAATAATTCTTTCCTATAAATACATCTGTGTGATGGGAAGCATTTTTTCTGTTTTATTTTTAAATTTTATTTTTTAAAATTTTGAAATTTAATTTTATTTATTTTTTTTATACAGCACGTTATTATTAGTTATGTATTTTATGTATATACATGTATACAGGTCAATCCCAAACTCCCAACTCATCCCACCACCACCACCCCATGGCTTCCCACACTTGGTGTCCATACGTTTGTTCTCTACCTCTGTGTCTCTATTTCTTCCCTGCAAACCAGTTCATCTGTACCATTTTTAGGCTCCACATATATGCATTAATATACAATATTTGTTTTCCTCATTCTGACTTACTTCATTCTGTATGACAGTCTCTCGATCCATCGATGTCTCTACAAATGACCCAGTTTCATTCCTTTTTATGGCGGAGTCATATTCCATTTTATATATGTACCACATCTTTATCCATTCATCTGTCTGTGGGCATTTAGGTTGCTTCCATTACCTGGCTATTGTAAATAGTGCTGCAACGAACATTGTGGTGAATGTGCCTTTTTGAAATACGGTTTTCTCTGGGTATATGCCCAGAAGTGGGATTGCTGGATCAGATGGTAATTCTATTTCTAGTTTTTATAAGGAAACTCCATACTGTTCTGCATAGTGACTGTATCAATTTACATTCCCACCAATAGTGGAAGAGGGCTCCTTTTGTCCACACCCTCCCCAGAATTGGTTGTTTGTAGATTTTCTGATGATGCCGATTCTAACAGGTGTGAGGTGATACCTCATTGTAGTTTTGATTTGCATTTCTCTAATAATTAGTGCTGTTGAGCAGCTTTTCATGTGCGTCTTGGCCATCTCTGTGTCTCCTTTGAAGAAACGTCTCTTTAGATCTTCTGCCCATTTTTTTTGGGTTGTTTGTTTTTTTAATATTAAGCTGCATGAGCTGTTTATATATATTGGAGATTAAACCTTTGTCCATTGATTCGTCTGCAACGATTTTCGCCCATTCTGAGGGATGCCTTTTTCCATTCCCGTGTTTTTTAACAAAAAAGGAAAGAAAGGAAAAGAAGCAGAACACTAATGTGCGTAAAATATGCCTTTTGAAACGGTCGTTTTGAAATATGGACGTCCTTTGAAATATTTGGTCGATATGTGACCCCAGGATTTGTTTTCAGGGCAGGTGTCATTTACAGGCCTGCAATGATTTTGAATATCAACTGACCATTAGCATTGGGATTAAAGCTGCTGTTGTGTGAAACGGCCACAAGGTGGCAGCAGTTCACCCTTACCAAATCTGGTTACTAGGGCAAGAGAGCCTCAGTGGAAGTGGTGTTCTAGGTTGGAGTTTAGAATGGAATGTACCAGGAGAAAGCCCCTCACGTTTGTCTCACTACTTCTTGTTCGTGTTTTTAATTTAAGTTTTTATTTATTATTACAGCAAGTTTGATTACAATGTTTGGCTTGTTGTAGGTGTGGAAGATGTGGTTCTTTTACACATATACAGATGACTGTTCTTCTTGGGATCCTTTTCCCATGTACGTTATGACAGAATGTTGAGTAGTCCTCTCTTGGTATTCTGTAGGTCTTTGGTGATTATATATGTCACCTGTGTTTGTATATGTCTGTTAACCCCGATATCGTAATGAAACCAATCCTCACACCTTTCCATTGGTGAACCATAAGTTTGTTTAATGAATCTGTGATTGCCCTTCTCCGTGGAAATATCTGCCCTGGTATCCATTTTTAGGTAACACCTATAAGTGATATGATATGATATGTGTCTTTCACTTTCTGACTTACTACAAGTCACGTGATTACTTCTAGACTCATCTACGGTGCTGCAAATGGCATTGTGTCCTTTTTTCCCTTGGCTTCTCTTCTGCCTTAGCGGGGTCCATTTTCAACAATGTGATTCCCTGAGGGTTGTGGATTAGCTGACCTGGGCAGCCTTACCCTGCCGGCCCGCCCTCCCCAGGTGTGCCTCGTTGAGGTCAATATAAACAGAGCTCCAGGCAGCAATAGCCCCTGAAGCTGTGCCTGACTCCATATTCTCTGCCCCGTCAGCAGTCTTGGGTCTGTGCTGGTGGGAGGGAGTGAGGGGCCACAGCTTTGTGGGTGGCCCGGTGTGAGTGGGGTTCTGCTGGCCTTTCTGCAGGAGTTGCCAGGCTGCCGCCTGTAAAGAAGAGGATGTGTCACCCAAACCTTCCGCTGGAATTTCTCTCCGGACAGAGGTGAGGAAGGACAAAAGCAGTGGGGGCCGGGACAGGAGGGGTATCTCAGGCAGGGCAATGGAAAGCTTCTGGAAGAGCGCCAGGGTCCAAGACCAGGCTGGCTGGCCTGCAGGCACCAAGTTGGCCTGCGTGCTGTCGCTGGTGTGGCTCCACGGTCCTTCCTCTAGGCTTTCAAGCCCTTGTACATATTCAGGTGTTTTACCTGGAAAGGGTGGGAACAGTTCAGCAGCAGCTGGCCTGGGGCTCAGATCACGTTTACTCACAGATGCCTCGGCACGGTCCCCCAGCTTTGCAATGACGACGCTCCTTGCGTGGGGGGTGGGTTGCTGGCTGTATGGGAGATGGTTCCCCACCTCTGACCAATTTCAGAATTGTTTACCACTGGAGCAAGTGCCCTGATAGGGTTTTCCTCTGTATAACTCCTGGGTTCAGGTTTTTTTTTTCTTTTATGGTTCAAGTTAGATTTTATTCCCCTTTTATGTATTTATAGATATAAGCATGGAAATAATTCTTTCCTATAAATACATCTGTGTGATGGGAAGCATTTTTTCTGTTTTATTTTTAAATTTTATTTTTTAAAATTTTGAAATTTAATTTTATTTATTTTTTTTATACAGCACGTTATTATTAGTTATGTATTTTATGTATATACATGTATACAGGTCAATCCCAAACTCCCAACTCATCCCACCACCACCACCCCATGGCTTCCCACACTTGGTGTCCATACGTTTGTTCTCTACCTCTGTGTCTCTATTTCTTCCCTGCAAACCAGTTCATCTGTACCATTTTTAGGCTCCACATATATGCATTAATATACAATATTTGTTTTCCTCATTCTGACTTACTTCATTCTGTATGACAGTCTCTCGATCCATCGATGTCTCTACAAATGACCCAGTTTCATTCCTTTTTATGGCGGAGTCATATTCCATTTTATATATGTACCACATCTTTATCCATTCATCTGTCTGTGGGCATTTAGGTTGCTTCCATTACCTGGCTATTGTAAATAGTGCTGCAACGAACATTGTGGTGAATGTGCCTTTTTGAAATACGGTTTTCTCTGGGTATATGCCCAGAAGTGGGATTGCTGGATCAGATGGTAATTCTATTTCTAGTTTTTATAAGGAAACTCCATACTGTTCTGCATAGTGACTGTATCAATTTACATTCCCACCAATAGTGGAAGAGGGCTCCTTTTGTCCACACCCTCCCCAGAATTGGTTGTTTGTAGATTTTCTGATGATGCCGATTCTAACAGGTGTGAGGTGATACCTCATTGTAGTTTTGATTTGCATTTCTCTAATAATTAGTGCTGTTGAGCAGCTTTTCATGTGCGTCTTGGCCATCTCTGTGTCTCCTTTGAAGAAACGTCTCTTTAGATCTTCTGCCCATTTTTTTTGGGTTGTTTGTTTTTTTTAATATTAAGCTGCATGAGCTGTTTATATATATTGGAGATTAAACCTTTGTCCATTGATTCGTCTGCAACGATTTTCGCCCATTCTGAGGGATGCCTTTTTCCATTCCCGTGTTTTTTAACAAAAAAGGAAAGAAAGGAAAAGAAGCAGAACACTAATGTGCGTAAAATATGCCTTTTGAAACGGTCGTTTTGAAATATGGACGTCCTTTGAATTTTTTGGTCGATATGTGACCCCAGGATTTGTTTTCAGGGCAGGTGTCATTTACAGGCCTGCAATGATTTTGAATATCAACTGACCATTAGCGTTGGGATTAAAGCTGCTGTTGTGTGAAACGGCCACAAGGTGGCAGCAGTTCACCCTTACCAAATCTGGTTACTAGGGCAAGAGAGCCTCAGTGGAAGTGGTGTTCTAGGTTGGAGTTTAGAATGGAATGTACCAGGAGAAAGCCCCTCACGTTTGTCTCACTACTTCTTGTTCGTGTTTTTAATTTAAGTTTTTATTTATTATTACAGCAAGTTTGATTACAATGTTTGGCTTGTTGTAGGTGTGGAAGATGTGGTTCTTTTACACATATACAGATGACTGTTCTTCTTGGGATCCTTTTCCCATGTACGTTATGACAGAATGTTGAGTAGTCCTCTCTTGGTATTCTGTAGGTCTTTGGTGATTATATATGTCACCTGTGTTTGTATATGTCTGTTAACCCCGATATCGTAATGAAACCAATCCTCACACCTTTCCATTGGTGAACCATAAGTTTGTTTAATGAATCTGTGATTGCCCTTCTCCGTGGAAATATCTGCCCTGGTATCCATTTTTAGGTAACACCTATAAGTGATATGATATGATATGTGTCTTTCACTTTCTGACTTACTACAAGTCACGTGATTACTTCTAGACTCATCTACGGTGCTGCAAATGGCATTGTGTCCTTTTTTCCCTTGGCTTCTCTTCTGCCTTAGCGGGGTCCATTTTCAACAATGTGATTCCCTGAGGGTTGTGGATTAGCTGACCTGGGCAGCCTTACCCTGCCGGCCCGCCCTCCCCAGGTGTGCCTCGTTGAGGTCAATATAAACAGAGCTCCAGGCAGCAATAGCCCCTGAAGCTGTGCCTGACTCCATATTCTCTGCCCCGTCAGCAGTCTTGGGTCTGTGCTGGTGGGAGGGAGTGAGGGGCCACAGCTTTGTGGGTGTCCCGGTGTGAGTGGGGTTCTGCTGGCCTTTCTGCAGGAGTTGCCAGGCTGCCGCCTGTAAAGAAGAGGATGTGTCACCCATACCTTCCGCTGGAATTTCTCTCCGGACAGAGGTGAGGAAGGAAAAAAGCAGTGGGGGCCGGGACAGGAGGGGTATCTCAGGCAGGGCAATGGAAAGCTTCTGGAAGAGCGCCAGGGTCCAAGACCAGGCTGGCTGGCCTGCAGGCACCAAGTTGGCCTGCGTGCTGTCGCTGGTGTGGCTCCACGGTCCTTCCTCTAGGCTTTCAAGCCCTTGTACATATTCAGGTGTTTTACCTGGAAAGGGTGGGAACAGTTCAGCAGCAGCTGGCCTGGGGCTCAGATCACGTTTACTCACAGATGCCTCGGCACGGTCCCCCAGCTTTGCAATGACGACGCTCCTTGCGTGGGGGGTGGGTTGCTGGCTGTATGGGAGATGGTTCCCCACCTCTGACCAATTTCAGAATTGTTTACCACTGGAGCAAGTGCCCTGATAGGGTTTTCCTCTGTATAACTCCTGGGATCAGGTTTTTTTTTTCTTTTATGGTTCAAGTTAGATTTTATTCCCCTTTTATGTATTTATAGATATAAGCATGGAAATAATTCTTTCCTATAAATACATCTGTGTGATGGGAAGAATTTTTTCTGTTTTATTTTTAAATTTTATTCTTTAAAATTTTGAAATTTAATTTTATTTATTTTTTTATACAGCACGTTATTATTAGTTATGTATTTTATGCATATACATGTATACAGGTCAATCCCAAACTCCCAACTCATCCCACCACCACCACCCCATGGCTTCCCACACTTGGTGTCCATACGTTTGTTCTCTACCTCTGTGTCTCTATTTCTTCCCTGCAAACCAGTTAATCTGTACCATTTTTAGGCTCCACATATATGCATTAATATACAATATTTGTTTTCCTCTTTCTGACTTACTTCATTCTGTATGACAGTCTCTCGCTCCATCGATGTCTCTACAAATGACCCAGTTTCATTCCTTTATATGGCCGAGTCATATTCCATTTTATATATGTACCACATCTTTATCCATTCATCTGTCTGTGGGCATTTAGGTTGCTTCCATTACCTGGCTATTGTAAATAGTGCTGCAACGAACATTGTGGTGAATGTGCCTTTTTGAAATACGGTTTTCTCTGGGTATATGCCCAGAAGTGGGATTGCTGGATCAGATGGTAATTCTATTTCTAGTTTTTTTAAGGAAACTCCATACTGTTCTCCATAGTGACTGTATCAATTTACATTCCCACCAATAGTGGAAGAGGGCTCCTTTTGTCCACACCCTGCCCAGAATTGGTTGTTTGTAGATTTTCTGATGATGCCGATTCTAACAGGTGTGTGGTGATACCTCATTGTAGTTTTGATTTGCATTTCTCTAATAATTAGTGCTGTTGAGCAGCTTTTCATGTGCGTCTTGGCCATCTCTGTGTCTCTTTGAAGAAACGTCTCTTTAGATCTTCTGCCCATTTTTTTGTGGTTGTTTGTTTTTTTAATATTAAGCTGCATGAGCTGTTTATATATATTGGAGATTAAACCGGTGTCCATTGATTCGTTTGCAACGATATTCACCCATCCTGAGGGATGCCTTTTTCCATTCCCGTTTTTTTTAACAAAAAAGGAAAGAAAGGAAAAGAAGCAGAACACTAATGTGCGTAAAATATGCCTTTTGAAACGGTCGTTTTGAAATATGGACGTCCTTTGAATTTTTTGGTCGATATGTGACCCCAGGATTTGTTTTCAGGGCAGGTGTCATTTACAGGCCTGCAATGATTTTGAATATCAACTGACCATTAGCGTTGGGATTAAAGCTGCTGTTGTGTGAAACGGCCACAAGGTGGCAGCAGTTCACCCTTACCAAATCTGGTTACTAGGGCAAGAGAGCCTCAGTGGAAGTGGTGTTCTAGATTGGAGTTTAGAATGGAATGTACCAGGAGAAAGCCCCTCACGTTTGTCTCACTACTTCTTGTTCGTGTTTTTAATTTAATTTTTTATTTTTTATTACAGCAAGTTTGATTACAATGTTTGGCTTGTTGTAGGTGTGGAAGATGTGGTTCTTTTACACATATACAGATGACTGTTCTTCTTGGGATCCTTTTCCCATGTACGTTATGACAGAATGTTGAGTAGTCCTCTCTTGGTATTCTGTAGGTCTTTGGTGATTATATATGTCACCTGTGTTTGTATATGTCTGTTAACCCCGATATCGTAATGAAACCTATCCTCACACCTTTCCATTGGTGAACCATAAGTTTGTTTAATGAATCTGTGATTGCCCTTCTCCGTGGAAATATCTGCCCTGGTATCCATTTTTAGGTAACACCTATAAGTGATATGATATGATATGTGTCTTTCACTTTCTGACTTACTACAAGTCACGTGATTACTTCTAGACTCATCTACGGTGCTGCAAATGGCATTGTGTCCTTTTTTCCCTTGGCTTCTCTTCTGCCTTAGCGGGGTCCATTTTCAACAATGTGATTCCCTGAGGGTTGTGGATTAGCTGACCTGGGCTGCCTTACCCTGCCGGCCCGCCCTCCCCAGGTGTGCCTCGTTGAGATCAATATAAACAGAGCTCCAGGCAGCAATAGCCCCTGAAGCTGTGCCTGACTCCATATTCTCTGCCCCGTCAGCAGTCTCGGGGCTGTGCTGGTGGGAGGGAGTGAGGGGCCACAGCTTTGTGGGTGGCCCGGTGTGAGTGGGGTTCTGCTGGCCTTTCTGCAGGAGTTGCCAGGCTGCCGCCTGTAAAGAAGAGGATGTGTCACCCATACCTTCCGCTGGAATTTCTCTCCGGACAGAGGTGAGGAAGGAAAAAAGCAGTGGGGTCCGGGACAGGAGGGGTATCTCAGGCAGGGCAATGGAAAGCTTCTGGAAGAGCGCCCGGGGCCAGGACCACGCTGGCTGGCCTGCAGGCACCAAGTTGGCCAGCGTGCTGTCGCTGGTGTGGCTCCACGGTCCTTCCTCTAGGCTTTCAAGCCCTTGTACATATTCAGTTGTTTTACCTGGAAAGGGTGGGAACAGATCAGAAGCAGCTGGCCTGGGGCTCAGCTCACGTTTACTCACAGATGCCTCGGCACGGTCCCCCAGCTTTTCAATGAGGACTCTCCTTGTGTGGGTGGTGCGTGGCTGGCTGTATGGGAGATGGTTCCCCACCTCTGACCAATTTCAGAAATGTTTACCGCTGGAGCAAGTGCCGTGATAGGGTTTTCCTCTGTATAACTCGTGGGTTCACTTTTTTTTTCTTTTATGTTTCAAGTTAGATGTTATTCCTCTTTTATGTATTTATAAATATAAGCATGGAAATATTTCATTCCTATAAATACATCTGTGTGACGGGAAGAACTTTTTTCTGTTTTATTTTTAAATTTTATTTTTTAAAATTTTGAAATTTTATTTATTTTTTTATACAGCACGTTATTATTAGTTATGTATTTTATGCATATACATGTATACAGGTCAATCCCAAACTCCCAACTCATCCCACCACCACCACCCCATGGCTTCCCACACTTGGTGTCCATACGTTTGTTCTCTACCTCTGTGTCTCTATTTCTTCCCTGCAAACCAGTTCATCTGTACCATTTTTAGGCTCCACATATATGCATTAATATACAATATTTGTTTTCCTCTTTCTGACTTACTTCATTCTGTATGACAGTCTCTCGATCCATCGATGTCTCTACAAATGACCCAGTTTCATTCCTTTTTATGGCCGAGTCATATTCCATTTTATATATGTACCACATCTTTATCCATTCATCTGTCTGTGGGCATTTAGGTTGCTTCCATTACCTGGCTATTGTAAATAGTGCTGCAACGAACATTGTGGTGAATGTGCCTTTTTGAAATACGGTTTTCTCTGGGTATATGCCCAGAAGTGGGATTGCTGGATCAGATGGTAATTCTATTTCTAGTTTTTTTAAGGAAACTCCATACTGTTCTGCATAGTGACTGTATCAATTTACATTCCCACCAATAGTGGAAGAGGGCTCCTTTTGTCCACACCCTCCCCAGAATTGATTGTTTGTAGATTTTCTGATGATGCCGATTCTAACAGGTGTGAGGTGATACCGCATTGTAGTTTTGATTTGCATTTCTCTAATAATTAGTGCTGTTGAGCAGCTTTTCATGTGCGTCTTGGCCATCTCTGTGTCTCCTTTGAAGAAACGTCTCTTTAGATCTTCTGCCCATTTTTTTGGGTTGTTTGTTTTTTTAATATTAAGCTGCATGAGCTGTTTATATATATTGGAGATTAAACCTTTGTCCATTGATTCGTCTGCAATGATTTTCGCCCATTCTGAGGGATGCCTTTTTCCATTCCCGTGTTTTTTAACAAAAAAGGAAAGAAAGGAAAAGAAGCAGAACACTAATGTGCGTAAAATATGCCTTTTGAAACGGTCGTTTTGAAATATGGACGTCCTTTGAAATTTTTGGTCGATATGTGACCCCAGGATTTGTTTTCAGGGCAGGTGTCATTTACAGGCCTGCAGTGATTTTGAATATCAACTGACCATTAGCGTTGGGATTAAAGCTGCTGTTGTGTGAAACGGCCACAAGGTGGCAGCAGTTCACCCTTACCAAATCTGGTTACTAGGGCAAGAGAGCCTCAGTGGAAGTGGTGTTCTAGATTGGAGTTTAGAATGGAATGTACCAGGAGAAAGCCCCTCACGTTTGTCTCACTACTTCTTGTTCGTGTTTTTAATTTAAGTTTTTATTTTTTATTACAGCAAGTTTGATTACAATGTTTGGCTTGTTGTAGGTGTGGAAGATGTGGTTCTTTTACACATATACAGATGACTGTTCTTCTTGGGATCCTTTTCCCATGTACGTTATGACAGAATGTTGAGTAGTCCTCTCTTGGTATTCTGTAGGTCTTTGGTGATTATATATGTCACCTGTGTTTGTATATGTCTGTTAACCCCGATATCGTAATGAAACCTATCCTCACACCTTTCCATTGGTGAACCATAAGTTTGTTTAATGAATCTGTGATTGCCCTTCTCCGTGGAAATATCTGCCCTGGTATCCATTTTTAGGTAACACCTATAAGTGATATGATATGATATGTGTCTTTCACTTTCTGACTTACTACAAGTCACGTGATTACTTCTAGACTCATCTACGGTGCTGCAAATGGCATTGTGTCCTTTTTTCCCTTGGCTTCTCTTCTGCCTTAGCGGGGTCCATTTTCAACAATGTGATTCCCTGAGGGTTGTGGATTAGCTGACCTGGGCTGCCTTACCCTGCCGGCCCGCCCTCCCCAGGTGTGCCTCGTTGAGATCAATATAAACAGAGCTCCAGGCAGCAATAGCCCCTGAAGCTGTGCCTGACTCCATATTCTCTGCCCCGTCAGCAGTCTCGGGGCTGTGCTGGTGGGAGGGAGTGAGGGGCCACAGCTTTGTGGGTGGCCCGGTGTGAGTGGGGTTCTGCTGGCCTTTCTGCAGGAGTTGCCAGGCTGCCGCCTGTAAAGAAGAGGATGTGTCACCCATACCTTCCGCTGGAATTTCTCTCCGGACAGAGGTGAGGAAGGAAAAAAGCAGTGGGGTCCGGGACAGGAGGGGTATCTCAGCCAGGGCAATGGAAAGCTTCTGGAAGAGCACCCGGGGCCAGGACCACGCTGGCTGGCCTGCAGGCACCAAGTTGGCCTGCGTGCTGTCGCTGGTGTGGCTCCACGGTCCTTCCTCTAGGCATTCAAGCCCTTGTACATATTCAGTTGTTTTACCTGGAAAGGGTGGGAACAGATCAGAAGCAGCTGGCCTGGGGCTCAGCTCACGTTTACTCACAGATGCCTCGGCACGGTCCCCCAGCTTTTCAATGAGGACTCTCCTTGTGTGGGTGGTGCGTGGCTGGCTGTATGGGAGATGGTTCCCCACCTCTGACCAATTTCAGAAATGTTTACCGCTGGAGCAAGTGCCGTGATAGGGTTTTCCTCTGTATAACTCGTGGGTTCACTTTTTTTTTCTTTTATGTTTCAAGTTAGATGTTATTCCTCTTTTATGTATTTATAAATATAAGCATGGAAATATTTCATTCCTATAAATACATCTGTGTGACGGGAAGAATTTTTTCTGTTTTATTTTTAAATTTTATTTTTTAAAATTTTGAAATTTAATTTTATTTATGTTTTTATACAGCACGTTATTATTAGTTATGTATTTTATGCATATACATGTATACAGGTCAATCCCAATCTCCCAACTCATCCCACCACCACCACCCCATGGCTTCCCACACTTGGTGTCCATACGTTTGTTCTCTACCTCTGTGTCTCTATTTCTTCCCTGCAAACCAGTTCATCTGTACCATTTTTAGGCTCCACATATATGCATTAATATACAATATTTGTTTTCCTCTTTCTGACTTACTTCATTCTGTATGACAGTCTCTCGATCCATCGATGTCTCTACAAATGACCCAGTTTCTTTCCTTTTTATGGCCGAGTCATATTCCATTTTATATATGTACCACATCTTTATCCATTCATCTGTCTGTGGGCATTTAGGTTGCTTCCATTACCTGGCTATTGTAAATAGTGCTGCAACGAACATTGTGGTGAATGTGCCTTTTTGAAATACGGTTTTCTCTGGGTATATGCCCAGAAGTGGGATTGCTGGATCAGATGGTAATTCTATTTCTAGTTTTTTTAAGGAAACTCCATACTGTTCTGCATAGTGACTGTATCAATTTACATTCCCACCAATAGTGGAAGAGGGCTCCTTTTGTCCACACCCTCCCCAGAATTGGTTGTTTGTAGATTTTCTGATGATGCCGATTCTAACAGGTGTGAGGTGATACCTCATTGTAGTTTTGATTTGCATTTCTCTAATAATTAGTGCTGTTGAGCAGCTTTTCATGTGCGTCTTGGCCATCTCTGTGTCTCCTTTGAAGAAACGTCTCTTTAGATCTTCTGCCCATTTTTTTTGGGTTGTTTGTTTTTTTAATATTAAGCTGCATGAGTTGTTTATATATATTGGAGATTAAACCTGTGTCCATTGATTCGTTTGCAACGATTTTCACCCATCCTGAGGGATGCCTTTTTTCATTCCCGTTTTTTTTAACAAAAAAGGAAAGAAAGGAAAAGAAGCAGAACACTAATGTGCGTAAAATATGCCTTTTGAAACGGTCGTTTTGAAATATGGACGTCCTTTGAAATTTTTGGTCGATAGGTGACCCCAGGATTTGTTTTCAGGGCAGGTGTCATTTACAGGCCTGCAATGATTTTGAATATCAACTGACCATTAGCGTTGGGATTAAAGCTGCTGTTGTGTGAAACGGCCACAAGGTGGCAGCAGTTCACCCTTACCAAATCTGGTTACTAGGGCAAGAGAGCCTCAGTGGAAGTGGTGTTCTAGATTGGAGTTTAGAATGGAATGTACCAGGAGAAAGCCCCTCACGTTTGTCTCACTACTTCTTGTTCGTGTTTTTAATTTAAGTTTTTATTTTTTATTACAGCAAGTTTGATTACAATGTTTGGCTTGTTGTAGGTGTGGAAGATGTGGTTCTTTTACACATATACAGATGACTGTTCTTCTTGGGATCCTTTTCCCATGTACGTTATGACAGAATGTTGAGTAGTCCTCTCTTGGTATTCTGTAGGTCTTTGGTGATTATATATGTCACCTGTGTTTGTATATGTCTGTTAACCCCGATATCGTAATGAAACCTATCCTCACACCTTTCCATTGGTGAACCATAAGTTTGTTTAATGAATCTGTGATTGCCCTTCTCCGTGGAAATATCTGCCCTGGTATCCATTTTTAGGTAACACCTATAAGTGATATGATATGATATGTGTCTTTCACTTTCTGACTTACTACAAGTCACGTGATTACTTCTAGACTCATCTACGGTGCTGCAAATGGCATTGTGTCCTTTTTTCCCTTGGCTTCTCTTCTGCCTTAGCGGGGTCCATTTTCAACAATGTGATTCCCTGAGGGTTGTGGATTAGCTGACCTGGGCAGCCTTACCCTGCCGGCCCGCCCTCCCCAGGTGTGCCTCATTGAGGTCAATATAAACAGCGCTCCAGGCAGCAATAGCCCCTGAAGCTGTGCCTGACTCCATATTCTCTGCCCCGTCAGCAGTCTCGGGGCTGTGCTGGTGGGAGGGAGTGAGGGGCCACAGCTTTGTGGGTGTCCCGGTGTGAGTGGGGTTCTGCTGGCCTTTCTGCAGGAGTTGCCAGGCTGCCGCCTGTAAAGAAGAGGATGTGTCACCCATACCTTCCGCTGGAATTTCTCTCCGGACAGAGGTGAGGAAGGAAAAAAGCAGTGGGGGCCGGGACAGGAGGGGTATCTCAGGCAGGGCAATGGAAAGCTTCTGGAAGAGCGCCAGGGTCCAAGACCAGGCTGGCTGGCCTGCAGGCACCAAGTTGGCCTGCGTGCTGTCGCTGGTGTGGCTCCACGGCCCTTCCTCTAGGCTTTCAAGCCCTTGTACATATTCAGGTGTTTTACCTGGAAAGGGTGGGAACAGATCAGAAGCAGCTGGCCTGGGGCTCAGCTCACGTTTACTCACAGATGCCTCGGCACGGTCCCCCAGCTTTTCAATGAGGACGCTCCTTGTTGGGGGTTGGGTGGCTGGCTGTATGGGAGATGGTTCCCCACCTCTGACCAATTTCAGAATTGTTTACCGCTGGAGCAAGTGCCGTGATAGGGTTTTCCTCTGTATAACTCGTGGGTTCAATTTTTTTTTCTTTTTTGGTTCAAGTTAGATTTTATTCCTCTTTTATGTATTTATAAATATAAGCATGGAAATAATTCATTCCTATAAATACATCTGTGTGACGGGAATAATTTTTTCTGTTTTATTTTTAAATTTTATTTTTTAAAATTTTGAAATTTAATTTTATTTATGTTTTTATAAAGCACGTTATTATTAGTTATGTATTTTATGCATATACATGTATACAGGTCAATCCCAATCTCCCAACTCATCCCACCACCACCACCCCATGGCTTCCCACACTTGGTGTCCATACGTTTGTTCTCTACCTCTGTGTCTCTATTTCTTCCCTGCAAACCAGTTCATCTGTACCATTTTTAGGCTCCACATATATGCATTAATATACAATATTTGTTTTCCTCTTTCTGACTTACTTCATTCTGTATGACAGTCTCTCGATCCATCGATGTCTCTACAAATGACCCAGTTTCTTTCCTTTTTATGGCCGAGTCATATTCCATTTTATATATGTACCACATCTTTATCCATTCATCTGTCTGTGGGCATTTAGGTTGCTTCCATTACCTGGCTATTGTAAATAGTGCTGCAACGAACATTGTGGTGAATGTGCCTTTTTGAAATACGGTTTTCTCTGGGTATATGCCCAGAAGTGGGATTGCTGGATCAGATGGTAATTCTATTTCTAGTTTTTTTAAGGAAACTCCATACTGTTCTGCATAGTGACTGTATCAACTTACATTCCCACCAATAGTGGAAGAGGGCTC
Source organism: Mesoplodon mirus (assembly GCF_964341445.2). Classification (NCBI taxonomy): domain Eukaryota; kingdom Metazoa; phylum Chordata; class Mammalia; order Artiodactyla; family Ziphiidae; genus Mesoplodon; species Mesoplodon mirus. The sequence goes on from NW_028295782.1 coordinate 2,424,152, forward strand.
CTTTTGTCCACACCCTCCCCAGAATTGGTTGTTTGTAGATTTTCTGATGATGCCGATTCTAACAGGTGTGAGGTGATACCTCATTGTAGTTTTGATTTGCATTTCTCTAATAATTAGTGCTGTTGAGCAGCTTTTCATGTGCGTCTTGGCCATCTCTGTGTCTCCTTTGAAGAAACGTCTCTTTAGATCTTCTGCCCATTTTTTTGGGTTGTTTGTTTTTTTAATATTAAGCTGCATGAGCTGTTTATATATATTGGAGATTAAACCTTTGTCCATTGATTCGTCTGCAACGATTTTCGCCCATTCTGAGGGATGCCTTTTTCCATTCCCGTGTTTTTTAACAAAAAAGGAAAGAAAGGAAAAGAAGCAGAACACTAATGTGCGTAAAATATGCCTTTTGAAACGGTCGTTTTGAAATATGGACGTCCTTTGAAATTTTTGGTCGATAGGTGACCCCAGGATTTGTTTTCAGGGCAGGTGTCATTTACAGGCCTGCAATGATTTTGAATATCAACTGACCATTAGCGTTGGGATTAAAGCTGCTGTTGTGTGAAACGGCCACAAGGTGGCAGCAGTTCACCCTTACCAAATCTGGTTACTAGGGCAAGAGAGCCTCAGTGGAAGTGGTGTTCTAGATTGGAGTTTAGAATGGAATGTGCCAGGAGAATGCCCCTCACGTTTGTCTCACTACTTCTTGTTCGTGTTTTTAATTTAAGTTTTTATTTTTTATTACAGCAAGTTTGATTACAATGTTTGGCTTGTTGTAGGTGTGGAAGATGTGGTTCTTTTACACATATACAGATGACTGTTCTTCTTGGGATCCTTTTCCCATGTACGTTATGACAGAATGTTGAGTAGTCCTCTCTTGGTATTCTGTAGGTCTTTGGTGATTATATATGTCACCTGTGTTTGTATATGTCTGTTAACCCCGATATCGTAATGAAACCTATCCTCACACCTTTCCATTGGTGAACCATAAGTTTGTTTAATGAATCTGTGATTGCCCTTCTCCGTGGAAATATCTGCCCTGGTATCCATTTTTAGGTAACACCTATAAGTGATATGATATGATATGTGTCTTTCACTTTCTGACTTACTACAAGTCACGTGATTACTTCTAGACTCATCTACGGTGCTGCAAATGGCATTGTGTCCTTTTTTCCCTTGGCTTCTCTTCTGCCTTAGCGGGGTCCATTTTCAACAATGTGATTCCCTGAGGGTTGTGGATTAGCTGACCTGGGCAGCCTTACCCTGCCGTCCCGCCCTCCCCAGGTGTGCCTCATTGAGGTCAATATAAACAGCGCTCCAGGCAGCAATAGCCCCTGAAGCGGTGCCCGACTCCATATTCTCTGCCCCGTCAGCAGTCTCGGGGCTGTGCTGGTGGGAGGGAGTGAGGGGCCACAGCTTTGTGGGTGTCCCGGTGTGAGTGGGGTTCTGCTGGCCTTTCTGCAGGAGTTGCCAGGCTGCCGCCTGTAAAGAAGAGGATGTGTCACCCATACCTTCCGCTGGAATTTCTCTCCGGACAGAGGTGAGGAAGGAAAAAAGCAGTGGGGGCCGGGACAGGAGGGGTATCTCAGGCAGGGCAATGGAAAGCTTCTGGAAGAGCGCCAGGGTCCAAGACCAGGCTGGCTGGCCTGCAGGCACCAAGTTGGCCTGCGTGCTGTCGCTGGTGTGGCTCCACGGTCCTTCCTCTAGGCTTTCAAGCCCTTGTACATATTCAGGTGTTTTACCTGGAAAGGGTGGGAACAGTTCAGCAGCAGCTGGCCTGGGGCTCAGATCACGTTTACTCACAGATGCCTCGGCACGGTCCCCCAGCTTTGCAATGACGACGCTCCTTGCGTGGGGGGTGGGTTGCTGGCTGTATGGGAGATGGTTCCCCACCTCTGACCAATTTCAGAATTGTTTACCACTGGAGCAAGTGCCCTGATAGGGTTTTCCTCTGTATAACTCCTGGGTTCAGGTTTTTATTTTTCTTTTATGGTTCAAGTTAGATTTTATTCCCCTTTTATGTATTTATAGATATAAGCATGGAAATAATTATTTCCTATAAATACATCTGTGTGACGGGAAGAACTTTTTCTGTTTTATTTTTAAATTTTATTTTTTAAAATTTTGAAATATAACTTTATTTATTTTTTTTATACAGCACGTTATTATTAGTTATGTATTTTATGTATATACATGTATACAGGTCAATCCCAAACTCCCAACTCATCCCACCACCACCACCCCATGGCTTCCCACACTTGGTGTCCATACGTTTGTTCTCTACCTCTGTGTCTCTATTTCTTCCCTGCAAACCAGTTCATCTGTACCATTTTTAGGCTCCACATATATGCATTAATATACAATATTTGTTTTCCTCTTTCTGACTTACTTCATTCTGTATGACAGTCTCTCGATCCATCGATGTCTCTACAAATGACCCAGTTTCATTCCTTTTTATGGCCGAGTCATATTCCATTTTATATATGTACCACATCTTTATCCATTCATCTGTCTGTGGGCATTTAGGTTGCTTCCATTACCTGGCTATTGTAAATAGTGCTGCAACGAACATTGTGGTGAATGTGCCTTTTTGAAATACGGTTTTCTCTGGGTATATGCCCAGAAGTGGGATTGCTGGATCAGATGGTAATTCTATTTCTAGTTTTTTTAAGGAAACTCCATACTGTTCTGCATAGTGACTGTATCAATTTACATTCCCACCGATAGTGGAAGAGGGCTCCTTTTGTCCACACCCTCCCCAGAATTGATTGTTTGTAGATTTTCTGATGATGCCGATTCTAACAGGTGTGAGGTGATACCGCATTGTAGTTTTGATTTGCATTTCTCTAATAATTAGTGCTGTTGAGCAGCTTTTCATGTGCGTCTTGGCCATCTCTGTGTCTCCTTTGAAGAAACGTCTCTTTAGATCTTCTGCCCATTTTTTTGGGTTGTTTGTTTTTTTAATATTAAGCTGCATGAGCTGTTTATATATATTGGAGATTAAACCTTTGTCCATTGATTCGTCTGCAACGATTTTCGCCCATTCTGAGGGATGCCTTTTTCCATTCCCGTGTTTTTTAACAAAAAAGGAAAGAAAGGAAAAGAAGCAGAACACTAATGTGCGTAAAATATGCCTTTTGAAACGGTCGTTTTGAAATATGGACGTCCTTTGAAATTTTTGGTCGATAGGTGACCCCAGGATTTGTTTTCAGGGCAGGTGTCATTTACAGGCCTGCAATGATTTTGAATATCAACTGACCATTAGCGTTGGGATTAAAGCTGCTGTTGTGTGAAACGGCCACAAGGTGGCAGCAGTTCACCCTTACCAAATCTGGTTACTAGGGCAAGAGAGCCTCAGTGGAAGTGGTGTTCTAGATTGGAGTTTAGAATGGAATGTACCAGGAGAAAGCCCCTCACGTTTGTCTCACTACTTCTTGTTCGTGTTTTTAATTTAAGTTTTTATTTTTTATTACAGCAAGTTTGATTACAATGTTTGGCTTGTTGTAGGTGTGGAAGATGTGGTTCTTTTACACATATACAGATGACTGTTCTTCTTGGGATCCTTTTCCCATGTACGTTATGACAGAATGTTGAGTAGTCCTCTCTTGGTATTCTGTAGGTCTTTGGTGATTATATATGTCACCTGTGTTTGTATATGTCTGTTAACCCCGATATCGTAATGAAACCTATCCTCACACCTTTCCTTTGGTGAACCATAAGTTTGTTTAATGAATCTGTGATTGCCCTTCTCCGTGGAAATATCTGCCCTGGTATCCATTTTTAGGTAACACCTATAAGTGATATGATATGATATGTGTCTTTCACTTTCTGACTTACTACAAGTCACGTGATTACTTCTAGACTCATCTACGGTGCTGCAAATGGCATTGTGTCCTTTTTTCCCTTGGCTTCTCTTCTGCCTTAGCGGGGTCCATTTTCAACAATGTGATTCCCTGAGGGTTGTGGATTAGCTGACCTGGGCTGCCTTACCCTGCCGGCCCGCCCTCCCCAGTTGTGCCTCGTTGAGATCAATATAAACAGAGCTCCAGGCAGCAATAGCCCCTGAAGCTGTGCCTGACTCCATATTCTCTGCCCCGTCAGCAGTCTCGGGGCTGTGCTGGTGGGAGGGAGTGAGGGGCCACAGCTTTGTGGGTGGCCCGGTGTGAGTGGGGTTCTGCTGGCCTTTCTGCAGGAGTTGCCAGGCTGCCGCCTGTAAAGAAGAGGATGTGTCACCCATACCTTCCGCTGGAATTTCTCTCCGGACAGAGGTGAGGAAGGAAAAAAGCAGTGGGGTCCGGGACAGGAGGGGTATCTCAGGCAGGGCAATGGAAAGCTTCTGGAAGAGCACCCGGGTCCAGGACCACGCTGGCTGGCCTGCAGGCACCAAGTTGGCCTGCGTGCTGTCGCTGGTGTGGCTCCACGGTCCTTCCTCTAGGCTTTCAAGCCCTTGTACATATTCAGGTGTTTTACCTGGAAAGGGTGGGAACAGATCAGAAGCAGCTGGCCTGGGGCTCAGCTCACGTTTACTCACAGATGCCTCGGCACGGTCCCCCAGCTTTTCAATGAGGACGCTCCTTGTTGGGGGTTGGGTGGCTGGCTGTATGGGAGATGGTTCCCCACCTCTGACCAATTTCAGAATTGTTTACCGCTGGAGCAAGTGCCGTGATAGGGTTTTCCTCTGTATAACTCGTGGGTTCAATTTTTTTTTCTTTTTTGGTTCAAGTTAGATTTTATTCCTCTTTTATGTATTTATAAATATAAGCATGGAAATAATTCATTCCTATAAATACATCTGTGTGACGGGAATAATTTTTTCTGTTTTATTTTTAAATTTTATTTTTTAAAATTTTGAAATTTAATTTTATTTATGTTTTTATAAAGCACGTTATTATTAGTTATGTATTTTATGCATATACATGTATACAGGTCAATCCCAATCTCCCAACTCATCCCACCACCACCACCCCATGGCTTCCCACACTTGGTGTCCATACGTTTGTTCTCTACCTCTGTGTCTCTATTTCTTCCCTGCAAACCAGTTCATCTGTACCATTTTTAGGCTCCACATATATGCATTAATATACAATATTTGTTTTCCTCTTTCTGACTTACTTCATTCTGTATGACAGTCTCTCGATCCATCGATGTCTCTACAAATGACCCAGTTTCTTTCCTTTTTATGGCCGAGTCATATTCCATTTTATATATGTACCACATCTTTATCCATTCATCTGTCTGTGGGCATTTAGGTTGCTTCCATTACCTGGCTATTGTAAATAGTGCTGCAACGAACATTGTGGTGAATGTGCCTTTTTGAAATACGGTTTTCTCTGGGTATATGCCCAGAAGTGGGATTGCTGGATCAGATGGTAATTCTATTTCTAGTTTTTTTAAGGAAACTCCATACTGTTCTGCATAGTGACTGTATCAACTTACATTCCCACCAATAGTGGAAGAGGGCTCCTTTTGTCCACACCCTCCCCAGAATTGGTTGTTTGTAGATTTTCTGATGATGCCGATTCTAACAGGTGTGAGGTGATACCTCATTGTAGTTTTGATTTGCATTTCTCTAATAATTAGTGCTGTTGAGCAGCTTTTCATGTGCGTCTTGGCCATCTCTGTGTCTCCTTTGAAGAAACGTCTCTTTAGATCTTCTGCCCATTTTTTTGGGTTGTTTGTTTTTTTAATATTAAGCTGCATGAGCTGTTTATATATATTGGAGATTAAACCTTTGTCCATTGATTCGTCTGCAACGATTTTCGCCCATTCTGAGGGATGCCTTTTTCCATTCCCGTGTTTTTTAACAAAAAAGGAAAGAAAGGAAAAGAAGCAGAACACTAATGTGCGTAAAATATGCCTTTTGAAACGGTCGTTTTGAAATATGGACGTCCTTTGAAATTTTTGGTCGATAGGTGACCCCAGGATTTGTTTTCAGGGCAGGTGTCATTTACAGGCCTGCAATGATTTTGAATATCAACTGACCATTAGCGTTGGGATTAAAGCTGCTGTTGTGTGAAACGGCCACAAGGTGGCAGCAGTTCACCCTTACCAAATCTGGTTACTAGGGCAAGAGAGCCTCAGTGGAAGTGGTGTTCTAGATTGGAGTTTAGAATGGAATGTACCAGGAGAAAGCCCCTCACGTTTGTCTCACTACTTCTTGTTCGTGTTTTTAATTTAAGTTTTTATTTTTTATTACAGCAAGTTTGATTACAATGTTTGGCTTGTTGTAGGTGTGGAAGATGTGGTTCTTTTACACATATACAGATGACTGTTCTTCTTGGGATCCTTTTCCCATGTACGTTATGACAGAATGTTGAGTAGTCCTCTCTTGGTATTCTGTAGGTCTTTGGTGATTATATATGTCACCTGTGTTTGTATATGTCTGTTAACCCCGATATCGTAATGAAACCTATCCTCACACCTTTCCATTGGTGAACCATAAGTTTGTTTAATGAATCTGTGATTGCCCTTCTCCGTGGAAATATCTGCCCTGGTATCCATTTTTAGGTAACACCTATAAGTGATATGATATGATATGTGTCTTTCACTTTCTGACTTACTACAAGTCACGTGATTACTTCTAGACTCATCTACGGTGCTGCAAATGGCATTGTGTCCTTTTTTCCCTTGGCTTCTCTTCTGCCTTAGCGGGGTCCATTTTCAACAATGTGATTCCCTGAGGGTTGTGGATTAGCTGACCTGGGCTGCCTTACCCTGCCGGCCCGCCCTCCCCAGGTGTGCCTCGTTGAGATCAATATAAACAGAGCTCCAGGCAGCAATAGCCCCTGAAGCTGTGCCTGACTCCATATTCTCTGCCCCGTCAGCAGTCTCGGGGCTGTGCTGGTGGGAGGGAGTGAGGGGCCACAGCTTTGTGGGTGGCCCGGTGTGAGTGGGGTTCTGCTGGCCTTTCTGCAGGAGTTGCCAGGCTGCCGCCTGTAAAGAAGAGGATGTGTCACCCATACCTTCCGCTGGAATTTCTCTCCGGACAGAGGTGAGGAAGGAAAAAAGCAGTGGGGTCCGGGACAGGAGGGGTATCTCAGGCAGGGCAATGGAAAGCTTCTGGAAGAGCACCCGGGTCCAGGACCACGCTGGCTGGCCTGCAGGCACCAAGTTGGCCTGCGTGCTGTCGCTGGTGTGGCTCCACAGTCCTTCCTCTAGGCTTTCAAGCCCTTGTACATATTCAGGTGTTTTACCTGGAAAGGGTGGGAACAGATCAGAAGCAGCTGGCCTGGGGCTCAGCTCACGTTTACTCACAGATGCCTCGGCATGGTCCCCCAGCTTTTCAATGAGGACGCTCCTTGTTGGGGGTTGGGTGGCTGGCTGTATGGGAGATGGTTCCCCACCTCTGACCAATTTCAGAATTGTTTACCGCTGGAGCAAGTGCCGTGATAGGGTTTTCCTCTGTATAACTCGTGGGTTCAATTTTTTTTTCTTTTTTGGTTCAAGTTAGATTTTATTCCTCTTTTATGTATTTATAAATATAAGCATGGAAATAATTCATTCCTATAAATACATCTGTGTGACGGGAATAATTTTTTCTGTTTTATTTTTAAATTTTATTTTTTAAAATTTTGAAATTTAATTTTATTTATGTTTTTATAAAGCACGTTATTATTAGTTATGTATTTTATGCATATACATGTATACAGGTCAATCCCAATCTCCCAACTCATCCCACCACCACCACCCCATGGCTTCCCACACTTGGTGTCCATACGTTTGTTCTCTACCTCTGTGTCTCTATTTCTTCCCTGCAAACCAGTTCATCTGTACCATTTTTAGGCTCCACATATATGCATTAATATACAATATTTGTTTTCCTCTTTCTGACTTACTTCATTCTGTATGACAGTCTCTCGATCCATCGATGTCTCTACAAATGACCCAGTTTCTTTCCTTTTTATGGCCGAGTCATATTCCATTTTATATATGTACCACATCTTTATCCATTCATCTGTCTGTGGGCATTTAGGTTGCTTCCATTACCTGGCTATTGTAAATAGTGCTGCAACGAACATTGTGGTGAATGTGCCTTTTTGAAATACGGTTTTCTCTGGGTATATGCCCAGAAGTGGGATTGCTGGATCAGATGGTAATTCTATTTCTAGTTTTTTTAAGGAAACTCCATACTGTTCTGCATAGTGACTGTATCAACTTACATTCCCACCAATAGTGGAAGAGGGCTCCTTTTGTCCACACCCTCCCCAGAATTGGTTGTTTGTAGATTTTCTGATGATGCCGATTCTAACAGGTGTGAGGTGATACCTCATTGTAGTTTTGATTTGCATTTCTCTAATAATTAGTGCTGTTGAGCAGCTTTTCATGTGCGTCTTGGCCATCTCTGTGTCTCCTTTGAAGAAACGTCTCTTTAGATCTTCTGCCCATTTTTTTGGGTTGTTTGTTTTTTTAATATTAAGCTGCATGAGCTGTTTATATATATTGGAGATTAAACCTTTGTCCATTGATTCGTCTGCAACGATTTTCGCCCATTCTGAGGGATGCCTTTTTCCATTCCCGTGTTTTTTAACAAAAAAGGAAAGAAAGGAAAAGAAGCAGAACACTAATGTGCGTAAAATATGCCTTTTGAAACGGTCGTTTTGAAATATGGACGTCCTTTGAAATTTTTGGTCGATATGTGACCCCAGGATTTGTTTTCAGGGCAGGTGTCATTTACAGGCCTGCAATGATTTTGAATATCAACTGACCATTAGCGTTGGGATTAAAGCTGCTGTTGTGTGAAACGGCCACAAGGTGGCAGCAGTTCACCCTTACCAAATCTGGTTACTAGGGCAAGAGAGCCTCAGTGGAAGTGGTGTTCTAGATTGGAGTTTAGAATGGAATGTACCAGGAGAAAGCCCCTCACGTTTGTCTCACTACTTCTTGTTCGTGTTTTTAATTTAAGTTTTTATTTTTTATTACAGCAAGTTTGATTACAATGTTTGGCTTGTTGTAGGTGTGGAAGATGTGGTTCTTTTACACATATACAGATGACTGTTCTTCTTGGGATCCTTTTCCCATGTACGTTATGACAGAATGTTGAGTAGTCCTCTCTTGGTATTCTGTAGGTCTTTGGTGATTATATATGTCACCTGTGTTTGTATATGTCTGTTAACCCCGATATCGTAATGAAACCTATCCTCACACCTTTCCATTGGTGAACCATAAGTTTGTTTAATGAATCTGTGATTGCCCTTCTCCGTGGAAATATCTGCCCTGGTATCCATTTTTAGGTAACACCTATAAGTGATATGATATGATATGTGTCTTTCACTTTCTGACTTACTACAAGTCACGTGATTACTTCTAGACTCATCTACGGTGCTGCAAATGGCATTGTGTCCTTTTTTCCCTTGGCTTCTCTTCTGCCTTAGCGGGGTCCATTTTCAACAATGTGATTCCCTGAGGGTTGTGGATTAGCTGACCTGGGCTGCCTTACCCTGCCGGCCCGCCCTCCCCAGGTGTGCCTCGTTGAGATCAATATAAACAGAGCTCCAGGCAGCAATAGCCCCTGAAGCTGTGCCTGACTCCATATTCTCTGCCCCGTCAGCAGTCTCGGGGCTGTGCTGGTGGGAGGGAGTGAGGGGCCACAGCTTTGTGGGTGGCCCGGTGTGAGTGGGGTTCTGCTGGCCTTTCTGCAGGAGTTGCCAGGCTGCCGCCTGTAAAGAAGAGGATGTGTCACCCATACCTTCCGCTGGAATTTCTCTCCGGACAGAGGTGAGGAAGGAAAAAAGCAGTGGGGTCCGGGACAGGAGGGGTATCTCAGGCAGGGCAATGGAAAGCTTCTGGAAGAGCACCCGGGTCCAGGACCACGCTGGCTGGCCTGCAGGCACCAAGTTGGCCTAAGTGCTGTCGCTGGTGTGGCTCCACGGTCCTTCCTCTAGGCTTTCAAGCCCTTGTACATATTCAGGTGTTTTACCTGGAAAGGGTGGGAACAGATCAGAAGCAGCTGGCCTGGGGCTCAGCTCACGTTTACTCACAGATGCCTCGGCACGGTCCCCCAGCTTTTCAATGAGGACGCTCCTTGTTGGGGGTTGGGTGGCTGGCTGTATGGGAGATGGTTCCCCACCTCTGACCAATTTCAGAATTGTTTACCGCTGGAGCAAGTGCCGTGATAGGGTTTTCCTCTGTATAACTCGTGGGTTCAATTTTTTTTTCTTTTTTGGTTCAAGTTAGATTTTATTCCTCTTTTATGTATTTATAAATATAAGCATGGAAATAATTCATTCCTATAAATACATCTGTGTGACGGGAAGAATTTTTTCTGTTTTATTTTTAAATTTTATTTTTTAAAATTTTGAAATTTAATTTTATTTATGTTTTTATACAGCACGTTATTATTAGTTATGTATTTTATGCATATACATGTATACAGGTCAATCCCAATCTCCCAACTCATCCCACCACCACCACCCCATGGCTTCCCACACTTGGTGTCCATACGTTTGTTCTCTACCTCTGTGTCTCTATTTCTTCCCTGCAAACCAGTTCATCTGTACCATTTTTAGGCTCCACATATATGCATTAATATACAATATTTGTTTTCCTCTTTCTGACTTACTTCATTCTGTATGACAGTCTCTCGATCCATCGATGTCTCTACAAATGACCCAGTTTCTTTCCTTTTTATGGCCGAGTCATATTCCATTTTATATATGTACCACATCTTTATCCATTCATCTGTCTGTGGGCATTTAGGTTGCTTCCATTACCTGGCTATTGTAAATAGTGCTGCAACGAACATTGTGGTGAATGTGCCTTTTTGAAATACGGTTTTCTCTGGGTATATGCCCAGAAGTGGGATTGCTGGATCAGATGGTAATTCTATTTCTAGTTTTTTTAAGGAAACTCCATACTGTTCTGCATAGTGACTGTATCAATTTACATTCCCACCAATAGTGGAAGAGGGCTCCTTTTGTCCACACCCTCCCCAGAATTGGTTGTTTGTAGATTTTCTGATGATGCCGATTCTAACAGGTGTGAGGTGATACCTCATTGTAGTTTTGATTTGCATTTCTCTAATAATTAGTGCTGTTGAGCAGCTTTTCATGTGCGTCTTGGCCATCTCTGTGTCTCCTTTGAAGAAACGTCTCTTTAGATCTTCTGCCCATTTTTTTTGGGTTGTTTGTTTTTTTAATATTAAGCTGCATGAGTTGTTTATATATATTGGAGATTAAACCTGTGTCCATTGATTCGTTTGCAACGATTTTCACCCATCCTGAGGGATGCCTTTTTTCATTCCCGTTTTTTTTAACAAAAAAGGAAAGAAAGGAAAAGAAGCAGAACACTAATGTGCGTAAAATATGCCTTTTGAAACGGTCGTTTTGAAATATGGACGTCCTTTGAAATTTTTGGTCGATAGGTGACCCCAGGATTTGTTTTCAGGGCAGGTGTCATTTACAGGCCTGCAATGATTTTGAATATCAACTGACCATTAGCGTTGGGATTAAAGCTGCTGTTGTGTGAAACGGCCACAAGGTGGCAGCAGTTCACCCTTACCAAATCTGGTTACTAGGGCAAGAGAGCCTCAGTGGAAGTGGTGTTCTAGATTGGAGTTTAGAATGGAATGTACCAGGAGAAAGCCCCTCACGTTTGTCTCACTACTTCTTGTTCGTGTTTTTAATTTAAGTTTTTATTTTTTATTACAGCAAGTTTGATTACAATGTTTGGCTTGTTGTAGGTGTGGAAGATGTGGTTCTTTTACACATATACAGATGACAGTTCTTCTTGGGATCCTTTTCCCATGTACGTTATGACAGAATGTTGAGTAGTCCTCTCTTGGTATTCTGTAGGTCTTTGGTGATTATATATGTCACCTGTGTTTGTATATGTCTGTTAACCCCGATATCGTAATGAAACCTATCCTCACACCTTTCCATTGGTGAACCATAAGTTTGTTTAATGAATCTGTGATTGCCCTTCTCCGTGGAAATATCTGCCCTGGTATCCATTTTTAGGTAACACCTATAAGTGATATGATATGATATGTGTCTTTCACTTTCTGACTTACTACAAGTCACGTGATTACTTCTAGACTCATCTACGGTGCTGCAAATGGCATTGTGTCCTTTTTTCCCTTGGCTTCTCTTCTGCCTTAGCGGGGTCCATTTTCAACAATGTGATTCCCTGAGGGTTGTGGATTAGCTGACCTGGGCAGCCTTACCCTGCCGGCCCGCCCTCCCCAGGTGTGCCTCATTGAGGTCAATATAAACAGCGCTCCAGGCAGCAATAGCCCCTGAAGCTGTGCCTGACTCCATATTCTCTGCCCCGTCAGCAGTCTCGGGGCTGTGCTGGTGGGAGGGAGTGAGGGGCCACAGCTTTGTGGGTGTCCCGGTGTGAGTGGGGTTCTGCTGGCCTTTCTGCAGGAGTTGCCAGGCTGCCGCCTGTAAAGAAGAGGATGTGTCACCCATACCTTCCGCTGGAATTTCTCTCCGGACAGAGGTGAGGAAGGAAAAAAGCAGTGGGGGCCGGGACAGGAGGGGTATCTCAGGCAGGGCAATGGAAAGCTTCTGGAAGAGCGCCAGGGTCCAAGACCAGGCTGGCTGGCCTGCAGGCACCAAGTTGGCCTGCGTGCTGTCGCTGGTGTGGCTCCACGGCCCTTCCTCTAGGCTTTCAAGCCCTTGTACATATTCAGGTGTTTTACCTGGAAAGGGTGGGAACAGTTCAGCAGCAGCTGGCCTAGGGCTCAGCTCACGTTTACTCACAGATGCCTCGGCACGGTCCCCCAGCTTTGCAATGATGACGCTCCTTGCGTGGGGGGTGGGTTGCTGGCTGTATGGGAGATGGTTCCCCACCTCTGACCAATTTCAGAATTGTTTACCACTGGAGCAAGTGCCCTGATAGGGTTTTCCTCTGTATAACTCCTGGGTTCAGGTTTTTTTTTTCTTTTATGGTTCAAGTTAGATTTTATTCCCCTTTTATGTATTTATAGATATAAGCATGGAAATAATTCTTTCCTATAAATACATCTGTGTGATGGGAAGAATTTTTTCTGTTTTATTTTTAAATTTTATTTTTTAAAATTTTGAAATTTAATTTTATTTATGTTTTTATACAGCACGTTATTATTAGTTATGTATTTTATGCATATACATGTATACAGGTCAATCCCAATCTCCCAACTCATCCCACCACCACCACCCCATTGCTTCCCACTCTTGGTGTCCATACGTTTGTTCTCTACCTCTGTGTCTCTATTTCTTCCCTGCAAACCAGTTCATCTGTACCATTTTTAGGCTCCACATATATGCATTAATATACAATATTTGTTTTCCTCTTTCTGACTTACTTCATTCTGTATGACAGTCTCTCGATCCATCGATGTCTCTACAAATGACCCAGTTTCATTCCTTTTTATGGCCGAGTCATATTCCATTTTATATATGTACCACATCTTTATCCATTCATCTGTCTGTGGGCATTTAGGTTGCTTCCATTACCTGGCTATTGTAAATAGTGCTGCAACGAACATTGTGGTGAATGTGCCTTTTTGAAATACGGTTTTCTCTGGGTATATGCCCAGAAGTGGGATTGCTGGATCAGATGGTAATTCTATTTCTAGTTTTTTTAAGGAAACTCCATACTGTTCTCCATAGGGACTGTATCAATTTACATTCCCACCAATAGTGGAAGAGGGTTCCTTTTGTCCACACCCTCCCCAGAATTGGTTGTTTGTAGATTTTCTGATGATGCCGATTCTAACAGGTGTGAGGTGATACCTCATTGTAGTTTTGATTTGCATTTCTCTAATAATTAGTGCTGTTGAGCAGCTTTTCATGTGCGTCTTGGCCATCTCTGTGTCTCCTTTGAAGAAACGTCTCTTTAGATCTTCTGCCCATTTTTTTTGGGTTGTTTGTTTTTTTAATATTAAGCTGCATGAGTTGTTTATATATATTGGAGATTAAACCTGTGTCCATTGATTCGTTTGCAACGATTTTCACCCATCCTGAGGGATGCCTTTTTTCATTCCCGTTTTTTTTAACAAAAAAGGAAAGAAAGGAAAAGAAGCAGAACACTAATGTGCGTAAAATATGCCTTTTGAAACGGTCGTTTTGAAATATGGACGTCCTTTGAAATTTTTGGTCGATAGGTGACCCCAGGATTTGTTTTCAGGGCAGGTGTCATTTACAGGCCTGCAATGATTTTGAATATCAACTGACCATTAGCGTTGGGATTAAAGCTGCTGTTGTGTGAAACGGCCACAAGGTGGCAGCAGTTCACCCTTACCAAATCTGGTTACTAGGGCAAGAGAGCCTCAGTGGAAGTGGTGTTCTAGATTGGAGTTTAGAATGGAATGTACCAGGAGAAAGCCCCTCACGTTTGTCTCACTACTTCTTGTTCGTGTTTTTAATTTAAGTTTTTATTTTTTATTACAGCAAGTTTGATTACAATGTTTGGCTTGTTGTAGGTGTGGAAGATGTGGTTCTTTTACACATATACAGATGACTGTTCTTCTTGGGATCCTTTTCCCATGTACGTTATGACAGAATGTTGAGTAGTCCTCTCTTGGTATTCTGTAGGTCTTTGGTGATTATATATGTCACCTGTGTTTGTATATGTCTGTTAACCCCGATATCGTAATGAAACCTATCCTCACACCTTTCCATTGGTGAACCATAAGTTTGTTTAATGAATCTGTGATTGCCCTTCTCCGTGGAAATATCTGCCCTGGTATCCATTTTTAGGTAACACCTATAAGTGATATGATATGATATGTGTCTTTCACTTTCTGACTTACTACAAGTCACGTGATTACTTCTAGACTCATCTACGGTGCTGCAAATGACATTGTGTCCTTTTTTCCCTTGGCTTCTCTTCTGCCTTAGCGGGGTCCATTTTCAACAATGTGATTCCCTGAGGGTTGTGGATTAGCTGACCTGGGCAGCCTTACCCTGCCGGCCCGCCCTCCCCAGGTGTGCCTCATTGAGGTCAATATAAACAGCGCTCCAGGCAGCAATAGCCCCTGAAGCGGTGCCCGACTCCATATTCTCTGCCCCGTCAGCAGTCTCGGGGCTGTGCTGGTGGGAGGGAGTGAGGGGCCACAGCTTTGTGGGTGTCCCGGTGTGAGTGGGGTTCTGCTGGCCTTTCTGCAGGAGTTGCCAGGCTGCCGCCTGTAAAGAAGAGGATGTGTCACCCATACCTTCCGCTGGAATTTCTCTCCGGACAGAGGTGAGGAAGGAAAAAAGCAGTGGGGGCCGGGACAGGAGGGGTATCTCAGGCAGGGCAATGGAAAGCTTCTGGAAGAGCGCCAGGGTACAAGACCAGGCTGGCTGGCCTGCAGGCACCAAGTTGGCCTGCGTGCTGTCGCTGGTGTGGCTCCACGGTCCTTCCTCTAGGCTTTCAAGCCCTTGTACATATTCAGGTGTTTTACGTGGAAAGGGTGGGAACAGTTCAGCAGCAGCTGGCCTGGGGCTCAGCTCACGTTTACTCACAGATGCCTCGGCACGGTCCCCCAGCTTTGCAATGACGACGCTCCTTGCGTGGGGGGTGGGTTGCTGGCTGTATGGGAGATGGTTCCCCACCTCTGACCAATTTCAGAATTGTTTACCACTGGAGCAAGTGCCCTGATAGGGTTTTCCTCTGTATAACTCCTGGGATCAGGTTCTTTTTTTTCTTTTATGGTTCAAGTTAGATTTTATTCCCCTTTTATGTATTTATAGATATAAGCATGGAAATAATTCTTTCCTATAAATACATCTGTGTGATGGGAAGAATTTTTTTCTGTTTTATTTTTAAATTTTATTTTTTAAAATTTTGAAATTTAATTTTATTTATTTTTTTTATACAGCACGTTATTATTAGTTATGTATTTTATGTATATACATGTATACAGGTCAATCCCAAACTCCCAACTCATCCCACCACCACCACCCCATGGCTTCCCACACTTGGTGTCCATACGTTTGTTCTCTACCTCTGTGTCTCTATTTCTTCCCTGCAAACCAGTTCATCTGTACCATTTTTAGGCTCCACATATATGCATTAATAGACAATATTTGTTTTCCTCATTCTGACTTACTTCATTCTGTATGACAGTCTCTCGATCCATCGATGTCTCTACAAATGACCCAGTTTCTTTCCTTTTTATGGCCGAGTCATATTCCATTTTATATATGTACCACATCTTTATCCATTCATCTGTCTGTGGGCATTTAGGTTGCTTCCATTACCTGGCTATTGTAAATAGTGCTGCAATGAACATTGTGGTGAATGTGCCTTTTTGAAATACGGTTTTCTCTGGGTATATGCCCAGAAGTGGGATTGCTGGATCAGATGGTAATTCTATTTCTAGTTTTTTTAAGGAAACTCCATACTGTTCTGCATAGTGACTGTATCAATTTACATTCCCACCAATAGTGGAAGAGGGCTCCTTTTGTCCACACCCTCCCCAGAATTGGTTGTTTGTAGATTTTCTGATGATGCCGATTCTAACAGGTGTGAGGTGATACCTCATTGTAGTTTTGATTTGCATTTCTCTAATAATTAGTGCTGTTGAGCAGCTTTTCATGTGCGTCTTGGCCATCTCTGTGTCTCCTTTGAAGAAACGTCTCTTTAGATCTTCTGCCCATTTTTTTTGGGTTGTTTGTTTTTTTAATATTAAGCTGCATGAGCTGTTTATATATATTGGAGATTAATCCTGTGTCCATTGATTCGTTTGCAACGATTTTCACCCAGCCTGAGAGATGCCTTTTTCCATTCCCGTTTTTCTTAACAAAAAAGGAAAGAAAGGAAAAGAAGCAGAACACTAATGTGCGTAAAATATGCCTTTTGAAACGGTCGTTTTGAAATATGGACGTCCTTTGAATTTTTTGGTCGATATGTGACCCCAGGATTTGTTTTCAGGGCAGGTGTCATTTACAGGCCTGCAATGATTTTGAATATCAACTGACCATTAGCGTTGGGATTAAAGCTGCTGTTGTGTGAAACGGCCACAAGGTGGCAGCAGTTCACCCTTACCAAATCTGGTTACTAGGGCAAGAGAGCCTCAGTGGAAGTGGTGTTCTAGATTCGAATTTAGAATGGAATGTGCCAGGAGAAATCCCCTCACGTTTGTCTCACTACATCTTGTTCGTGTTTTTAATTTAATTTTTTTTTATTTTTTATTACAGCAAGTTTGATTACAATGTTTGGCTTGTTGTAGGTGTGGAAGATGTGGTTCTTTTACACATATACAGATGACTGTTCTTCTTGGGATCCTTTTCCCATGTACGTTATGATAGAATGTTGAGTAGTCCTCTCTTGGTATTCTGTAGGTCTTTGGTGATTATATATGTCACCTGTGTTTGTATATGTCTGTTAACCCCGATATCATAATGAAACCAATCCTCACACCTTTCCATTGGTGAACCATAAGTTTGTTTAATGAATCTGTGATTGCCCTTCTCCGTGGAAATATCTGCCCTGGTATCCATTTTTAGGTAACACCTATAAGTGATATGATATGATATGTGTCTTTCACTTTCTGACTTACTACAAGTCACGTGATTACTTCTAGACTCATCTACGGTGCTGCAAATGGCATTGTGTCCTTTTTTCCCTTGGCTTCTCTTCTGCCTTAGCGGGGTCCATTTTCAACAATGTGATTCCCTGAGGGTTGTGGATTAGCTGACCTGGGCAGCCTTACCCTGCCGGCCCGCCCTCCCCAGGTGTGCCTCGTTGAGGTCAATATAAACAGCGCTCCAGGCAGCAATAGCCCCTGAAGCTGTGCCTGACTCCATATTCTCTGCCCCGTCAGCAGTCTCGGGGCTGTGCTGGTGGGATGGAGTGAGGGGCCACAGCTTTGTGGGTGGCCCGGTGTGAGTGGGGTTCTGCTGGCCTTTCTGCAGGAGTTGCCAGGCTGCCGCCTGTAAAGAAGAGGGTGTGTCACCCATACCTTCCGCTGGAATTTCTCTCCGGACAGAGGTGAGGAAGGAAAAAAGCAGTGGGGTCCGGGACAGGAGGGGTATCTCAGGCAGGGCAATGGAAAGCTTCTGGAAGAGCGCCAGGGTCCAGGACCACGCTGGCTGGCCTGCAGGCACCAAGTTGGCCTGCGTGCTGTCGCTGCTGTGGCTCCACGGTCCTTCCTCTAGGCTTTCAAGCCCTTGTACATATTCAGGTGTTTTACCTGGAAAGGCTGGGAACAGTTCAGCAGCAGCTGGCCTGGGGCTCAGCTCACGTTTACTCACAGATGCCTCGGCACGGTCCCCCAGCTTTGCAATGAGGATGCTCCTTGCGTGGGGGTTGGGTTGCTGGCTGTATGGGAGATGGTTCCCCACCTCTGACCAATTTCAGAATTGTTTACCACTGGAGCAAGTGCCCTGATAGGGTTTTCCTCTGTATAACTCCTGGGTTCAGGTTTTTTTTTTCTTTTATGGTTCAAGTTAGATTTTATTCCCCTTTTATGTATTTATAGATATAAGCATGGAAATAATTCTTTCCTATAAATACATCTGTGTGATGGGAAGAATTTTTTCTGTTTTATTTTTAAATTTTATTTTTTAAAATTTTGAAATTTAATTTTATTCATTTTTTTATACAGCACGTTATTATTAGTTATGTATTTTATGCATATACATGTATACAGGTCAATCCCAATCTCCCAACTCATCCCACCACCACCACCCCATGGCTTCCCACACTTGGTGTCCATACGTTTGTTCTCTACCTCTGTGTCTCTATTTCTTCCCTGCAAACCAGTTCATCTGTACCATTTTTAGGCTCCACATATATGCATTAATATACAATATTTGTTTTCCTCTTTCTGACTTACTTCATTCTGTATGACAGTCTCTCGATCCATCGATGTCTCTACAAATGACCCAGTTTCATTCCTTTTTATGGCCGAGTCATATTCCATTTTATATATGTACCACATCTTTATCCATTCATCTGTCTGTGGGCATTTAGGTTGCTTCCATTACCTGGCTATTGTAAATAGTGCTGCAACGAACATTGTGGTGAATGTGCCTTTTTGAAATACGGTTTTCTCTGGGTATATGCCCAGAAGTGCGATTGCTGGATCAGATGGTAATTCTATTTCTAGTTTTTTTAAGGAAACTCCATACTGTTCTCCATAGGGACTGTATCAATTTACATTCCCACCAATAGTGGAAGAGGGTTCCTTTTGTCCACACCCTACCCAGAATTGGTTGTTTGTAGATTTTCTGATGATGCCGATTCTAACAGGTGTGAGGTGATACCTCATTGTAGTTTTGATTTGCATTTCTCTAATAATTAGTGCTGTTGAGCAGCTTTTCATGTGCGTCTTGGCCATCTCTGTGTCTCCTTTGAAGAAACGTCTCTTTAGATCTTCTGCCCATTTTTTTTGGGTTGTTTGTTTATTTAATATTAAGCTGCATGAGTTGTTTATATATATTGGAGATTAAACCTGTGTCCATTGATTCGTTTGCAACGATTTTCACCCATCCTGAGGGATGCCTTTTTTCATTCCCGTTTTTTTTAACAAAAAAGGAAAGAAAGGAAAAGAAGCAGAACACTAATGTGCGTAAAATATGCCTTTTGAAACGGTCGTTTTGAAATATGGACGTCCTTTGAAATTTTTGGTCGATATGTGACCCCAGGATTTGTTTTCAGGGCAGGTGTCATTTACAGGCCTGCAATGATTTTGAATATCAACTGACCATTAGCGTTGGGATTAAAGCTGCTGTTGTGTGAAACGGCCACAAGGTGGCAGCAGTTCACCCTTACCAAATCTGGTTACTAGGGCAAGAGAGCCTCAGTGGAAGTGGTGTTCTAGATTGGAGTTTAGAATGGAATGTACCAGGAGAAAGCCCCTCACGTTTGTCTCACTACTTCTTGTTCGTGTTTTTAATTTAAGTTTTTATTTTTTATTACAGCAAGTTTGATTACAATGTTTGGCTTGTTGTAGGTGTGGAAGATGTGGTTCTTTTACACATATACAGATGACTGTTCTTCTTGGGATCCTTTTCCCATGTACGTTATGACAGAATGTTGAGTAGTCCTCTCTTGGTATTCTGTAGGTCTTTGGTGATTATATATGTCACCTGTGTTTGTATATGTCTGTTAACCCCGATATCGTAATGAAACCTATCCTCACACCTTTCCATTGGTGAACCATAAGTTTGTTTAATGAATCTGTGATTGCCCTTCTCCGTGGAAATATCTGCCCTGGTATCCATTTTTAGGTAACACCTATAAGTGATATGATATGATATGTGTCTTTCACTTTCTGACTTACTACAAGTCACGTGATTACTTCTAGACTCATCTACGGTGCTGCAAAAGGCATTGTGTCCTTTTTTCCCTTGGCTTCTCTTCTGCCTTAGCGGGGTCCATTTTCAACAATGTGATTCCCTGAGGGTTGTGGATTTGCTGACCTGGGCAGCCTTACCCTGCCGGCCCGCCCTCCCCAGGTGTGCCTCATTGAGGTCAATATAAACAGCGCTCCAGGCAGCAATAGCCCCTGAAGCTGTGCCCGACTCCATATTCTCTGCCCCGTCAGCAGTCTCGGGGCTGTGCTGGTGGGAGGGAGTGAGGGGCCACAGCTTTGTGGGTGTCCCGGTGTGAGTGGGGTTCTGCTGGCCTTTCTGCAGGAGTTGCCAGGCTGCCGCCTGTAAAGAAGAGGATGTGTCACCCATACCTTCCGCTGGAATTTCTCTCCGGACAGAGGTGAGGAAGGAAAAAAGCAGTGGGGGCCGGGACAGGAGGGGTATCTCAGGCAGGGCAATGGAAAGCTTCTGGAAGAGCGCCAGGGTCCAAGACCAGGCTGGCTGGCCTGCAGGCACCAAGTTGGCCTGCGTGCTGTCGCTGGTGTGGCTCCACGGTCCTTCCTCTAGGCTTTCAAGCCCTTGTACATATTCAGGTGTTTTACCTGGAAAGGGTGGGAACAGTTCAGCAGCAGCTGGCCTGGGGCTCAGATCACGTTTACTCACAGATGCCTCGGCACGGTCCCCCAGCTTTGCAATGACGACGCTCCTTGCGTGGGGGGTGGGTTGCTGGCTGTATGGGAGATGGTTCCCCACCTCTGACCAATTTCAGAATTGTTTACCACTGGAGCAAGTGCCCTGATAGGGTTTTCCTCTGTATAACTCCTGGGTTCAGGTTTTTATTTTTCTTTTATGGTTCAAGTTAGATTTTATTCCCCTTTTATGTATTTATAGATATAAGCATGGAAATAATTATTTCCTATAAATACATCTGTGTGACGGGAAGAACTTTTTCTGTTTTATTTTTAAATTTTATTTTTTAAAATTTTGAAATATAACTTTATTTATTTTTTTTATACAGCACGTTATTATTAGTTATGTATTTTATGTATATACATGTATACAGGTCAATCCCAAACTCCCAACTCATCCCACCACCACCACCCCATGGCTTCCCACACTTGGTGTCCATACGTTTGTTCTCTACCTCTGTGTCTCTATTTCTTCCCTGCAAACCAGTTCATCTGTACCATTTTTAGGCTCCACATATATGCATTAATATACAATATTTGTTTTCCTCTTTCTGACTTACTTCATTCTGTATGACAGTCTCTCGATCCATCGATGTCTCTACAAATGACCCAGTTTCATTCCTTTTTATGGCCGAGTCATATTCCATTTTATATATGTACCACATCTTTATCCATTCATCTGTCTGTGGGCATTTAGGTTGCTTCCATTACCTGGCTATTGTAAATAGTGCTGCAACGAACATTGTGGTGAATGTGCCTTTTTGAAATACGGTTTTCTCTGGGTATATGCCCAGAAGTGGGATTGCTGGATCAGATGGTAATTCTATTTCTAGTTTTTTTAAGGAAACTCCATACTGTTCTGCATAGTGACTGTATCAATTTACATTCCCACCAATAGTGGAAGAGGGCTCCTTTTGTCCACACCCTCCCCAGAATTGATTGTTTGTAGATTTTCTGATGATGCCGATTCTAACAGGTGTGAGGTGATACCGCATTGTAGATTTGATTTGCATTTCTCTAATAATTAGTGCTGTTGAGCAGCTTTTCATGTGCGTCTTGGCCATCTCTGTGTCTCCTTTGAAGAAACGTCTCTTTAGATCTTCTGCCCATTTTTTTGGGTTGTTTGTTTTTTTAATATTAAGCTGCATGAGCTGTTTATATATATTGGAGATTAAACCTTTGTCCATTGATTCGTCTGCAACGATTTTCGCCCATTCTGAGGGATGCCTTTTTCCATTCCCGTGTTTTTTAACAAAAAAGGAAAGAAAGGAAAAGAAGCAGAACACTAATGTGCGTAAAATATGCCTTTTGAAACGGTCGTTTTGAAATATGGACGTCCTTTGAAATTTTTGGTCGATATGTGACCCCAGGATTTGTTTTCAGGGCAGGTGTCATTTACAGGCCTGCAATGATTTTGAATATCAACTGACCATTAGCGTTGGGATTAAAGCTGCTGTTGTGTGAAACGGCCACAAGGTGGCAGCAGTTCACCCTTACCAAATCTGGTTACTAGGGCAAGAGAGCCTCAGTGGAAGTGGTGTTCTAGATTGGAGTTTAGAATGGAATGTACCAGGAGAAAGCCCCTCACGTTTGTCTCACTACTTCTTGTTCGTGTTTTTAATTTAAGTTTTTATTTTTTATTACAGCAAGTTTGATTACAATGTTTGGCTTGTTGTAGGTGTGGAAGATGTGGTTCTTTTACACATATACAGATGACTGTTCTTCTTGGGATCCTTTTCCCATGTACGTTATGACAGAATGTTGAGTAGACCTCTCTTGGTATTCTGTAGGTCTTTGGTGATTATATATGTCACCTGTGTTTGTATATGTCTGTTAACCCCGATATCGTAATGAAACCTATCCTCACACCTTTCCATTGGTGAACCATAAGTTTGTTTAATGAATCTGTGATTGCCCTTCTCCGTGGAAATATCTGCCCTGGTATCCATTTTTAGGTAACACCTATAAGTGATATGATATGATATGTGTCTTTCACTTTCTGACTTACTACAAGTCACGTGATTACTTCTAGACTCATCTACGGTGCTGCAAATGGCATTGTGTCCTTTTTTCCCTTGGCTTCTCTTCTGCCTTAGCGGGGTCCATTTTCAACAATGTGATTCCCTGAGGGTTGTGGATTAGCTGACCTGGGCTGCCTTACCCTGCCGGCCCGCCCTCCCCAGGTGTGCCTCGTTGAGATCAATATAAACAGAGCTCCAGGCAGCAATAGCCCCTGAAGCTGTGCCTGACTCCATATTCTCTGCCCCGTCAGCAGTCTCGGGGCTGTGCTGGTGGGAGGGAGTGAGGGGCCACAGCTTTGTGGGTGGCCCGGTGTGAGTGGGGTTCTGCTGGCCTTTCTGCAGGAGTTGCCAGGCTGCCGCCTGTAAAGAAGAGGATGTGTCACCCATACCTTCCGCTGGAATTTCTCTCCGGACAGAGGTGAGGAAGGAAAAAAGCAGTGGGGTCCGGGACAGGAGGGGTATCTCAGGCAGGGCAATGGAAAGCTTCTGGAAGAGCACCCGGGTCCAGGACCACGCTGGCTGGCCTGCAGGCACCAAGTTGGCCTGCGTGCTGTCGCTGGTGTGGCTCCACGGTCCTTCCTCTAGGCTTTCAAGCCCTTGTACATATTCAGGTGTTTTACGTGGAAAGGGTGGGAACAGATCAGAAGCAGCTGGCCTGGGGCTCAGCTCACGTTTACTCACAGATGCCTCGGCACGGTCCCCCAGCTTTTCAATGAGGACGCTCCTTGTTGGGGGTTGGGTGGCTGGCTGTATGGGAGATGGTTCCCCACCTCTGACCAATTTCAGAATTGTTTACCGCTGGAGCAAGTGCCGTGATAGGGTTTTCCTCTGTATAACTCGTGGGTTCAATTATTTTTTCTTTTTTGGTTCAAGTTAGATTTTATTCCTCTTTTATGTATTTATAAATATAAGCATGGAAATAATTCATTCCTATAAATACATCTGTGTGACGGGAAGAATTTTTTCTGTTTTATTTTTAAATTTTATTTTTTAAAATTTTGAAATTTAATTTTATTTATGTTTTTATACAGCACGTTATTATTAGTTATGTATTTTATGCATATACATGTATACAGGTCAATCCCAATCTCCCAACTCATCCCACCACCACCACCCCATGGCTTCCCACACTTGGTGTCCATACGTTTGTTCTCTACCTCTGTGTCTCTATTTCTTCCCTGCAAACCAGTTCATCTGTACCATTTTTAGGCTCCACATATATGCATTAATATACAATATTTGTTTTCCTCTTTCTGACTTACTTCATTCTGTATGACAGTCTCTCGATCCATCGATGTCTCTACAAATGACCCAGTTTCTTTCCTTTTTATGGCCGAGTCATATTCCATTTTATATATGTACCACATCTTTATCCATTCATCTGTCTGTGGGCATTTAGGTTGCTTCCATTACCTGGCTATTGTAAATAGTGCTGCAACGAACATTGTGGTGAATGTGCCTTTTTGAAATACGGTTTTCTCTGGGTATATGCCCAGAAGTGGGATTGCTGGATCAGATGGTAATTCTATTTCTAGTTTTTTTAAGGAAACTCCATACTGTTCTGCATAGTGACTGTATCAATTTACATCCCCACCAATAGTGGAAGAGGGCTCCTTTTGTCCACACCCTCCCCAGAATTGGTTGTTTGTAGATTTTCTGATGATGCCGATTCTAACAGGTGTGAGGTGATACCTCATTGTAGTTTTGATTTGCATTTCTCTAATAATTAGTGCTGTTGAGCAGCTTTTCATGTGCGTCTTGGCCATCTCTGTGTCTCCTTTGAAGAAACGTCTCTTTAGATCTTCTGCCCATTTTTTTTGGGTTGTTTGTTTTTTTAATATTAAGCTGCATGAGTTGTTTATATATATTGGAGATTAAACCTGTGTCCATTGATTCGTCTGCAACGATTTTCACCCATCCTGAGGGATGCCTTTTTTCATTCCCGTTATTTTTAACAAAAAAGGAAAGAAAGGAAAAGAAGCAGAACACTAATGTGCGTAAAATATGCCTTTTGAAACGGTCGTTTTGAAATATGGACGTCCTTTGAAATTTTTGGTCGATAGGTGACCCCAGGATTTGTTTTCAGGGCAGGTGTCATTTACAGGCCTGCAATGATTTTGAATATCAACTGACCATTAGCGTTGGGATTAAAGCTGCTGTTGTGTGAAACGGCCACAAGGTGGCAGCAGTTCACCCTTACCAAATCTGGTTACTAGGGCAAGAGAGCCTCAGTGGAAGTGGTGTTCTAGATTGGAGTTTAGAATGGAATGTACCAGGAGAAAGCCCCTCACGTTTGTCTCACTACTTCTTGTTCGTGTTTTTAATTTAAGTTTTTATTTTTTATTACAGAAAGTTTGATTACAATGTTTGGCTTGTTGTAGGTGTGGAAGATGTGGTTCTTTTACACATATACAGATGACTGTTCTTCTTGGGATCCTTTTCCCATGTACGTTATGACAGAATGTTGAGTAGTCCTCTCTTGGTATTCTGTAGGTCTTTGGTGATTATATATGTCACCTGTGTTTGTATATGTCTGTTAACCCCGATATCGTAATGAAACCTATCCTCACACCTTTCCATTGGTGAACCATAAGTTTGTTTAATGAATCTGTGATTGCCCTTCTCCGTGGAAATATCTGCCCTGGTATCCATTTTTAGGTAACACCTATAAGTGATATGATATGATATGTGTCTTTCACTTTCTGCCTTACTACAAGTCACGTGATTACTTCTAGACTCATCTACGGTGCTGCAAATGGCATTGTGTCCTTTTTTCCCTTGGCTTCTCTTCTGCCTTAGCGGGGTCCATTTTCAACAATGTGATTCCCTGAGGGTTGTGGATTAGCTGACCTGGGCAGCCTTACCCTGCCGGCCCGCCCTCCCCAGGTGTGCCTCATTGAGGTCAATATAAACAGCGCTCCAGGCAGCAATAGCCCCTGAAGCTGTGCCTGACTCCATATTCTCTGCCCCGTCAGCAGTCTCGGGGCTGTGCTGGTGGGAGGGAGTGAGGGGCCACAGCTTTGTGGGTGTCCCGGTGTGAGTGGGGTTCTGCTGGCCTTTCTGCAGGAGTTGCCAGGCTGCCGCCTGTAAAGTAGAGGATGTGTCACCCATACCTTCCGCTGGAATTTCTCTCCGGACAGAGGTGAGGAAGGAAAAAAGCAGTGGGGGCCGGGACAGGAGGGGTATCTCAGGCAGGGCAATGGAAAGCTTCTGGAAGAGCGCCAGGGTCCAAGACCAGGCTGGCTGGCCTGCAGGCACCAAGTTGGCCTGCGTGCTGTCGCTGGTGTGGCTCCACGGTCCTTCCTCTAGGCTTTCAAGCCCTTGTACATATTCAGGTGTTTTACCTGGAAAGGGTGGGAACAGTTCAGCAGCAGCTGGCCTGGGGCTCAGATCACGTTTACTCACAGATGCCTCGGCACGGTCCCCCAGCATTGCAATGACGATGCTCCTTGCGTGGGGGTTGGGTTGCTGGCTGTATGGGAGATGGTTCCCCACCTCTGACCAATTTCAGAATTGTTTACCACTGGAGCAAGTGCCCTGATAGGGTTTTCCTCTGTATAACTCCTGGGTTCAGGTTCTTTTTTTTCTTTTATGGTTCAAGTTAGATTTTATTCCCCTTTTATGTATTTATAGATATAAGCATGGAAATAATTCATTCCTATAAATACATCTGTGTGATGGGAAGAATTTTTTCTGTTTTATTTTTAAATTTTATTTTTTAAAATTTTGAAATTTAATTTTATTTATTTTTTTTATACAGCACGTTATTATTAGTTATGTATTTTATGTATATACATGTATACAGGTCAATCCCAAACTCCCAACTCATCCCACCACCACCACCCCATGGCTTCCCACACTTGGTGTCCTTACGTTTGTTCTCTACCTCTGTGTCTCTATTTCTTCCCTGCAAACCAGTTCATCTGTACCATTTTTAGGCTCCACATATATGCATTAATAGACAATATTTGTTTTCCTCATTCTGACTTACTTCATTCTGTATGACAGTCTCTCGATCCATCGATGTCTCTACAAATGACCCAGTTTCATTCCTTTTTATGGCCGAGTCATATTCCATTTTATATATGTACCACATCTTTATCCATTCATCTGTCTGTGGGCATTTAGGTTGCTTCCATTACCTGGCTATTGTAAATAGTGCTGCAATGAACATTGTGGTGAATGTGCCTTTTTGAAATACGGTTTTCTCTGGGTATATGCCCAGAAGTGGGATTGCTGGATCAGATGGTAATTCTATTTCTAGTTTTTTTAAGGAAACTCCATACTGTTCTGCATAGTGACTGTATCAATTTACATTCCCACCAATAGTGGAAGAGGGCTCCTTTTGTCCACACCCTCCCCAGAATTGGTTGTTTGTAGATTTTCTGATGATGCCGATTCTAACAGGTGTGAGGTGATACCGCATTGTAGTTTTGATTTGCATTTCTCTAATAATTAGTGCTGTTGAGCAGCTTTTCATGTGCGTCTTGGCCATCTCTGTGTCTCCTTTGAAGAAACGTCTCTTTAGATCTTCTGCCCATTTTTTTTGGGTTGTTTGTTTTTTTAATATTAAGCTGCATGAGTTGTTTATATATATTGGAGATTACACCTGTATCCATTGATTCGTTTGCAACGATTTTCACCCATCCTGAGGGATGCCTTTTTTCATTCCCGTTTTTTTTTAACAAAAAAGGAAAGAAAGGAAAAGAAGCAGAACACTAATGTGCGTAAAATATGCCTTTTGAAACGGTCGTTTTGAAATATGGACGTCCTTTGAAATTTTTGGTCGATATGTGACCCCAGGATTTGTTTTCAGGGCAGGTGTCATTTACAGGCCTGCAATGATTTTGAATATCAACTGACCATTAGCGTTGGGATTAAAGCTGCTGTTGTGTGAAACGGCCACAAGGTGGCAGCAGTTCACCCTTACCAAATCTGGTTACTAGGGCAAGAGAGCCTCAGTGGAAGTGGTGTTCTAGATTGGAGTTTAGAATGGAATGTACCAGGAGAAAGCCCCTCACGTTTGTCTCACTACTTCTTGTTCGTGTTTTTAATTTAAGTTTTTATTTTTTATTACAGCAAGTTTGATTACAATGTTTGGCTTGTTGTAGGTGTGGAAGATGTGGTTCTTTTACACATATACAGATGACTGTTCTTCTTGGGATCCTTTTCCCATGTACGTTATGACAGAATGTTGAGTAGTCCTCTCTTGGTATTCTGTAGGTCTTTGGTGATTATATATGTCACCTGTGTTTGTATATGTCTGTTAACCCCGATATCGTAATGAAACCAATCCTCACACCTTTCCATTGGTGAACCATAAGTTTGTTTAATGAATCTGTGATTGCCCTTCTCCGTGGAAATATCTGCCCTGGTATCCATTTTTAGGTAACACCTATAAGTGATATGATATGATATGTGTCTTTCACTTTCTGACTTACTACAAGTCACGTGATTACTTCTAGACTCATCTACGGTGCTGCAAATGGCATTGTGTCCTTTTTTCCCTTGGCTTCTCTTCTGCCTTAGCGGGGTCCATTTTCAACAATGTGATTCCCTGAGGGTTGTGGATTAGCTGACCTGGGCAGCCTTACCCTGCCGGCCCGCCCTCCCCAGGTGTGCCTCGTTGAGGTCAATATAAACAGCGCTCCAGGCAGCAATAGCCCCTGAAGCTGTGCCTGACTCCATATTCTCTGCCCCGTCAGCAGTCTCGGGGCTGTGCTGGTGGGAGGGAGTGAGGGGCCACAGCTTTGTGGGTGGCCCGGTGTGAGTGGGGTTCTGCTGGCCTTTCTGCAGGAGTTGCCAGGCTGCCGCCTGTAAAGAAGAGGATGTGTCACCCATACCTTCCGCTGGAATTTCTCTCCGGACAGAGGTGAGGAAGGAAAAAAGCAGTGGGGGCCGGGACAGGAGGGGTATCTCAGGCAGGGCAATGGAAAGCTTCCTGAAGAGCGCCAGGGTCCAGGACCACGCTGGCTGGCCTGCAGGCACCAAGTTGGCCTGCGTGCTGTCGCTGGTGTGGCTCCACAGTCCTTCCTCTAGGCTTTCAAGCCCTTGTACATATTCAGGTGTTTTACCTGGAAAGGGTGGGAACAGTTCAGCAGCAGCTGGCCTGGGGCTCAGCTCACGTTTACTCACAGATGCCTCGGCACGGTCCCCCAGCTTTGCAATGAGGACGCTCCTTGCGTGGGGGTTGGGTTGCTGGCTGTATGGGAGATGGTTCCCCACCTCTGACCAATTTCAGAATTGTTTACCGCTGGAGCCAGTGCCGTGATAGGGTTTTCCTCTGTATAACTCGTGGGTTCACTTTTTTTTTCTTTTATGTTTCAAGTTAGATGTTATTCCTCTTTTATGTATTTATAGATATAAGCATGGAAATAATTCATTCCTATAAATACATCTGTGTGACGGGAAGAACTTTTTTCTGTTTTATTTTTAAATTTTATTTTTTAAAATTTTGAAATTTTATTTATTTTTTTATACAGCACGTTATTATTAGTTATGTATTTTATGCATATACATGTATACAGGTCAATCCCAAACTCCCAACTCATCCCACCACCACCACCCCATGGCTTCCCACACTTGGTGTCCATACGTTTGTTCTCTACCTCTGTGTCTCTATTTCTTCCCTGCAAACCAGTTCATCTGTACCATTTTTAGGCTCCACATATATGCATTAATATACAATATTTGTTTTCCTCTTTCTGACTTACTTCATTCTGTATGACAGTCTCTCGATCCATCGATGTCTCTACAAATGACCCAGTTTCATTCCTTTTTATGGCCGAGTCATATTCCATTTTATATATGTACCACATCTTTATCCATTCATCTGTCTGTGGGCATTTAGGTTGCTTCCATTACCTGGCTATTGTAAATAGTGCTGCAACGAACATTGTGGTGAATGTGCCTTTTTGAAATACGGTTTTCTCTGGGTATATGCCC
Organism: Mesoplodon mirus; assembly: GCF_964341445.2. Lineage (NCBI taxonomy): Eukaryota > Metazoa > Chordata > Mammalia > Artiodactyla > Ziphiidae > Mesoplodon > Mesoplodon mirus. Next base: position 2,454,020 of record NW_028295782.1, read on the forward strand.
AGAAGTGGGATTGCTGGATCAGATGGTAATTCTATTTCTAGTTTTTTTAAGGAAACTCCATACTGTTCTCCATAGTGACTGTATCAATTTACATTCCCACCAATAGTGGAAGAGGGCTCCTTTTGTCCACACCCTCCCCAGAATTGGTTGTTTGTAGATTTTCTGATGATGCCGATTCTAACAGGTGTGAGGTGATACCTCATTGTAGTTTTGATTTGCATTTCTCTAATAATTAGTGCTGTTGAGCAGCTTTTCATGTGTGTCTTGGCCATCTCTGTGTCTCCTTTGAAGAAACGTCTCTTTAGATCTTCTGCCCATTTTTTTGGGGTTGTTTGTTTTATTAATATTAAGCTGCATGAGCTGTTTATATATATTGGAGATTACACCTCTGTCCATTGATTCGTCTGCAACGATTTTCGCCCATTCTGAGGGATGCCTTTTTCCATTCCCATGTTTTTTAACAAAAAAGGAAAGAAAGGAAAAGAAGCAGAACACTAATGTGCGTAAAATATGCCTTTTGAAACGGTCGTTTTGAAATATGGACGTCCTTTGAAATTTTTGGTCGATATGTGACCCCAGGATTTGTTTTCAGGGCAGGTGTCATTTACAGGCCTGCAATGATTTTGAATATCAACTGACCATTAGCGTTGGGATTAAAGCTGCTGTTGTGTGAAACGGCCACAAGGTGGCAGCAGTTCACCCTTACCAAATCTGGTTACTAGGGCAAGAGAGCCTCAGTGGAAGTGGTGTTCTAGATTGGAGTTTAGAATGGAATGTGCCAGGAGAAAGCCCCTCACGTTTGTCTCACTACTTCTTGTTCGTGTTTTTAATTTAAGTTTTTTATTTTTTATTACAGCAAGTTTGATTACAATGTTTGGCTTGTTGTAGGTGTGGAAGATGTGGTTCTTTTACACATATACAGATGACTGTTCTTCTTGGGATCCTTTTCCCATGTACGTTATGACAGAATGTTGAGTAGTCCTCTCTTGGTATTCTGTAGGTCTTTGGTGATTATATATGTCACCTGTGTTTGTATATGTCTGTTAACCCCGATATCGTAATGAAACCAATCCTCACACCTTTCCATTGGTGAACCATAAGTTTGTTTAATGAATCTGTGATTGCCCTTCTCCGTGGAAATATCTGCCCTGGTATCCATTTTTAGGTAACACCTATAAGTGATATGATATGATATGTGTCTTTCACTTTCTGACTTACTACAAGTCACGTGATTACTTCTAGACTCATCTACGGTGCTGCAAATGGCATTGTGTCCTTTTTTCCCTTGGCTTCTCTTCTGCCTTAGCGGGGTCCATTTTCAACAATGTGATTCCCTGAGGGTTGTGGATTAGCTGACCTGGGCAGCCTTACCCTGCCGGCCCGCCCTCCCCAGGTGTGCCTCGTTGAGGTCAATATAAACAGAGCTCCAGGCAGCAATAGCCCCTGAAGCTGTGCCTGACTCCATATTCTCTGCCCCGTCAGCAGTTAGGGGCTGTGCTGGTGGGAGGGAGTGAGGGGCCACAGCTTTGTGGGTGGCCCGGTGTGAGTGGGGTTCTGCTGGCCTTTCTGCAGGAGTTGCCAGGCTGCCGCCTGTAAAGAAGAGGATGTGTCACCCATACCTTCCGCTGGAATTTCTCTCCGGACAGAGGTGAGGAAGGAAAAAAGCAGTGGGGGCCGGGACAGGAGGGGTATCTCAGGCAGGGCAATGGAAAGCTTCCGGAAGAGCGCCAGGGTCCAGGACCACGCTGGCTGGCCTGCAGGCACCAAGTTGGCCTGCGTGCTGTCGCTGGTGTGGCTCCACGGTCCTTCCTCTAGGCTTTCAAGCCCTTGTACATATTCAGGTGTTTTACCTGGAAAGGGTGGGAACAGTTCAGCAGCAGCTGGCCTGGGGCTCAGCTCACGTTTACTCACAGATGCCTCGGCACGGTCCCCCAGCTTTGCAATGAGGACGCTCCTTGCGTGGGGGTTGGGTTGCTGGCTGTATGGGAGATGGTTCCCCACCTCTGACCAATTTCAGAATTGTTTACCGCTGGAGCCAGTGCCGTGATAGGGTTTTCCTCTGTATAACTCGTGGGTTCACTTTTTTTTTCTTTTATGTTTCAAGTTAGATGTTATTCCTCTTTTATGTATTTATAGATATAAGCATGGAAATAATTCATTCCTATAAATACATCTGTGTGACGGGAAGAACTTTTTTCTGTTTTATTTTTAAATTTTATTTTTTAAAATTTTGAAATTTTATTTATTTTTTTATACAGCACGTTATTATTAGTTATGTATTTTATGCATATACATGTATACAGGTCAATCCCAAACTCCCAACTCATCCCACCACCACCACCCCATGGCTTCCCACACTTGGTGTCCATACGTTTGTTCTCTACCTCTGTGTCTCTATTTCTTCCCTGCAAACCAGTTCATCTGTACCATTTTTAGGCTCCACATATATGCATTAATATACAATATTTGTTTTCCTCTTTCTGACTTACTTCATTCTGTATGACAGTCTCTCGATCCATCGATGTCTCTACAAATGACCCAGTTTCATTCCTTTTTATGGCCGAGTCATATTCCATTTTATATATGTACCACATCTTTATCCATTCATCTGTCTGTGGGCATTTAGGTTGCTTCCATTACCTGGCTATTGTAAATAGTGCTGCAACGAACATTGTGGTGAATGCGCCTTTTTGAAATACGGTTTTCTCTGGGTATATGCCCAGAAGTGGGATTGCTGGATCAGATGGTAATTCTATTTCTAGTTTTTTTAAGGAAACTCCATACTGTTCTCCATAGTGACTGTATCAATTTACATCCCCACCAATAGTGGAAGAGGGCTCCTTTTGTCCACACCCTCCCCAGAATTGGTTGTTTGTAGATTTTCTGATGATGCCGATTCTAACAGGTGTGAGGTGATACCTCATTGTAGTTTTGATTTGCATTTCTCTAATAATTAGTGCTGTTGAGCAGCTTTTCATGTGCGTCTTGGCCATCTCTGTGTCTCCTTTGAAGAAACGTCTCTTTAGATCTTCTGCCCATTTTTTTTGGGTTGTTTGTTTTTTTAATATTAAGCTGCATGAGCTGTTTATATATATTGGAGATTACACCTCTGTCCATTGATTCGTCTGCAACGATTTTCGCCCATTCTGAGGGATGCCTTTTTCCATTCCCGTGTTTTTTAACAAAAAAGGAAAGAAAGGAAAAGAAGCAGAACACTAATGTGCGTAAAATATGCCTTTTGAAACGGTCGTTTTGAAATATGGACGTCCTTTGAAATTTTTGGTCGATATGTGACCCCAGGATTTGTTTTCAGGGCAGGTGTCATTTACAGGCCTGCAATGATTTTGAATATCAACTGACCATTAGCGTTGGGATTAAAGCTGCTGTTGTGTGAAACGGCCACAAGGTGGCAGCAGTTCACCCTTACCAAATCTGGTTACTAGGGCAAGAGAGCCTCAGTGGAAGTGGTGTTCTAGATTGGAGTTTAGAATGGAATGTGCCAGGAGAAAGCCCCTCACGTTTGTCTCACTACTTCTTGTTCGTGTTTTTAATTTAATTTTTTTATTTTTTATTACAGCAAGTTTGATTACAATGTTTGGCTTGTTGTAGGTGTGGAAGATGTGGTTCTTTTACACATATACAGATGACTGTTCTTCTTGGGATCCTTTTCCCATGTACGTTATGACAGAATGTTGAGTAGTCCTCTCTTGGTATTCTGTAGGTCTTTGGTGATTATATATGTCACCTGTGTTTGTATATGTCTGTTAACCCCGATATCATAATGAAACCAATCCTCACACCTTTCCATTGGTGAACCATAAGTTTGTTTAATGAATCTGTGATTGCCCTTCTCCGTGGAAATATCTGCCCTGGTATCCATTTTTAGGTAACACCTATAAGTGATATGATATGATATGTGTCTTTCACTTTCTGACTTACTACAAGTCACGTGATTACTTCTAGACTCATCTACGGTGCTGCAAATGGCATTGTGTCCTTTTTTCCCTTGGCTTCTCTTCTGCCTTAGCGGGGTCCATTTTCAACAATGTGATTCCCTGAGGGTTGTGGATTAGCTGACCTGGGCAGCCTTACCCTGCCGGCCCGCCCTCCCCAGGTGTGCCTCGTTGAGGTCAATATAAACAGAGCTCCAGGCAGCAATAGCCCCTGAAGCTGTGCCTGACTCCATATTCTCTGCCCCGTCAGCAGTCTCGGGGCTGTGCTGGTGGGAGGGAGTGAGGGGCCACAGCTTTGTGGGTGGCCCGGTGTGAGTGGGGTTCTGCTGGCCTTTCTGCAGGAGTTGCCAGGCTGCCGCCTGTAAAGAAGAGGATGTGTCACCCATACCTTCCGCTGGAATTTCTCTCCGGACAGAGGTGAGGAAGGAAAAAAGCAGTGGGGGCCGGGACAGGAGGGGTATCTCAGGCAGGGCAATGGAAAGCTTCCGGAAGAGCGCCAGGGTCCAGGACCACGCTGGCTGGCCTGCAGGCACCAAGTTGGCCTGCGTGCTGTCGCTGGTGTGGCTCCACAGTCCTTCCTCTAGGCTTTCAAGCCCTTGTACATATTCAGGTGTTTTACCTGGAAAGGGTGGGAACAGTTCAGCAGCAGCTGGCCTGGGGCTCAGCTCACGTTTACTCACAGATGCCTCGGCACGGTCCCCCAGCTTTGCAATGAGGACGCTCCTTGCGTGGGGGTTGGGTTGCTGGCTGTATGGGAGATGGTTCCCCACCTCTGACCAATTTCAGAATTGTTTACCGCTGGAGCCAGTGCCGTGATAGGGTTTTCCTCTGTATAACTCGTGGGTTCACTTTTTTTTTTGTTTTATGTTTCAAGTTAGATGTTATTCCTCTTTTATGTATTTATAGATATAAGCATGGAAATAATTCATTCCTATAAATACATCTGTGTGACGGGAAGAACTTTTTTCTGTTTTATTTTTAAATTTTATTTTTTAAAATTTTGAAATTTAATTTTATTTTTTTATACAGCACGTTATTATTAGTTATGTATTTTATGCATATACATGTATACAGGTCAATCCCAAACTCCCAACGCATCCCACCACCACCACCCCATGGCTCCCACACTTGGTGTCCATACGTTTGTTCTCTACCTCTGTGTCTCTATTTCTTCCCTGCAAACCAGTTCATCTGTACCATTTTTAGGCTCCACATATATGCATTAATATACAATATTTGTTTTCCTCTTTCTGACTTACTTCATTCTGTATGACAGTCTCTCGATCCATCGATGTCTCTACAAATGACCCAGTTTCATTCCTTTTTATGGCCGAGTCATATTCCATTTTATATATGTACCACATCTTTATCCATTCATCTGTCTGTGGGCATTTAGGTTGCTTCCATTACCTGGCTATTGTAAATAGTGCTGCAACGAACATTGTGGTGAATGTGCCTTTTTGAAATACGGTTTTCTCTGGGTAGATGCCCAGAAGTGCGATTGCTGGATCAGATGGTAATTCTATTTCTAGTTTTTTTAAGGAAACTCCATACTGTTCTCCATAGGGACTGTATCAATTTACATCCCCACCAATAGTGGAAGAGGGCTCCTTTTGTCCACACCCTCCCCAGAATTGGTTGTTTGTAGATTTTCTGATGATGCCGATTCTAACAGGTGTGAGGTGATACCTCATTGTAGTTTTGATTTGCATTTCTCTAATAATTAGTGCTGTTGAGCAGCTTTTCATGTGCGTCTTGGCCATCTCTGTGTCTCCTTTGAAGAAACGTCTCTTTAGATCTTCTGCCCATTTTTTTTGGGTTGTTTGTTTTTTTAATATTAAGCTGCATGAGCTGTTTATATATATTGGAGATTACACCTCTGTCCATTGATTCGTCTGCAACGATTTTCGCCCATTCTGAGGGATGCCTTTTTCCATTCCCGTGTTTTTTAACAAAAAAGGAAAGAAAGGAAAAGAAGCAGAACACTAATGTGCGTAAAATATGCCTTTTGAAACGGTCGTTTTGAAATATGGACGTCCTTTGAAATTTTTGGTCGATATGTGACCCCAGGATTTGTTTTCAGGGCAGGTGTCATTTACAGGCCTGCAATGATTTTGAATATCAACTGACCATTAGCGTTGGGATTAAAGCTGCTGTTGTGTGAAACGGCCACAAGGTGGCAGCAGTTCACCCTTACCAAATCTGGTTACTAGGGCAAGAGAGCCTCAGTGGAAGTGGTGTTCTAGATTGGAGTTTAGAATGGAATGTGCCAGGAGAAAGCCCCTCACGTTTGTCTCACTACTTCTTGTTCGTGTTTTTAATTTAATTTTTTTATTTTTTATTACAGCAAGTTTGATTACAATGTTTGGCTTGTTGTAGGTGTGGAAGATGTGGTTCTTTTACACATATACAGATGACTGTTCTTCTTGGGATCCTTTTCCCAAGTACGTTATGACAGAATGTTGAGTAGTCCTCTCTTGGTATTCTGTAGGTCTTTGGTGATTATATATGTCACCTGTGTTTGTATATGTCTGTTAACCCCGATATCGTAATGAAACCAATCCTCACACCTTTCCATTGGTGAACCATAAGTTTGTTTAATGAATCTGTGATTGCCCTTCTCCGTGGAAATATCTGCCCTGGTATCCATTTTTAGGTAACACCTATAAGTGATATGATATGATATGTGTCTTTCACTTTCTGACTTACTACAAGTCACGTGATTACTTCTAGACTCATCTACGGTGCTGCAAATGGCATTGTGTCCTTTTTTCCCTTGGCTTCTCTTCTGCCTTAGCGGGGTCCATTTTCAACAATGTGATTCCCTGAGGGTTGTGGATTAGCTGACCTGGGCAGCCTTACCCTGCCGGCCCGCCCTCCCCAGGTGTGCCTCGTTGAGGTCAATATAAACAGAGCTCCAGGCAGCAATAGCCCCTGAAGCTGTGCCTGACTCCATATTCTCTGCCCCGTCAGCAGTCTCGGGGCTGTGCTGGTGGGAGGGAGTGAGGGGCCACAGCTTTGTGGGTGGCCCGGTGTGAGTGGGGTTCTGCTGGCCTTTCTGCAGGAGTTGCCAGGCTGCCGCCTGTAAAGAAGAGGATGTGTCACCCATACCTTCCGCTGGAATTTCTCTCCGGACAGAGGTGAGGAAGGAAAAAAGCAGTGGGGGCCGGGACAGGAGGGGTATCTCAGGCAGGGCAATGGAAAGCTTCCGGAAGAGCGCCAGGGTCCAGGACCACGCTGGCTGGCCTGCAGGCACCAAGTTGGCCTGCGTGCTGTCGCTGGTGTGGCTCCACAGTCCTTCCTCTAGGCTTTCAAGCCCTTGTACATATTCAGGTGTTTTACCTGGAAAGGGTGGGAACAGTTCAGCAGCAGCTGGCCTGGGGCTCAGCTCACGTTTACTCACAGATGCCTCGGCACGGTCCCCCAGCTTTGCAATGAGGACGCTCCTTGCGTGGGGGTTGGGTTGCTGGCTGTATGGGAGATGGTTCCCCACCTCTGACCAATTTCAGAATTGTTTACCGCTGGAGCCAGTGCCGTGATAGGGTTTTCCTCTGTATAACTCGTGGGTTCACTTTTTTTTTTGTTTTATGTTTCAAGTTAGATGTTATTCCTCTTTTATGTATTTATAGATATAAGCATGGAAATAATTCATTCCTATAAATACATCTGTGTGACGGGAAGAACTTTTTTCTGTTTTATTTTTAAATTTTATTTTTTAAAATTTTGAAATTTTATTTATTTTTTTATACAGCACGTTATTATTAGTTATGTATTTTATGCATATACATGTATACAGGTCAATCCCAAACTCCCAACTCATCCCACCACCACCACCCCATGGCTTCCCACACTTGGTGTCCATACGTTTGTTCTCTACCTCTGTGTCTCTATTTCTTCCCTGCAAACCAGTTCATCTGTACCATTTTTAGGCTCCACATATATGCATTAATATACAATATTTGTTTTCCTCTTTCTGACTTACTTCATTCTGTATGACAGTCTCTCGATCCATCGATGTCTCTACAAATGACCCAGTTTCATTCCTTTTTATGGCCGAGTCATATTCCATTTTATATATGTACCACATCTTTATCCATTCATCTGTCTGTGGGCATTTAGGTTGCTTCCATTACCTGGCTATTGTAAATAGTGCTGCAACGAACATTGTGGTGAATGTGCCTTTTTGAAATACGGTTTTCTCTGGGTATATGCCCAGAAGTGGGATTGCTGGATCAGATGGTAATTCTATTTCTAGTTTTTTTAAGGAAACTCCATACTGTTCTCCATAGTGACTGTATCAATTTACATTCCCACCAATAGTGGAAGAGGGCTCCTTTTGTCCACACCCTCCCCAGAATTGGTTGTTTGTAGATTTTCTGATGATGCCGATTCTAACAGGTGTGAGGTGATACCTCATTGTAGTTTTGATTTGCATTTCTCTAACAATTAGTGCTGTTGAGCAGCTTTTCATGTGTGTCTTGGCCATCTCTGTGTCTCCTTTGAAGAAACGTCTCTTTAGATCTTCTGCCCATTTTTTTGGGGTTGTTTGTTTTATTAATATTAAGCTGCATGAGCTGTTTATATATATTGGAGATTACACCTCTGTCCATTGATTCGTCTGCAACGATTTTCGCCCATTCTGAGGGATGCCTTTTTCCATTCCCGTGTTTTTTAACAAAAAAGGAAAGAAAGGAAAAGAAGCAGAACACTAATGTGCGTAAAATATGCCTTTTGAAACGGTCGTTTTGAAATATGGACGTCCTTTGAAATTTTTGGTCGATATGTGACCCCAGGATTTGTTTTCAGGGCAGGTGTCATTTACAGGCCTGCAATGATTTTGAATATCAACTGACCATTAGCGTTGGGATTAAAGCTGCTGTTGTGTGAAACGGCCACAAGGTGGCAGCAGTTCACCCTTACCAAATCTGGTTACTAGGGCAAGAGAGCCTCAGTGGAAGTGGTGTTCTAGATTGGAGTTTAGAATGGAATGTGCCAGGAGAAAGCCCCTCACGTTTGTCTCACTACTTCTTGTTCGTGTTTTTAATTTAAGTTTTTTATTTTTTATTACAGCAAGTTTGATTACAATGTTTGGCTTGTTGTAGGTGTGGAAGATGTGGTTCTTTTACACATATACAGATGACTGTTCTTCTTGGGATCCTTTTCCCATGTACGTTATGACAGAATGTTGAGTAGTCCTCTCTTGGTATTCTGTAGGTCTTTGGTGATTATATATGTCACCTGTGTTTGTATATGTCTGTTAACCCCGATATCGTAATGAAACCAATCCTCACACCTTTCCATTGGTGAACCATAAGTTTGTTTAATGAATCTGTGATTGCCCTTCTCCGTGGAAATATCTGCCCTGGTATCCATTTTTAGGTAACACCTATAAGTGATATGATATGATATGTGTGTTTCACTTTCTGCCTTACTACAAGTCACGTGATTACTTCTAGACTCATCTACGGTGCTGCAAATGGCATTGTGTCCTTTTTTCCCTTGGCTTCTCTTCTGCCTTAGCGGGGTCCATTTTCAACAATGTGATTCCCTGAGGGTTGTGGATTAGCTGACCTGGGCAGCCTTACCCTGCCGGCCCGCCCTCCCCAGGTGTGCCTCGTTGAGGTCAATATAAACAGAGCTCCAGGCAGCAATAGCCCCTGAAGCTGTGCCTGACTCCATATTCTCTGCCCCGTCAGCAGTTAGGGGCTGTGCTGGTGGGAGGGAGTGAGGGGCCACAGCTTTGTGGGTGGCCCGGTGTGAGTGGGGTTCTGCTGGCCTTTCTGCAGGAGTTGCCAGGCTGCCGCCTGTAAAGAAGAGGATGTGTCACCCATACCTTCCGCTGGAATTTCTCTCCGGACAGAGGTGAGGAAGGAAAAAAGCAGTGGGGGCCGGGACAGGAGGGGTATCTCAGGCAGGGCAATGGAAAGCTTCCGGAAGAGCGCCAGGGTCCAGGACCACGCTGGCTGGCCTGCAGGCACCAAGTTGGCCTGCGTGCTGTCGCTGGTGTGGCTCCACAGTCCTTCCTCTAGGCTTTCAAGCCCTTGTACATATTCAGGTGTTTTACCTGGAAAGGGTGGGAACAGTTCAGCAGCAGCTGGCCTGGGGCTCAGCTCACGTTTACTCACAGATGCCTCGGCACGGTCCCCCAGCTTTGCAATGAGGACGCTCCTTGCGTGGGGGTTGGGTTGCTGGCTGTATGGGAGATGGTTCCCCACCTCTGACCAATTTCAGAATTGTTTACCGCTGGAGCCAGTGCCGTGATAGGGTTTTCCTCTGTATAACTCGTGGGTTCACTTTTTTTTTCTTTTATGTTTCAAGTTAGATGTTATTCCTCTTTTATGTATTTATAGATATAAGCATGGAAATAATTCATTCCTATAAATACATCTGTGTGACGGGAAGAACTTTTTTCTGTTTTATTTTTAAATTTTATTTTTTAAAATTTTGAAATTTTATTTATTTTTTTATACAGCACGTTATTATTAGTTATGTATTTTATGCATATACATGTATACAGGTCAATCCCAAACTCCCAACTCATCCCACCACCACCACCCCATGGCTTCCCACACTTGGTGTCCATACGTTTGTTCTCTACCTCTGTGTCTCTATTTCTTCCCTGCAAACCAGTTCATCTGTACCATTTTTAGGCTCCACATATATGCATTAATATACAATATTTGTTTTCCTCTTTCTGACTTACTTCATTCTGTATGACAGTCTCTCGATCCATCGATGTCTCTACAAATGACCCAGTTTCATTCCTTTTTATGGCCGAGTCATATTCCATTTTATATATGTACCACATCTTTATCCATTCATCTGTCTGTGGGCATTTAGGTTGCTTCCATTACCTGGCTATTGTAAATAGTGCTGCAACGAACATTGTGGTGAATGTGCCTTTTTGAAATACGGTTTTCTCTGGGTATATGCCCAGAAGTGGGATTGCTGGATCAGATGGTAATTCTATTTCTAGTTTTTTTAAGGAAACTCCATACTGTTCTCCATAGGGACTGTATCAATTTACATCCCCACCAATAGTGGAAGAGGGCTCCTTTTGTCCACACCCTCCCCAGAATTGGTTGTTTGTAGATTTTCTGATGATGCCGATTCTAACAGGTGTGAGGTGATACCTCATTGTAGTTTTGATTTGCATTTCTCTAATAATTAGTGCTGTTGAGCAGCTTTTCATGTGCGTCTTGGCCATCTCTGTGTCTCCTTTGAAGAAACGTCTCTTTAGATCTTCTGCCCATTTTTTTTGGGTTGTTTGTTTTTTTAATATTAAGCTGCATGAGCTGTTTATATATATTGGAGATTACACCTCTGTCCATTGATTCGTCTGCAACGATTTTCGCCCATTCTGAGGGATGCCTTTTTCCATTCCCGTGTTTTTTAACAAAAAAGGAAAGAAAGGAAAAGAAGCAGAACACTAATGTGCGTAAAATATGCCTTTTGAAACGGTCGTTTTGAAATATGGACGTCCTTTGAAATTTTTGGTCGATATGTGACCCCAGGATTTGTTTTCAGGGCAGGTGTCATTTACAGGCCTGCAATGATTTTGAATATCAACTGACCATTAGCGTTGGGATTAAAGCTGCTGTTGTGTGAAACGGCCACAAGGTGGCAGCAGTTCACCCTTACCAAATCTGGTTACTAGGGCAAGAGAGCCTCAGTGGAAGTGGTGTTCTAGATTGGAGTTTAGAATGGAATGTGCCAGGAGAAAGCCCCTCACGTTTGTCTCACTACTTCTTGTTCGTGTTTTTAATTTAATTTTTTTATTTTTTATTACAGCAAGTTTGATTACAATGTTTGGCTTGTTGTAGGTGTGGAAGATGTGGTTCTTTTACACATATACAGATGACTGTTCTTCTTGGGATCCTTTTCCCATGTACGTTATGACAGAATGTTGAGTAGTCCTCTCTTGGTATTCTGTAGGTCTTTGGTGATTATATATGTCACCTGTGTTTGTATATGTCTGTTAACCCCGATATCATAATGAAACCAATCCTCACACCTTTCCATTGGTGAACCATAAGTTTGTTTAATGAATCTGTGATTGCCCTTCTCCGTGGAAATATCTGCCCTGGTATCCATTTTTAGGTAACACCTATAAGTGATATGATATGATATGTGTCTTTCACTTTCTGACTTACTACAAGTCACGTGATTACTTCTAGACTCATCTACGGTGCTGCAAATGGCATTGTGTCCTTTTTTCCCTTGGCTTCTCTTCTGCCTTAGCGGGGTCCATTTTCAACAATGTGATTCCCTGAGGGTTGTGGATTAGCTGACCTGGGCAGCCTTACCCTGCCGGCCCGCCCTCCCCAGGTGTGCCTCGTTGAGGTCAATATAAACAGAGCTCCAGGCAGCAATAGCCCCTGAAGCTGTGCCTGACTCCATATTCTCTGCCCCGTCAGCAGTCTCGGGGCTGTGCTGGTGGGAGGGAGTGAGGGGCCACAGCTTTGTGGGTGGCCCGGTGTGAGTGGGGTTCTGCTGGCCTTTCTGCAGGAGTTGCCAGGCTGCCGCCTGTAAAGAAGAGGATGTGTCACCCATACCTTCCGCTGGAATTTCTCTCCGGACAGAGGTGAGGAAGGAATAAAGCAGTGGGGGCCGGGACAGGAGGGGTATCTCAGGCAGGGCAATGGAAAGCTTCCGGAAGAGCGCCAGGGTCCAGGACCACGCTGGCTGGCCTGCAGGCACCAAGTTGGCCTGCGTGCTGTCGCTGGTGTGGCTCCACAGTCCTTCCTCTAGGCTTTCAAGCCCTTGTACATATTCAGGTGTTTTACCTGGAAAGGGTGGGAACAGTTCAGCAGCAGCTGGCCTGGGGCTCAGCTCACGTTTACTCACAGATGCCTCGGCACGGTCCCCCAGCTTTGCAATGAGGACGCTCCTTGCGTGGGGGTTGGGTTGCTGGCTGTATGGGAGATGGTTCCCCACCTCTGACCAATTTCAGAATTGTTTACCGCTGGAGCCAGTGCCGTGATAGGGTTTTCCTCTGTATAACTCGTGGGTTCACTTTTTTTTTTGTTTTATGTTTCAAGTTAGATGTTATTCCTCTTTTATGTATTTATAGATATAAGCATGGAAATAATTCATTCCTATAAATACATCTGTGTGACGGGAAGAACTTTTTTCTGTTTTATTTTTAAATTTTATTTTTTAAAATTTTGAAATTTTATTTATTTTTTTATACAGCACGTTATTATTAGTTATGTATTTTATGCATATACATGTATACAGGTCAATCCCAAACTCCCAACGCATCCCACCACCACCACCCCATGGCTTCCCACACTTGGTGTCCATACGTTTGTTCTCTACCTCTGTGTCTCTATTTCTTCCCTGCAAACCAGTTCATCTGTACCATTTTTAGGCTCCACATATATGCATTAATATACAATATTTGTTTTCCTCTTTCTGACTTACTTCATTCTGTATGACAGTCTCTCGATCCATCGATGTCTCTACAAATGACCCAGTTTCATTCCTTTTTATGGCCGAGTCATATTCCATTTTATATATGTACCACATCTTTATCCATTCATCTGTCTGTGGGCATTTAGGTTGCTTCCATTACCTGGCTATTGTAAATAGTGCTGCAACGAACATTGTGGTGAATGTGCCTTTTTGAAATACGGTTTTCTCTGGGTAGATGCCCAGAAGTGCGATTGCTGGATCAGATGGTAATTCTATTTCTAGTTTTTTTAAGGAAACTCCATACTGTTCTCCATAGGGACTGTATCAATTTACATCCCCACCAATAGTGGAAGAGGGCTCCTTTTGTCCACACCCTCCCCAGAATTGGTTGTTTGTAGATTTTCTGATGATGCCGATTCTAACAGGTGTGAGGTGATACCTCATTGTAGTTTTGATTTGCATTTCTCTAATAATTAGTGCTGTTGAGCAGCTTTTCATGTGCGTCTTGGCCATCTCTGTGTCTCCTTTGAAGAAACGTCTCTTTAGATCTTCTGCCCATTTTTTTTGGGTTGTTTGTTTTTTTAATATTAAGCTGCATGAGCTGTTTATATATATTGGAGATTACACCTCTGTCCATTGATTCGTCTGCAACGATTTTCGCCCATTCTGAGGGATGCCTTTTTCCATTCCCGTGTTTTTTAACAAAAAAGGAAAGAAAGGAAAAGAAGCAGAACACTAATGTGCGTAAAATATGCCTTTTGAAACGGTCGTTTTGAAATATGGACGTCCTTTGAAATTTTTGGTCGATATGTGACCCCAGGATTTGTTTTCAGGGCAGGTGTCATTTACAGGCCTGCAATGATTTTGAATATCAACTGACCATTAGCGTTGGGATTAAAGCTGCTGTTGTGTGAAACGGCCACAAGGTGGCAGCAGTTCACCCTTACCAAATCTGGTTACTAGGGCAAGAGAGCCTCAGTGGAAGTGGTGTTCTAGATTGGAGTTTAGAATGGAATGTGCCAGGAGAAAGCCCCTCACGTTTGTCTCACTACTTCTTGTTCGTGTTTTTAATTTAATTTTTTTATTTTTTATTACAGCAAGTTTGATTACAATGTTTGGCTTGTTGTAGGTGTGGAAGATGTGGTTCTTTTACACATATACAGATGACTGTTCTTCTTGGGATCCTTTTCCCATGTACGTTATGACAGAATGTTGAGTAGTCCTCTCTTGGTATTCTGTAGGTCTTTGGTGATTATATATGTCACCTGTGTTTGTATATGTCTGTTAACCCCGATATCGTAATGAAACCAATCCTCACACCTTTCCATTGGTGAACCATAAGTTTGTTTAATGAATCTGTGATTGCCCTTCTCCGTGGAAATATCTGCCCTGGTATCCATTTTTAGGTAACACCTATAAGTGATATGATATGATATGTGTCTTTCACTTTCTGACTTACTACAAGTCACGTGATTACTTCTAGACTCATCTACGGTGCTGCAAATGGCATTGTGTCCTTTTTTCCCTTGGTTTCTCTTCTGCCTTAGCGGGGTCCATTTTCAACAATGTGATTCCCTGAGGGTTGTGGATTAGCTGACCTGGGCAGCCTTACCCTGCCGGCCCGCCCTCCCCAGGTGTGCCTCGTTGAGGTCAATATAAACAGAGCTCCAGGCAGCAATAGCCCCTGAAGCTGTGCCTGACTCCATATTCTCTGCCCCGTCAGCAGTCTCGGGGCTGTGCTGGTGGGAGGGAGTGAGGGGCCACAGCTTTGTGGGTGGCCCGGTGTGAGTGGGGTTCTGCTGGCCTTTCTGCAGGAGTTGCCAGGCTGCCGCCTGTAAAGAAGAGGATGTGTCACCCATACCTTCCGCTGGAATTTCTCTCCGGACAGAGGTGAGGAAGGAAAAAAGCAGTGGGGGCCGGGACAGGAGGGATATCTCAGGCAGGGCAATGGAAAGCTTCCGGAAGAGCGCCAGGGTCCAGGACCACGCTGGCTGGCCTGCAGGCACCAAGTTGGCCTGCGTGCTGTCGCTGGTGTGGCTCCACAGTCCTTCCTCTAGGCTTTCAAGCCCTTGTACATATTCAGGTGTTTTACCTGGAAAGGGTGGGAACAGTTCAGCAGCAGCTGGCCTGGGGCTCAGCTCACGTTTACTCACAGATGCCTCGGCACGGTCCCCCAGCTTTGCAATGAGGACGCTCCTTGCGTGGGGG
This sequence comes from Mesoplodon mirus, assembly GCF_964341445.2. Taxonomy (NCBI): domain Eukaryota; kingdom Metazoa; phylum Chordata; class Mammalia; order Artiodactyla; family Ziphiidae; genus Mesoplodon; species Mesoplodon mirus. The sequence continues at coordinate 2,469,598 of NW_028295782.1, forward strand.
TTGGGTTGCTGGCTGTATGGGAGATGGTTCCCCACCTCTGACCAATTTCAGAATTGTTTACCGCTGGAGCCAGTGCCGTGATAGGGTTTTCCTCTGTATAACTCGTGGGTTCACTTTTTTTTTCTTTTATGTTTCAAGTTAGATGTTATTCCTCTTTTATGTATTTATAGATATAAGCATGGAAATAATTCATTCCTATAAATACATCTGTGTGACGGGAAGAACTTTTTTCTGTTTTATTTTTAAATTTTATTTTTTAAAATTTTGAAATTTTATTTATTTTTTTATACAGCACGTTATTATTAGTTATGTATTTTATGCATATACATGTATACAGGTCAATCCCAAACTCCCAACGCATCCCACCACCACCACCCCATGGCTTCCCACACTTGGTGTCCATACGTTTGTTCTCTACCTCTGTGTCTCTATTTCTTCCCTGCAAACCAGTTCATCTGTACCATTTTTAGGCTCCACATATATGCATTAATATACAATATTTGTTTTCCTCTTTCTGACTTACTTCATTCTGTATGACAGTCTCTCGATCCATCGATGTCTCTACAAATGACCCAGTTTCATTCCTTTTTATGGCCGAGTCATATTCCATTTTATATATGTACCACATCTTTATCCATTCATCTGTCTGTGGGCATTTAGGTTGCTTCCATTACCTGGCTATTGTAAATAGTGCTGCAACGAACATTGTGGTGAATGTGCCTTTTTGAAATACGGTTTTCTCTGGGTATATGCCCAGAAGTGCGATTGCTGGATCAGATGGTAATTCTATTTCTAGTTTTTTTAAGGAAACTCCATACTGTTCTCCATAGGGACTGTATCAATTTACATCCCCACCAATAGTGGAAGAGGGCTCCTTTTGTCCACACCCTCCCCAGAATTGGTTGTTTGTAGATTTTCTGATGATGCCGATTCTAACAGGTGTGAGGTGATACCTCATTGTAGTTTTGATTTGCATTTCTCTAATAATTAGTGCTGTTGAGCAGCTTTTCATGTGCGTCTTGGCCATCTCTGTGTCTCCTTTGAAGAAACGTCTCTTTAGATCTTCTGCCCATTTTTTTTGGGTTGTTTGTTTTTTTAATATTAAGCTGCATGAGCTGTTTATATATATTGGAGATTACACCTCTGTCCATTGATTCGTCTGCAACGATTTTCGCCCATTCTGAGGGATGCCTTTTTCCATTCCCGTGTTTTTTAACAAAAAAGGAAAGAAAGGAAAAGAAGCAGAACACTAATGTGCGTAAAATATGCCTTTTGAAACGGTCGTTTTGAAATATGGACGTCCTTTGAAATTTTTGGTCGATATGTGACCCCAGGATTTGTTTTCAGGGCAGGTGTCATTTACAGGCCTGCAATGATTTTGAATATCAACTGACCATTAGCGTTGGGATTAAAGCTGCTGTTGTGTGAAACGGCCACAAGGTGGCAGCAGTTCACCCTTACCAAATCTGGTTACTAGGGCAAGAGAGCCTCAGTGGAAGTGGTGTTCTAGATTGGAGTTTAGAATGGAATGTGCCAGGAGAAAGCCCCTCACGTTTGTCTCACTACTTCTTGTTCGTGTTTTTAATTTAATTTTTTTATTTTTTATTACAGCAAGTTTGATTACAATGTTTGGCTTGTTGTAGGTGTGGAAGATGTGGTTCTTTTACACATATACAGATGACTGTTCTTCTTGGGATCCTTTTCCCAAGTACGTTATGACAGAATGTTGAGTAGTCCTCTCTTGGTATTCTGTAGGTCTTTGGTGATTATATATGTCACCTGTGTTTGTATATGTCTGTTAACCCCGATATCGTAATGAAACCAATCCTCACACCTTTCCATTGGTGAACCATAAGTTTGTTTAATGAATCTGTGATTGCCCTTCTCCGTGGAAATATCTGCCCTGGTATCCATTTTTAGGTAACACCTATAAGTGATATGATATGATATGTGTCTTTCACTTTCTGACTTACTACAAGTCACGTGATTACTTCTAGACTCATCTACGGTGCTGCAAATGGCATTGTGTCCTTTTTTCCCTTGGCTTCTCTTCTGCCTTAGCGGGGTCCATTTTCAACAATGTGATTCCCTGAGGGTTGTGGATTAGCTGACCTGGGCAGCCTTACCCTGCCGGCCCGCCCTCCCCAGGTGTGCCTCGTTGAGGTCAATATAAACAGAGCTCCAGGCAGCAATAGCCCCTGAAGCTGTGCCTGACTCCATATTCTCTGCCCCGTCAGCAGTCTCGGGGCTGTGCTGGTGGGAGGGAGTGAGGGGCCACAGCTTTGTGGGTGGCCCGGTGTGAGTGGGGTTCTGCTGGCCTTTCTGCAGGAGTTGCCAGGCTGCCGCCTGTAAAGAAGAGGATGTGTCACCCATACCTTCCGCTGGAATTTCTCTCCGGACAGAGGTGAGGAAGGAAAAAAGCAGTGGGGGCCGGGACAGGAGGGGTATCTCAGGCAGGGCAATGGAAAGCTTCCGGAAGAGCGCCAGGGTCCAGGACCACGCTGGCTGGCCTGCAGGCACCAAGTTGGCCTGCGTGCTGTCGCTGGTGTGGCTCCACAGTCCTTCCTCTAGGCTTTCAAGCCCTTGTACATATTCAGGTGTTTTACCTGGAAAGGGTGGGAACAGTTCAGCAGCAGCTGGCCTGGGGCTCAGCTCACGTTTACTCACAGATGCCTCGGCACGGTCCCCCAGCTTTGCAATGAGGACGCTCCTTGCGTGGGGGTTGGGTTGCTGGCTGTATGGGAGATGGTTCCCCACCTCTGACCAATTTCAGAATTGTTTACCGCTGGAGCCAGTGCCGTGATAGGGTTTTCCTCTGTATAACTCGTGGGTTCACTTTTTTTTTCTTTTATGTTTCAAGTTAGATGTTATTCCTCTTTTATGTATTTATAGATATAAGCATGGAAATAATTCATTCCTATAAATACATCTGTGTGACGGGAAGAACTTTTTTCTGTTTTATTTTTAAATTTTATTTTTTAAAATTTTGAAATTTTATTTATTTTTTTATACAGCACGTTATTATTAGTTATGTATTTTATGCATATACATGTATACAGGTCAATCCCAAACTCCCAACTCATCCCACCACCACCACCCCATGGCTTCCCACACTTGGTGTCCATACGTTTGTTCTCTACCTCTGTGTCTCTATTTCTTCCCTGCAAACCAGTTCATCTGTACCATTTTTAGGCTCCACATATATGCATTAATATACAATATTTGTTTTCCTCTTTCTGACTTACTTCATTCTGTATGACAGTCTCTCGATCCATCGATGTCTCTACAAATGACCCAGTTTCATTCCTTTTTATGGCCGAGTCATATTCCATTTTATATATGTACCACATCTTTATCCATTCATCTGTCTGTGGGCATTTAGGTTGCTTCCATTACCTGGCTATTGTAAAGAGTGCTGCAACGAACATTGTGGTGAATGTGCCTTTTTGAAATACGGTTTTCTCTGGGTATATGCCCAGAAGTGGGATTGCTGGATCAGATGGTAATTCTATTTCTAGTTTTTTTAAGGAAACTCCATACTGTTCTCCATAGTGACTGTATCAATTTACATTCCCACCAATAGTGGAAGAGGGCTCCTTTTGTCCACACCCTCCCCAGAATTGGTTGTTTGTAGATTTTCTGATGATGCCGATTCTAACAGGTGTGAGGTGATACCTCATTGTAGTTTTGATTTGCATTTCTCTAACAATTAGTGCTGTTGAGCAGCTTTTCATGTGTGTCTTGGCCATCTCTGTGTCTCCTTTGAAGAAACGTCTCTTTAGATCTTCTGCCCATTTTTTTGGGGTTGTTTGTTTTATTAATATTAAGCTGCATGAGCTGTTTATATATATTGGAGATTACACCTCTGTCCATTGATTCGTCTGCAACGATTTTCGCCCATTCTGAGGGATGCCTTTTTCCATTCCCGTGTTTTTTAACAAAAAAGGAAAGAAAGGAAAAGAAGCAGAACACTAATGTGCGTAAAATATGCCTTTTGAAACGGTCGTTTTGAAATATGGACGTCCTTTGAAATTTTTGGTCGATATGTGACCCCAGGATTTGTTTTCAGGGCAGGTGTCATTTACAGGCCTGCAATGATTTTGAATATCAACTGACCATTAGCGTTGGGATTAAAGCTGCTGTTGTGTGAAACGGCCACAAGGTGGCAGCAGTTCACCCTTACCAAATCTGGTTACTAGGGCAAGAGAGCCTCAGTGGAAGTGGTGTTCTAGATTGGAGTTTAGAATGGAATGTGCCAGGAGAAAGCCCCTCACGTTTGTCTCACTACTTCTTGTTCGTGTTTTTAATTTAATTTTTTTATTTTTTATTACAGCAAGTTTGATTACAATGTTTGGCTTGTTGTAGGTGTGGAAGATGTGGTTCTTTTACACATATACAGATGACTGTTCTTCTTGGGATCCTTTTCCCATGTACGTTATGACAGAATGTTGAGTAGTCCTCTCTTGGTATTCTGTAGGTCTTTGGTGATTATATATGTCACCTGTGTTTGTATATGTCTGTTAACCCCGATATCGTAATGAAACCAATCCTCACACCTTTCCATTGGTGAACCATAAGTTTGTTTAATGAATCTGTGATTGCCCTTCTCCGTGGAAATATCTGCCCTGGTATCCATTTTTAGGTAACACCTATAAGTGATATGATATGATATGTGTGTTTCACTTTCTGCCTTACTACAAGTCACGTGATTACTTCTAGACTCATCTACGGTGCTGCAAATGGCATTGTGTCCTTTTTTCCCTTGGCTTCTCTTCTGCCTTAGCGGGGTCCATTTTCAACAATGTGATTCCCTGAGGGTTGTGGATTAGCTGACCTGGGCAGCCTTACCCTGCCGGCCCGCCCTCCCCAGGTGTGCCTCGTTGAGGTCAATATAAACAGAGCTCCAGGCAGCAATAGCCCCTGAAGCTGTGCCTGACTCCATATTCTCTGCCCCGTCAGCAGTTAGGGGCTGTGCTGGTGGGAGGGAGTGAGGGGCCACAGCTTTGTGGGTGGCCCGGTGTGAGTGGGGTTCTGCTGGCCTTTCTGCAGGAGTTGCCAGGCTGCCGCCTGTAAAGAAGAGGATGTGTCACCCATACCTTCCGCTGGAATTTCTCTCCGGACAGAGGTGAGGAAGGAAAAAAGCAGTGGGGGCCGGGACAGGAGGGGTATCTCAGGCAGGGCAATGGAAAGCTTCCGGAAGAGCGCCAGGGTCCAGGACCACGCTGGCTGGCCTGCAGGCACCAAGTTGGCCTGCGTGCTGTCGCTGGTGTGGCTCCACAGTCCTTCCTCTAGGCTTTCAAGCCCTTGTACATATTCAGGTGTTTTACCTGGAAAGGGTGGGAACAGTTCAGCAGCAGCTGGCCTGGGGCTCAGCTCACGTTTACTCACAGATGCCTCGGCACGGTCCCCCAGCTTTGCAATGAGGACGCTCCTTGCGTGGGGTTTGGGTTGCTGGCTGTATGGGAGATGGTTCCCCACCTCTGACCAATTTCAGAATTGTTTACCGCTGGAGCCAGTGCCGTGATAGGGTTTTCCTCTGTATAACTCGTGGGTTCACTTTTTTTTTCTTTTATGTTTCAAGTTAGATGTTATTCCTCTTTTATGTATTTATAGATATAAGCATGGAAATAATTCATTCCTATAAATACATCTGTGTGACGGGAAGAACTTTTTTCTGTTTTATTTTTAAATTTTATTTTTTAAAATTTTGAAATTTTATTTATTTTTTTATACAGCACGTTATTATTAGTTATGTATTTTATGCATATACATGTATACAGGTCAATCCCAAACTCCCAACTCATCCCACCACCACCACCCCATGGCTTCCCACACTTGGTGTCCATACGTTTGTTCTCTACCTCTGTGTCTCTATTTCTTCCCTGCAAACCAGTTCATCTGTACCATTTTTAGGCTCCACATATATGCATTAATATACAATATTTGTTTTCCTCTTTCTGACTTACTTCATTCTGTATGACAGTCTCTCGATCCATCGATGTCTCTACAAATGACCCAGTTTCATTCCTTTTTATGGCCGAGTCATATTCCATTTTATATATGTACCACATCTTTATCCATTCATCTGTCTGTGGGCATTTAGGTTGCTTCCATTACCTGGCTATTGTAAATAGTGCTGCAACGAACATTGTGGTGAATGTGCCTTTTTGAAATACGGTTTTCTCTGGGTATATGCCCAGAAGTGGGATTGCTGGATCAGATGGTAATTCTATTTCTAGTTTTTTTAAGGAAACTCCATACTGTTCTCCATAGTGACTGTATCAATTTACATCCCCACCAATAGTGGAAGAGGGCTCCTTTTGTCCACACCCTCCCCAGAATTGGTTGTTTGTAGATTTTCTGATGATGCCGATTCTAACAGGTGTGAGGTGATACCTCATTGTAGTTTTGATTTGCATTTCTCTAATAATTAGTGCTGTTGAGCAGCTTTTCATGTGCGTCTTGGCCATCTCTGTGTCTCCTTTGAAGAAACGTCTCTTTAGATCTTCTGCCCATTTTTTTTGGGTTGTTTGTTTTTTTAATATTAAGCTGCATGAGCTGTTTATATATATTGGAGATTACACCTCTGTCCATTGATTCGTCTGCAACGATTTTCGCCCATTCTGAGGGATGCCTTTTTCCATTCCCGTGTTTTTTAACAAAAAAGGAAAGAAAGGAAAAGAAGCAGAACACTAATGTGCGTAAAATATGCCTTTTGAAACGGTCGTTTTGAAATATGGACGTCCTTTGAAATTTTTGGTCGATATGTGACCCCAGGATTTGTTTTCAGGGCAGGTGTCATTTACAGGCCTGCAATGATTTTGAATATCAACTGACCATTAGCGTTGGGATTAAAGCTGCTGTTGTGTGAAACGGCCACAAGGTGGCAGCAGTTCACCCTTACCAAATCTGGTTACTAGGGCAAGAGAGCCTCAGTGGAAGTGGTGTTCTAGATTGGAGTTTAGAATGGAATGTGCCAGGAGAAAGCCCCTCACGTTTGTCTCACTACTTCTTGTTCGTGTTTTTAATTTAATTTTTTTATTTTTTATTACAGCAAGTTTGATTACAATGTTTGGCTTGTTGTAGGTGTGGAAGATGTGGTTCTTTTACACATATACAGATGACTGTTCTTCTTGGGATCCTTTTCCCATGTACGTTATGACAGAATGTTGAGTAGTCCTCTCTTGGTATTCTGTAGGTCTTTGGTGATTATATATGTCACCTGTGTTTGTATATGTCTGTTAACCCCGATATCATAATGAAACCAATCCTCACACCTTTCCATTGGTGAACCATAAGTTTGTTTAATGAATCTGTGATTGCCCTTCTCCGTGGAAATATCTGCCCTGGTATCCATTTTTAGGTAACACCTATAAGTGATATGATATGATATGTGTCTTTCACTTTCTGACTTACTACAAGTCACGTGATTACTTCTAGACTCATCTACGGTGCTGCAAATGGCATTGTGTCCTTTTTTCCCTTGGCTTCTCTTCTGCCTTAGCGGGGTCCATTTTCAACAATGTGATTCCCTGAGGGTTGTGGATTAGCTGACCTGGGCAGCCTTACCCTGCCGGCCCGCCCTCCCCAGGTGTGCCTCGTTGAGGTCAATATAAACAGAGCTCCAGGCAGCAATAGCCCCTGAAGCTGTGCCTGACTCCATATTCTCTGCCCCGTCAGCAGTCTCGGGGCTGTGCTGGTGGGAGGGAGTGAGGGGCCACAGCTTTGTGGGTGGCCCGGTGTGAGTGGGGTTCTGCTGGCCTTTCTGCAGGAGTTGCCAGGCTGCCGCCTGTAAAGAAGAGGATGTGTCACCCATACCTTCCGCTGGAATTTCTCTCCGGACAGAGGTGAGGAAGGAATAAAGCAGTGGGGGCCGGGACAGGAGGGGTATCTCAGGCAGGGCAATGGAAAGCTTCCGGAAGAGCGCCAGGGTCCAGGACCACGCTGGCTGGCCTGCAGGCACCAAGTTGGCCTGCGTGCTGTCGCTGGTGTGGCTCCACAGTCCTTCCTCTAGGCTTTCAAGCCCTTGTACATATTCAGGTGTTTTACCTGGAAAGGGTGGGAACAGTTCAGCAGCAGCTGGCCTGGGGCTCAGCTCACGTTTACTCACAGATGCCTCGGCACGGTCCCCCAGCTTTGCAATGAGGACGCTCCTTGCGTGGGGGTTGGGTTGCTGGCTGTATGGGAGATGGTTCCCCACCTCTGACCAATTTCAGAATTGTTTACCGCTGGAGCAAGTGCCGTGATAGGGTTTTCCTCTGTATAACTCGTGGGTTCACTTTTTTTTTCTTTTATGTTTCAAGTTAGATGTTATTCCTCTTTTATGTATTTATAGATATAAGCATGGAAATAATTCATTCCTATAAATACATCTGTGTGACGGGAAGAACTTTTTTCTGTTTTATTTTTAAATTTTATTTTTTAAAATTTTGAAATTTTATTTATTTTTTTATACAGCACGTTATTATTAGTTATGTATTTTATGCATATACATGTATACAGGTCAATCCCAAACTCCCAACTCATCCCACCACCACCACCCCATGGCTTCCCACACTTGGTGTCCATACGTTTGTTCTCTACCTCTGTGTCTCTATTTCTTCCCTGCAAACCAGTTCATCTGTACCATTTTTAGGCTCCACATATATGCATTAATATACAATATTTGTTTTCCTCTTTCTGACTTACTTCATTCTGTATGACAGTCTCTCGATCCATCGATGTCTCTACAAATGACCCAGTTTCATTCCTTTTTATGGCCGAGTCATATTCCATTTTATATATGTACCACATCTTTATCCATTCATCTGTCTGTGGGCATTTAGGTTGCTTCCATTACCTGGCTATTGTAAATAGTGCTGCAACGAACATTGTGGTGAATGTGCCTTTTTGAAATACGGTTTTCTCTGGGTATATGCCCAGAAGTGGGATTGCTGGATCAGATGGTAATTCTATTTCTAGTTTTTTTAAGGAAACTCCATACTGTTCTCCATAGTGACTGTATCAATTTACATCCCCACCAATAGTGGAAGAGGGCTCCTTTTGTCCACACCCTCCCCAGAATTGGTTGTTTGTAGATTTTCTGATGATGCCGATTCTAACAGGTGTGAGGTGATACCTCATTGTAGTTTTGATTTGCATTTCTCTAATAATTAGTGCTGTTGAGCAGCTTTTCATGTGCGTCTTGGCCATCTCTGTGTCTCCTTTGAAGAAACGTCTCTTTAGATCTTCTGCCCATTTTTTTTGGGTTGTTTGTTTTTTTAATATTAAGCTGCATGAGCTGTTTATATATATTGGAGATTACACCTCTGTCCATTGATTCGTCTGCAACGATTTTCGCCCATTCTGAGGGATGCCTTTTTCCATTCCCGTGTTTTTTAACAAAAAAGGAAAGAAAGGAAAAGAAGCAGAACACTAATGTGCGTAAAATATGCCTTTTGAAACGGTCGTTTTGAAATATGGACGTCCTTTGAAATTTTTGGTCGATATGTGACCCCAGGATTTGTTTTCAGGGCAGGTGTCATTTACAGGCCTGCAATGATTTTGAATATCAACTGACCATTAGCGTTGGGATTAAAGCTGCTGTTGTGTGAAACGGCCACAAGGTGGCAGCAGTTCACCCTTACCAAATCTGGTTACTAGGGCAAGAGAGCCTCAGTGGAAGTGGTGTTCTAGATTGGAGTTTAGAATGGAATGTGCCAGGAGAAAGCCCCTCACGTTTGTCTCACTACTTCTTGTTCGTGTTTTTAATTTAATTTTTTTATTTTTTATTACAGCAAGTTTGATTACAATGTTTGGCTTGTTGTAGGTGTGGAAGATGTGGTTCTTTTACACATATACAGATGACTGTTCTTCTTGGGATCCTTTTCCCATGTACGTTATGACAGAATGTTGAGTAGTCCTCTCTTGGTATTCTGTAGGTCTTTGGTGATTATATATGTCACCTGTGTTTGTATATGTCTGTTAACCCCGATATCGTAATGAAACCAATCCTCACACCTTTCCATTGGTGAACCATAAGTTTGTTTAATGAATCTGTGATTGCCCTTCTCCGTGGAAATATCTGCCCTGGTATCCATTTTTAGGTAACACCTATAAGTGATATGATATGATATGTGTCTTTCACTTTCTGCCTTACTACAAGTCACGTGATTACTTCTAGACTCATCTACGGTGCTGCAAATGGCATTGTGTCCTTTTTTCCCTTGGCTTCTCTTCTGCCTTAGCGGGGTCCATTTTCAACAATGTGATTCCCTGAGGGTTGTGGATTAGCTGACCTGGGCAGCCTTACCCTGCCGGCCCGCCCTCCCCAGGTGTGCCTCGTTGAGGTCAATATAAACAGCGCTCCAGGCAGCAATAGCCCCTGAAGCTGTGCCTGACTCCATATTCTCTGCCCCGTCAGCAGTCTCGGGGCTGTGCTGGTGGGAGGGAGTGAGGGGCCACAGCTTTGTGGGTGGCCCGGTGTGAGTGGGGTTCTGCTGGCCTTTCTGCAGGAGTTGCCAGGCTGCCGCCTGTAAAGAAGAGGATGTGTCACCCATACCTTCCGCTGGAATTTCTCTCCGGACAGAGGTGAGGAAGGAAAAAAGCAGTGGGGGCCGGGACAGGAGGGGTATCTCAGGCAGGGCAATGGAAAGCTTCTGGAAGAGCGCCAGGGTCCAGGACCACGCTGGCTGGCCTGCAGGCACCAAGTTGGCCTGCGTGCTGTCGCTGGTGTGGCTCCACAGTCCTTCCTCTAGGCTTTCAAGCCCTTGTACATATTCAGGTGTTTTACCTGGAAAGGGTGGGAACAGTTCAGCAGCAGCTGGCCTGGGGCTCAGCTCACGTTTACTCACAGATGCCTCGGCACGGTCCCCCAGCTTTGCAATGAGGACGCTCCTTGCGTGGGGGTTGGGTTGCTGGCTGTATGGGAGATGGTTCCCCACATCTGACCAATTTCAGAATTGTTTACCGCTGGAGCAAGTGCCGTGATAGGGTTTTCCTCTGTATAACTCGTGGGTTCACTTTTTTTTTCTTTTATGTTTCAAGTTAGATGTTATTCCTCTTTTATGTATTTATAGATATAAGCATGGAAATAATTCATTCCTATAAATACATCTGTGTGACGGGAAGAACTTTTTTCTGTTTTATTTTTAAATTTTATTTTTTAAAATTTTGAAATTTTATTTATTTTTTTATACAGCACGTTATTATTAGTTATGTATTTTATGCATATACATGTATACAGGTCAATCCCAAACTCCCAACTCATCCCACCACCACCACCCCATGGCTTCCCACACTTGGTGTCCATACGTTTGTTCTCTACCTCTGTGTCTCTATTTCTTCCCTGCAAACCAGTTCATCTGTACCATTTTTAGGCTCCACATATATGCATTAATATACAATATTTGTTTTCCTCTTTCTGACTTACTTCATTCTGTATGACAGTCTCTCGATCCATCGATGTCTCTACAAATGACCCAGTTTCATTCCTTTTTATGGCCGAGTCATATTCCATTTTATATATGTACCACATCTTTATCCATTCATCTGTCTGTGGGCATTTAGGTTGCTTCCATTACCTGGCTATTGTAAATAGTGCTGCAACGAACATTGTGGTGAATGTGCCTTTTTGAAATACGGTTTTCTCTGGGTATATGCCCAGAAGTGGGATTGCTGGATCAGATGGTAATTCTATTTCTAGTTTTTTTAAGGAAACTCCATACTGTTCTCCATAGTGACTGTATCAATTTACATCCCCACCAATAGTGGAAGAGGGCTCCTTTTGTCCACACCCTCCCCAGAATTGGTTGTTTGTAGATTTTCTGATGATGCCGATTCTAACAGGTGTGAGGTGATACCTCATTGTAGTTTTGATTTGCATTTCTCTAATAATTAGTGCTGTTGAGCAGCTTTTCATGTGCGTCTTGGCCATCTCTGTGTCTCCTTTGAAGAAACGTCTCTTTAGATCTTCTGCCCATTTTTTTTGGGTTGTTTGTTTTTTTAATATTAAGCTGCATGAGCTGTTTATATATATTGGAGATTACACCTCTGTCCATTGATTCGTCTGCAACGATTTTCGCCCATTCTGAGGGATGCCTTTTTCCATTCCCGTGTTTTTTAACAAAAAAGGAAAGAAAGGAAAAGAAGCAGAACACTAATGTGCGTAAAATATGCCTTTTGAAACGGTCGTTTTGAAATATGGACGTCCTTTGAAATTTTTGGTCGATATGTGACCCCAGGATTTGTTTTCAGGGCAGGTGTCATTTACAGGCCTGCAATGATTTTGAATATCAACTGACCATTAGCGTTGGGATTAAAGCTGCTGTTGTGTGAAACGGCCACAAGGTGGCAGCAGTTCACCCTTACCAAATCTGGTTACTAGGGCAAGAGAGCCTCAGTGGAAGTGGTGTTCTAGATTGGAGTTTAGAATGGAATGTGCCAGGAGAAAGCCCCTCACGTTTGTCTCACTACTTCTTGTTCGTGTTTTTAATTTAATTTTTTTATTTTTTATTACAGCAAGTTTGATTACAATGTTTGGCTTGTTGTAGGTGTGGAAGATGTGGTTCTTTTACACATATACAGATGACTGTTCTTCTTGGGATCCTTTTCCCATGTACGTTATGACAGAATGTTGAGTAGTCCTCTCTTGGTATTCTGTAGGTCTTTGGTGATTATATATGTCACCTGTGTTTGTATATGTCTGTTAACCCCGATATCGTAATGAAACCAATCCTCACACCTTTCCATTGGTGAACCATAAGTTTGTTTAATGAATCTGTGATTGCCCTTCTCCGTGGAAATATCTGCCCTGGTATCCATTTTTAGGTAACACCTATAAGTGATATGATATGATATGTGTCTTTCACTTTCTGACTTACTACAAGTCACGTGATTACTTCTAGACTCATCTACGGTGCTGCAAATGGCATTGTGTCCTTTTTTCCCTTGGCTTCTCTTCTGCCTTAGCGGGGTCCATTTTCAACAATGTGATTCCCTGAGGGTTGTGGATTAGCTGACCTGGGCAGCCTTACCCTGCCGGCCCGCCCTCCCCAGGTGTGCCTCGTTGAGGTCAATATAAACAGCGCTCCAGGCAGCAATAGCCCCTGAAGCTGTGCCTGACTCCATATTCTCTGCCCCGTCAGCAGTCTCGGGGCTGTGCTGGTGGGAGGGAGTGAGGGGCCACAGCTTTGTGGGTGGCCCGGTGTGAGTGGGGTTCTGCTGGCCTTTCTGCAGGAGTTGCCAGGCTGCCGCCTGTAAAGAAGAGGATGTGTCACCCATACCTTCCGCTGGAATTTCTCTCCGGACAGAGGTGAGGAAGGAAAAAAGCAGTGGGGGCCGGGACAGGAGGGGTATCTCAGGCAGGGCAATGGAAAGCTTCTGGAAGAGCGCCAGGGTCCAGGACCACGCTGGCTGGCCTGCAGGCACCAAGTTGGCCTGCGTGCTGTCGCTGGTGTGGCTCCACGGTCCTTCCTCTAGGCTTTCAAGCCCTTGTACATATTCAGGTGTTTTACCTGGAAAGGGTGGGAACAGTTCAGCAGCAGCTGGCCTGGGGCTCAGCTCACGTTTACTCACAGATGCCTCGGCACGGTCCCCCAGCTTTGCAATGAGGACGCTCCTTGCGTGGGGGTTGGGTTGCTGGCTGTATGGGAGATGGTTCCCCACCTCTGACCAATTTCAGAATTGTTTACCGCTGGAGCCAGTGCCGTGATAGGGTTTTCCTCTGTATAACTCGTGGGTTCACTTTTTTTTTCTTTTATGTTTCAAGTTAGATGTTATTCCTCTTTTATGTATTTATAGATATAAGCATGGAAATAATTCATTCCTATAAATACATCTGTGTGACGGGAAGAACTTTTTTCTGTTTTATTTTTAAATTTTATTTTTTAAAATTTTGAAATTTTATTTATTTTTTTATACAGCACGTTATTATTAGTTATGTATTTTATGCATATACATGTATACAGGTCAATCCCAAACTCCCAACTCATCCCACCACCACCACCCCATGGCTTCCCACACTTGGTGTCCATACGTTTGTTCTCTACCTCTGTGTCTCTATTTCTTCCCTGCAAACCAGTTCATCTGTACCATTTTTAGGCTCCACATATATGCATTAATATACAATATTTGTTTTCCTCTTTCTGACTTACTTCATTCTGTATGACAGTCTCTCGATCCATCGATGTCTCTACAAATGACCCAGTTTCATTCCTTTTTATGGCCGAGTCATATTCCATTTTATATATGTACCACATCTTTATCCATTCATCTGTCTGTGGGCATTTAGGTTGCTTCCATTACCTGGCTATTGTAAATAGTGCTGCAACGAACATTGTGGTGAATGTGCCTTTTTGAAATACGGTTTTCTCTGGGTATATGCCCAGAAGTGGGATTGCTGGATCAGATGGTAATTCTATTTCTAGTTTTTTTAAGGAAACTCCATACTGTTCTCCATAGTGACTGTATCAATTTACATCCCCACCAATAGTGGAAGAGGGCTCCTTTTGTCCACACCCTCCCCAGAATTGGTTGTTTGTAGATTTTCTGATGATGCCGATTCTAACAGGTGTGAGGTGATACCTCATTGTAGTTTTGATTTGCATTTCTCTAATAATTAGTGCTGTTGAGCAGCTTTTCATGTGCGTCTTGGCCATCTCTGTGTCTCCTTTGAAGAAACGTCTCTTTAGATCTTCTGCCCATTTTTTTGGGGTTGTTTGTTTTATTAATATTAAGCTGCATGAGCTGTTTATATATATTGGAGATTACACCTCTGTCCATTGATTCGTCTGCAACGATTTTCGCCCATTCTGAGGGATGCCTTTTTCCATTCCCGTGTTTTTTAACAAAAAAGGAAAGAAAGGAAAAGAAGCAGAACACTAATGTGCGTAAAATATGCCTTTTGAAACGGTGGTTTTGAAATATGGACGTCCTTTGAAATTTTTGGTCGATATGTGACCCCAGGATTTGTTTTCAGGGCAGGTGTCATTTACAGGCCTGCAATGATTTTGAATATCAACTGACCATTAGCGTTGGGATTAAAGCTGCTGTTGTGTGAAACGGCCACAAGGTGGCAGCAGTTCACCCTTACCAAATCTGGTTACTAGGGCAAGAGAGCCTCAGTGGAAGTGGTGTTCTAGATTGGAGTTTAGAATGGAATGTGCCAGGAGAAAGCCCCTCACGTTTGTCTCACTACTTCTTGTTCGTGTTTTTAATTTAATTTTTTTATTTTTTATTACAGCAAGTTTGATTACAATGTTTGGCTTGTTGTAGGTGTGGAAGATGTGGTTCTTTTACACATATACAGATGACTGTTCTTCTTGGGATCCTTTTCCCATGTACGTTATGACAGAATGTTGAGTAGTCCTCTCTTGGTATTCTGTAGGTCTTTGGTGATTATATATGTCACCTGTGTTTGTATATGTCTGTTAACCCCGATATCGTAATGAAACCAATCCTCACACCTTTCCATTGGTGAACCATAAGTTTGTTTAATGAATCTGTGATTGCCCTTCTCCGTGGAAATATCTGCCCTGGTATCCATTTTTAGGTAACACCTATAAGTGATATGATATGATATGTGTCTTTCACTTTCTGACTTACTACAAGTCACGTGATTACTTCTAGACTCATCTACGGTGCTGCAAATGGCATTGTGTCCTTTTTTCCCTTGGCTTCTCTTCTGCCTTAGCGGGGTCCATTTTCAACAATGTGATTCCCTGAGGGTTGTGGATTAGCTGACCTGGGCAGCCTTACCCTGCCGGCCCGCCCTCCCCAGGTGTGCCTCGTTGAGGTCAATATAAACAGCGCTCCAGGCAGCAATAGCCCCTGAAGCTGTGCCTGACTCCATATTCTCTGCCCCGTCAGCAGTCTCGGGGCTGTGCTGGTGGGAGGGAGTGAGGGGCCACAGCTTTGTGGGTGGCCCGGTGTGAGTGGGGTTCTGCTGGCCTTTCTGCAGGAGTTGCCAGGCTGCCGCCTGTAAAGAAGAGGATGTGTCACCCATACCTTCCGCTGGAATTTCTCTCCGGACAGAGGTGAGGAAGGAAAAAAGCAGTGGGGGCCGGGACAGGAGGGGTATCTCAGGCAGGGCAATGGAAAGCTTCCTGAAGAGCGCCAGGGTCCAGGACCACGCTGGCTGGCCTGCAGGCACCAAGTTGGCCTGCGTGCTGTCGCTGGTGTGGCTCCACAGTCCTTCCTCTAGGCTTTCAAGCCCTTGTACATATTCAGGTGTTTTACCTGGAAAGGGTGGGAACAGTTCAGCAGCAGCTGGCCTGGGGCTCAGCTCACGTTTACTCACAGATGCCTCGGCACGGTCCCCCAGCTTTGCAATGAGGACGCTCCTTGCGTGGGGGTTGGGTTGCTGGCTGTATGGGAGATGGTTCCCCACCTCTGACCAATTTCAGAATTGTTTACCGCTGGAGCCAGTGCCGTGATAGGGTTTTCCTCTGTATAACTCGTGGGTTCACTTTTTTTTTCTTTTATGTTTCAAGTTAGATGTTATTCCTCTTTTATGTATTTATAGATATAAGCATGGAAATAATTCATTCCTATAAATACATCTGTGTGACGGGAAGAACTTTTTTCTGTTTTATTTTTAAATTTTATTTTTTAAAATTTTGAAATTTTATTTATTTTTTTATACAGCACGTTATTATTAGTTATGTATTTTATGCATATACATGTATACAGGTCAAACCCAAACTCCCAACTCATCCCACCACCACCACCCCATGGCTTCCCACACTTGGTGTCCATACGTTTGTTCTCTACCTCTGTGTCTCTATTTCTTCCCTGCAAACCAGTTCATCTGTACCATTTTTAGGCTCCACATATATGCATTAATATACAATATTTGTTTTCCTCTTTCTGACTTACTTCATTCTGTATGACAGTCTCTCGATCCATCGATGTCTCTACAAATGACCCAGTTTCATTCCTTTTTATGGCCGAGTCATATTCCATTTTATATATGTACCACATCTTTATCCATTCATCTGTCTGTGGGCATTTAGGTTGCTTCCATTACCTGGCTATTGTAAATAGTGCTGCAACGAACATTGTGGTGAATGTGCCTTTTTGAAATACGGTTTTCTCTGGGTATATGCCCAGAAGTGGGATTGCTGGATCAGATGGTAATTCTATTTCTAGTTTTTTTAAGGAAACTCCATACTGTTCTCCATAGTGACTGTATCAATTTACATTCCCACCAATAGTGGAAGAGGGCTCCTTTTGTCCACACCCTCCCCAGAATTGGTTGTTTGTAGATTTTCTGATGATGCCGATTCTAACAGGTGTGAGGTGATACCTCATTGTAGTTTTGATTTGCATTTCTCTAATAATTAGTGCTGTTGAGCAGCTTTTCATGTGTGTCTTGGCCATCTCTGTGTCTCCTTTGAAGAAACGTCTCTTTAGATCTTCTGCCCATTTTTTTGGGGTTGTTTGTTTTATTAATATTAAGCTGCATGAGCTGTTTATATATATTGGAGATTACACCTCTGTCCATTGATTCGTCTGCAACGATTTTCGCCCATTCTGAGGGATGCCTTTTTCCATTCCCGTGTTTTTTAACAAAAAAGGAAAGAAAGGAAAAGAAGCAGAACACTAATGTGCGTAAAATATGCCTTTTGAAACGGTCGTTTTGAAATATGGACGTCCTTTGAAATTTTTGGTCGATATGTGACCCCAGGCTTTGTTTTCAGGGCAGGTGTCATTTACAGGCCTGCAATGATTTTGAATATCAACTGACCATTAGCGTTGGGATTAAAGCTGCTGTTGTGTGAAACGGCCACAAGGTGGCAGCAGTTCACCCTTACCAAATCTGGTTACTAGGGCAAGAGAGCCTCAGTGGAAGTGGTGTTCTAGATTGGAGTTTAGAATGGAATGTGCCAGGAGAAAGCCCCTCACGTTTGTCTCACTACTTCTTGTTCGTGTTTTTAATTTAAGTTTTTTATTTTTTATTACAGCAAGTTTGATTACAATGTTTGGCTTGTTGTAGGTGTGGAAGATGTGGTTCTTTTACACATATACAGATGACTGTTCTTCTTGGGATCCTTTTCCCATGTACGTTATGACAGAATGTTGAGTAGTCCTCTCTTGGTATTCTGTAGGTCTTTGGTGATTATATATGTCACCTGTGTTTGTATATGTCTGTTAACCCCGATATCGTAATGAAACCAATCCTCACACCTTTCCATTGGTGAACCATAAGTTTGTTTAATGAATCTGTGATTGCCCTTCTCCGTGGAAATATCTGCCCTGGTATCCATTTTTAGGTAACACCTATAAGTGATATGATATGATATGTGTCTTTCACTTTCTGACTTACTACAAGTCACGTGATTACTTCTAGACTCATCTACGGTGCTGCAAATGGCATTGTGTCCTTTTTTCCCTTGGCTTCTCTTCTGCCTTAGCGGGGTCCATTTTCAACAATGTGATTCCCTGAGGGTTGTGGATTAGCTGACCTGGGCAGCCTTACCCTGCCGGCCCGCCCTCCCCAGGTGTGCCTCGTTGAGGTCAATATAAACAGAGCTCCAGGCAGCAATAGCCCCTGAAGCTGTGCCTGACTCCATATTCTCTGCCCCGTCAGCAGTTAGGGGCTGTGCTGGTGGGAGGGAGTGAGGGGCCACAGCTTTGTGGGTGGCCCGGTGTGAGTGGGGTTCTGCTGGCCTTTCTGCAGGAGTTGCCAGGCTGCCGCCTGTAAAGAAGAGGATGTGTCACCCATACCTTCCACTGGAATTTCTCTCCGGACAGAGGTGAGGAAGGAAAAAAGCAGTGGGTGCCGGGAGAGGAGGGGTATCTCAGGCAGGGCAATGGAAAGCTTCCGGAAGAGCGCCAGGGTCCAGGACCACGCTGGCTGGCCTGCAGGCACCAAGTTGGCCTGCGTGCTGTCGCTGGTGTGGCTCCACAGTCCTTCCTCTAGGCTTTCAAGCCCTTGTACATATTCAGGTGCTTTACCTGGAAAGGGTGGGAACAGTTCAGCAGCAGCTGGCCTGGGGCTCAGCTCACGTTTACTCACAGATGCCTCGGCACGGTCCCCCAGCTTTGCAATGAGGACGCTCCTTGCGTGGGGGTTGGGTTGCTGGCTGTATGGGAGATGGTTCCCCACCTCTGACCAATTTCAGAATTGTTTACCGCTGGAGCCAGTGCCGTGATAGGGTTTTCCTCTGTATAACTCGTGGGTTCACTTTTTTTTTCTTTTATGTTTCAAGTTAGATGTTATTCCTCTTTTATGTATTTATAGATATAAGCATGGAAATAATTCATTCCTATAAATACATCTGTGTGACGGGAAGAACTTTTTTCTGTTTTATTTTTAAATTTTATTTTTTAAAATTTTGAAATTTTATTTATTTTTTTATACAGCACGTTATTATTAGTTATGTATTTTATGCATATACATGTATACAGGTCAATCCCAAACTCCCAACTCATCCCACCACCACCACCCCATGGCTTCCCACACTTGGTGTCCATACGTTTGTTCTCTACCTCTGTGTCTCTATTTCTTCCCTGCAAACCAGTTCATCTGTACCATTTTTAGGCTCCACATATATGCATTAATATACAATATTTGTTTTCCTCTTTCTGACTTACTTCATTCTGTATGACAGTCTCTCGATCCATCGATGTCTCTACAAATGACCCAGTTTCATTCCTTTTTATGGCCGAGTCATATTCCATTTTATATATGTACCACATCTTTATCCATTCATCTGTCTGTGGGCATTTAGGTTGCTTCCATTACCTGGCTATTGTAAATAGTGCTGCAACGAACATTGTGGTGAATGTGCCTTTTTGAAATACGGTTTTCTCTGGGTATATGCCCAGAAGTGGGATTGCTGGATCAGATGGTAATTCTATTTCTAGTTTTTTTAAGGAAACTCCATACTGTTCTCCATAGTGACTGTATCAATTTACATCCCCACCAATAGTGGAAGAGGGCTCCTTTTGTCCACACCCTCCCCAGAATTGGTTGTTTGTAGATTTTCTGATGATGCCGATTGTAACAGGTGTGAGGTGATACCTCATTGTAGTTTTGATTTGCATTTCTCTAATAATTAGTGCTGTTGAGCAGCTTTTCATGTGCGTCTTGGCCATCTCTGTGTCTCCTTTGAAGAAACGTCTCTTTAGATCTTCTGCCCATTTTTTTTGGGTTGTTTGTTTTTTTAATATTAAGCTGCATGAGCTGTTTATATATATTGGAGATTACACCTCTGTCCATTGATTCGTCTGCAACGATTTTCGCCCATTCTGAGGGATGCCTTTTTCCATTCCCGTGTTTTTTAACAAAAAAGGAAAGAAAGGAAAAGAAGCAGAACACTAATGTGCGTAAAATATGCCTTTTGAAACGGTCGTTTTGAAATATGGACGTCCTTTGAAATTTTTGGTCGATATGTGACCCCAGGATTTGTTTTCAGGGCAGGTGTCATTTACAGGCCTGCAATGATTTTGAATATCAACTGACCATTAGCGTTGGGATTAAAGCTGCTGTTGTGTGAAACGGCCACAAGGTGGCAGCAGTTCACCCTTACCAAATCTGGTTACTAGGGCAAGAGAGCCTCAGTGGAAGTGGTGTTCTAGATTGGAGTTTAGAATGGAATGTGCCAGGAGAAAGCCCCTCACGTTTGTCTCACTACTTCTTGTTCGTGTTTTTAATTTAATTTTTTTATTTTTTATTACAGCAAGTTTGATTACAATGTTTGGCTTGTTGTAGGTGTGGAAGATGTGGTTCTTTTACACATATACAGATGACTGTTCTTCTTGGGATCCTTTTCCCATGTACGTTATGACAGAATGTTGAGTAGTCCTCTCTTGGTATTCTGTAGGTCTTTGGTGATTATATATGTCACCTGTGTTTGTATATGTCTGTTAACCCCGATATCATAATGAAACCAATCCTCACACCTTTCCATTGGTGAACCATAAGTTTGTTTAATGAATCTGTGATTGCCCTTCTCCGTGGAAATATCTGCCCTGGTATCCATTTTTAGGTAACACCTATAAGTGATATGATATGATATGTGTCTTTCACTTTCTGACTTACTACAAGTCACGTGATTACTTCTAGACTCATCTACGGTGCTGCAAATGGCATTGTGTCCTTTTTTCCCTTGGCTTCTCTTCTGCCTTAGCGGGGTCCATTTTCAACAATGTGATTCCCTGAGGGTTGTGGATTAGCTGACCTGGGCAGCCTTACCCTGCCGGCCCGCCCTCCCCAGGTGTGCCTCGTTGAGGTCAATATAAACAGAGCTCCAGGCAGCAATAGCCCCTGAAGCTGTGCCTGACTCCATATTCTCTGCCCCGTCAGCAGTCTCGGGGCTGTGCTGGTGGGAGGGAGTGAGGGGCCACAGCTTTGTGGGTGGCCCGGTGTGAGTGGGGTTCTGCTGGCCTTTCTGCAGGAGTTGCCAGGCTGCCGCCTGTAAAGAAGAGGATGTGTCACCCATACCTTCCGCTGGAATTTCTCTCCGGACAGAGGTGAGGAAGGAAAAAAGCAGTGGGGGCCGGGACAGGAGGGGTATCTCAGGCAGGGCAATGGAAAGCTTCCGGAAGAGCGCCAGGGTCCAGGACCACGCTGGCTGGCCTGCAGGCACCAAGTTGGCCTGCGTGCTGTCGCTGGTGTGGCTCCACAGTCCTTCCTCTAGGCTTTCAAGCCCTTGTACATATTCAGGTGTTTTACCTGGAAAGGGTGGGAACAGTTCAGCAGCAGCTGGCCTGGGGCTCAGCTCACGTTTACTCACAGATGCCTCGGCACGGACCCCCAGCTTTGCAATGAGGACGCTCCTTGCGTGGGGGTTGGGTTGCTGGCTGTATGGGAGATGGTTCCCCACCTCTGACCAATTTCAGAATTGTTTACCGCTGGAGCCAGTGCCGTGATAGGGTTTTCCTCTGTATAACTCGTGGGTTCACTTTTTTTTTTGTTTTATGTTTCAAGTTAGATGTTATTCCTCTTTTATGTATTTATAGATATAAGCATGGAAATAATTCATTCCTATAAATACATCTGTGTGACGGGAAGAACTTTTTTCTGTTTTATTTTTAAATTTTATTTTTTAAAATTTTGAAATTTTATTTATTTTTTTATACAGCACGTTATTATTAGTTATGTATTTTATGCATATACATGTATACAGGTCAATCCCAAACTCCCAACGCATCCCACCACCACCACCCCATGGCTTCCCACACTTGGTGTCCATACGTTTGTTCTCTACCTCTGTGTCTCTATTTCTTCCCTGCAAACCAGTTCATCTGTACCATTTTTAGGCTCCACATATATGCATTAATATACAATATTTGTTTTCCTCTTTCTGACTTACTTCATTCTGTATGACAGTCTCTCGATCCATCGATGTCTCTACAAATGACCCAGTTTCATTCCTTTTTATGGCCGAGTCATATTCCATTTTATATATGTACCACATCTTTATCCATTCATCTGTCTGTGGGCATTTAGGTTGCTTCCATTACCTGGCTATTGTAAATAGTGCTGCAACGAACATTGTGGTGAATGTGCCTTTTTGAAATACGGTTTTCTCTGGGTATATGCCCAGAAGTGCGATTGCTGGATCAGATGGTAATTCTATTTCTAGTTTTTTTAAGGAAACTCCATACTGTTCTCCATAGGGACTGTATCAATTTACATCCCCACCAATAGTGGAAGAGGGCTCCTTTTGTCCACACCCTCCCCAGAATTGGTTGTTTGTAGATTTTCTGATGATGCCGATTCTAACAGGTGTGAGGTGATACCTCATTGTAGTTTTGATTTGCATTTCTCTAATAATTAGTGCTGTTGAGCAGCTTTTCATGTGCGTCTTGGCCATCTCTGTGTCTCCTTTGAAGAAACGTCTCTTTAGATCTTCTGCCCATTTTTTTGGGTTGTTTGTTTTTTTAATATTAAGCTGCATGAGCTGTTTATATATATTGGAGATTACACCTCTGTCCATTGATTCGTCTGCAACGATTTTCGCCCATTCTGAGGGATGCCTTTTTCCATTCCCGTGTTTTTTAACAAAAAAGGAAAGAAAGGAAAAGAAGCAGAACACTAATGTGCGTAAAATATGCCTTTTGAAACGGTCGTTTTGAAATATGGACGTCCTTTGAAATTTTTGGTCGATATGTGACCCCAGGATTTGTTTTCAGGGCAGGTGTCATTTACAGGCCTGCAATGATTTTGAATATCAACTGACCATTAGCGTTGGGATTAAAGCTGCTGTTGTGTGAAACGGCCACAAGGTGGCAGCAGTTCACCCTTACCAAATCTGGTTACTAGGGCAAGAGAGCCTCAGTGGAAGTGGTGTTCTAGATTGGAGTTTAGAATGGAATGTGCCAGGAGAAAGCCCCTCACGTTTGTCTCACTACTTCTTGTTCGTGTTTTTAATTTAATTTTTTTATTTTTTATTACAGCAAGTTTGATTACAATGTTTGGCTTGTTGTAGGTGTGGAAGATGTGGTTCTTTTACACATATACAGATGACTGTTCTTCTTGGGATCCTTTTCCCAAGTACGTTATGACAGAATGTTGAGTAGTCCTCTCTTGGTATTCTGTAGGTCTTTGGTGATTATATATGTCACCTGTGTTTGTATATGTCTGTTAACCCCGATATCGTAATGAAACCAATCCTCACACCTTTCCATTGGTGAACCATAAGTTTGTTTAATGAATCTGTGATTGCCCTTCTCCGTGGAAATATCTGCCCTGGTATCCATTTTTAGGTAACACCTATAAGTGATATGATATGATATGTGTCTTTCACTTTCTGCCTTACTACAAGTCACGTGATTACTTCTAGACTCATCTACGGTGCTGCAAATGGCATTGTGTCCTTTTTTCCCTTGGCTTCTCTTCTGCCTTAGCGGGGTCCATTTTCAACAATGTGATTCCCTGAGGGTTGTGGATTAGCTGACCTGGGCAGCCTTACCCTGCCGGCCCGCCCTCCCCAGGTGTGCCTCGTTGAGGTCAATATAAACAGAGCTCCAGGCAGCAATAGCCCCTGAAGCTGTGCCTGACTCCATATTCTCTGCCCCGTCAGCAGTCTCGGGGCTGTGCTGGTGGGAGGGAGTGAGGGGCCACAGCTTTGTGGGTGGCCCGGTGTGAGTGGGGTTCTGCTGGCCTTTCTGCAGGAGTTGCCAGGCTGCCGCCTGTAAAGAAGAGGATGTGTCACCCATACCTTCCGCTGGAATTTCTCTCCGGACAGAGGTGAGGAAGGAAAAAAGCAGTGGGGGCCGGGACAGGAGGGGTATCTCAGGCAGGGCAATGGAAAGCTTCCGGAAGAGCGCCAGGGTCCAGGACCACGCTGGCTGGCCTGCAGGCACCAAGTTGGCCTGCGTGCTGTCGCTGGTGTGGCTCCACAGTCCTTCCTCTAGGCTTTCAAGCCCTTGTACATATTCAGGTGTTTTACCTGGAAAGGGTGGGAACAGTTCAGCAGCAGCTGGCCTGGGGCTCAGCTCACGTTTACTCACAGATGCCTCGGCACGGTCCCCCAGCTTTGCAATGAGGACGCTCCTTGCGTGGGGGTTGGGTTGCTGGCTGTATGGGAGATGGTTCCCCACCTCTGACCAATTTCAGAATTGTTTACCGCTGGAGCCAGTGCCGTGATAGGGTTTTCCTCTGTATAACTCGTGGGTTCACTTTTTTTTTCTTTTATGTTTCAAGTTAGATGTTATTCCTCTTTTATGTATTTATAGATATAAGCATGGAAATAATTCATTCCTATAAATACATCTGTGTGACGGGAAGAACTTTTTTCTGTTTTATTTTTAAATTTTATTTTTTAAAATTTTGAAATTTTATTTATTTTTTTATACAGCACGTTATTATTAGTTATGTATTTTATGCATATACATGTATACAGGTCAATCCCAAACTCCCAACTCATCCCACCACCACCACCCCATGGCTTCCCACACTTGGTGTCCATACGTTTGTTCTCTACCTCTGTGTCTCTATTTCTTCCCTGCAAACCAGTTCATCTGTACCATTTTTAGGCTCCACATATATGCATTAATATACAATATTTGTTTTCCTCTTTCTGACTTACTTCATTCTGTATGACAGTCTCTCGATCCATCGATGTCTCTACAAATGACCCAGTTTCATTCCTTTTTATGGCCGAGTCATATTCCATTTTATATATGTACCACATCTTTATCCATTCATCTGTCTGTGGGCATTTAGGTTGCTTCCATTACCTGGCTATTGTAAATAGTGCTGCAACGAACATTGTGGTGAATGCGCCTTTTTGAAATACGGTTTTCTCTGGGTATATGCCCAGAAGTGGGATTGCTGGATCAGATGGTAATTCTATTTCTAGTTTTTTTAAGGAAACTCCATACTGTTCTCCATAGTGACTGTATCAATTTACATCCCCACCAATAGTGGAAGAGGGCTCCTTTTGTCCACACCCTCCCCAGAATTGGTTGTTTGTAGATTTTCTGATGATGCCGATTCTAACAGGTGTGAGGTGATACCTCATTGTAGTTTTGATTTGCATTTCTCTAATAATTAGTGCTGTTGAGCAGCTTTTCATGTGCGTCTTGGCCATCTCTGTGTCTCCTTTGAAGAAACGTCTCTTTAGATCTTCTGCCCATTTTTTTTGGGTTGTTTGTTTTTTTAATATTAAGCTGCATGAGCTGTTTATATATATTGGAGATTACACCTCTGTCCATTGATTCGTTTGCAACGATTTTCGCCCATTCTGAGGGATGCCTTTTTCCATTCCCGTGTTTTTTAACAAAAAAGGAAAGAAAGGAAAAGAAGCAGAACACTAATGTGCGTAAAATATGCCTTTTGAAACGGTCGTTTTGAAATATGGACGTCCTTTGAATTTTTTGGTCGATATGTGACCCCAGGAATTGTGTTCAGGGCAGGTGTCATTTACAGGCCTGCAATGATTTTGAATATCAACTGACCATTAGCGTTGGGATTAAAGCTGCTGTTGTGTGAAACGGCCACAAGGTGGCAGCAGTTCACCCTTACCAAATCTGGTTACTAGGGCAAGAGAGCCTCAGTGGAAGTGGTGTTCTAGATTGGAGTTTAGAATGGAATGTGCCAGGAGAAAGCCCCTCACGTTTGTCTCACTACTTCTTGTTCGTGTTTTTAATTTAATTTTTTTATTTTTTATTACAGCAAGTTTGATTACAATGTTTGGCTTGTTGTAGGTGTGGAAGATGTGGTTCTTTTACACATATACAGATGACTGTTCTTCTTGGGATCCTTTTCCCATGTACGTTATGACAGAATGTTGAGTAGTCCTCTCTTGGTATTCTGTAGGTCTTTGGTGATTATATATGTCACCTGTGTTTGTATATGTCTGTTAACCCCGATATCATAATGAAACCAATCCTCACACCTTTCCATTGGTGAACCATAAGTTTGTTTAATGAATCTGTGATTGCCCTTCTCCGTGGAAATATCTGCCCTGGTATCCATTTTTAGGTAACACCTATAAGTGATATGATATGATATGTGTCTTTCACTTTCTGACTTACTACAAGTCACGTGATTACTTCTAGACTCATCTACGGTGCTGCAAATGGCATTGTGTCCTTTTTTCCCTTGGCTTCTCTTCTGCCTTAGCGGGGTCCATTTTCAACAATGTGATTCCCTGAGGGTTGTGGATTAGCTGACCTGGGCAGCCTTACCCTGCCGGCCCGCCCTCCCCAGGTGTGCCTCGTTGAGGTCAATATAAACAGAGCTCCAGGCAGCAATAGCCCCTGAAGCTGTGCCTGACTCCATATTCTCTGCCCCGTCAGCAGTCTCGGGGCTGTGCTGGTGGGAGGGAGTGAGGGGCCACAGCTTTGTGGGTGGCCCGGTGTGAGTGGGGTTCTGCTGGCCTTTCTGCAGGAGTTGCCAGGCTGCCGCCTGTAAAGAAGAGGATGTGTCACCCATACCTTCCGCTGGAATTTCTCTCCGGACAGAGGTGAGGAAGGAAAAAAGCAGTGGGGGCCGGGACAGGAGGGGTATCTCAGGCAGGGCAATGGAAAGCTTCCGGAAGAGCGCCAGGGTCCAGGACCACGCTGGCTGGCCTGCAGGCACCAAGTTGGCCTGCGTGCTGTCGCTGGTGTGGCTCCACAGTCCTTCCTCTAGGCTTTCAAGCCCTTGTACATATTCAGGTGTTTTACCTGGAAAGGGTGGGAACAGTTCAGCAGCAGCTGGCCTGGGGCTCAGCTCACGTTTACTCACAGATGCCTCGGCACGGTCCCCTAGCTTTGCAATGAGGACGCTCCTTGCGTGGGGGTTGGGTTGCTGGCTGTATGGGAGATGGTTCCCCACCTCTGACCAATTTCAGAATTGTTTACCGCTGGAGCCAGTGCCGTGATAGGGTTTTCCTCTGTATAACTCGTGGGTTCACTTTTTTTTTTGTTTTATGTTTCAAGTTAGATGTTATTCCTCTTTTATGTATTTATAGATATAAGCATGGAAATAATTCATTCCTATAAATACATCTGTGTGACGGGAAGAACTTTTTTCTGTTTTATTTTTAAATTTTATTTTTTAAAATTTTGAAATTTTATTTATTTTTTTATACAGCACGTTATTATTAGTTATGTATTTTATGCATATACATGTATACAGGTCAATCCCAAACTCCCAACGCATCCCACCACCACCACCCCATGGCTTCCCACACTTGGTGTCCATACGTTTGTTCTCTACCTCTGTGTCTCTATTTCTTCCCTGCAAACCAGTTCATCTGTACCATTTTTAGGCTCCACATATATGCATTAATATACAATATTTGTTTTCCTCTTTCTGACTTACTTCATTCTGTATGACAGTCTCTCGATCCATCGATGTCTCTACAAATGACCCAGTTTCATTCCTTTTTATGGCCGAGTCATATTCCATTTTATATATGTACCACATCTTTATCCATTCATCTGTCTGTGGGCATTTAGGTTGCTTCCATTACCTGGCTATTGTAAATAGTGCTGCAACGAACATTGTGGTGAATGTGCCTTTTTGAAATACGGTTTTCTCTGGGTAGATGCCCAGAAGTGCGATTGCTGGATCAGATGGTAATTCTATTTCTAGTTTTTTTAAGGAAACTCCATACTGTTCTCCATAGGGACTGTATCAATTTACATCCCCACCGATAGTGGAAGAGGGCTCCTTTTGTCCACACCCTCCCCAGAATTGGTTGTTTGTAGATTTTCTGATGATGCCGATTCTAACAGGTGTGAGGTGATACCTCATTGTAGTTTTGATTTGCATTTCTCTAATAATTAGTGCTGTTGAGCAGCTTTTCATGTGCGTCTTGGCCATCTCTGTGTCTCCTTTGAAGAAACGTCTCTTTAGATCTTCTGCCCATTTTTTTTGGGTTGTTTGTTTTTTTAATATTAAGCTGCATGAGCTGTTTATATATATTGGAGATTACACCTCTGTCCATTGATTCGTCTGCAACGATTTTCGCCCATTCTGAGGGATGCCTTTTTCCATTCCCGTGTTTTTTAACAAAAAAGGAAAGAAAGGAAAAGAAGCAGAACACTAATGTGCGTAAAATATGCCTTTTGAAACGGTCGTTTTGAAATATGGACGTCCTTTGAAATTTTTGGTCGATATGTGACCCCAGGATTTGTTTTCAGGGCAGGTGTCATTTACAGGCCTGCAATGATTTTGAATATCAACTGACCATTAGCGTTGGGATTAAAGCTGCTGTTGTGTGAAACGGCCACAAGGTGGCAGCAGTTCACCCTTACCAAATCTGGTTACTAGGGCAAGAGAGCCTCAGTGGAAGTGGTGTTCTAGATTGGAGTTTAGAATGGAATGTGCCAGGAGAAAGCCCCTCACGTTTGTCTCACTACTTCTTGTTCGTGTTTTTAATTTAATTTTTTTATTTTTTATTACAGCAAGTTTGATTACAATGTTTGGCTTGTTGTAGGTGTGGAAGATGTGGTTCTTTTACACATATACAGATGACTGTTCTTCTTGGGATCCTTTTCCCATGTACGTTATGACAGAATGTTGAGTAGTCCTCTCTTGGTATTCTGTAGGTCTTTGGTGATTATATATGTCACCTGTGTTTGTATATGTCTGTTAACCCCGATATCGTAATGAAACCAATCCTCACACCTTTCCATTGGTGAACCATAAGTTTGTTTAATGAATCTGTGATTGCCCTTCTCCGTGGAAATATCTGCCCTGGTATCCATTTTTAGGTAACACCTATAAGTGATATGATATGATATGTGTCTTTCACTTTCTGCCTTACTACAAGTCACGTGATTACTTCTAGACTCATCTACGGTGCTGCAAATGGCATTGTGTCCTTTTTTCCCTTGGCTTCTCTTCTGCCTTAGCGGGGTCCATTTTCAACAATGTGATTCCCTGAGGGTTGTGGATTAGCTGACCTGGGCAGCCTTACCCTGCTGGCCCGCCCTCCCCAGGTGTGCCTCGTTGAGGTCAATATAAACAGAGCTCCAGGCAGCAATAGCCCCTGAAGCTGTGCCTGACTCCATATTCTCTGCCCCGTCAGCAGTCTCGGGGCTGTGCTGGTGGGAGGGAGTGAGGGGCCACAGATTTGTGGGTGGCCCGGTGTGAGTGGGGTTCTGCTGGCCTTTCTGCAGGAGTTGCCAGGCTGCCGCCTGTAAAGAAGAGGATGTGTCACCCATACCTTCCGCTGGAATTTCTCTCCGGACAGAGGTGAGGAAGGAAAAAAGCAGTGGGGGCCGGGACAGGAGGGGTATCTCAGGCAGGGCAATGGAAAGCTTCCGGAAGAGCGCCAGGGTCCAGGACCACGCTGGCTGGCCTGCAGGCACCAAGTTGGCCTGCGTGCTGTCGCTGGTGTGGCTCCACAGTCCTTCCTCTAGGCTTTCAAGCCCTTGTACATATTCAGGTGTTTTACCTGGAAAGGGTGGGAACAGTTCAGCAGCAGCTGGCCTGGGGCTCAGCTCACGTTTACTCACAGATGCCTCGGCACGGTCCCCCAGCTTTGCAATGAGGACGCTCCTTGCGTGGGGGTTGGGTTGCTGGCTGTATGGGAGATGGTTCCCCACCTCTGACCAATTTCAGAATTGTTTACCGCTGGAGCCAGTGCCGTGATAGGGTTTTCCTCTGTATAACTCGTGGGTTCACTTTTTTTTTCTTTTATGTTTCAAGTTAGATGTTATTCCTCTTTTATGTATTTATAGATATAAGCATGGAAATAATTCATTCCTATAAATACATCTGTGTGACGGGAAGAACTTTTTTCTGTTTTATTTTTAAATTTTATTTTTTAAAATTTTGAAATTTTATTTATTTTTTTATACAGCACGTTATTATTAGTTATGTATTTTATGCATATACATGTATACAGGTCAATCCCAAACTCCCAACGCATCCCACCACCACCACCACATGGCTTCCCACACTTGGTGTCCATACGTTTGTTCTCTACCTCTGTGTCTCTATTTCTTCCCTGCAAACCAGTTCATCTGTACCATTTTTAGGCTCCACATATATGCATTAATATACAATATTTGTTTTCCTCTTTCTGACTTACTTCATTCTGTATGACAGTCTCTCGATCCATCGATGTCTCTACAAATGACCCAGTTTCATTCCTTTTTATGGCCGAGTCATATTCCATTTTATATATGTACCACATCTTTATCCATTCATCTGTCTGTGGGCATTTAGGTTGCTTCCATTACCTGGCTATTGTAAATAGTGCTGCAACGAACATTGTGGTGAATGTGCCTTTTTGAAATACGGTTTTCTCTGGGTATATGCCCAGAAGTGCGATTGCTGGATCAGATGGTAATTCTATTTCTAGTTTTTTTAAGGAAACTCCATACTGTTCTCCATAGGGACTGTATCAATTTACATCCCCACCAATAGTGGAAGAGGGCTCCTTTTGTCCACACCCTCCCCAGAATTGGTTGTTTGTAGATTTTCTGATGATGCCGATTCTAACAGGTGTGAGGTGATACATCATTGTAGTTTTGATTTGCATTTCTCTAATAATTAGTGCTGTTGAGCAGCTTTTCATGTGCGTCTTGGCCATCTCTGTGTCTCCTTTGAAGAAACGTCTCTTTAGATCTTCTGCCCATTTTTTTTGGGTTGTTTGTTTTTTTAATATTAAGCTGCATGAGCTGTTTATATATATTGGAGATTACACCTCTGTCCATTGATTCGTCTGCAACGATTTTCGCCCATTCTGAGGGATGCCTTTTTCCATTCCCGTGTTTTTTAACAAAAAAGGAAAGAAAGGAAAAGAAGCAGAACACTAATGTGCGTAAAATATGCCTTTTGAAACGGTCGTTTTGAAATATGGACGTCCTTTGAAATTTTTGGTCGATATGTGACCCCAGGATTTGTTTTCAGGGCAGGTGTCATTTACAGGCCTGCAATGATTTTGAATATCAACTGACCATTAGCGTTGGGATTAAAGCTGCTGTTGTGTGAAACGGCCACAAGGTGGCAGCAGTTCACCCTTACCAAATCTGGTTACTAGGGCAAGAGAGCCTCAGTGGAAGTGGTGTTCTAGATTGGAGTTTAGAATGGAATGTGCCAGGAGAAAGCCCCTCACGTTTGTCTCACTACTTCTTGTTCGTGTTTTTAATTTAATTTTTTTATTTTTTATTACAGCAAGTTTGATTACAATGTTTGGCTTGTTGTAGGTGTGGAAGATGTGGTTCTTTTACACATATACAGATGACTGTTCTTCTTGGGATCCTTTTCCCATGTACGTTATGACAGAATGTTGAGTAGTCCTCTCTTGGTATTCTGTAGGTCTTTGGTGATTATATATGTCACCTGTGTTTGTATATGTCTGTTAACCCCGATATCGTAATGAAACCAATCCTCACACCTTTCCATTGGTGAACCATAAGTTTGTTTAATGAATCTGTGATTGCCCTTCTCCGTGGAAATATCTGCCCTGGTATCCATTTTTAGGTAACACCTATAAGTGATATGATATGATATGTGTCTTTCACTTTCTGACTTACTACAAGTCACGTGATTACTTCTAGACTCATCTACGGTGCTGAAAATGGCATTGTGTCCTTTTTTCCCTTGGCTTCTCTTCTGCCTTAGCGGGGTCCATTTTCAACAATGTGATTCCCTGAGGGTTGTGGATTAGCTGACCTGGGCAGCCTTACCTTGCCGGCCCGCCCTCCCCAGGTGTGCCTCGTTGAGGTCAATATAAACAGAGCTCCAGGCAGCAATAGCCCCTGAAGCTGTGCCTGACTCCATATTCTCTGCCCCGTCAGCAGTCTCGGGGCTGTGCTGGTGGGAGGGAGTGAGGGGCCACAGCTTTGTGGGTGGCCCGGTGTGAGTGGGGTTCTGCTGGCCTTTCTGCAGGAGTTGCCAGGCTGCCGCCTGTAAAGAAGAGGATGTGTCACCCATACCTTCCGCTGGAATTTCTCTCCGGACAGAGGTGAGGAAGGAAAAAAGCAGTGGGGGCCGGGACAGGAGGGGTATCTCAGGCAGGGCAATGGAAAGCTTCCGGAAGAGCGCCAGGGTCCAGGACCACGCTGGCTGGCCTGCAGGCACCAAGTTGGCCTGCGTGCTGTCGCTGGTGTGGCTCCACGGTCCTTCCTCTAGGCTTTCAAGCCCTTGTACATATTCAGGTGTTTTACCTGGAAAGGGTGGGAACAGTTCAGCAGCAGCTGGCCTGGGGCTCAGCTCACGTTTACTCACAGATGCCTCGGCACGGTCCCCCAGCTTTGCAATGAGGACGCTCCTTGCGTGGGGGTTGGGTTGCTGGCTGTATGGGAGATGGTTCCCCACCTCTGACCAATTTCAGAATTGTTTACCGCTGGAGCCAGTGCCGTGATAGGGTTTTCCTCTGTATAACTCGTGGGTTCACTTTTTTTTTCTTTTATGTTTCAAGTTAGATGTTATTCCTCTTTTATGTATTTATAGATATAAGCATGGAAATAATTCATTCCTATAAATACATCTGTGTGACGGGAAGAACTTTTTTCTGTTTTATTTTTAAATTTTATTTTTTAAAATTTTGAAATTTTATTTATTTTTTTATACAGCACGTTATTATTAGTTATGTATTTTATGCATATACATGTATACAGGTCAATCCCAAACTCCCAACGCATCCCACCACCACCACCCCATGGCTTCCCACACTTGGTGTCCATACGTTTGTTCTCTACCTCTGTGTCTCTATTTCTTCCCTGCAAACCAGTTCATCTGTACCATTTTTAGGCTCCACATATATGCATTAATATACAATATTTGTTTTCCTCTTTCTGACTTACTTCATTCTGTATGACAGTCTCTCGATCCATCGATGTCTCTACAAATGACCCAGTTTCATTCCTTTTTATGGCCGAGTCATATTCGATTTTATATATGTACCACATCTTTATCCATTCATCTGTCTGTGGGCATTTAGGTTGCTTCCATTACCTGGCTATTGTAAATAGTGCTGCAACGAACATTGTGGTGAATGTGCCTTTTTGAAATACGGTTTTCTCTGGGTATATGCCCAGAAGTGCGATTGCTGGATCAGATGGTAATTCTATTTCTAGTTTTTTTAAGGAAACTCCATACTGTTCTCCATAGGGACTGTATCAATTTACATTCCCACCAATAGTGGAAGAGGGCTCCTTTTGTCCACACCCTCCCCAGAATTGGTTGTTTGTAGATTTTCTGATGATGCCGATTCTAACAGGTGTGAGGTGATACCTCATTGTAGTTTTGATTTGCATTTCTCTAATAATTAGTGCTGTTGAGCAGCTTTTCATGTGCGTCTTGGCCATCTCTGTGTCTCCTTTGAAGAAACGTCTCTTTAGATCTTCTGCCCATTTTTTTTGGGTTGTTTGTTTTTTTAATATTAAGCTGCATGAGCTGTTTATATATATTGGAGATTACACCTCTGTCCATTGATTCGTCTGCAACGATTTTCGCCCATTCTGAGGGATGCCTTTTTCCATTCCCGTGTTTTTTAACAAAAAAGGAAAGAAAGGAAAAGAAGCAGAACACTAATGTGCGTAAAATATGCCTTTTGAAACGGTCGTTTTGAAATATGGACGTCCTTTGAAATTATTGGTCGATATGTGACCCCAGGATTTGTTTTCAGGGCAGGTGTCATTTACAGGCCTGCAATGATTTTGAATATCAACTGACCATTAGCGTTGGGATTAAAGCTGCTGATGTGTGAAACGGCCACAAGGTGGCAGCAGTTCACCCTTACCAAATCTGGTTACTAGGGCAAGAGAGCCTCAGTGGAAGTGGTGTTCTAGATTGGAGTTTAGAATGGAATGTACCAGGAGAAAGCCCCTCACGTTTGTCTCACTACTTCTTGTTCGTGTTTTTAATTTAAGTTTTTATTTTTTATTACAGCAAGTTTGATTACAATGTTTGGCTTGTTGTAGGTGTGGAAGATGTGGTTCTTTTACACATATACAGATGACTGTTCTTCTTGGGATCCTTTTCCCATGTACGTTATGACAGAATGTTGAGTAGTCCTCCCTTGGTATTCTGTAGGTCTTTGGTGATTATATATGTCACCTATGATTGTATATGTCTGTTAACCCCGATATCGTAATGAAACCAATCCTCACACCTTTCCATTGGTGAACCATAAGTTTGTTTAATGAATCTGTGATTGCCCTTCTCCGTGGAAATATCTGCCCTGGTATCCATTTTTAGGTAACACCTATAAGTGATATGATATGATATGTGTCTTTCACTTTCTGACTTACTACAAGTCACGTGATTACTTCTAGACTCATCTACGGTGCTGCAAATGGCATTGTGTCCTTTTTTCCCTTGGCTTCTCTTCTGCCTTAGCGGGGTCCATTTTCAACAATGTGATTCCCTGAGGGTTGTGGATTAGCTGACCTGGGCAGCCTTACCCTGCCGGCCCGCCCTCCCCAGGTGTGCCTCGTTGAGGTCAATATAAACAGAGCTCCAGGCAGCAATAGCCCCTGAAGCTGTGCCTGACTCCATATTCTCTGCCCCGTCAGCAGTCTCGGGGCTGTGCTGGTGGGAGGGAGTGAGGGGCCACAGCTTTGTGGGTGGCCCGGTGTGAGTGGGGTTCTGCTGGCCTTTCTGCAGGAGTTGCCAGGCTGCCGCCTGTAAAGAAGAGGATGTGTCACCCATACCTTCCGCTGGAATTTCTCTCCGGACAGAGGTGAGGAAGGAAAAAAGCAGTGGGGGCCGGGACAGGAGGGGTATCTCAGGCAGGGCAATGGAAATCTTCTGGAAGAGCACCAGGTTCCAGGACCAGGCTGGCTGGCCTGCAGGCACCAAGTTGGCCTGCGTGCTGTCGCTGGTGTGGCTCCACGGTCCTTCCTCTAGGCTTTCAAGCCCTTGTACATATTCAGGTGTTTTACCTGGAAAGGGTGGGAACAGTTCAGCAGCAGCTGGCCTGGGGCTCAGCTCACGTTTACTCACAGATGCCTCGGCACGGTCCCCCAGCTTTGCAATGAGGACGCTCCTTGCGTGGGGGTTGGGTTGCTGGCTGTATGGGAGATGGTTCCCCACCTCTGACCAATTTCAGAATTGTTTACCGCTGGAGCCAGTGCCGTGATAGGGTTTTCCTCTGTATAACTCGTGGGTTCACTTTTTTTTTCTTTTATGTTTCAAGTTAGATGTTATTCCTCTTTTATGTATTTATAGATATAAGCATGGAAATAATTCATTCCTATAAATACATCTGTGTGACGGGAAGAACTTTTTTCTGTTTTATTTTTAAATTTTATTTTTTAAAATTTTGAAATTTTATTTATTTTTTTATACAGCACGTTATTATTAGTTATG
The DNA here is from genome assembly GCF_964341445.2 of Mesoplodon mirus. NCBI lineage: Eukaryota > Metazoa > Chordata > Mammalia > Artiodactyla > Ziphiidae > Mesoplodon > Mesoplodon mirus. The sequence continues at coordinate 2,505,293 of NW_028295782.1, forward strand.
TATTTTATGCATATACATGTATACAGGTCAATCCCAAACTCCCAACTCATCCCACCACCACCACCCCATGGCTTCCCACACTTGGTGTCCATACGTTTGTTCTCTACCTCTGTGTCTCTATTTCTTCCCTGCAAACCAGTTCATCTGTACCATTTTTAGGCTCCACATATATGCATTAATATACAATATTTGTTTTCCTCTTTCTGACTTACTTCATTCTGTATGACAGTCTCTCGATCCATCGATGTCTCTACAAATGACCCAGTTTCATTCCTTTTTATGGCCGAGTCATATTCGATATTATATATGTACCACATCTTTATCCATTCATCTGTCTGTGGGCATTTAGGTTGCTTCCATTACCTGGCTATTGTAAATAGTGCTGCAACGAACATTGTGGTGAATGTGCCTTTTTGAAATACGGTTTTCTCTGGGTATATGCCCAGAAGTGCGATTGCTGGATCAGATGGTAATTCTATTTCTAGTTTTTTTAAGGAAACTCCATACTGTTCTCCATAGGGACTGTATCAATTTACATTCCCACCAATAGTGGAAGAGGGCTCCTTTTGTCCACACCCTCCCCAGAATTGGTTGTTTGTAGATTTTCTGATGATGCCGATTCTAACAGGTGTGAGGTGATACCTCATTGTAGTTTTGATTTGCATTTCTCTAATAATTAGTGCTGTTGAGCAGCTTTTCATGTGCGTCTTGGCCATCTCTGTGTCTCCTTTGAAGAAACGTCTCTTTAGATCTTCTGCCCATTTTTTTTGGGTTGTTTGTTTTTTTAATATTAAGCTGCATGAGCTGTTTATATATATTGGAGATTACACCTCTGTCCATTGATTCGTCTGCAACGATTTTCGCCCATTCTGAGGGATGCCTTTTTCCATTCCCGTGTTTTTTAACAAAAAAGGAAAGAAAGGAAAAGAAGCAGAACACTAATGTGCGTAAAATATGCCTTTTGAAACGGTCGTTTTGAAATATGGACGTCCTTTGAAATTATTGGTCGATATGTGACCCCAGGATTTGTTTTCAGGGCAGGTGTCATTTACAGGCCTGCAATGATTTTGAATATCAACTGACCATTAGCGTTGGGATTAAAGCTGCTGATGTGTGAAACGGCCACAAGGTGGCAGCAGTTCACCCTTACCAAATCTGGTTACTAGGGCAAGAGAGCCTCAGTGGAAGTGGTGTTCTAGATTGGAGTTTAGAATGGAATGTACCAGGAGAAAGCCCCTCACGTTTGTCTCACTACTTCTTGTTCGTGTTTTTAATTTAAGTTTTTATTTTTTATTACAGCAAGTTTGATTACAATGTTTGGCTTGTTGTAGGTGTGGAAGATGTGGTTCTTTTACACATATACAGATGACTGTTCTTCTTGGGATCCTTTTCCCATGTACGTTATGACAGAATGTTGAGTAGTCCTCCCTTGGTATTCTGTAGGTCTTTGGTGATTATATATGTCACCTGTGATTGTATATGTCTGTTAACCCCGATATCGTAATGAAACCAATCCTCACACCTTTCCATTGGTGAACCATAAGTTTGTTTAATGAATCTGTGATTGCCCTTCTCCGTGGAAATATCTGCCCTGGTATCCATTTTTAGGTAACACCTATAAGTGATATGATATGATATGTGTGTTTCACTTTCTGCCTTACTACAAGTCACGTGATTACTTCTAGACTCATCTACGGTGCTGCAAATGGCATTGTGTCCTTTTTTCCCTTGGCTTCTCTTCTGCCTTAGCGGGGTCCATTTTCAACAATGTGATTCCCTGAGGGTTGTGGATTAGCTGACCTGGGCAGCCTTACCCTGCCGGCCCGCCCTCCCCAGGTGTGCCTCGTTGAGGTCAATATAAACAGAGCTCCAGGCAGCAATAGCCCCTGAAGCTGTGCCTGACTCCATATTCTCTGCCCCGTCAGCAGTCTCGGGGCTGTGCTGGTGGGAGGGAGTGAGGGGCCACAGCTTTGTGGGTGGCCCGGTGTGAGTGGGGTTCTGCTGGCCTTTCTGCAGGAGTTGCCAGGCTGCCGCCTGTAAAGAAGAGGATGTGTCACCCATACCTTCCGCTGGAATTTCTCTCCGGACAGAGGTGAGGAAGGAAAAAAGCAGTGGGGGCCGGGACAGGAGGGGTATCTCAGGCAGGGCAATGGAAAGCTTCTGGAAGAGCGCCAGGGTCCAGGACCACGCTGGCTGGCCTGCAGGCGCCAAGTTGGCCTGCGTGCTGTCGCTGGTGTGGCTCCACGGTCCTTCCTCTAGGCTTTCAAGCCCTTGTACATATTCAGGTGTTTTACCTGGAAAGGGTGGGAACAGTTCAGCAGCAGCTGGCCTGGGGCTCAGCTCACGTTTACTCACAGATGCCTCGGCACGGTCCCCCAGCTTTGCAATGAGGACGCTCCTTGCGTGGGGGTTGGGTTGCTGGCTGTATGGGAGATGGTTCCCCACCTCTGACCAATTTCAGAATTGTTTACCGCTGGAGCAAGTGCCGTGATAGGGTTTTCCTCTGTATAACTCGTGGGTTCACTTTTTTTTTCTTTTATGTTTCAAGTTAGATGTTATTCCTCTTTTATGTATTTATAGATATAAGCATGGAAATAATTCATTCCTATAAATACATCTGTGTGACGGGAAGAACTTTTTTCTGTTTTATTTTTAAATTTTATTTTTTAAAATTTTGAAATTTTATTTATTTTTTTATACAGCACGTTATTATTAGTTATGTATTTTATGCATATACATGTATACAGGTCAATTCCAAACCCCCAACTCATCCCACCACCACCACCCCATGGCTTCCCAAACTTGGTGTCCATACGTTTGTTCTCTACCTCTCTGTCTCTATTTCTTCCCTGCAAACCAGTTCATCTGTACCATTTTTAGGCTCCACATATATGCATTAATATACAATATTTGTTTTCCTCTTTCTGACTTACTTCATTCTGTATGACAGTCTCTCGATCCATCGATGTCTCTACAAATGACCCAGTTTCATTCCTTTTTATGGCCGAGTCATATTCCATTTTATATATGTACCACATCTTTATCCATTCATCTGTCTGTGGGCATTTAGGTTGCTTCCATTACCTGGCTATTGTAAATAGTGCTGCAACGAACATTGTGGTGAATGTGCCTTTTTGAAATACGGTTTTCTCTGGGTATATGCCCAGAAGTGGGATTGCTGGATCAGATGGTAATTCTATTTCTAGTTTTTTTAAGGAAACTCCATACTGTTCTCCATAGTGACTGTATCAATTTACATTCCCACCAATAGTGGAAGAGGGCTCCTTTTGTCCACACCCTCCCCAGAATTGGTTGTTTGTAGATTTTCTGATGATGCCGATTCTAACAGGTGTGAGGTGATACCTCATTGTAGTTTTGATTTGCATTTCCCTAATAATTAGTGCTGTTGAGCAGCTTTTCATGTGTGTCTTGGCCATCTCTGTGTCTCCTTTGAAGAAACATCTCTTTAGATCTTCTGCCCATTTTTTTTGGGTTGTTTGTTTTATTAATATTAAGCTGCATGAGCTGTTTATATATATTGGAGATTAAACCTCTGTCCATTGATTCGTCTGCAACGATTTTCGCCCATTCTGAGGGATGCCTTTTTCCATTCCCGTGTTTTTTAACAAAAAAGGAAAGAAAGGAAAAGAAGCAGAACACTAATGTGCATAAAATATGCCTTTTGAAACGGTCGTTTTGAAATATGGACGTCCTTTGAAATTTTTGGTCGATATGTGACCCCAGGATTTGTTTTCAGGGCAGGTGTCATTTACAGGCCTGCAATGATTTTGAATATCAACTGACCATTAGCGTTGGGATTAAAGCTGCTGTTGTGTGAAACGGCCACAAGGTGGCAGCAGTTCACCCTTACCAAATCTGGTTACTAGGGCAAGAGAGCCTCAGTGGAAGTGGTGTTCTAGATTGGAGTTTAGAATGGAATGTGCCAGGAGAAAGCCCCTCACGTTTGTCTCACTACTTCTTGTTCGTGTTTTTAATTTAATTTTTTTATTTTTTATTACAGCAAGTTTGATTACAATGTTTGGCTTGTTGTAGGTGTGGAAGATGTGGTTCTTTTACACATATACAGATGACTGTTCTTCTTGGGATCCTTTTCCCATGTACGTTATGACAGAATGTTGAGTAGTCCTCTCTTGGTATTCTGTAGGTCTTTGGTGATTATATATGTCACCTGTGTTTGTATATGTCTGTTAACCCCGATATCGTAATGAAACCAATCCTCACACCTTTCCATTGGTGAACCATAAGTTTGTTTAATGAATCTGTGATTGCCCTTCTCCGTGGAAATATCTGCCCTGGTATCCATTTTTAGGTAACACCTATAAGTGATATGATATGATATGTGTGTTTCACTTTCTGCCTTACTACAAGTCACGTGATTACTTCTAGACTCATCTACGGTGCTGCAAATGGCATTGTGTCCTTTTTTCCCTTGGCTTCTCTTCTGCCTTAGCGGGGTCCATTTTCAACAATGTGATTCCCTGAGGGTTGTGGATTAGCTGACCTGGGCAGCCTTACCCTGCCGGCCCGCCCTCCCCAGGTGTGCCTCGTTGAGGTCAATATAAACAGAGCTCCAGGCAGCAATAGCCCCTGAAGCTGTGCCTGACTCCATATTCTCTGCCCCGTCAGCAGTCTCGGGGCTGTGCTGGTGGGAGGGAGTGAGGGGCCACAGCTTTGTGGGTGGCCCGGTGTGAGTGGGGTTCTGCTGGCCTTTCTGCAGGAGTTGCCAGGCTGCCGCCTGTAAAGAAGAGGATGTGTCACCCATACCTTCCGCTGGAATTTCTCTCCGGACAGAGGTGAGGAAGGAAAAAAGCAGTGGGTGCCGGGACAGGAGGGGTATCTCAGGCAGGGCAATGGAAAACTTCTGGAAGAGCGCCAGGGTCCAGGACCACGCTGGCTGGCCTGCAGGCACCAAGTTGGCCTGCGTGCTGTCGCTGGTGTGGCTCCACGGTCCTTCCTCTAGGCTTTCAAGCCCTTGTACATATTCAGGTGTTTTACCTGGAAAGGGTGGGAACAGTTCAGCAGCAGCTGGCCTGGGGCTCAGCTCACGTTTACTCACAGATGCCTCGGCACGGTCCCCCAGCTTTGCAATGAGGACGCTCCTTGCGTGGGGGTTGGGTTGCTGGCTGTATGGGAGATGGTTCCCCACCTCTGACCAATTTCAGAATTGTTTAACACTGGAGCAAGTGCCGTGATAGGGTTTTCCTCTGTATAACTCGTGGGTTCACTTTTTTTTCTTTTATGTTTCAAGTTAGATGTTATTCCTCTTTTATGTATTTATAGATATAAGCATGGAAATAATTCATTCCTATAAATACATCTGTGTGACGGGAAGAATTTTTTCTGTTTTATTTTTAAATTTTATTTTTTAAAATTTTGAAATTTTATTTATTTTTTTATACAGCACGTTATTATTAGTTATGTATTTTATGCATATACATGTATACAGGTCAATCCCAAACTCCCAACTCATCCCACCACCACCACCCCATGGCTTCCCACACTTGGTGTCCATACGTTTGTTCTCTACCTCTGTGTCTCTATTTCTTCCCTGCAAACCAGTTCATCTGTACCATTTTTAGGCTCCACATATATGCATTAATATACAATATTTGTTTTCCTCTTTCTGACTTACTTCATTCTGTATGACAGTCTCTCGATCCATCGATGTCTCTACAAATGACCCAGTTTCATTCCTTTTTATGGCCGAGTCATATTCCATTTTATATATGTACCACATCTTTATCCATTCATCTGTCTGTGGGCATTTAGGTTGCTTCCATTACCTGGCTATTGTAAATAGTGCTGCAACGAACATTGTGGTGAATGTGCCTTTTTGAAATACGGTTTTCTCTGGGTATATGCCCAGAAGTGGGATTGCTGGATCAGATGGTAATTCTATTTCTAATTTTTTTAAGGAAACTCCATACTGTTCTCCATAGGGACTGTATCAATTTACATTCCCACCAATAGTGGAAGAGGGCTCCTTTTGTCCACACCCTCCCCAGAATTGGTTGTTTGTAGATTTTCTGATGATGCCGATTCTAACAGGTGTGAGGTGATACCTCATTGTAGTTTTGATTTGCATTTCCCTAATAATTAGTGCTGTTGAGCAGCTTTTCATGTGTGTCTTGGCCATCTCTGTGTCTCCTTTGAAGAAACGTCTCTTTAGATCTTCTGCCCATTTTTTTTGGGTTGTTTGTTTTATTAATATTAAGCTGCATGAGCTGTTTATATATATTGGAGATTAAACCTCTGTCCATTGATTCGTCTGCAACGATTTTCGCCCATTCTGAGGGATGCCTTTTTCCATTCCCGTGTTTTTTAACAAAAAAGGAAAGAAAGGAAAAGAAGCAGAACACTAATGTGCATAAAATATGCCTTTTGAAACGGTCGTTTTGAAATATGGACGTCCTTTGAAATTTTTGGTCGATATGTGACCCCAGGATTTGTTTTCAGGGCAGGTGTCATTTACAGGCCTGCAATGATTTTGAATATCAACTGACCATTAGCGTTGGGATTAAAGCTGCTGTTGTGTGAAACGGCCACAAGGTGGCAGCAGTTCACCCTTACCAAATCTGGTTACTAGGGCAAGAGAGCCTCAGTGGAAGTGGTGTTCTAGATTGGAGTTTAGAATGGAATGTGCCAGGAGAAAGCCCCTCACGTTTGTCTCACTACTTCTTGTTCGTGTTTTTAATTTAATTTTTTTATTTTTTATTACAGCAAGTTTGATTACAATGTTTGGCTTGTTGTAGGTGTGGAAGATGTGGTTCTTTTACACATATACAGATGACTGTTCTTCTTGGGATCCTTTTCCCATGTACGTTATGACAGAATGTTGAGTAGTCCTCTCTTGGTATTCTGTAGGTCTTTGGTGATTATATATGTCACCTGTGTTTGTATATGTCTGTTAACCCCGATATCGTAATGAAACCAATCCTCACACCTTTCCATTGGTGAACCATAAGTTTGTTTAATGAATCTGTGATTGCCCTTCTCCGTGGAAATATCTGCCCTGGTATCCATTTTTAGGTAACACCTATAAGTGATATGATATGATATGTGTCTTTCACTTTCTGCCTTACTACAAGTCACGTGATTACTTCTAGACTCATCTACGGTGCTGCAAATGGCATTGTGTCCTTTTTTCCCTTGGCTTCTCTTCTGCCTTAGCGGGGTCCATTTTCAACAATGTGATTCCCTGAGGGTTGTGGATTAGCTGACCTGGGCAGCCTTACCCTGCTGGCCCGCCCTCCCCAGGTGTGCCTCGTTGAGGTCAATATAAACAGAGCTCCAGGCAGCAATAGCCCCTGAAGCTGTGCCTGACTCCATATTTTCTGCCCCGTCAGCAGTCTCGGGGCTGTGCTGGTGGGAGGGAGTGAGGGGCCACAGCTTTGTGGGTGGCCCGGTGTGAGTGGGGTTCTGCTGGCCTTTCTGCAGGAGTTGCCAGGCTGCCGCCTGTAAAGAAGAGGATGTGTCAACCATACCTTCCGCTGGAATTTCTCTCCGGACAGAGGTGAGGAAGGAAAAAAGCAGTGGGGGCCGGGACAGGAGGGGTATCTCAGGCAGGGCAATGGAAAGCTTCTGGAAGAGCGCCAGGGTCCAGGACCACGCTGGCTGGCCTGCAGGCACCAAGTTGGCCTGCGTGCTGTCGCTGGTGTGGCTCCACGGTCCTTCCTCTAGGCTTTCAAGCCCTTGTACATATTCAGGTGTTTTACCTGGAAAGGGTGGGAACAGTTCAGCAGCAGCTGGCCTGGGGCTCAGCTCACGTTTACTCACAGATGCCTCAGCACGGTCCCCCAGCTTTGCAATGAGGACGCTCCTTGCGTGGGGGTTGGGTTGCTGGCTGTATGGGAGATGGTTCCCCACCTCTGACCAATTTCAGAATTGTTTACCGCTGGAGCAAGTGCCGTGATAGGGTTTTCCTCTGTATAACTCGTGGGTTCACTTTTTTTTTCTTTTATGTTTCAAGTTAGATGTTATTCCTCTTTTATGTATTTATAGATATAAGCATGGAAATAATTCATTCCTATAAATACATCTGTGTGACGGGAAGAACTTTTTTCTGTTTTATTTTTAAATTTTATTTTTTAAAATTTTGAAATTTTATTTATTTTTTTTATACAGCACGTTATTATTAGTTATGTATTTTATGCATATACATGTATACAGGTCAATCCCAAACTCCCAACTCATCCCACCACCACCACCCCATGGCTTCCCACACTTGGTGTCCATACGTTTGTTCTCTACCTCTGTGTCTCTATTTCTTCCCTGCAAACCAGTTCATCTGTACCATTTTTAGGCTCCACATATATGCATTAATATACAATATTTGTTTTCCTCTTTCTGACTTACTTCATTCTGTATGACAGTCTCTCGATCCATCGATGTCTCTACAAATGACCCAGTTTCATTCCTTTTTATGGCCGAGTCATATTCCATTTTATATATGTACCACATCTTTATCCATTCATCTGTCTGTGGGCATTTAGGTTGCTTCCATTACCTGGCTATTGTAAATAGTGCTGCAACGAACATTGTGGTGAATGTGCCTTTTTGAAATACGGTTTTCTCTGGGTATATGCCCAGAAGTGGGATTGCTGGATCAGATGGTAATTCTATTTCTAGTTTTTTTAAGGAAACTCCATACTGTTCTCCATAGTGACTGTATCAATTTACATTCCCACCAATAGTGGAAGAGGGCTCCTTTTGTCCACACCCTCCCCAGAATTGGTTGTTTGTAGTTTTTCTGATGATGCCGATTCTAACAGGTGTGAGGTGATACCTCATTGTAGTTTTGATTTGCATTTCTCTAATAATTAGTGCTGTTGAGCAGCTTTTCATGTGTGTCTTGGCCATCTCTGTGTCTCCTTTGAAGAAACGTCTCTTTAGATCTTCTGCCCATTTTTTTTGGGTTGTTTGTTTTATTAATATTAAGCTGCATGAGCTGTTTATATATATTGGAGATTAAACCTCTGTCCATTGATTCGTCTGCAACGATTTTCGCCCATTCTGAGGGATGCCTTTTTCCATTCCCGTGTTTTTTAACAAAAAAGGAAAGAAAGGAAAAGAAGCAGAACACTAATGTGCATAAAATATGCCTTTTGAAACGGTCGTTTTGAAATATGGACGTCCTTTGAAATTTTTGGTCGATATGTGACCCCAGGATTTGTTTTCAGGGCAGGTGTCATTTACAGGCCTGCAATGATTTTGAATATCAACTGACCATTAGCGTTGGGATTAAAGCTGCTGTTGTGTGAAACGGCCACAAGGTGGCAGCAGTTCACCCTTACCAAATCTGGTTACTAGGGCAAGAGAGCCTCAGTGGAAGTGGTGTTCTAGATTGGAGTTTAGAATGGAATGTGCCAGGAGAAAGCCCCTCACGTTTGTCTCACTACTTCTTGTTCGTGTTTTTAATTTAATTTTTTTATTTTTTATTACAGCAAGTTTGATTACAATGTTTGGCTTGTTGTAGGTGTGGAAGATGTGGTTCTTTTACACATATACAGATGACTGTTCTTCTTGGGATCCTTTTCCCATGTACGTTATGACAGAATGTTGAGTAGTCCTCTCTTGGTATTCTGTAGGTCTTTGGTGATTATATATGTCACCTGTGTTTGTATATGTCTGTTAACCCCGATATCGTAATGAAACCAATCCTCACACCTTTCCATTGGTGAACCATAAGTTTGTTTAATGAATCTGTGATTGCCCTTCTCCGTGGAAATATCTGCCCTGGTATCCATTTTTAGGTAACACCTATAAGTGATATGATATGATATGTGTGTTTCACTTTCTGCCTTACTACAAGTCACGTGATTACTTCTAGACTCATCTACGGTGCTGCAAATGGCATTGTGTCCTTTTTTCCCTTGGCTTCTCTTCTGCCTTAGCGGGGTCCATTTTCAACAATGTGATTCCCTGAGGGTTGTGGATTAGCTGACCTGGGCAGCCTTACCCTGCCGGCCCGCCCTCCCCAGGTGTGCCTCGTTGAGGTCAATATAAACAGAGCTCCAGGCAGCAATAGCCCCTGAAGCTGTGCCTGACTCCATATTCTCTGCCCCGTCAGCAGTCTCGGGGCTGTGCTGGTGGGAGGGAGTGAGGGGCCACAGCTTTGTGGGTGGCCCGGTGTGAGTGGGGTTCTGCTGGCCTTTCTGCAGGAGTTGCCAGGCTGCCGCCTGTAAAGAAGAGGATGTGTCACCCATACCTTCCGCTGGAATTTCTCTCTGGACAGAGGTGAGGAAGGAAAAAAGCAGTGGGGGCCGGGACAGGAGGGGTATCTCAGGCAGGGCAATGGAAAGCTTCTGGAAGAGCGCCAGGGTCCAGGACCACGCTGGCTGGCCTGCAGGCACCAAGTTGGCCTGCGTGCTGTCGCTGGTGTGGCTCCACGGTCCTTCCTCTAGGCTTTCAAGCCCTTGTACATATTCAGGTGTTTTACCTGGAAAGGGTGGGAACAGTTCAGCAGCAGCTGGCCTGGGGCTCAGCTCACGTTTACTCACAGATGCCTCGGCACGGTCCCCCAGCTTTGCAATGAGGACGCTCCTTGCGTGGGGGTTGGGTTGCTGGCTGTATGGGAGATGGTTCCCCACCTCTGACCAATTTCAGAATTGTTTACCGCTGGAGCAAGTGCCGTGATAGGGTTTTCCTCTGTATAACTCGTGGGTTCACTTTTTTTTTCTTTTATGTTTCAAGTTAGATGTTATTCCTCTTTTATGTATTTATAGATATAAGCATGGAAATAATTCATTCCTATAAATACATCTGTGTGACGGGAAGAACTTTTTTCTGTTTTATTTTTAAATTTTATTTTTTAAAATTTTGAAATTTTATTTATTTTTTTATACAGCACGTTATTATTAGTTATGTATTTTATGCATATACATGTATACAGGTCAATCCCAAACTCCCAACTCATCCCACCACCACCACCCCATGGCTTCCCACACTTGGTGTCCATACGTTTGTTCTCTACCTCTGTGTCTCTATTTCTTCCCTGCAAACCAGTTCATCTGTACCATTTTTAGGCTCCACATATATGCATTAATATACAATATTTGTTTTCCTCTTTCTGACTTACTTCATTCTGTATGACAGTCTCTCGATCCATCGATGTCTCTACAAATGACCCAGTTTCATTCCTTTTTATGGCCGAGTCATATTCCATTTTATATATGTACCACATCTTTATCCATTCATCTGTCTGTGGGCATTTAGGTTGCTTCCATTACCTGGCTATTGTAAATAGTGCTGCAACGAACATTGTGGTGAATGTGCCTTTTTGAAATACGGTTTTCTCTGGGTATATGCCCAGAAGTGGGATTGCTGGATCAGATGGTAATTCTATTTCTAGTTTTTTTAAGGAAACTCCATACTGTTCTCCATAGTGACTGTATCAATTTACATTCCCACCAATAGTGGAAGAGGGCTCCTTTTGTCCACCCCCTCCCCAGAATTGGTTGTTTGTAGATTTTCTGATGATGCCGATTCTAACAGGTGTGAGGTGATACCTCATTGTAGTTTTGATTTGCATTTCTCTAATAATTAGTGCTGTTGAGCAGCTTTTCATGTGCGTCTTGGCCATCTCTGTGTCTCCTTTGAAGAAACGTCTCTTTAGATCTTCTGCCCATTTTTTTTGGGTTGTTTGTTTTTTTAATATTAAGCTGCATGAGCTGTTTATATATATTGGAGATTAAACCGGTGTCCATTGATTCGTTTGCAACGATATTCACCCATCCTGAGGGATGCCTTTTTCCATTCCCGTTTTTTTTAACAAAAAAGGAAAGAAAGGAAAAGAAGCAGAACACTAATGTGCGTAAAATATGCCTTTTGAAACGGTCGTTTTGAAATATGGACGTCCTTTGAATTTTTTGGTCGATATGTGACCCCAGGATTTGTTTTCAGGGCAGGTGTCATTTACAGGCCTGCAATGATTTTGAATATCAACTGACCATTAGCGTTGGGATTAAAGCTGCTGTTGTGTGAAACGGCCACAAGGTGGCAGCAGTTCACCCTTACCAAATCTGGTTACTAGGGCAAGAGAGCCTCAGTGGAAGTGGTGTTCTAGATTGGAGTTTAGAATGGAATGTACCAGGAGAAAGCCCCTCACGTTTGTCTCACTACTTCTTGTTCGTGTTTTTAATTTAAGTTTTTATTTTTTATTACAGCAAGTTTGATTACAATGTTTGGCTTGTTGTAGGTGTGGAAGATGTGGTTCTTTTACACATATACAGATGACTGTTCTTCTTGGGATCCTTTTCCCATGTACGTTATGACAGAATGTTGAGTAGTCCTCTCTTGGTATTCTGTAGGTCTTTGGTGATTATATATGTCACCTGTGTTTGTATAGGTCTGTTAACCCCGATATCGTAATGAAACCAATCCTCACACCTTTCCATTGGTGAACCATAAGTTTGTTTAATGAATCTGTGATTGCCCTTCTCCGTGGAAATATCTGCCCTGGTATCCATTTTTAGGTAACACCTATAAGTGATATGATATGATATGTGTCTTTCACTTTCTGACTTACTACAAGTCACGTGATTACTTCTAGACTCATCTACGGTGCTGCAAATGGCATTGTGTCCTTTTTTCCCTTGGCTTCTCTTCTGCCTTAGCGGGGTCCATTTTCAACAATGTGATTCCCTGAGGGTTGTGGATTAGCTGACCTGGGCTGCCTTACCCTGCCGGCCCGCCCTCCCCAGGTGTGCCTCGTTGAGAGCAATATAAACAGAGCTCCAGGCAGCAATAGCCCCTGAAGCTGTGCCTGACTCCATATTCTCTGCCCCGTCAGCAGTCTCGGGGCTGTGCTGGTGGGAGGGAGTGAGGGGCCACAGCTTTGTGGGTGTCCCGGTGTGAGTGGGGTTCTGCTGGCCTTTCTGCAGGAGTTGCCAGGCTGCCGCCTGTAAAGAAGAGGATGTGTCACCCATACCTTCCGCTGGAATTTCTCTCCGGACAGAGGTGAGGAAGGAAAAAAGCAGTGGGGTCCGGGACAGGAGGGGTATCTCAGGCAGGGCAATGGAAAGCTTCTGGAAGAGCACCCGGGGCCAGGACAATGCTGGCTGGCCTGCAGGCACCAAGTTGGCCTGCGTGCTGTCGCTGGTGTGGCTCCACGGTCCTTCCTCTAGGCTTTCAAGCCCTTGTACATATTCAGTTGTTTTACCTGGAAAGGGTGGGAACAGATCAGAAGCAGCTGGCCTGGGGCTCAGCTCACGTTTACTCACAGATGCCTCGGCACGGTCCCCCAGCTTTTCAATGAGGACTCTCCTTGTGTGGGGGGTGGGTGGCTGGCTGTATGGGAGATGGTTCCCCACCTCTGACCAATTTCAGAAATGTTTACCGCTGGAGCAAGTGCCGTGATAGGGTTTTCCTCTGTATAACTCGTGGGTTCACTTTTTTTTCTTTTATGTTTCAAGTTAGATGTTATTCCTCTTTTATGTATTTATAAATATAAGCATGGAAATATTTCATTCCTATAAATACATCTGTGTGACGGGAAGAACTTTTTTCTGTTTTATTTTTAAATTTTATTTTTTAAAATTTTGAAATTTTATTTATTTTTTATACAGCACGTTATTATTAGTTATGTATTTTATGCATATACATGTATACAGGTCAATCCCAAACTCCCAACTCATCCCACCACCACCACCCCATGGCTTCCCACACTTGGTGTCCATACGTTTGTTCTCTACCTCTGTGTCTCTATTTCTTCCCTGCAAACCAGTTCATCTGTACCATTTTTAGGCTCCACATATATGCATTAATATACAATATTTGTTTTCCTCTTTCTGACTTACTTCATTCTGTATGACAGTCTCTCGATCCATCGATGTCTCTACAAATGACCCAGTTTCATTCCTTTTTATGGCCGAGTCATATTCCATTTTATATATGTACCACATCTTTATCCATTCTTCTGTCTGTGGGCATTTAGGTTGCTTCCATTACCTGGCTATTGTAAATAGTGCTGCAACGAACATTGTGGTGAATGTGCCTTTTTGAAATACGGTTTTCTCTGGGTATATGCCCAGAAGTGGGATTGCTGGATCAGATGGTAATTCTATTTCTAGTTTTTTTAAGGAAACTCCATACTGTTCTCCATAGTGACTGTATCAATTTACATTCCCACCAATAGTGGAAGAGGGCTCCTTTTGTCCACACCCTCCCCAGAATTGGTTGTTTGTAGATTTTCTGATGATGCCGATTCTAACAGGTGTGAGGTGATACCTCATTGTAGTTTTGATTTGCATTTCTCTAATAATTAGTGCTGTTGAGCAGCTTTTCATATGCGTCTTGGCCATCTCTGTGTCTCCTTTGAAGAAACGTCTCTTTAGATCTTCTGCCCATTTTTTTGGGGTTGTTTGTTTTTTTAATATTAAGCTGCATGAGCTGTTTATATATATTGGAGATTAAACCGGTGTCCATTGATTCGTTTGCAACGATATTCACCCATCCTGAGGGATGCCTTTTTCCATTCCCGTTTTTTTAACAAAAAAGGAAAGAAAGGAAAAGAAGCAGAACACTAATGTGCGTAAAATATGCCTTTTGAAATGGTCGTTTTGAAATATGGACGTCCTTTGAATTTTTTGGTCGATATGTGACCCCAGGATTTGTTTTCAGGGCAGGTGTCATTTACAGGCCTGCAATGATTTTGAATATCAACTGACCATTAGCATTGGGATTAAAGCTGCTGTTGTGTGAAACGGCCACAAGGTGGCAGCAGTTCACCCTTACCAAATCTGGTTACTAGGGCAAGAGAGCCTCAGTGGAAGTGGTGTTCTAGATTGGAGTTTAGAATGGAATGTACCAGGAGAAAGCCCCTCACGTTTGTCTCACTACTTCTTGTTCGTGTTTTTAATTTAAGTTTTTATTTTTTATTACAGCAAGTTTGATTACAATGTTTGGCTTGTTGTAGGTGTGGAAGATGTGGTTCTTTTACACATATACAGATGACTGTTCTTCTTGGGATCCTTTTCCCATGTACGTTATGACAGAATGTTGAGTAGTCCTCTCTTGGTATTCTGTAGGTCTTTGGTGATTATATATGTCACCTGTGTTTGTATAGGTCTGTTAACCCCGATATCGTAATGAAACCAATCCTCACACCTTTCCATTGGTGAACCATAAGTTTGTTTAATGAATCTGTGATTGCCCTTCTCCGTGGAAATATCTGCCCTGGTATCCATTTTTAGGTAACACCTATAAGTGATATGATATGATATGTGTCTTTCACTTTCTGACTTACTACAAGTCACGTGATTACTTCTAGACTCATCTACGGTGCTGCAAATGGCATTGTGTCCTTTTTTCCCTTGGCTTCTCTTCTGCCTTAGCGGGGTCCATTTTCAACAATGTGATTCCCTGAGGGTTGTGGATTAGCTGACCTGGGCTGCCTTACCCTGCCGGCCCGCCCTCCCCAGGTGTGCCTCGTTGAGAGCAATATAAACAGAGCTCCAGGCAGCAATAGCCCCTGAAGCTGTGCCTGACTCCATATTCTCTGCCCCGTCAGCAGTCTCGGGGCTGTGCTGGTGGGAGGGAGTGAGGGGCCACAGCTTTGTGGGTGTCCCGGTGTGAGTGGGGTTCTGCTGGCCTTTCTGCAGGAGTTGCCAGGCTGCCGCCTGTAAAGAAGAGGATGTGTCACCCATACCTTCCGCTGGAATTTCTCTCCGGACAGAGGTGAGGAAGGAAAAAAGCAGTGGGGTCCGGGACAGGAGGGGTATCTCAGGCAGGGCAATGGAAAGCTTCTGGAAGAGCACCCGGGGCCAGGACAACGCTGGCTGGCCTGCAGGCACCAAGTTGGCCTGCGTGCTGTCGCTGGTGTGGCTCCACGGTCCTTCCTCTAGGCTTTCAAGCCCTTGTACATATTCAGTTGTTTTACCTGGAAAGGGTGGGAACAGATCAGAAGCAGCTGGCCTGGGGCTCAGCTCACGTTTACTCACAGATGCCTCGGCACGGTCCCCCAGCTTTTCAATGAGGACTCTCCTTGTGTGGGGGGTGGGTGGCTGGCTGTATGGGAGATGGTTCCCCACCTCTGACCAATTTCAGAAATGTTTACCGCTGGAGCAAGTGCCGTGATAGGGTTTTCCTCTGTATAACTCGTGGGTTCACTTTTTTTTTTCTTTTATGTTTCAAGTTAGATGTTATTCCTCTTTTATGTATTTATAAATATAAGCATGGAAATATTTCATTCCTATAAATACATCTGTGTGACGGGAAGAACTTTTTTCTGTTTTATTTTTAAATTTTATTTTTTAAAATTTTGAAATTTTATTTATTTTTTATACAGCACGTTATTATTAGTTATGTATTTTATGCATATACATGTATACAGGTCAATCCCAAACTCCCAACTCATCCCACCACCACCACCCCATGGCTTCCCACACTTGGTGTCCATACGTTTGTTCTCTACCTCTGTGTCTCTATTTCTTCCCTGCAAACCAGTTCATCTGTACCATTTTTAGGCTCCACATATATGCATTAATATACAATATTTGTTTTCCTCTTTCTGACTTACTTCATTCTGTATGACAGTCTCTCGATCCATCGATGTCTCTACAAATGACCCAGTTTCATTCCTTTTTATGGCCGAGTCATATTCCATTTTATATATGTACCACATCTTTATCCATTCATCTGTCTGTGGGCATTTAGGTTGCTTCCATTACCTGGCTATTGTAAAGAGTGCTGCAACGAACATTGTGGTGAATGTGCCTTTTTGAAATACGGTTTTCTCTGGGTATATGCCCAGAAGTGGGATTGCTGGATCAGATGGTAATTCTATTTCTAGTTTTTTTAAGGAAACTCCATACTGTTCTCCATAGTGACTGTATCAATTTACATTCCCACCAATAGTGGAAGAGGGCTCCTTTTGTCCACACCCTCCCCAGAATTGGTTGTTTGTAGATTTTCTGATGATGCCGATTCTAACAGGTGTGAGGTGATACCTCATTGTAGTTTTGATTTGCATTTCTCTAATAATTAGTGCTGTTGAGCAGCTTTTCATGTGCGTCTTGGCCATCTCTGTGTCTCCTTTGAAGAAACGTCTCTTTAGATCTTCTGCCCATTTTTTTTGGGTTGTTTGTTTTTTTAATATTAAGCTGCATGAGCTGTTTATATATATTGGAGATTAAACCGGTGTCCATTGATTCGTTTGCAACGATATTCACCCATCCTGAGGGATGCCTTTTTCCATTCCCGTTTTTTTTAACAAAAAAGGAAAGAAAGGAAAAGAAGCAGAACACTAATGTGCGTAAAATATGCCTTTTGAAACGGTCGTTTTGAAATATGGACGTCCTTTGAATTTTTTGGTCGATATGTGACCCCAGGATTTGTTTTCAGGGCAGGTGTCATTTACAGGCCTGCAATGATTTTGAATATCAACTGACCATTAGCGTTGGGATTAAAGCTGCTGTTGTGTGAAACGGCCACAAGGTGGCAGCAGTTCACCCTTACCAAATCTGGTTACTAGGGCAAGAGAGCCTCAGTGGAAGTGGTGTTCTAGATTGGAGTTTAGAATGGAATGTACCAGGAGAAAGCCCCTCACGTTTGTCTCACTACTTCTTGTTCGTGTTTTTAATTTAAGTTTTTATTTTTTATTACAGCAAGTTTGATTACAATGTTTGGCTTGTTGTAGGTGTGGAAGATGTGGTTCTTTTACACATATACAGATGACTGTTCTTCTTGGGATCCTTTTCCCATGTACGTTATGACAGAATGTTGAGTAGTCCTCTCTTGGTATTCTGTAGGTCTTTGGTGATTATATATGTCACCTGTGTTTGTATAGGTCTGTTAACCCCGATATCGTAATGAAACCAATCCTCACACCTTTCCATTGGTGAACCATAAGTTTGTTTAATGAATCTGTGATTGCCCTTCTCCGTGGAAATATCTGCCCTGGTATCCATTTTTAGGTAACACCTATAAGTGATATGATATGATATGTGTCTTTCACTTTCTGACTTACTACAAGTCACGTGATTACTTCTAGACTCATCTACGGTGCTGCAAATGGCATTGTGTCCTTTTTTCCCTTGGCTTCTCTTCTGCCTTAGCGGGGTCCATTTTCAACAATGTGATTCCCTGAGGGTTGTGGATTAGCTGACCTGGGCTGCCTTACCCTGCCGGCCCGCCCTCCCCAGGTGTGCCTCGTTGAGAGCAATATAAACAGAGCTCCAGGCAGCAATAGCCCCTGAAGCTGTGCCTGACTCCATATTCTCTGCCCCGTCAGCAGTCTCGGGGCTGTGCTGGTGGGAGGGAGTGAGGGGCCACAGCTTTGTGGGTGTCCCGGTGTGAGTGGGGTTCTGCTGGCCTTTCTGCAGGAGTTGCCAGGCTGCCGCCTGTAAAGAAGAGGATGTGTCACCCATACCTTCCGCTGGAATTTCTCTCCGGACAGAGGTGAGGAAGGAAAAAAGCAGTGGGGTCCGGACAGGAGGGGTATCTCAGGCAGGGCAATGGAAAGCTTCTGGAAGAGCACCCGGGGCCAGGACAATGCTGGCTGGCCTGCAGGCACCAAGTTGGCCTGCGTGCTGTCGCTGGTGTGGCTCCACGGTCCTTCCTCTAGGCTTTCAAGCCCTTGTACATATTCAGTTGTTTTACCTGGAAAGGGTGGGAACAGATCAGAAGCAGCTGGCCTGGGGCTCAGCTCACGTTTACTCACAGATGCCTCGGCACGGTCCCCCAGCTTTTCAATGAGGACTCTCCTTGTGTGGGGGGTGGGTGGCTGGCTGTATGGGAGATGGTTCCCCACCTCTGACCAATTTCAGAAATGTTTACCGCTGGAGCAAGTGCCGTGATAGGGTTTTCCTCTGTATAACTCGTGGGTTCACTTTTTTTTCTTTTATGTTTCAAGTTAGATGTTATTCCTCTTTTATGTATTTATAAGTATAAGCATGGAAATATTTCATTCCTATAAATACATCTGTGTGACGGGAAGAACTATTTTCTGTTTTATTTTTAAATTTTATTTTTTAAAATTTTGAAATTTTATTTATTTTTTATACAGCACGTTATTATTAGTTATGTATTTTATGCATATACATGTATACAGGTCAATCCCAAACTCCCAACTCATCCCACCACCACCACCCCATGGCTTCCCACACTTGGTGTCCATACGTTTGTTCTCTACCTCTGTGTCTCTATTTCTTCCCTGCAAACCAGTTCATCTGTACCATTTTTAGGCTCCACATATATGCATTAATATACAATATTTGTTTTCCTCTTTCTGACTTACTTCATTCTGTATGACAGTCTCTCGATCCATCGATGTCTCTACAAATGACCCAGTTTCATTCCTTTTTATGGCCGAGTCATATTCCATTTTATATATGTACCACATCTTTATCCATTCATCTGTCTGTGGGCATTTAGGTTGCTTCCATTACCTGGCTATTGTAAAGAGTGCTGCAACGAACATTGTGGTGAATGTGCCTTTTTGAAATACGGTTTTCTCTGGGTATATGCCCAGAAGTGGGATTGCTGGATCAGATGGTAATTCTATTTCTAGTTTTTTTAAGGAAACTCCATACTGTTCTCCATAGTGACTGTATCAATTTACATTCCCACCAATAGTGGAAGAGGGCTCCTTTTGTCCACACCCTCCCCAGAATTGGTTGTTTGTAGATTTTCTGATGATGCCGATTCTAACAGGTGTGAGGTGATACCTCATTGTAGTTTTGATTTGCATTTCTCTAATAATTAGTGCTGTTGAGCAGCTTTTCATGTGCGTCTTGGCCATCTCTGTGTCTCCTTTGAAGAAACGTCTCTTTAGATCTTCTGCCCATTTTTTTTTGGGTTGTTTGTTTTTTTAATATTAAGCTGCATGAGCTGTTTATATATATTGGAGATTAAACCTGTGTCCATTGATTCGTTTGCAACGATTTTCACCCATCCTGAGGGATGCCTTTTTTCATTCCCGTGTTTTTTTAACAAAAAAGGAAAGAAAGGAAAAGAAGCAGAACACTAATGTGCGTAAAATATGCCTTTTGAAACGGTCGTTTTGAAATATGGACGTCCTTTGAAATTTTTGGTCGATATGTGACCCCAGGATTTGTTTTCAGGGCAGGTGTCATTTACAGGCCTGCAATGATTTTGAATATCAACTGACCATTAGCATTGGGATTAAAGCTGCTGTTGTGTGAAACGGCCACAAGGTGGCAGCAGTTCACCCTTACCAAATCTGGTTACTAGGGCAAGAGAGCCTCAGTGGAAGTGGTGTTCTAGATTGGAGTTTAGAATGGAATGTACCAGGAGAAAGCCCCTCACGTTTGTCTCACTACTTCTTGTTCGTGTTTTTAATTTAAGTTTTTATTTTTTATTACAGCAAGTTTGATTACAATGTTTGGCTTGTTGTAGGTGTGGAAGATGTGGTTCTTTTACACATATACAGATGACTGTTCTTCTTGGTATCCTTTTCCCATGTATGTTATGACAGAATGTTGAGTAGTCCTCTCTTGGTATTCTGTAGGTCTTTGGTGATTATATATGTCACCTGTGTTTGTATATGTCTGTTAACCCCGATATCGTAATGAAACCAATCCTCACACCTTTCCATTGGTGAACCATAAGTTTGTTTAATGAATCTGTGATTGCCCTTCTCCGTGGAAATATCTGCCCTGGTATCCATTTTTAGGTAACACCTATAAGTGATATGATATGATATGTGTCTTTCACTTTCTGACTTACTACAAGTCACGTGATTACTTCTAGACTCATCTACGGTGCTGCAAATGGCATTGTGTCCTTTTTTCCCTTGGCTTCTCTTCTGCCTTAGCGGGGTCCATTTTCAACAATGTGATTCCCTGAGGGTTGTGGATTAGCTGACCTGGGCAGCCTTACCCTGCCGGCCCGCCCTCCCCAGGTGTGCCTCGTTGAGGTCAATATAAACAGCGCACCAGGCAGCAATAGCTCCTGAAGCTGTGCCTGACTCCATATTCTCTGCCCCGTCAGCAGTCTCGGGGCTGTGCTGGTGGGAGGGAGTGAGGGGCCACAGCTTTGTGGGTGGCCCGGTGTGAGTGGGGTTCTGCTGGCCTTTCTGCAGGAGTTGCCAGGCTGCCGCCTGTAAAGAAGAGGATGTGTCACCCATACCTTCCGCTGGAATTTCTCTCCGGACAGAGGTGAGGAAGGAAAAAAGCAGTGGGGTCCGGGACAGGAGGGGTATCTCAGGCAGGGCAATGGAAAGCTTTTGGAAAAGCGCCAGGGTCCAGGACCACGCTGGCTTGCTTGCAGGCACCAAGTTGGCCTGCGTGCTGTCGCTGGTGTGGCTCCACGGTCCTTCCTCTAGGCTTTCAAGCCCTTGTACATATTCAGGTGTTTTACCTGGAAAGGGTGGGAACAGTTCAGCAGCAGCTGGCCTGGGGCTCAGCTCACGTTTACTCACAGATGCCTCGGCATGGTCCCCCAGCTTTGCAATGACGACGCTCCTTGCGTGGGGGGTGGGTTGCTGGCTGTATGGGAGATGGTTCCCCACTTCTGACCAATTTCAGAATTGTTTACCACTGGAGCAAGTGCCCTGATAGGGTTTTCCTCTGTATAACTCCTGGGTTCAGGTTTTTTTTTTCTTTTATTGTTCAAGTTAGATTTAATTCCCCTTTTATGTATTTATAGATATAAGCATGGAAATAATTCTTTCCTATAAATACATCTGTGTGATGGGAAGTATTTTTTCTGTTTTATTTTTAAATTTTATTTTTTAAAATTTTGAAATTTAATTTTATTTATTTTTTTATACAGCACGTTATTATTAGTTATGTATTTTATGTATATACATGTATACAGGTCAATCCCAAACTCCCAACTCATCCCACCACCACCACCCCATGGCTTCCCACACTTGGTGTCCATACGTTTGTTCTCTACCTCTGTGTCTCTATTTCTTCCCTGCAAACCAGTTCATCTGTACCATTTTTAGGCTCCACATATATGCATTAATATACAATATTTGTTTTCCTCTTTCTGACTTACTTCATTCTGTGTGACAGTCTCTCGATCCATTGATGTCTCTACAAATGACCCAGTTTCATGCCTTTTTATGGCCGAGTCATATTCCATTTTATATATGTACCACATCTTTATCCATTCATCTGTCTGTGGGCATTTAGGTTGCTTCCATTACCTGGCTATTGTAAATAGTGCTGCAACGAACATTGTGGTGAATGTGCCTTTTTGAAATACGGTTTTCTCTGGGTATATGCCCAGAAGTGGGATTGCTGGATCAGATGGTAATTCTATTTCTAGATTTTTTAAGGAAACTCCATACTGTTCTCCATAGTGACTGTATCAATTTACATTCCCACCAATAGTGGAAGAGGGCTCCTTTTGTCCACACCCTCCCCAGAATTGGTTGTTTGTAGATTTTCGGATGATGCCGATTCTAACAGGTGTGAGGTGATACCTCATTGTAGTTTTGATTTGCATTTCTCTAATAATTAGTGCTGTTGAGCAGCTTTTCATGTGCGTCTTGGCCATCTCTGTGTCTCCTTTGAAGAAGCGTCTCTTTAGATCTTCTGCCCATTTTTTGGGGGTTGTTTGTTTTTTTAATATTAAGCTGCATGAGCTGTTTATATATATTGGAGATTAAACCTCTGTCCATTGATTCGTCTGCAACGATTTTCGCCCATTCTGAGGGATGCCTTTTTCCATTCCCGTGTTTTTTAACAAAAAAGGAAAGAAAGGAAAAGAAGCAGAACACTAATGTGCGTAAAATATGCCTTTTGAAACGGTCGTTTTGAAATATGGACGTCCTTTGAATTTTTTGGTCGATATGTGACCCCAGGATTTGTTTTCAGGGCAGGTGTCA
Organism: Mesoplodon mirus; assembly: GCF_964341445.2. NCBI lineage: Eukaryota > Metazoa > Chordata > Mammalia > Artiodactyla > Ziphiidae > Mesoplodon > Mesoplodon mirus. The sequence continues at coordinate 2,528,112 of NW_028295782.1, forward strand.
TTTACAGGCCTGCAATGATTTTGAATATCAACTGACCATTAGCGTTGGGATTAAAGCTGCTGTTGTGTGAAACGGCCACAAGGTGGCAGCAGTTCACCCTTACCAAATCTGGTTACTAGGGCAAGAGAGCCTCAGTGGAAGTGGTGTTCTAGATTGGAGTTTAGAATGGAATGTGCCAGGAGAAAGCCCCTCACGTTTGTCTCACTATTTCTTGTTCGTGTTTTTAATTTAAGTTTTTATTTTTTATTACAGCAAGTTTGATTACAATGTTTGGCTTGTTGTAGGTGTGGAAGATGTGGTTCTTTTACACATATACAGATGACTGTTCTTCCTGGGAACCTTTTCCCATGTACGTTATGACAGAATGTTGAGTAGTCCTCTCTTGGTATTCTGTAGGTCTTTGGTGATTATATATGTCACCTGTGTTTGTATAGGTCTGTTAAACCCGATATCGTAATGAAACCAATCCTCACACCTTTCCATTGGTGAACCATAAGTTTGTTTAATGAATCTGTGATTGCCCTTCTCCGTGGAAATATCTGCCCTGGTATCCATTTTTAGGTAACACCTATAAGTGATATGATATGATATGTGTCTTTCACTTTCTGACTTACTACAAGTCACGTGATTACTTCTAGACTCATCTACGGTGCTGCAAATGGCATTGTGTCCTTTTCTCCCTTGGCTTCTCTTCTGCCTTAGCGGGGTCCATTTTCAACAATGTGATTCCCTGAGGGTTGTGGATTAGCTGACCTGGGCTGCCTTACCCTGCCGGCCCGCCCTCCCCAGGTGTGCCTCGTTGAGATCAATATAAACAGAGCTCCAGGCAGCAATAGCCCCTGAAGCTGTGCCTGACTCCATATTCTCTGCCCCGTCAGCAGTCTCGGGGCTGTGCTGGTGGGAGGGAGTGAGGGGCCACAGCTTTGTGGGTGTCCCGGTGTGAGTGGGGTTCTGCTGGCCTTTCTGCAGGAGTTGCCAGGCTGCCGCCTGTAAAGAAGAGGATGTGTCACCCATACCTTCCGCTGGAATTTCTCTCCGGACAGAGGTGAGGAAGGAAAAAAGCAGTGGGGGCCGGGACAGGAGGGGTATCTCAGGCAGGGCAATGGAAAGCTTCTGGAAAAGCGCCAGGGTCCTGGACCACGCTGGCTTGCTTGCAGGCACCAAGTTGGCCTGCGTGCTGTCGCTGGTGTGGCTCCACGGTCCTTCCTCTAGGCTTTCAAGCCCTTGTACATATTCAGGTGTTTTACCTGGAAAGGGTGGGAACAGTTCAGCAGCAGCTGGCCTGGGGCTCAGCTCACGTTTACTCACAGATGCCTCGGCATGGTCCCCCAGCTTTGCAATGACGACGCTCCTTGCGTGGGGGGTGGGTTGCTGGCTGTATGGGAGATGGTTCCCCACCTCTGACCAATTTCAGAATTGTTTACCACTGGAGCAAGTGCCCTGATAGGGTTTCCATCTGTATAACTCCTGGGTTCAGGTTTTTTTTTTCTTTTATGGTTCAAGTTAGATTTTATTCCCCTTTTATGTATTTATAGATATAAGCATGGAAATATTTCATTCCTATAAATACATCTGTGTGACGGGAAGAACTTTTTTCTGTTTTATTTTTAAATTTTATTTTTAAAATTTTGAAATTTTATTTATTTTTTATACAGCACGTTATTATTAGTTATGTATTTTATGCATATACATGTATACAGGTCAATCCCAAACTCCCAACTCATCCCACCACCACCACCCCATGGCTTCCCACACTTGGTGTCCATACGTTTGTTCTCTACCTCTGTGTCTCTATTTCTTCCCTGCAAACCAGTTCATCTGTACCATTTTTAGGCTCCACATATATGCATTAATATACAATATTTGTTTTCCTCTTTCTGACTTACTTCATTCTGTGTGACAGTCTCTCGATCCATTGATGTCTCTACAAATGACCCAGTTTCATGCCTTTTTATGGCCGAGTCATATTCCATTTTATATATGTACCACATCTTTATCCATTCATCTGTCTGTGGGCATTTAGGTTGCTTCCATTACCTGGCTATTGTAAATAGTGCTGCAACGAACATTGTGGTGAATGTGCCTTTTTGAAATACGGTTTTCTCTGGGTATATGCCCAGAAGTGGGATTGCTGGATCAGATGGTAATTCTATTTCTAGATTTTTTAAGGAAACTCCATACTGTTCTCCATAGTGACTGTATCAATTTACATTCCCACCAATAGTGGAAGAGGGCTCCTTTTGTCCACACCCTCCCCAGAATTGGTTGTTTGTAGATTTTCTGATGATGCCGATTCTAACAGGTGTGAGGTGATACCTCATTGTAGTTTTGATTTGCATTTCTCTAATAATTAGTGCTGTTGAGCAGCTTTTCATGTGCGTCTTGGCCATCTCTGTGTCTCCTTTGAAGAAGCGTCTCTTTAGATATTCTGCCCATTTTTTTGGGGTTGTTTGTTTTTTTAATATTAAGCTGCATGAGCTGTTTATATATATTGGAGATTAAACCTCTGTCCATTGATTCGTCTGCAACGATTTTCGCCCATTCTGAGGGATGCCTTTTTCCATTCCCGTGTTTTTTAACAAAAAAGGAAAGAAAGGAAAAGAAGCAGAACACTAATGTGCGTAAAATATGCCTTTTGAAACGGTCGTTTTGAAATATGGACGTCCTTTGAATTTTTTGGTCGATATGTGACCCCAGGATTTGTTTTCAGGGCAGGTGTCATTTACAGGCCTGCAATGATTTTGAATATCAACTGACCATTAGCGTTGGGATTAAAGCTGCTGTTGTGTGAAACGGCCACAAGGTGGCAGCAGTTCACCCTTACCAAATCTGGTTACTAGGGCAAGAGAGCCTCAGTGGAAGTGGTGTTCTAGATTGGAGTTTAGAATGGAATGTGCCAGGAGAAAGCCCCTCACGTTTGTCTCACTATTTCTTGTTCGTGTTTTTAATTTAAGTTTTTATTTTTTATTACAGCAAGTTTGATTACAATGTTTGGCTTGTTGTAGGTGTGGAAGATGTGGTTCTTTTACACATATACAGATGACTGTTCTTCCTGGGAACCTTTTCCCATGTACGTTATGACAGAATGTTGAGTAGTCCTCTCTTGGTATTCTGTAGGTCTTTGGTGATTATATATGTCACCTGTATTTGTATAGGTCTGTTAACCCCGATATCGTAATGAAACCAATCCTCACACCTTTCCATTGGTGAACCATAAGTTTGTTTAATGAATCTGTGATTGCCCTTCTCCGTGGAAATATCTGCCCTGGTATCCATTTTTAGGTAACACCTATAAGTGATATGATATGATATGTGTCTTTCACTTTCTGACTTACTACAAGTCACGTGATTACTTCTAGACTCATCTACGGTGCTGCAAATGGCATTGTGTCCTTTTCTCCCTTGGCTTCTCTTCTGCCTTAGCGGGGTCCATTTTCAACAATGTGATTCCCTGAGGGTTGTGGATTAGCTGACCTGGGCTGCCTTACCCTGCCGGCCCGCCCTCCCCAGGTGTGCCTCGTTGAGATCAATATAAACAGAGCTCCAGGCAGCAATAGCCCCTGAAGCTGTGCCTGACTCCATATTCTCTGCCCCGTCAGCAGTCTCGGGGCTGTGCTGGTGGGAGGGAGTGAGGGGCCACAGCTTTGTGGGTGTCCCGGTGTGAGTGGGGTTCTGCTGGCCTTTCTGCAGGAGTTGCCAGGCTGCCGCCTGTAAAGAAGAGGATGTGTCACCCATACCTTCCGCTGGAATTTCTCTCCGGACAGAGGTGAGGAAGGAAAAAAGCAGTGGGGGCCGGGACAGGAGGGGTATCTCAGGCAGGGCAATGGAAAGCTTCTGGAAAAGCGCCAGGGTCCTGGACCATGCTGGCTTGCTTGCAGGCACCAAGTTGGCCTGCGTGCTGTCGCTGGTGTGGCTCCACGGTCCTTCCTCTAGGCTTTCAAGCCCTTGTACATATTCAGGTGTTTTACCTGGAAAGGGTGGGAACAGTTCAGCAGCAGCTGGCCTGGGGCTCAGCTCACGTTTACTCACAGATGCCTCGGCATGGTCCCCCAGCTTTGCAATGACGACGCTCCTTGCGTGGGGGGTGGGTTGCTGGCTGTATGGGAGATGGTTCCCCACCTCTGACCAATTTCAGAATTGTTTACCACTGGAGCAAGTGCCCTGATAGGGTTTCCATCTGTATAACTCCTGGGTTCAGGTTCTTTTTTTGTTTTATGGTTCAAGTTAGATTTTATTCCCCTTTTATGTATTTATAGATATAAGCATGGAAATATTTCATTCCTATAAATACATCTGTGTGACGGGAAGAACTTTTTTCTGTTTTATTTTTAAATTTTATTTTTTAAAATTTTGAAATTTTATTTATTTTTTATACAGCACGTTATTATTAGTTATGTATTTTATGCATATACATGTATACAGGTCAATCCCAAACTCCCAACTCATCCCACCACCACCACCCCATGGCTTCCCACACTTGGTGTCCATACGTTTGTTCTCTACCTCTGTGTCTCTATTTCTTCCCTGCAAACCAGTTCATCTGTACCATTTTTAGGCTCCACATATATGCATTAATATACAATATTTGTTTTCCTCTTTCTGACTTACTTCATTCTGTATGACAGTCTCTCGATCCATCGATGTCTCTACAAATGACCCAGTTTCATTCCTTTTTATGGCCGAGTCATATTCCATTTTATATATGTACCACATCTTTATCCATTCTTCTGTCTGTGGGCATTTAGGTTGCTTCCATTACCTGGCTATTGTAAATAGTGCTGCAACGAACATTGTGGTGAAGGTGCCTTTTTGAAATACGGTTTTCTCTGGGTATATGCCCAGAAGTGGGATTGCTGGATCAGATGGTAATTCTATTTCTAGTTTTTTTAAGGAAACTCCATACTGTTCTCCATAGTGACTGTATCAATTTACATTCCCACCAATAGTGGAAGAGGGCTCCTTTTGTCCACACCCTCCCCAGAATTGGTTGTTTGTAGATTTTCTGATGATGCCGATTCTAACAGGTGTGAGGTGATACCTCATTGTAGTTTTGATTTGCATTTCTCTAATAATTAGTGCTGTTGAGCAGCTTTTCATGTGCGTCTTGGCCATCTCTGTGTCTCCTTTGAAGAAACGTCTCTTTAGATCTTCTGCCCATTTTTTTTGGGTTGTTTGTTTTTTTAATATTAAGCTGCATGAGCTGTTTATATATATTGGAGATTAAACCGGTGTCCATTGATTCGTTTGCAACGATATTCACCCATCCTGAGGGATGCCTTTTTCCATTCCCGTTTTTTTAACAAAAAAGGAAAGAAAGGAAAAGAAGCAGAACACTAATGTGCGTAAAATATGCCTTTTGAAATGGTCGTTTTTAAATATGGACGTCCTTTGAATTTTTTGGTCGATATGTGACCCCAGGATTTGTTTTCAGGGCAGGTGTCATTTACAGGCCTGCAATGATTTTGAATATCAACTGACCATTAGCATTGGGATTAAAGCTGCTGTTGTGTGAAACGGCCACAAGGTGGCAGCAGTTCACCCTTACCAAATCTGGTTACTAGGGCAAGAGAGCCTCAGTGGAAGTGGTGTTCTAGATTGGAGTTTAGAATGGAATGTACCAGGAGAAAGCCCCTCACGTTTGTCTCACTACTTCTTGTTCGTGTTTTTAATTTAAGTTTTTATTTTTTATTACAGCAAGTTTGATTACAATGTTTGGCTTGTTGTAGGTGTGGAAGATGTGGTTCTTTTACACATATACAGATGACTGTTCTTCTTGGGATCCTTTTCCCATGTACGTTATGACAGAATGTTGAGTAGTCCTCTCTTGGTATTCTGTAGGTCTTTGGTGATTATATATGTCACCTGTGTTTGTATATGTCTGTTAACCCCGATATCGTAATGAAACCAATCCTCACACCTTTCCATTGGTGAACCATAAGTTTGTTTAATGAATCTGTGATTGCCCTTCTCCGTGGAAATATCTGCCCTGGTATCCATTTTTAGGTAACACCTATAAGTGATATGATATGATATGTGTCTTTCACTTTCTGACTTACTACAAGTCACGTGATTACTTCTAGACTCATCTACGGTGCTGCAAATGGCATTGTGTCCTTTTTTCCCTTGGCTTCTCTTCTGCCTTAGTGGGGTCCATTTTCAACAATGTGATTCCCTGAGGGTTGTGGATTAGCTGACCTGGGCTGCCTTACCCTGCCGGCCCGCCCTCCCCAGGTGTGCCTCGTTGAGATCAATATAAACAGAGCTCCAGGCAGCAATAGCCCCTGAAGCTGTGCCTGACTCCATATTCTCTGCCCCGTCAGCAGTCTCGGGGCTGTGCTGGTGGGAGGGAGTGAGGGGCCACAGCTTTGTGGGTGTCCCGGTGTGAGTGGGGTTCTGCTGGCCTTTCTGCAGGAGTTGCCAGGCTGCCGCCTGTAAAGAAGAGGATGTGTCACCCATACCTTCCGCTGGAATTTCTCTCCGGACAGAGGTGAGGAAGGAAAAAAGCAGTGGGGTCCGGGACAGGAGGGGTATCTCAGGCAGGGCAATGGAAAGCTTCTGGAAGAGCACCCGGGGCCAGGACAACGCTGGCTGGCCTGCAGGCACCAAGTTGGCCTGCGTGCTGTCGCTGGTGTGGCTCCACGGTCCTTCCTCTAGGCTTTCAAGCCCTTGTACATATTCAGTTGTTTTACCTGGAAAGGGTGGGAACAGATCAGAAGCAGCTGGCCTGGGGCTCAGCTCACGTTTACTCACAGATGCCTCGGCACGGTCCCCCAGCTTTTCAATGAGGACTCTCCTTGTGTGGGGGGTGGGTGGCTGGCTGTATGGGAGATGGTTCCCCACCTCTGACCAATTTCAGAAATGTTTACCGCTGGAGCAAGTGCCGTGATAGGGTTTTCCTCTGTATAACTCGTGGGTTCACTTTTTTTTTTCTTTTATGTTTCAAGTTAGATGTTATTCCTCTTTTATGTATTTATAAATATAAGCATGGAAATATTTCATTCCTATAAATACATCTGTGTGACGGGAAGAACTTTTTTCTGTTTTATTTTTAAATTTTATTTTTTAAAATTTTGAAATTTTATTTATTTTTTATACAGCACGTTATTATTAGTTATGTATTTTATGCATATACATGTATACAGGTCAATCCCAAACTCCCAACTCATCCCACCACCACCACCCCATGGCTTCCCACACTTGGTGTCCATACGTTTGTTCTCTACCTCTGTGTCTCTATTTCTTCCCTGCAAACCAGTTCATCTGTACCATTTTTAGGCTCCACATATATGCATTAATATACAATATTTGTTTTCCTCTTTCTGACTTACTTCATTCTGTATGACAGTCTCTCGATCCATCGATGTCTCTACAAATGACCCAGTTTCATTCCTTTTTATGGCCGAGTCATATTCCATTTTATATATGTACCACATCTTTATCCATTCATCTGTCTGTGGGCATTTAGGTTGCTTCCATTACCTGGCTATTGTAAAGAGTGCTGCAACGAACATTGTGGTGAATGTGCCTTTTTGAAATACGGTTTTCTCTGGGTATATGCCCAGAAGTGGGATTGCTGGATCAGATGGTAATTCTATTTCTAGTTTTTTTAAGGAAACTCCATACTGTTCTCCATAGTGACTGTATCAATTTACATTCCCACCAATAGTGGAAGAGGGCTCCTTTTGTCCACACCCTCCCCAGAATTGGTTGTTTGTAGATTTTCTGATGATGCCGATTCTAACAGGTGTGAGGTGATACCTCATTGTAGTTTTGATTTGCATTTCTCTAATAATTAGTGCTGTTGAGCAGCTTTTCATGTGCGTCTTGGCCATCTCTGTGTCTCCTTTGAAGAAACGTCTCTTTAGATCTTCTGCCCATTTTTTTTGGGTTGTTTGTTTTTTTAATATTAAGCTGCATGAGCTGTTTATATATATTGGAGATTAAACCGGTGTCCATTGATTCGTTTGCAACGATATTCACCCATCCTGAGGGATGCCTTTTTCCATTCCCGTTTTTTTTAACAAAAAAGGAAAGAAAGGAAAAGAAGCAGAACACTAATGTGCGTAAAATATGCCTTTTGAAACGGTCGTTTTGAAATATGGACGTCCTTTGAATTTTTTGGTCGATATGTGACCCCAGGATTTGTTTTCAGGGCAGGTGTCATTTACAGGCCTGCAATGATTTTGAATATCAACTGACCATTAGCGTTGGGATTAAAGCTGCTGTTGTGTGAAACGGCCACAAGGTGGCAGCAGTTCACCCTTACCAAATCTGGTTACTAGGGCAAGAGAGCCTCAGTGGAAGTGGTGTTCTAGATTGGAGTTTAGAATGGAATGTACCAGGAGAAAGCCCCTCACGTTTGTCTCACTACTTCTTGTTCGTGTTTTTAATTTAAGTTTTTATTTTTTATTACAGCAAGTTTGATTACAATGTTTGGCTTGTTGTAGGTGTGGAAGATGTGGTTCTTTTACACATATACAGATGACTGTTCTTCTTGGGATCCTTTTCCCATGTACGTTATGACAGAATGTTGAGTAGTCCTCTCTTGGTATTCTGTAGGTCTTTGGTGATTATATATGTCACCTGTGTTTGTATAGGTCTGTTAAGCCCGATATCGTAATGAAACCAATCCTCACACCTTTCCATTGGTGAACCATAAGTTTGTTTAATGAATCTGTGATTGCCCTTCTCCGTGGAAATATCTGCCCTGGTATCCATTTTTAGGTAACACCTATAAGTGATATGATATGATATGTGTCTTTCACTTTCTGACTTACTACAAGTCACGTGATTACTTCTAGACTCATCTACGGTGCTGCAAATGGCATTGTGTCCTTTTTTCCCTTGGCTTCTCTTCTGCCTTAGCGGGGTCCATTTTCAACAATGTGATTCCCTGAGGGTTGTGGATTAGCTGACCTGGGCTGCCTTACCCTGCCGGCCCGCCCTCCCCAGGTGTGCCTCGTTGAGAGCAATATAAACAGAGCTCCAGGCAGCAATAGCCCCTGAAGCTGTGCCTGACTCCATATTCTCTGCCCCGTCAGCAGTCTCGGGGCTGTGCTGGTGGGAGGGAGTGAGGGGCCACAGCTTTGTGGGTGTCCCGGTGTGAGTGGGGTTCTGCTGGCCTTTCTGCAGGAGTTGCCAGGCTGCCGCCTGTAAAGAAGAGGATGTGTCACCCATACCTTCCGCTGGAATTTCTCTCCGGACAGAGGTGAGGAAGGAAAAAAGCAGTGGGGTCCGGGACAGGAGGGGTATCTCAGGCAGGGCAATGGAAAGCTTCTGGAAGAGCACCCGGGGCCAGGACAATGCTGGCTGGCCTGCAGGCACCAAGTTGGCCTGCGTGCTGTCGCTGGTGTGGCTCCACGGTCCTTCCTCTAGGCTTTCAAGCCCTTGTACATATTCAGTTGTTTTACCTGGAAAGGGTGGGAACAGATCAGAAGCAGCTGGCCTGGGGCTCAGCTCACGTTTACTCACAGATGCCTCGGCACGGTCCCCCAGCTTTTCAATGAGGACTCTCCTTGTGTGGGGGGTGGGTGGCTGGCTGTATGGGAGATGGTTCCCCACCTCTGACCAATTTCAGAAATGTTTACCGCTGGAGCAAGTGCCGTGATAGGGTTTTCCTCTGTATAACTCGTGGGTTCACTTTTTTTTCTTTTATGTTTCAAGTTAGATGTTATTCCTCTTTTATGTATTTATAAATATAAGCATGGAAATATTTCATTCCTATAAATACATCTGTGTGACGGGAAGAACTTTTTTCTGTTTTATTTTTAAATTTTATTTTTTAAAATTTTGAAATTTTATTTATTTTTTATACAGCACGTTATTATTAGTTATGTATTTTATGCATATACATGTATACAGGTCAATCCCAAACTCCCAACTCATCCCACCACCACCACCCCATGGCTTCCCACACTTGGTGTCCATACGTTTGTTCTCTACCTCTGTGTCTCTATTTCTTCCCTGCAAACCAGTTCATCTGTACCATTTTTAGGCTCCACATATATGCATTAATATACAATATTTGTTTTCCTCTTTCTGACTTACTTCATTCTGTATGACAGTCTCTCGATCCATCGATGTCTCTACAAATGACCCAGTTTCATTCCTTTTTATGGCCGAGTCATATTCCATTTTATATATGTACCACATCTTTATCCATTCTTCTGTCTGTGGGCATTTAGGTTGCTTCCATTACCTGGCTATTGTAAATAGTGCTGCAACGAACATTGTGGTGAATGTGCCTTTTTGAAATACGGTTTTCTCTGGGTATATGCCCAGAAGTGGGATTGCTGGATCAGATGGTAATTCTATTTCTAGTTTTTTTAAGGAAACTCCATACTGTTCTCCATAGTGACTGTATCAATTTACATTCCCACCAATAGTGGAAGAGGGCTCCTTTTGTCCACACCCTCCCCAGAATTGGTTGTTTGTAGATTTTCTGATGATGCCGATTCTAACAGGTGTGAGGTGATACCTCATTGTAGTTTTGATTTGCATTTCTCTAATAATTAGTGCTGTTGAGCAGCTTTTCATGTGCGTCTTGGCCATCTCTGTGTCTCCTTTGAAGAAACGTCTCTTTAGATCTTCTGCCCATTTTTTTGGGGTTGTTTGTTTTTTTAATATTAAGCTGCATGAGCTGTTTATATATATTGGAGATTAAACCGGTGTCCATTGATTCGTTTGCAACGATATTCACCCATCCTGAGGGATGCCTTTTTCCATTCCCGTTTTTTTAACAAAAAAGGAAAGAAAGGAAAAGAAGCAGAACACTAATGTGCGTAAAATATGCCTTTTGAAATGGTCGTTTTGAAATATGGACGTCCTTTGAATTTTTTGGTCGATATGTGACCCCAGGATTTGTTTTCAGGGCAGGTGTCATTTACAGGCCTGCAATGATTTTGAATATCAACTGACCATTAGCATTGGGATTAAAGCTGCTGTTGTGTGAAACGGCCACAAGGTGGCAGCAGTTCACCCTTACCAAATCTGGTTACTAGGGCAAGAGAGCCTCAGTGGAAGTGGTGTTCTAGATTGGAGTTTAGAATGGAATGTACCAGGAGAAAGCCCCTCACGTTTGTCTCACTACTTCTTGTTCGTGTTTTTAATTTAAGTTTTTATTTTTTATTACAGCAAGTTTGATTACAATGTTTGGCTTGTTGTAGGTGTGGAAGATGTGGTTCTTTTACACATATACAGATGACTGTTCTTCTTGGGATCCTTTTCCCATGTACGTTATGACAGAATGTTGAGTAGTCCTCTCTTGGTATTCTGTAGGTCTTTGGTGATTATATATGTCACCTGTGTTTGTATAGGTCTGTTAACCCCGATATCGTAATGAAACCAATCCTCACACCTTTCCATTGGTGAACCATAAGTTTGTTTAATGAATCTGTGATTGCCCTTCTCCGTGGAAATATCTGCCCTGGTATCCATTTTTAGGTAACACCTATAAGTGATATGATATGATATGTGTCTTTCACTTTCTGACTTACTACAAGTCACGTGATTACTTCTAGACTCATCTACGGTGCTGCAAATGGCATTGTGTCCTTTTTTCCCTTGGCTTCTCTTCTGCCTTAGCGGGGTCCATTTTCAACAATGTGATTCCCTGAGGGTTGTGGATTAGCTGACCTGGGCTGCCTTACCCTGCCGGCCCGCCCTCCCCAGGTGTGCCTCGTTGAGAGCAATATAAACAGAGCTCCAGGCAGCAATAGCCCCTGAAGCTGTGCCTGACTCCATATTCTCTGCCCCGTCAGCAGTCTCGGGGCTGTGCTGGTGGGAGGGAGTGAGGGGCCACAGCTTTGTGGGTGTCCCGGTGTGAGTGGGGTTCTGCTGGCCTTTCTGCAGGAGTTGCCAGGCTGCCGCCTGTAAAGAAGAGGATGTGTCACCCATACCTTCCGCTGGAATTTCTCTCCGGACAGAGGTGAGGAAGGAAAAAAGCAGTGGGGTCCGGGACAGGAGGGGTATCTCAGGCAGGGCAATGGAAAGCTTCTGGAAGAGCACCCGGGGCCAGGACAACGCTGGCTGGCCTGCAGGCACCAAGTTGGCCTGCGTGCTGTCGCTGGTGTGGCTCCACGGTCCTTCCTCTAGGCTTTCAAGCCCTTGTACATATTCAGTTGTTTTACCTGGAAAGGGTGGGAACAGATCAGAAGCAGCTGGCCTGGGGCTCAGCTCACGTTTACTCACAGATGCCTCGGCACGGTCCCCCAGCTTTTCAATGAGGACTCTCCTTGTGTGGGGGGTGGGTGGCTGGCTGTATGGGAGATGGTTCCCCACCTCTGACCAATTTCAGAAATGTTTACCGCTGGAGCAAGTGCCGTGATAGGGTTTTCCTCTGTATAACTCGTGGGTTCACTTTTTTTTCTTTTATGTTTCAAGTTAGATGTTATTCCTCTTTTATGTATTTATAAATATAAGCATGGAAATATTTCATTCCTATAAATACATCTGTGTGACGGGAAGAACTTTTTTCTGTTTTATTTTTAAATTTTATTTTTTAAAATTTTGAAATTTTATTTATTTTTTATACAGCACGTTATTATTAGTTATGTATTTTATGCATATACATGTATACAGGTCAATCCCAAACTCCCAACTCATCCCACCACCACCACCCCATGGCTTCCCACACTTGGTGTCCATACGTTTGTTCTCTACCTCTGTGTCTCTATTTCTTCCCTGCAAACCAGTTCATCTGTACCATTTTTAGGCTCCACATATATGCATTAATATACAATATTTGTTTTCCTCTTTCTGACTTACTTCATTCTGTATGACAGTCTCTCGATCCATCGATGTCTCTACAAATGACCCAGTTTCATTCCTTTTTATGGCCGAGTCATATTCCATTTTATATATGTACCACATCTTTATCCATTCATCTGTCTGTGGGCATTTAGGTTGCTTCCATTACCTGGCTATTGTAAAGAGTGCTGCAACGAACATTGTGGTGAATGTGCCTTTTTGAAATACGGTTTTCTCTGGGTATATGCCCAGAAGTGGGATTGCTGGATCAGATGGTAATTCTATTTCTAGTTTTTTTAAGGAAACTCCATACTGTTCTCCATAGTGACTGTATCAATTTACATTCCCACCAATAGTGGAAGAGGGCTCCTTTTGTCCACACCCTCCCCAGAATTGGTTGTTTGTAGATTTTCTGATGATGCCGATTCTAACAGGTGTGAGGTGATACCTCATTGTAGTTTTGATTTGCATTTCTCTAATAATTAGTGCTGTTGAGCAGCTTTTCATGTGCGTCTTGGCCATCTCTGTGTCTCCTTTGAAGAAACGTCTCTTTAGATCTTCTGCCCATTTTTTTGGGTTGTTTGTTTTTTTAATATTAAGCTGCATGAGCTGTTTATATATATTGGAGATTAAACCGGTGTCCATTGATTCGTTTGCAACGATATTCACCCATCCTGAGGGATGCCTTTTTCCATTCCCGTTTTTTTTAACAAAAAAGGAAAGAAAGGAAAAGAAGCAGAACACTAATGTGCGTAAAATATGCCTTTTGAAACGGTCGTTTTGAAATATGGACGTCCTTTGAAATTTTTGGTCGATATGTGACCCCAGGATTTGTTTTCAGGGCAGGTGTCATTTACAGGCCTGCAATGATTTTGAATATCAACTGACCATTAGCGTTGGGATTAAAGCTGCTGTTGTGTGAAACGGCCACAAGGTGGCAGCAGTTCACCCTTACCAAATCTGGTTACTAGGGCAAGAGAGCCTCAGTGGAAGTGGTGTTCTAGATTGGAGTTTAGAATGGAATGTACCAGGAGAAAGCCCCTCACGTTTGTCTCACTACTTCTTGTTCGTGTTTTTAATTTAAGTTTTTATTTTTTATTACAGCAAGTTTGATTACAATGTTTGGCTTGTTGTAGGTGTGGAAGATGTGGTTCTTTTACACATATACAGATGACTGTTCTTCTTGGGATCCTTTTCCCATGTACGTTATGACAGAATGTTGAGTAGTCCTCTCTTGGTATTCTGTAGGTCTTTGGTGATTATATATGTCACCTGTGTTTGTATAGGTCTGTTAACCCCGATATCGTAATGAAACCAATCCTCACACCTTTCCATTGGTGAACCATAAGTTTGTTTAATGAATCTGTGATTGCCCTTCTCCGTGGAAATATCTGCCCTGGTATCCATTTTTAGGTAACACCTATAAGTGATATGATATGATATGTGTCTTTCACTTTCTGACTTACTACAAGTCACGTGATTACTTCTAGACTCATCTACGGTGCTGCAAATGGCATTGTGTCCTTTTTTCCCTTGGCTTCTCTTCTGCCTTAGCGGGGTCCATTTTCAACAATGTGATTCCCTGAGGGTTGTGGATTAGCTGACCTGGGCTGCCTTACCCTGCCGGCCCGCCCTCCCCAGGTGTGCCTCGTTGAGATCAATATAAACAGAGCTCCAGGCAGCAATAGCCCCTGAAGCTGTGCCTGACTCCATATTCTCTGCCCCGTCAGCAGTCTCGGGGCTGTGCTGGTGGGAGGGAGTGAGGGGCCACAGCTTTGTGGGTGTCCCGGTGTGAGTGGGGTTCTGCTGGCCTTTCTGCAGGAGTTGCCAGGCTGCCGCCTGTAAAGAAGAGGATGTGTCACCCATACCTTCCGCTGGAATTTCTCTCCGGACAGAGGTGAGGAAGGAAAAAAGCAGTGGGGTCCGGGACAGGAGGGGTATCTCAGGCAGGGCAATGGAAAGCTTCTGGAAGAGCACCCGGGGCCAGGACAACGCTGGCTGGCCTGCAGGCACCAAGTTGGCCTGCGTGCTGTCGCTGGTGTGGCTCCACGGTCCTTCCTCTAGGCTTTCAAGCCCTTGTACATATTCAGTTGTTTTACCTGGAAAGGGTGGGAACAGATCAGAAGCAGCTGGCCTGGGGCTCAGCTCACGTTTACTCACAGATGCCTCGGCACGGTCCCCCAGCTTTTCAATGAGGACTCTCCTTGTGTGGGGGGTGGGTGGCTGGCTGTATGGGAGATGGTTCCCCACCTCTGACCAATTTCAGAAATGTTTACCGCTGGAGCAAGTGCCGTGATAGGGTTTTCCTCTGTATAACTCGTGGGTTCACTTTTTTTTTCTTTTATGTTTCAAGTTAGATGTTATTCCTCTTTTATGTATTTATAAATATAAGCATGGAAATATTTCATTCCTATAAATACATCTGTGTGACGGGAAGAACTTTTTTCTGTTTTATTTTTAAATTTTATTTTTTTAAATTTTGAAATTTTATTTATTTTTTATACAGCACGTTATTATTAGTTATGTATTTTATGCATATACATGTATACAGGTCAATCCCAAACTCCCAACTCATCCCACCACCACCACCCCATGGCTTCCCACACTTGGTGTCCATACGTTTGTTCTCTACCTCTGTGTCTCTATTTCTTCCCTGCAAACCAGTTCATCTGTACCATTTTTAGGCTCCACATATATGCATTAATATACAATATTTGTTTTCCTCTTTCTGACTTACTTCATTCTGTATGACAGTCTCTCGATCCATCGATGTCTCTACAAATGACCCAGTTTCATTCCTTTTTATGGCCGAGTCATATTCCATTTTATATATGTACCACATCTTTATCCATTCATCTGTCTGTGGGCATTTAGGTTGCTTCCATTACCTGGCTATTGTAAATAGTGCTGCAACGAACATTGTGGTGAATGTGCCTTTTTGAAATACGGTTTTCTCTGGGTATATGCCCAGAAGTGGGATTGCTGGATCAGATGGTAATTCTATTTCTAGTTTTTTTAAGGAAACTCCATACTGTTCTCCATAGTGACTGTATCAATTTACATTCCCACCAATAGTGGAAGAGGGCTCCTTTTGTCCACACCCTCCCCAGAATTGGTTGTTTGTAGTTTTTCTGATGATGCCGATTCTAACAGGTGTGAGGTGATACCTCATTGTAGTTTTGATTTGCATTTCTCTAATAATTAGTGCTGTTGAGCAGCTTTTCATGTGCGTCTTGGCCATCTCTGTGTCTCCTTTGAAGAAACGTCTCTTTAGATCTTCTGCCCATTTTTTTTGGGTTCTTTGTTTTTTTAATATTAAGCTGCATGAGCTGTTTATATATATTGGAGATTAAACCTGTGTCCATTGATTCGTTTGCAACGATTTTCACCCATCCTGAGGGATGCCTTTTTTCATTCCCGTGTTTTTTAACAAAAAAGGAAAGAAAGGAAAAGAAGCAGAACACTAATGTGCGTAAAATATGCCTTTTGAAACGGTCGTTTTGAAATATGGACGTCCTTTGAAATTTTTGGTCGATATGTGACCCCAGGATTTGTTTTCAGGGCAGGTGTCATTTACAGGCCTGCAATGATTTTGAATATCAACTGACCATTAGCGTTGGGATTAAAGCTGCTGTTGTGTGAAACGGCCACAAGGTGGCAGCAGTTCACCCTTACCAAATCTGGTTACTAGGGCAAGAGAGCCTCAGTGGAAGTGGTGTTCTAGATTGGAGTTTAGAATGGAATGTACCAGGAGAAAGCCCCTCACGTTTGTCTCACTACTTCTTGTTCGTGTTTTTAATTTAAGTTTTTATTTTTTATTACAGCAAGTTTGATTACAATGTTTGGCTTGTTGTAGGTGTGGAAGATGTGGTTCTTTTACACATATACAGATGACTGTTCTTCTTGGGATCCTTTTCCCATGTACGTTATGACAGAATGTTGAGTAGTCCTCTCTTGGTATTCTGTAGGTCTTTGGTGATTATATATGTCACCTGTGTTTGTATATGTCTGTTAACCCCGATATCGTAATGAAACCTATCCTCACACCTTTCCATTGGTGAACCATAAGTTTGTTTAATGAATCTGTGATTGCCCTTCTCCGTGGAAATATCTGCCCTGGTATCCATTTTTAGGTAACACCTATAAGTGATATGATATGATATGTGTCTTTCACTTTCTGACTTACTACAAGTCACGTGATTACTTCTAGACTCATCTACGGTGCTGCAAATGGCATTGTGTCCTTTTTTCCCTTGGCTTCTCTTCTGCCTTAGCGGGGTCCATTTTCAACAATGTGATTCCCTGAGGGTTGTGGATTAGCTGACCTGGGCTGCCTTACCCTGCCGGCCCGCCCTCCCCAGGTGTGCCTCGTTGAGATCAATATAAACAGAGCTCCAGGCAGCAATAGCCCCTGAAGCTGTGCCTGACTCCATATTCTCTGCCCCGTCAGCAGTCTCGGGGCTGTGCTGGTGGGAGGGAGTGAGGGGCCACAGCTTTGTGGGTGTCCCGGTGTGAGTGGGGTTCTGCTGGCCTTTCTGCAGGAGTTGCCAGGCTGCCGCCTGTAAAGAAGAGGATGTGTCACCCATACCTTCCGCTGGAATTTCTCTCCGGACAGAGGTGAGGAAGGAAAAAAGCAGTGGGGTCCGGGACAGGAGGGGTATCTCAGGCAGGGCAATGGAAAGCTTCTGGAAGAGCACCCGGGGCCAGGACCACGCTGGCTGGCCTGCAGGCACCAAGTTGGCCTGCGTGCTGTCGCTGTTGTGGCTCCACGGTCCTTCCTCTAGGCTTTCAAGCCCTTGTACATATTCAGTTGTTTTACCTGGAAAGGGTGGGAACAGATCAGAAGCAGCTGGCCTGGGGCTCAGCTCACGTTTACTCACAGATGCCTCGGCACGGTCCCCCAGCTTTTCAATGAGGACTCTCCTTGTGTGGGGGGTGGGTGGCTGGCTGTATGGGAGATGGTTCCCCACCTCTGACCAATTTCAGAAATGTTTACCGCTGGAGCAAGTGCCGTGATAGGGTTTTCCTCTGTATAACTCGTGGGTTCACTTTTTTTTTCTTTTATGTTTCAAGTTAGATGTTATTCCTCTTTTATGTATTTATAAATATAAGCATGGAAATATTTCATTCCTATAAATACATCTGTGTGACGGGAAGAACTTTTTTCTGTTTTATTTTTAAATTTTATTTTTTAAAATTTTGAAATTTTATTTATTTTTTATACAGCACGTTATTATTAGTTATGTATTTTATGCATATACATGTATACAGGTCAATCCCAAACTCCCAACTCATCCCACCACCACCACCCCATGGCTTCCCACACTTGGTGTCCATACGTTTGTTCTCTACCTCTGTGTCTCTATTTCTTCCCTGCAAACCAGTTCATCTGTACCATTTTTAGGCTCCACATATATGCATTAATATACAATATTTGTTTTCCTCTTTCTGACTTACTTCATTCTGTATGACAGTCTCTCGATCCATCGATGTCTCTACAAATGACCCAGTTTCATTCCTTTTTATGGCCGAGTCATATTCCATTTTATATATGTACCACATCTTTATCCATTCATCTGTCTGTGGGCATTTAGGTTGCTTCCATTACCTGGCTATTGTAAAGAGTGCTGCAACGAACATTGTGGTGAATGTGCCTTTTTGAAATACGGTTTTCTCTGGGTATATGCCCAGAAGTGGGATTGCTGGATCAGATGGTAATTCTATTTCTAGTTTTTTTAAGGAAACTCCATACTGTTCTCCATAGTGACTGTATCAATTTACATTCCCACCAATAGTGGAAGAGGGCTCCTTTTGTCCACACCCTCCCCAGAATTGGTTGTTTGTAGATTTTCTGATGATGCCGATTCTAACAGGTGTGAGGTGATACCTCATTGTAGTTTTGATTTGCATTTCTCTAATAATTAGTGCTGTTGAGCAGCTTTTCATGTGTGTCTTGGCCATCTCTGTGTCTCCTTTGAAGAAACGTCTCTTTAGATCTTCTGCCCATTTTTTTGGGGGTTGTTTGTTTTTTTAATATTAAGCTGCATGAGCTGTTTATATATATTGGAGATTAAACCTGTGTCCATTGATTCGTTTGCAACGATTTTCACCCATCCTGAGGGATGCCTTTTTCCATTCCCGTGTTTTTTAACAAAAAAGGAAAGAAAGGAAAAGAAGCAGAACACTAATGTGCGTAAAATATGCCTTTTGAAATGGTCGTTTTGAAATATGGACGTCCTTTGAAATTTTTGGTCGATATGTGACCCCAGGATTTGTTTTCAGGGCAGGTGTCATTTACAGGCCTGCAATGATTTTGAATATCAACTGACCATTAGCGTTGGGATTAAAGCTGCTGTTGTGTGAAACGGCCACAAGGTGGCAGCAGTTCACCCTTACCAAATCTGGTTACTAGGGCAAGAGAGCCTCAGTGGAAGTGGTGTTCTAGATTGGAGTTTAGAATGGAATGTACCAGGAGAAAGCCCCTCACGTTTGTCTCACTACTTCTTGTTCGTGTTTTTAATTTAAGTTTTTATTTTTTATTACAGCAAGTTTGATTACAATGTTTGGCTTGTTGTAGGTGTGGAAGATGTGGTTCTTTTACACATATACAGATGACTGTTCTTCTTGGGATCCTTTTCCCATGTACGTTATGACAGAATGTTGAGTAGTCCTCTCTTGGTATTCTGTAGGTCTTTGGTGATTATATATGTCACCTGTGTTTGTATATGTCTGTTAACCCCGATATCGTAATGAAACCTATCCTCACACCTTTCCATTGGTGAACCATAAGTTTGTTTAATGAATCTGTGATTGCCCTTCTCCGTGGAAATATCTGCCCTGGTATCCATTTTTAGGTAACACCTATAAGTGATATGATATGATATGTGTCTTTCACTTTCTGACTTACTACAAGTCACGTGATTACTTCTAGACTCATCTACGGTGCTGCAAATGGCATTGTGTCCTTTTTTCCCTTGGCTTCTCTTCTGCCTTAGCGGGGTCCATTTTCAACAATGTGATTCCCTGAGGGTTGTGGATTAGCTGACCTGGGCTGCCTTACCCTGCCGGCCCGCCCTCCCCAGGTGTGCCTCGTTGAGATCAATATAAACAGAGCTCCAGGCAGCAATAGCCCCTGAAGCTGTGCCTGACTCCATATTCTCTGCCCCGTCAGCAGTCTCGGGGCTGTGCTGGTGGGAGGGAGTGAGGGGCCACAGCTTTGTGGGTGTCCCGGTGTGAGTGGGGTTCTGCTGGCCTTTCTGCAGGAGTTGCCAGGCTGCCGCCTGTAAAGAAGAGGATGTGTCACCCATACCTTCCGCTGGAATTTCTCTCCGGACAGAGGTGAGGAAGGAAAAAAGCAGTGGGGTCCGGGACAGGAGGGGTATCTCAGGCAGGGCAATGGAAAGCTTCTGGAAGAGCACCCGGGGCCAGGACAACGCTGGCTGGCCTGCAGGCACCAAGTTGGCCTGCGTGCTGTCGCTGGTGTGGCTCCACCGTCCTTCCTCTAGGCTTTCAAGCCCTTGTACATATTCAGTTGTTTTACCTGGAAAGGGTGGGAACAGATCAGAAGCAGCTGGCCTGGGGCTCAGCTCACGTTTACTCACAGATGCCTCGGCACGGTCCCCCAGCTTTTCAATGAGGACTCTCCTTGTGTGGGGGGTGGGTGGCTGGCTGTATGGGAGATGGTTCCCCACCTCTGACCAATTTCAGAAATGTTTACCGCTGGAGCAAGTGCCGTGATAGGGTTTTCCTCTGTATAACTCGTGGGTTCACTTTTTTTTTCTTTTATGTTTCAAGTTAGATGTTATTCCTCTTTTATGTATTTATAAATATAAGCATGGAAATATTTCATTCCTATAAATACATCTGTGTGACGGGAAGAACTTTTTTCTGTTTTATTTTTAAATTTTATTTTTTTAAATTTTGAAATTTTATTTATTTTTTATACAGCACGTTATTATTAGTTATGTATTTTATGCATATACATGTATACAGGTCAATCCCAAACTCCCAACTCATCCCACCACCACCACCCCATGGCTTCCCACACTTGGTGTCCATACGTTTGTTCTCTACCTCTGTGTCTCTATTTCTTCCCTGCAAACCAGTTCATCTGTACCATTTTTAGGCTCCACATATATGCATTAATATACAATATTTGTTTTCCTCTTTCTGACTTACTTCATTCTGTATGACAGTCTCTCGATCCATCGATGTCTCTACAAATGACCCAGTTTCATTCCTTTTTATGGCCGAGTCATATTCCATTTTATATATGTACCACATCTTTATCCATTCATCTGTCTGTGGGCATTTAGGTTGCTTCCATTACCTGGCTATTGTAAAGAGTGCTGCAACGAACATTGTGGTGAATGTGCCTTTTTGAAATACGGTTTTCTCTGGGTATATGCCCAGAAGTGGGATTGCTGGATCAGATGGTAATTCTATTTCTAGTTTTTTTAAGGAAACTCCATACTGTTCTCCATAGTGACTGTATCAATTTACATTCCCACCAATAGTGGAAGAGGGCTCCTTTTGTCCACACCCTCCCCAGAATTGGTTGTTTGTAGATTTTCTGATGATGCCGATTCTAACAGGTGTGAGGTGATACCTCATTGTAGTTTTGATTTGCATTTCTCTAATAATTAGTGCTGTTGAGCAGCTTTTCATGTGCGTCTTGGCCATCTCTGTGTCTCCTTTGAAGAAACGTCTCTTTAGATCTTCTGCCCATTTTTTTTTGGGTTGTTTGTTTTTTTAATATTAAGCTGCATGAGCTGTTTATATATATTGGAGATTAAACCTGTGTCCATTGATTCGTTTGCAACGATTTTCACCCATCCTGAGGGATGCCTTTTTCCATTCCCGTGTTTTTTAACAAAAAAGGAAAGAAAGGAAAAGAAGCAGAACACTAATGTGCGTAAAATATGCCTTTTGAAACGGTCGTTTTGAAATATGGACGTCCTTTGAAATTTTTGGTCGATATGTGACCCCAGGATTTGTTTTCAGGGCAGGTGTCATTTACAGGCCTGCAATGATTTTGAATATCAACTGACCATTAGCGTTGGGATTAAAGCTGCTGTTGTGTGAAACGGCCACAAGGTGGCAGCAGTTCACCCTTACCAAATCTGGTTACTAGGGCAAGAGAGCCTCAGTGGAAGTGGTGTTCTAGATTGGAGTTTAGAATGGAATGTACCAGGAGAAAGCCCCTCACGTTTGTCTCACTACTTCTTGTTCGTGTTTTTAATTTAAGTTTTTATTTTTTATTACAGCAAGTTTGATTACAATGTTTGGCTTGTTGTAGGTGTGGAAGATGTGGTTCTTTTACACATATACAGATGACTGTTCTTCTTGGGATCCTTTTCCCATGTACGTTATGACAGAATGTTGAGTAGTCCTCTCTTGGTATTCTGTAGGTCTTTGGTGATTATATATGTCACCTGTGTTTGTATATGTCTGTTAACCCCGATATCGTAATGAAACCTATCCTCACACCTTTCCATTGGTGAACCATAAGTTTGTTTAATGAATCTGTGATTGCCCTTCTCCGTGGAAATATCTGCCCTGGTATCCATTTTTAGGTAACACCTATAAGTGATATGATATGATATGTGTCTTTCACTTTCTGACTTACTACAAGTCACGTGATTACTTCTAGACTCATCTACGGTGCTGCAAATGGCATTGTGTCCTTTTTTCCCTTGGCTTCTCTTCTGCCTTAGCGGGGTCCATTTTCAACAATGTGATTCCCTGAGGGTTGTGGATTAGCTGACCTGGGCTGCCTTACCCTGCCGGCCCGCCCTCCCCAGGTGTGCCTCGTTGAGATCAATATAAACAGAGCTCCAGGCAGCAATAGCCCCTGAAGCTGTGCCTGACTCCATATTCTCTGCCCCGTCAGCAGTCTCGGGGCTGTGCTGGTGGGAGGGAGTGAGGGGCCACAGCTTTGTGGGTGTCCCGCTGTGAGTGGGGTTCTGCTGGCCTTTCTGCAGGAGTTGCCAGGCTGCCGCCTGTAAAGAAGAGGATGTGTCACCCATACCTTCCGCTGGAATTTCTCTCCGGACAGAGGTGAGGAAGGAAAAAAGCAGTGGGGTCCGGGACAGGAGGGGTATCTCAGGCAGGGCAATGGAAAGCTTCTGGAAGAGCACCCGGGGCCAGGACAACGCTGGCTGGCCTGCAGGCACCAAGTTGGCCTGCGTGCTGTCGCTGGTGTGGCTCCACGGTCCTTCCTCTAGGCTTTCAAGCCCTTGTACATATTCAGTTGTTTTACCTGGAAAGGGTGGGAACAGATCAGAAGCAGCTGGCCTGGGGCTCAGCTCACGTTTACTCACAGATGCCTCGGCACGGTCCCCCAGCTTTTCAATGAGGACTCTCCTTGTGTGGGTGGTGCGTGGCTGGCTGTATGGGAGATGGTTCCCCACCTCTGACCAATTTCAGAAATGTTTACCGCTGGAGCAAGTGCCGTGATAGGGTTTTCCTCTGTATAACTCGTGGGTTCAATTTTTTTTTTCTTTTTTGGTTCAAGTTAGATTTTATTCCTCTTTTATGTATTTATAAATATAAGCATGGAAATAATTCATTCCTATAAATACATCTGTGTGACGGGAAGAATTTTTTCTGTTTTATTTTTAAATTTTATTTTTTTAAATTTTGAAATTTAATTTTATTTATATTTTTATACAGCACGTTATTATTAATTATGTATTTTATGCATATACATGTATACAGGTCAATCCCAAACTCCCAACTCATCCCACCACCACCACCCCATGGCTTCCCACACTTGGTGTCCATACGTTTGTTCTCTACCTCTGTGTCTCTATTTCTTCCCTGCAAACCAGTTCATCTGTACCATTTTTAGGCTCCACATATATGCATTAATATACAATATTTGTTTTCCTCTTTCTGACTTACTTCATTCTGTATGACAGTCTCTCGATCCATCGATGTCTCTACAAATGACCCAGTTTCATTCCTTTTTATGGCCGAGTCATATTCCATTTTATATATGTACCACATCTTTATCCATTCATCTGTCTGTGGGCATTTAGGTTGCTTCCATTACCTGGCTATTGTAAAGAGTGCTGCAACGAACATTGTGGTGAATGTGCCTTTTTGATTTACGGTTTTCTCTGGGTATATGCCCAGAAGTGGGATTGCTGGATCAGATGGTAATTCTATTTCTAGTTTTTTTAAGGAAACTCCATACTGTTCTCCATAGTGACTGTATCAATTTACATTCCCACCAATAGTGGAAGAGGGCTCCTTTTGTCCACACCCTCCCCAGAATTGGTTGTTTGTAGATTTTCTGATGATGCCGATTCTAACAGGTGTGAGGTGATACCTCATTGTAGTTTTGATTTGCATTTCTCTAATAATTAGTGCTGTTGAGCAGCTTTTCATGTGTGTCTTGGCCATCTCTGTGTCTCCTTTGAAGAAACGTCTCTTTAGATCTTCTGCCCATTTTTTTTTGGGTTCTTTGTTTTTTTAATATTAAGCTGCATGAGCTGTTTATATATATTGGAGATTAAACCTGTGTCCATTGATTCGTTTGCAACGATTTTCACCCATCCTGAGGGATGCCTTTTTTCATTCCCGTGTTTTTTAACAAAAAAGGAAAGAAAGGAAAAGAAGCAGAACACTAATGTGCGTAAAATATGCCTTTTGAAACGGTCGTTTTGAAATATGGACGTCCTTTGAAATTTTTGGTCGATATGTGACCCCAGGATTTGTTTTCAGGGCAGGTGTCATTTACAGGCCTGCAATGATTTTGAATATCAACTGACCATTAGCGTTGGGATTAAAGCTGCTGTTGTGTGAAACGGCCACAAGGTGGCAGCAGTTCACCCTTACCAAATCTGGTTACTAGGGCAAGAGAGCCTCAGTGGAAGTGGTGTTCTAGATTGGAGTTTAGAATGGAATGTACCAGGAGAAAGCCCCTCACGTTTGTCTCACTACTTCTTGTTCGTGTTTTTAATTTAAGTTTTTATTTTTTATTACAGCAAGTTTGATTACAATGTTTGGCTTGTTGTAGGTGTGGAAGATGTGGTTCTTTTACACATATACAGATGACTGTTCTTCTTGGGATCCTTTTCCCATGTACGTTATGACAGAATGTTGAGTAGTCCTCTCTTGGTATTCTGTAGGTCTTTGGTGATTATATATGTCACCTGTGTTTGTATATGTCTGTTAACCCCGATATCGTAATGAAACCTATCCTCACACCTTTCCATTGGTGAACCATAAGTTTGTTTAATGAATCTGTGATTGCCCTTCTCCGTGGAAATATCTGCCCTGGTATCCATTTTTAGGTAACACCTATAAGTGATATGATATGATATGTGTCTTTCACTTTCTGACTTACTACAAGTCACGTGATTACTTCTAGACTCATCTACGGTGCTGCAAATGGCATTGTGTCCTTTTTTCCCTTGGCTTCTCTTCTGCCTTAGCGGGGTCCATTTTCAACAATGTGATTCCCTGAGGGTTGTGGATTAGCTGACCTGGGCTGCCTTACCCTGCCGGCCCGCCCTCCCCAGGTGTGCCTCGTTGAGATCAATATAAACAGAGCTCCAGGCAGCAATAGCCCCTGAAGCTGTGCCTGACTCCATATTCTCTGCCCCGTCAGCAGTCTCGGGGCTGTGCTGGTGGGAGGGAGTGAGGGGCCACAGCTTTGTGGGTGTCCCGCTGTGAGTGGGGTTCTGCTGGCCTTTCTGCAGGAGTTGCCAGGCTGCCGCCTGTAAAGAAGAGGATGTGTCACCCATACCTTCCGCTGGAATTTCTCTCCGGACAGAGGTGAGGAAGGAAAAAAGCAGTGGGGTCCGGGACAGGAGGGGTATCTCAGGCAGGGCAATGGAAAGCTTCTGGAAGAGCACCCGGGGCCAGGACAACGCTGGCTGGCCTGCAGGCACCAAGTTGGCCTGCGTGCTGTCGCTGGTGTGGCTCCACTGTCCTTCCTCTAGGCTTTCAAGCCCTTGTACATATTCAGTTGTTTTACCTGGAAAGGGTGGGAACAGATCAGAAGCAGCTGGCCTGGGGCTCAGCTCACGTTTACTCACAGATGCCTCGGCACGGTCCCCCAGCTTTTCAATGAGGACTCTCCTTGTGTGGGGGGTGGGTGGCTGGCTGTATGGGAGATGGTTCCCCACCTCTGACCAATTTCAGAAATGTTTACCGCTGGAGCAAGTGCCGTGATAGGGTTTTCCTCTGTATAACTCGTGGGTTCACTTTTTTTTTCTTTTATGTTTCAAGTTAGATGTTATTCCTCTTTTATGTATTTATAAGTATAAGCATGGAAATATTTCATTCCTATAAATACATCTGTGTGACGGGAAGAACTATTTTCTGTTTTATTTTTAAATTTTATTTTTTAAAATTTTGAAATTTTATTTATTTTTTATACAGCACGTTATTATTAGTTATGTATTTTATGCATATACATGTATACAGGTCAATCCCAAACTCCCAACTCATCCCACCACCACCACCCCATGGCTTCCCACACTTGGTGTCCATACGTTTGTTCTCTACCTCTGTGTCTCTATTTCTTCCCTGCAAACCAGTTCATCTGTACCATTTTTAGGCTCCACATATATGCATTAATATACAATATTTGTTTTCCTCTTTCTGACTTACTTCATTCTGTATGACAGTCTCTCGATCCATCGATGTCTCTACAAATGACCCAGTTTCATTCCTTTTTATGGCCGAGTCATATTCCATGTTATATATGTACCACATCTTTATCCATTCATCTGTCTGTGGGCATTTAGGTTGCTTCCATTACCTGGCTATTGTAAAGAGTGCTGCAACGAACATTGTGGTGAATGTGCCTTTTTGAAATACGGTTTTCTCTGGGTATATGCCCAGAAGTGGGATTGCTGGATCAGATGGTAATTCTATTTCTAGTTTTTTTAAGGAAACTCCATACTGTTCTCCATAGTGACTGTATCAATTTACATTCCCACCAATAGTGGAAGAGGGCTCCTTTTGTCCACACCCTCCCCAGAATTGGTTGTTTGTAGATTTTCTGATGATGCCGATTCTAACAGGTGTGAGGTGATACCTCATTGTAGTTTTGATTTGCATTTCTCTAATAATTAGTGCTGTTGAGCAGCTTTTCATGTGTGTCTTGGCCATCTCTGTGTCTCCTTTGAAGAAACGTCTCTTTAGATCTTCTGCCCATTTTTTTTTGGGTTGTTTGTTTTTTTAATATTAAGCTGCATGAGCTGTTTATATATATTGGAGATTAAACCTGTGTCCATTGATTCGTTTGCAACGATTTTCACCCATCCTGAGGGATGCCTTTTTTCATTCCCGTGTTTTTTAACAAAAAAGGAAAGAAAGGAAAAGAAGCAGAACACTAATGTGCGTAAAATATGCCTTTTGAAACGGTCGTTTTGAAATATGGACGTCCTTTGAAATTTTTGGTCGATATGTGACCCCAGGATTTGTTTTCAGGGCAGGTGTCATTTACAGGCCTGCAATGATTTTGAATATCAACTGACCATTAGCGTTGGGATTAAAGCTGCTGTTGTGTGAAACGGCCACAAGGTGGCAGCAGTTCACCCTTACCAAATCTGGTTACTAGGGCAAGAGACCCTCAGTGGAAGTGGTGTTCTAGATTGGAGTTTAGAATGGAATGTACCAGGAGAAAGCCCCTCACGTTTGTCTCACTACTTCTTGTTCGTGTTTTTAATTTAAGTTTTTATTTTTTATTACAGCAAGTTTGATTACAATGTTTGGCTTGTTGTAGGTGTGGAAGATGTGGTTCTTTTACACATATACAGATGACTGTTCTTCTTGGGATCCTTTTCCCATGTACGTTATGACAGAATGTTGAGTAGTCCTCTCTTGGTATTCTGTAGGTCTTTGGTGATTATATATGTCACCTGTGTTTGTATATGTCTGTTAACCCCGATATCGTAATGAAACCAATCCTCACACCTTTCCATTGGTGAACCATAAGTTTGTTTAATGAATCTGTGATTGCCCTTCTCCGTGGAAATATCTGCCCTGGTATCCATTTTTAGGTAACACCTATAAGTGATATGATATGATATGTGTCTTTCACTTTCTGACTTACTACAAGTCACGTGATTACTTCTAGACTCATCTACGGTGCTGCAAATGGCATTGTGTCCTTTTTTCCCTTGGCTTCTCTTCTGCCTTAGCGGGGTCCATTTTCAACAATGTGATTCCCTGAGGGTTGTGGATTAGCTGACCTGGGCTGCCTTACCCTGCCGGCCCGCCCTCCCCAGGTGTGCCTCGTTGAGATCAATATAAACAGAGCTCCAGGCAGCAATAGCCCCTGAAGCTGTGCCTGACTCCATATTCTCTGCCCCGTCAGCAGTCTCGGGGCTGTGCTGGTGGGAGGGAGTGAGGGGCCACAGCTTTGTGGGTGGCCCGGTGTGAGTGGGGTTCTGCTGGCCTTTCTGCAGGAGTTGCCAGGCTGCCGCCTGTAAAGAAGAGGATGTGTCACCCATACCTTCCGCTGGAATTTCTCTCCGGACAGAGGTGAGGAAGGAAAAAAGCAGTGGGGTCCGGGACAGGAGGGGTATCTCAGGCAGGGCAATGGAAAGCTTCTGGAAGAGCACCCGGGGCCAGGACAACGCTGGCTGGCCTGCAGGCACCAAGTTGGCCTGCGTGCTGTCGCTGGTGTGGCTCCACGGTCCTTCCTCTAGGCTTTCAAGCCCTTGTACATATTCAGTTGTTTTACCTGGAAAGGGTGGGAACAGATCAGAAGCAGCTGGCCTGGGGCTCAGCTCACGTTTACTCACAGATGCCTCGGCACGGTCCCCCAGCTTTTCAATGAGGACTCTCCTTGTGTGGGGGGTGGGTGGCTGGCTGTATGGGAGATGGTTCCCCACCTCTGACCAATTTCAGAAATGTTTACCGCTGGAGCAAGTGCCGTGATAGGGTTTTCCTCTGTATAACTCGTGGGTTCAATTTTTTTTTCTTTTTTGGTTCAAGTTAGATTTTATTCCTCTTTTATGTATTTATAAATATAAGCATGGAAATAATTCATTCCTATAAATACATCTGTGTGACGGGAAGAATTTTTTCTGTTTTATTTTTAAATTTTATTTTTTAAAATTTTGAAATTTAATTTTATTTATGTTTTTATACAGCACGTTATTATTAGTTATGTATTTTATGCATATACATGTATACAGGTCAATCCCAATCTCCCAACTCATCCCACCACCACCACCCCATGGCTTCCCACACTTGGTGTCCATACGTTTGTTCTCTACCTCTGTGTCTCTATTTCTTCCCTGCAAACCAGTTCATCTGTACCATTTTTAGGCTCCACATATATGCATTAATATACAATATTTGTTTTCCTCTTTCTGACTTACTTCATTCTGTATGACAGTCTCTCGATCCATCGATGTCTCTACAAATGACCCAGTTTCATTCCTTTTTATGGCCGAGTCATATTCCATGTTATATATGTACCACATCTTTATCCATTCATCTGTCTGTGGGCATTTAGGTTGCTTCCATTACCTGGCTATTGTAAAGAGTGCTGCAACGAACATTGTGGTGAATGTGCCTTTTTGAAATACGGTTTTCTCTGGGTATATGCCCAGAAGTGGGATTGCTGGATCAGATGGTAATTCTATTTCTAGTTTTTTTAAGGAAACTCCATACTGTTCTCCATAGTGACTGTATCAATTTACATTCCCACCAATAGTGGAAGAGGGCTCCTTTTGTCCACACCCTCCCCAGAATTGGTTGTTTGTAGATTTTCTGATGATGCCGATTCTAACAGGTGTGAGGTGATACCTCATTGTAGTTTTGATTTGCATTTCTCTAATAATTAGTGCTGTTGAGCAGCTTTTCATGTGCGTCTTGGCCATCTCTGTGTCTCCTTTGAAGAAACGTCTCTTTAGATCTTCTGCCCATTTTTTTTTGGGTTGTTTGTTTTTTTTAATATTAAGCTGCATGAGCTGTTTATATATATTGGAGATTAAACCTGTGTCCATTGATTCGTTTGCAACGATTTTCACCCATCCTGAGGGATGCCTTTTTTCATTCCCGTGTTTTTTAACAAAAAAGGAAAGAAAGGAAAAGAAGCAGAACACTAATGTGCGTAAAATATGCCTTTTGAAACGGTCGTTTTGAAATATGGACGTCCTTTGAATTTTTTGGTCGATATGTGACCCCAGGATTTGTTTTCAGGGCAGGTGTCATTTACAGGCCTGCAATGATTTTGAATATCAA
This sequence comes from Mesoplodon mirus, assembly GCF_964341445.2. Classification (NCBI taxonomy): domain Eukaryota; kingdom Metazoa; phylum Chordata; class Mammalia; order Artiodactyla; family Ziphiidae; genus Mesoplodon; species Mesoplodon mirus. Next base: position 2,558,079 of record NW_028295782.1, read on the forward strand.
CTGACCATTAGCATTGGGATTAAAGCTGCTGTTGTGTGAAACGGCAACAAGGTGGCAGCAGTTCACCCTTACCAAATATGGTTACTAGGGCAAGAGAGCCTCAGTGGAAGTGGTGTTCTAGATTGGAGTTTAGAGTGGAATGTGCCAGGAGAAAGCCCCTCACGTTTGTCTCACTATTTCTTCTTCGTGTTTTTAATTTAAGTTTTTATTTTTTATTACAGCAAGTGTGATTACAATGTTTGGCTTGTTGTAGGTGTGGAAGATGTGGTTCTTTTACACATATACAGATGACTGTTCTTCCTGGGATCCTTTTCCCATGTACGTTATGACAGAATGTTGAGTAGTCCTCTCTTGGTATTCTGTAGGTCTTTGGTGATTATATATGTCACCTGTGTTTGTATAGGTCTGTTAACCCCAATATCGTAATGAAGCCAATCCTCACACCTTTCCATTGGTGAACCATAAGTTTGTTTAATGAATCTGTGATTGCCCTTCTCCGTGGAAATATCTGCCCTGGTATCCATTTTTAGGTAACACCTATAAGTGATATGATATGATATGTGTCTTTCACTTTCTGACTTACTACAAGTCACGTGATTACTTCTAGACTCATCTACGGTGCTGCAAATGGCATTGTGTCCTTTTTTCCCTTGGCTTCTCTTCTGCCTTAGCGGGGTCCATTTTCAACAATGTGATTCCCTGAGGGTTGTGGATTAGCTGACCTGGGCTGCCTTACCCTGCCGGCCCGCCCTCCCCAGGTGTGCCTCATTGAGATCAATATAAACAGAGCTCCAGGCAGCAATAGCCCCTGAAGCTGTGCCTGACTCCATATTCTCTGCCCCGTCAGCAGTCTCGGGGCTGTGCTGGTGGGAGGGAGTGAGGGGCCACAGCTTTGTGGGTGTCCCGGTGTGAGTGGGGTTCTGCTGGCCTTTCTGCAGGAGTTGCCAGGCTGCCGCCTGTAAAGAAGAGGATGTGTCACCCATACCTTCCGCTGGAATTTCTCTCCGGACAGAGGTGAGGAAGGAAAAAAGCAGTGGGGTCCGGGACAGGAGGGGTATCTCAGGCAGGGCAATGGAAAGCTTCTGGAAGAGCACCCGGGTCCAGGACAACGCTGGCTGGCCTGCAGGCACCAAGTTGGCCTGCGTGCTGTCGCTGGTGTGGCTCCACGGTCCTTCCTCTAGGCTTTCAAGCCCTTGTACATATTCAGTTGTTTTACCTGGAAAGGGTGGGAACAGATCAGAAGCAGCTGGCCTGGGGCTCAGCTCACGTTTACTCACAGATGCCTCGGCACGGTCCCCCAGCTTTTCAATGAGGACTCTCCTTGTGTGGGGGGTGGGTGGCTGGCTGTATGGGAGATGGTTCCCCACCTCTGACCAATTTCAGAATTGTTTACCGCTGGAGCAAGTGCCGTGATAGGGTTTTCCTCTGTATAACTCGTGGGTTCAATTTTTTTTTTCTTTTTTGGTTCAAGTTAGATTTTATTCCTCTTTTATGTATTTATAAATATAAGCATGGAAATAATTCATTCCTATAAATACATCTGTGTGACGGGAAGAATTTTTTCTGTTTTATTTTTAAATTTTATTTTTTAAAATTTTGAAATTTTATTTATTTTTTATACAGCACGTTATTATTAGTTATGTATTTTATGCATATACATGTATACAGGTCAATCCCAAACTCCCAACTCATCCCACCACCACCACCCCATGGCTTCCCACACTTGGTGTCCATAGGTTTGTTCTCTACCTCTGTGTCTCTATTTCTTCCCTGCAAACCAGTTCATCTGTACCATTTTTAGGCTCCACATATATGCATTAATATACAATATTTGTTTTCCTCTTTCTGACTTACTTCATTCTGTATGACAGTCTCTCGATCCATCGATGTCTCTACAAATGACCCAGTTTCATTCCTTTTTATGGCCGAGTCATATTCCATTTTATATATGTACCACATCTTTATCCATTCATCTCTCTGTGGGCATTTAGGTTGCTTCCATTACCTGGCTATTGTAAATAGTGCTGCAACGAACATTGTGGTGAATGTGCCTTTTTGATTTACGGTTTTCTCTGGGTATATGCCCAGAAGTGGGATTGCTGGATCAGATGGTAATTCTATTTCTAGTTTTTTTAAGGAAACTCCATACTGTTCTCCATAGTGACTGTATCAATTTACATTCCCACCAATAGTGGAAGAGGGCTCCTTTTGTCCACACCCTCCCCAGAATTGGTTGTTTGTAGATTTTCTGATGATGCCGATTCTAACAGGTGTGAGGTGATACCTCATTGTAGTTTTGATTTGCATTTCTCTAATAATTAGTGCTGTTGAGCAGCTTTTCATGTGCGTCTTGGCCATCTCTGTGTCTCCTTTGAAGAAACGTCTCTTTAGATCTTCTGCCCATTTTTTTGGGGTTGTTTGTTTTTTTAATATTAAGCTGCATGAGCTGTTTATATATATTGGAGATTAAACCTCTGTCCATTGATTCGTCTGCAACGATTTTCGCCCATTCTGAGGGATGCCTTTTTCCATTCCCGAGTTTTTTAACAAAAAAGGAAAGAAAGGAAAAGAAGCAGAACACTAATGTGCGTAAAATATGCCTTTTGAAACGGTCGTTTTGAAATATGGACGTCCTTTGAATTTTTTGGTCGATATGTGACCCCAGGATTTGTTTTCAGGGCAGGTGTCATTTACAGGCCTGCAATGATTTTGAATATCAACTGACCATTAGCATTGGGATTAAAGCTGCTGTTGTGTGAAACGGCAACAAGGTGGCAGCAGTTCACCCTTACCAAATATGGTTACTAGGGCAAGAGAGCCTCAGTGGAAGTGGTGTTCTAGATTGGAGTTTAGAATGGAATGTGCCAGGAGAAAGCCCCTCACGTTTGTCTCACTATTTCTTCTTCGTGTTTTTAATTTAAGTTTTTATTTTTTATTACAGCAAGTGTGATTACAATGTTTGGCTTGTTGTAGGTGTGGAAGATGTGGTTCTTTTACACATATACAGATGACTGTTCTTCCTGGGATCCTTTTCCCATGTACGTTATGACAGAATGTTGAGTAGTCCTCTCTTGGTATTCTGTAGGTTTTTGGTGATTATATATGTCACCTGTGTTTGTATATGTCTGTTAACCCCGATATCGTAAAGAAACCAATCCTCACACCTTTCCATTGGTGAACCATAAGTTTGTTTAATGAATCTGTGATTGCCTTTCTCCGTGGAAATATCTGCCCAGGTATCCATTTTTAGGTAACACCTATAAGTGATATGATATGATATGTGTCTTTCACTTTCTGACTTACTACAAGTCACGTGATTACTTCTAGACTCATCTACGGTGCTGCAAATGGCATTGTGTCCTTTTTTCCCTTGGCTTCTCTTCTGCCTTAGCGGGGTCCATTTTCAACAATGTGATTCCCTGAGGGTTGTGGATTAGCTGACCTGGGCAGCCTTACCCTGCCAGCCCGCCCTCCCCATGTGTGCCTCGTTGAGGTCAATATAAACAGCGCTCCAGGCAGCAATAGCCCCTGAAGCTGTGCCTGACTCCATATTCTCTGCCCCGTCAGCAGTCTCGGGGCTGTGCTGGTGGGAGGGAGTGAGGGGCCACAGCTTTGTGGGTGGCCCGGTGTGAGTGGGGTTCTGCTGGCCTTTCTGCAGGAGTTGCCAGACTGCCGCCTGTAAAGAAGAGGATGTGTCACCCATACCTTCCGCTGGAATTTCTCTCCGGACAGAGGTGAGGAAGGAAAAAAGCAGTGGGGGCCGGGACAGGAGGGGTATCTCAGGCAGGGCAATGAAAAGCTTCTGGAAGAGCGCCAGGGTCCAGGACCACGCTGGCTGGCCTGCAGGCACCAAGTTGGCCTGCGTGCTGTCGCTAGTGTGGCTCCACGGTCCTTCCTCTAGGCTTTCAAGCCCTTGTACATATTCAGGTGTTTTACCGGGAAAGGGTGGGAACAGTTCAGCAGCAGCTGGCCTGGGGCTCAGCTCACGTTTACTCACAGATGCCTCGGCACGGTCCCCCAGCTTTGCAATGAGGACGCTCCTTGTGTGGGGGGTGGGTGGCTGGCTGTATGGGAGATGGTTCCCCACCTCTGACCAATTTCAGAATTGTTTACCGCTGGAGCAAGTGCCGTCATAGGGTTTCCTCTGTATAACTCGTGGGTTCAATTTTTTTTTTCTTTTTTGGTTCAAGTTAGATTTTATTCCTCTTTTATGTATTTATAGATATAAGCATGGAAATAATTCTTTCCTATAAATACATCTGTGTGATGGGAAGAATTTTTTCTGTTTTATTTTTAAATTTTATTTTTTTAAATTTTGAAATTTAATTTTATTTATTTTTTTTATACAGCACGTTATTATTAGTTATGTATTTTATGTATATACATGTATACAGGTCAATCCCAAACTCCCAACTCATCCCACCACCACCACCCCATGGCTTCCCACACTTGGTGTCCATACGTTTGTTCTCTACCTCTGTGTCTCTATTTCTTCCCTGCAAACCAGTTCATCTGTACCATTTTTAGGCTCCACATATATGCATTAATATACAATATTTGTTTTCCACTTTCTGACTTACTTCATTCTGTATGACAGTCTCTCGATCCATCGATGTCTCTACAAATAACACAGTTTCATTCCTTTTTATGGCCGAGTCATATTCCATTTTATATATGTACCACATCTTTATCCATTCATCTGTCTGTGGGCATTTAGGTTGCTTCCATTACCTGGCTATTGTAAATAGTGCTGCAACGAACATTGTGGTGAATGTGCCTTTTTGAAATACGGTTTTCTCTGGGTATATGCCCAGAAGTGGGATTGCTGGATCAGATGGTAATTCTATTTCTAGTTTTTTTAAGGAAACTCCATACTGTTCTCCATAGTGACTGTATCAATTTACATTCCCACCAATAGTGGAAGAGGGCTCCTTTTGTCCACACCCTCCCCAGAATTGGTTGTTTGTAGATTTTCTGATGATGCCGATTCTAACAGGTGTGAGGTGATACCTCATTGTAGTTTTGATTTGCATTTCTCTAATAATTAGTGCTGTTGAGCAGCTTTTCATGTGCGTCTTGGCCATCTCTGTGTCTCCTTTGAAGAAACGTCTCTTTAGATCTTCTGCCCATTTTTTTTTGGGTTGTTTGTTTTTTTAATATTAAGCTGCATGAGCTGTTTATATATATTGGAGATTAAACCTGTGTCCATTGATTCGTTTGCAACGATTTTCACCCATCCTGAGGGATGCCTTTTTCCATTCCCGTGTTTTTTAAAAAAAAAGGAAAGAAAGGAAAAGAAGCAGAACACTAATGTGCGTAAAATATGCCTTTTGAAACGGTCGTTTTGAAATATGGACGTCCTTTGAAATTTTTGGTCGATATGTGACCCCAGGATATGTTTTCAGGGCAGGTGTCATTTACAGGCCTGCAATGATTTTGAATATCAACTGACCATTAGCGTTGGGATTAAAGCTGCTGTTGTGTGAAACGGCCACAAGGTGGCAGCAGTTCACCCTTACCAAATCTGGTTACTAGGGCAAGAGAGCCTCAGTGGAAGTGGTGTTCTAGATTGGAGTTTAGAATGGAATGTACCAGGAGAAAGCCCCTCACGTTTGTCTCACTACTTCTTGTTCGTGTTTTTAATTTAAGTTTTTATTTTTTATTACAGCAAGTTTGATTACAATGTTTGGCTTGTTGTAGGTGTGGAAGATGTGGTTCTTTTACACATATACAGATGACTGTTCTTCTTGGGATCCTTTTTCCCATGTACGTTATGACAGAATGTTGAGTAGTCCTCTCTTGGTATTCTGTAGGTCTTTGGTGATTATATATGTCACCTGTGTTTGTATATGTCTGTTAACCCCGATATCGTAATGAAACCAATCCTCACACCTTTCCATTGGTGAACCATAAGTTTGTTTAATGAATCTGTGATTGCCCTTCTCCGTGGAAATATCTGCCCTGGTATCCATTTTTAGGTAACACCTATAAGTGATATGATATGATATGTGTCTTTCACTTTCTGACTTACTACAAGTCACGTGATTACTTCTAGACTCATCTACGGTGCTGCAAATGGCATTGTGTCCTTTTTTCCCTTGGCTTCTCTTCTGCCTTAGCGGGGTCCATTTTCAACAATGTGATTCCCTGAGGGTTGTGGATTAGCTGACCTGGGCAGCCTTACCCTGCCGGCCCGCCCTCCCCAGGTGTGCCTCGTTGAGGTCAATATAAACAGCGCTCCAGGCAGCAATAGCTCCTGAAGCTGTGCCTGACTCCATATTCTCTGCCCCGTCAGCAGTCTCGGGGCTGTGCTGGTGGGAGGTAGTGAGGGGCCACAGCTTTGTGGGTGGCCCGGTGTGAGTGGGGTTCTGCTGGCCTTTCTGCAGGAGTTGCCAGGCTGCCGCCTGTAAAGAAGAGGATGTGTCACCCATACCTTCCGCTGGAATTTCTCTCCGGACAGAGGTGAGGAAGGAAAAAAGCAGTGGGGGCCGGGACAGGAGGGGTATCTCAGGCAGGGCAATGGAAAGCTTTTGGAAGAGCGCCAGGGTCCAGGACCACGCTGGCTGGCCTGCAGGCACCAAGTTGGCCTGCGTGCTGTCGCTGGTGTGGCTCCACGGTCCTTCCTCTAGGCTTTCAAGCCCTTGTACATATTCAGGTGTTTTACCTGGAAAGGGTGGGAACAGTTCAGCAGCAGCTGGCCTGGGGCTCAGCTCACGTTTACTCACAGATGCCTCGGCACGGTCCCCCAGCTTTTCAATGAGGACGCTCCTTGTGTGGGGGGTGGGTGGCTGGCTGTATGGGAGATGGTTCCCCACCTCTGACCAATTTCAGAATTGTTTACCGCTGGAGCAAGTGCCGTGATAGGGTTTTCCTCTGTATAACTCGTGGGTTCACTTTTTTTTTCTTTTATGTTTCAAGTTAGATGTTATTCCTCTTTTATGTATTTATAAATATAAGCATGGAAATATTTCATTCCTATAAATACATCTGTGTGACGGGAAGAATTTTTTCTGTTTTATTTTTAAATTTTATTTTTTAAAATTTTGAAATTTAATTTTATTTATGTTTTTATACAGCACGTTATTATTAGTTATGTATTTTATGCATATACATGTATACAGGTCAATCCCAATCTCCCAACTCATCCCACCACCACCACCCCATGGCTTCCCACACTTGGTGTCCATACGTTTGTTCTCTACCTCTGTGTCTCTATTTCTTCCCTGCAAACCAGTTCATCTGTACCATTTTTAGGCTCCACATATATGCATTAATATACAATATTTGTTTTCCTCTTTCTGACTTACTTCATTCTGTATGACAGTCTCTCGATCCATCGATGTCTCTACAAATGACCCAGTTTCATTCCTTTTTATGGCCGAGTCATATTCCATTTTACATATGTACCACATCTTTATCCATTCATCTGTCTGTGGGCATTTAGGTTGCTTCCATTACCTGGCTATTGTAAATAGTGCTGCAACGAACATTGTGGTGAATGTGCCTTTTTGAAATACGGTTTTCTCTGGGTATATGCCCAGAAGTGGGATTGCTGGATCAGATGGTAATTCTATTTCTAGTTTTTTTAAGGAAACTCCATACTGTTCTCCATAGTGACTGTATCAATTTACATTCCCACCAATAGTGGAAGAGGGCTCCTTTTGTCCACACCCTCCCCAGAATTGGTTGTTTGTAGATTTTCTGATGATGCCGATTCTAACAGGTGTGAGGTGATACCTCATTGTAGTTTTGATTTGCATTTCTCTAATAATTAGTGCTGTTGAGCAGCTTTTCATGTGCGTCTTGGCCATCTCTGTGTCTCCTTTGAAGAAACGTCTCTTTAGATCTTCTGCCCATTTTTTTGGGTTGTTTGTTTTTTTAATATTAAGCTGCATGAGCTGTTTATATATATTGGTGATTAAACCGGTGTCCATTGATTCGTTTGCAACGATATTCACCCATCCTGAGGGATGCCTTTTTCCATTCCCGTTTTTTTAACAAAAAAGGAAAGAAAGGAAAAGAAGCAGAACACTAATGTGCGTAAAATATGCCTTTTGAAACGGTCGTTTTGAAATATGGACGTCCTTTGAATTTTTTGGTCGATATGTGACCCCAGGATTTGTTTTCAGGGCAGGTGTCATTTACAGGCCTGCAATGATTTTGAATATCAACTGACCATTAGCGTTGGGATTAAAGCTGCTGTTGTGTGAAACGGCCACAAGGTGGCAGCAGTTCACCCTTACCAAATCTGGTTACTAGGGCAAGAGAGCCTCAGTGGAAGTGGTGTTCTAGATTGGAGTTTAGAATGGAATGTACCAGGAGAAAGCCCCTCACGTTTGTCTCACTACTTCTTGTTCGTGTTTTTAATTTAAGTTTTTATTTTTTATTACAGCAAGTTTGATTACAATGTTTGGCTTGTTGTAGGTGTGGAAGATGTGGTTCTTTTACACATATACAGATGACTGTTCTTCTTGGGATCCTTTTCCCATGTACGTTATGACAGAATGTTGAGTAGTCCTCTCTTGGTATTCTGTAGGTCTTTGGTGATTATATATGTCACCTGTGTTTGTATATGTCTGTTAACCCCGATATCGTAATGAAACCTATCCTCACACCTTTCCATTGGTGAACCATAAGTTTGTTTAATGAATCTGTGATTGCCCTTCTCCGTGGAAATATCTGCCCTGGTATCCATTTTTAGGTAACACCTATAAGTGATATGATATGATATGTGTCTTTCACTTTCTGACTTACTACAAGTCACGTGATTACTTCTAGACTCATCTACGGTGCTGCAAATGGCATTGTGTCCTTTTTTCCCTTGGCTTCTCTTCTGCCTTAGCGGGGTCCATTTTCAACAATGTGATTCCCTGAGGGTTGTGGATTAGCTGACCTGGGCTGCCTTACCCTGCCGGCCCGCCCTCCCCAGGTGTGCCTCGTTGAGATCAATATAAACAGAGCTCCAGGCAGCAATAGCCCCTGAAGCTGTGCCTGACTCCATATTCTCTGCCCCATCAGCAGTCTCGGGGCTGTGCTGGTGGGAGGGAGTGAGGGGCCACAGCTTTGTGGGTGGCCCGGTGTGAGAGGGGTTCTGCTGGCCTTTCTGCAGGAGTTGCCAGGCTGCCGCCTGTAAAGAAGAGGATGTGTCACCCATACCTTCCGCTGGAATTTCTCTCCGGACAGAGGTGAGGAAGGAAAATAGCAGTGGGGTCCGGGACAGGAGGGGTATCTCAGGCAGGGCAATGGAAAGCTTCTGGAAGAGCGCCCGGGGCAAGGACCACGCTGGCTGGCCTGCAGGCACCAAGTTGGCCTGCGTGCTGTCGCTGGTGTGGCTCCATGGTCCTTCCTCTAGGCTTTCAAGCCCTTGTACATATTCAGGTGTTTTACCGGGCAAGGGTGGGAACAGATCAGAAGCAGCTGGCCTGGGGCTCAGCTCACGTTTACTCACAGATGCCTCGGCACGGTCCCCCAGCTTTTCAATGAGGATGCTCCTTGTGTGGGGGGTGGGTGGCTGGCTGTATGGGAGATGGTTCCCCACCTCTGACCAATTTCAGAATTGTTTACCGCTGGAGCAAGTGCCGTGATAGGGTTTTCCTCTGTATAACTCGTGGGTTCACTTTTTTTTACTTTTTTGGTTCAAGTTAGATTTTATTCCTCTTTTATGTATTTATAAATATAAGCATGGAAATATTTCATTCCTATAAATACATCTGTGACGGGAAGAACTTTTTTCTGTTTTATTTTTAAATTTTATTTTTTAAAATTTTGAAATTATATTTATTTTTTTATACAGCACGTTATTATTAGTTATGTATTTTATGCATATACATGTATACAGGTCAATCCCAAACTCCCAACTCATCCCACCACCACCACCCCATGGCTTCCCACACTTGGTGACCATACGTTTGTTCTCTACCTCTGTGTCTCTATTTCTTCCCTGCAAACCAGTTCATCTGTACCATTTTTAGGCTCCACATATATGCATTAATATACAATATTTGTTTTCCTCTTTCTGACTTACTTCATTCTGTATGACAGTCTCTCGATCCATCGATGTCTCTACAAATGACCCAGTTTCATTCCTTTTTATGGCCGAGTCATATTCCATTTTATATATGTACCACATCTTTATCCATTCATCTGTCTGTGGGCATTTAGGTTGCTTCCATTACCTGGCTATTGTAAATAGTGCTGCAACGAACATTGTGGTGAATGTGCCTTTTTGAAATACGGTTTTCTCTGGGTATATGCCCAGAAGTGGGATTGCTGGATCAGATGGTAATTCTATTTCTAGTTTTTTTAAGGAAACTCCATACTGTTCTCCATAGTGACTGTATCAATTTACATTCCCACCAATAGTGGAAGAGGGCTCCTTTTGTCCACACCCTCCCCAGAATTGGTTGTTTGTAGATTTTCTGATGATGCCGATTCTAACAGGTGTGAGGTGATACCTCATTGTAGTTTTGATTTGCATTTCTCTAATAATTAGTGCTGTTGAGCAGCTTTTCATGTGCGTCTTGGCCATCTCTGTGTCTCCTTTGAAGAAACGTCTCTTTAGATCTTCTGCCCATTTTTTTTTGGGTTGTTTGTTTTTTTAATATTAAGCTGCATGAGCTGTTTATATATATTGGAGATTAAACCTGTGTCCATTGATTCGTTTGCAACGATTTTCACCCATCCTGAGGGATGCCTTTTTTCATTCCTGTTTTTTTTAACAAAAAAGGAAAGAAAGGAAAAGAAGCAGAACACTAATGTGCGTAAAATATGCCTTTTGAAACGGTCGTTTTGAAATATGGACGTCCTTTGAATTTTTTGGTCGATATGTGACCCCAGGATTTGTTTTCAGGGCAGGTGTCATTTACAGGCCTGCAATGATTTTGAATATCAACTGACCATTAGCGTTGGGATTAAAGCTGCTGTTGTGTGAAACGGCCACAAGGTGGCAGCAGTTCACCCTTACCAAATCTGGTTACTAGGGCAAGAGAGCCTCAGTGGAAGTGGTGTTCTAGATTGGAGTTTAGAATGGAATGTACCAGGAGAAAGCCCCTCACGTTTGTCTCACTACTTCTTGTTCGTAGTTTTAATTTAAGTTTTTATTTTTTATTACAGCAAGTTTGATTACAATGTTTGGCTTGTTGTAGGTGTGGAAGATGTGGTTCTTTTACACATATACAGATGACTGTTCTTCTTGGGATCCTTTTCCCATGTACGTTATGACAGAATGTTGAGTAGTCCTCTCTTGGTATTCTGTAGGTCTTTGGTGATTATATATGTCACCTGTGTTTGTATATGTCTGTTAACCCCGATATCGTAATGAAACCTATCCTCACACCTTTCCATTGGTGAACCATAAGTTTGTTTAATGAATCTGTGATTGCCCTTCTCCGTGGAAATATCTGCCCTGGTATCCATTTTTAGGTAACACCTATAAGTGATATGATATGATATGTGTCTTTCACTTTCTGACTTACTACAAGTCACGTGATTACTTCTAGACTCATCTACGGTGCTGCAAATGGCATTGTGTCCTTTTTTCCCTTGGCTTCTCTTCTGCCTTAGCGGGGTCCATTTTCAACAATGTGATTCCCTGAGGGTTGTGGATTAGCTGACCTGGGCTGCCTTACCCTGCCGGCCCGCCCTCCCCAGGTGTGCCTCGTTGAGGTCAATATAAACAGAGCCCCAGGCAGCAATAGCCCCTGAAGCTGTGCCTGACTCCATATTCTCTGCCCCGTCAGCAGTCTCGGGGCTGTGCTGGTGGGAGGGAGTGAGGGGCCACAGCTTTGTGGGTGGCCCGGTGTGAGAGGGGTTCTGCTGGCCTTTCTGCAGGAGTTGCCAGGCTGCCGCCTGTAAAGAAGAGGATGTGTCACCCATACCTTCCGCTGGAATTTCTCTCCGGACAGAGGTGAGGAAGGAAAAAAGCAGTGGGGTCCGGGACAGGAGGGGTATCTCAGGCAGGGCAATGGAAAGCTTCTGGAAGAGCACCCGGGTCCAGGACAACGCTGGCTGGCCTGCAGGCACCAAGTTGGCCTGCGTGCTGTCGCTGGTGTGGCTCCACGGTCCTTCCTCTAGGCTTTCAAGCCCTTGTACATATTCAGTTGTTTTACCTGGAAAGGGTGGGAACAGATCAGAAGCAGCTGGCCTGGGGCTCAGCTCACGTTTACTCACAGATGCCTCGGCACGGTCCCCCAGCTTTTCAATGAGGACTCTCCTTGTGTGGGGGGTGGGTGGCTGGCTGTATGGGAGATGGTTCCCCACCTCTGACCAATTTCAGAATTGTTTACCGCTGGAGCAAGTGCCGTGATAGGGTTTTCCTCTGTATAACTCGTGGGTTCAATTTTTTTTTTCTTTTTTGGTTCAAGTTAGATTTTATTCCTCTTTTATGTATTTATAAATATAAGCATGGAAATAATTCATTCCTATAAATACATCTGTGTGACGGGAAGAATTTTTTCTGTTTTATTTTTAAATTTTATTTTTTAAAATTTTGAAATTTAATTTTATTTATGTTTTTATACAGCACGTTATTATTAGTTATGTATTTTATGCATATACATGTATACAGGTCAATCCCAATCTCCCAACTCATCCCACCACCACCACCCCATGGCTTCCCACACTTGGTGTCCATACGTTTGTTCTCTATCTCTGTGTCTCTATTTCTTCCCTGCAAACCAGTTCATCTGTACCATTTTTAGGCTCCACATATATGCATTAATATACAATATTTGTTTTCCTCTTTCTGACTTACTTCATTCTGTATGACAGTCTCTCGATCCATCGATGTCTCTACAAATGACCCAGTTTCATTCCTTTTTATGGCCGAGTCATATTCCATTTTATATATGTACCACATCTTTATCCATTCATCTGTCTGTGGGCATTTAGGTTGCTTCCATTACCTGGCTATTGTAAATAGTGCTGCAACGAACATTGTGGTGAATGTGCCTTTTTGATTTATGGTTTTCTCTGGGTATATGCCCAGAAGTGGGATTGCTGGATCAGATGGTAATTCTATTTCTAGATTTTTAAAGGAAACTCCATACTGTTCTCCATAGTGACTGTATCAATTTACATTCCCACCAATAGTGGAAGAGGGCTCCTTTTGTCCACACCCTCCCCAGAATTGGTTGTTTGTAGATTTTCTGATGATGCCGATTCTAACAGGTGTGAGGTGATACCTCATTGTAGTTTTGATTTGCATTTCTCTAATAATTAGTGCTGTTGAGCAGCTTTTCATGTGCGTCTTGGCCATCTCTGTGTCTCCTTTGAAGAAACGTCTCTTTAGATCTTCTGCCCATTTTTTTGGGTTGTTTGTTTTTTTAATATTAAGCTGCATGAGCTGTTTATATATATTGGTGATTAAACCGGTGTCCATTGATTCGTTTGCAACGATATTCACCCATCCTGAGGGATGCCTTTTTCCATTCCCGTTTTTTTAACAAAAAAGGAAAGAAAGGAAAAGAAGCAGAACACTAATGTGCGTAAAATATGCCTTTTGAAACGGTCGTTTTGAAATATGGACGTCCTTTGAATTTTTTGGTCGATATGTGACCCCAGGATTTGTTTTCAGGGTAGGTGTCATTTACAGGCCTGCAATGATTTTGAATATCAACTGACCATTAGCGTTGGGATTAAAGCTGCTGTTGTGTGAAACGGCCACAAGGTGGCAGCAGTTCACCCTTACCAAATCTGGTTACTAGGGCAAGAGAGCCTCAGTGGAAGTGGTGTTCTAGATTGGAGTTTAGAATGGAATGTACCAGGAGAAAGCCCCTCACGTTTGTCTCACTACTTCTTGTTCGTGTTTTTAATTTAAGTTTTTATTTTTTATTACAGCAAGTTTGATTACAATGTTTGGCTTGTTGTAGGTGTGGAAGATGTGGTTCTTTTACACATATACAGATGACTGTTCTTCTTGGGATCCTTTTCCCATGTACGTTATGACAGAATGTTGAGTAGTCCTCTCTTGGTATTCTGTAGGTCTTTGGTGATTATATATGTCACCTGTGTTTGTATATGTCTGTTAACCCCGATATCGTAATGAAACCTATCCTCACACCTTTCCATTGGTGAACCATAAGTTTGTTTAATGAATCTGTGATTGCCCTTCTCCGTGGAAATATCTGCCCTGGTATCCATTTTTAGGTAACACCTATAAGTGATATGATATGATATGTGTCTTTCACTTTCTGACTTACTACAAGTCACGTGATTACTTCTAGACTCATCTACGGTGCTGCAAATGGCATTGTGTCCTTTTTTCCCTTGGCTTCTCTTCTGCCTTAGCGGGGTCCATTTTCAACAATGTGATTCCCTGAGGGTTGTGGATTAGCTGACCTGGGCTGCCTTACCCTGCCGGCCCGCCCTCCCCAGGTGTGCCTCGTTGAGATCAATATAAACAGAGCTCCAGGCAGCAATAGCCCCTGAAGCTGTGCCTGACACCATATTCTCTGCCCCATCAGCAGTCTCGGGGCTGTGCTGGTGGGAGGGAGTGAGGGGCCACAGCTTTGTGGGTGGCCCGGTGTGAGAGGGGTTCTGCTGGCCTTTCTGCAGGAGTTGCCAGGCTGCCGCCTGTAAAGAAGAGGATGTGTCACCCATACCTTCCGCTGGAATTTCTCTCCGGACAGAGGTGAGGAAGGAAAATAGCAGTGGGGTCCGGGACAGGAGGGGTATCTCAGGCAGGGCAATGGAAAGCTTCTGGAAGAGCGCCCGGGGCAAGGACCACGCTGGCTGGCCTGCAGGCACCAAGTTGGCCTGCGTGCTGTCGCTGGTGTGGCTCCATGGTCCTTCCTCTAGGCTTTCAAGCCCTTGTACATATTCAGGTGTTTTACCGGGCAAGGGTGGGAACAGATCAGAAGCAGCTGGCCTGGGGCTCAGCTCACGTTTACTCACAGATGCCTCGGCACGGTCCCCCAGCTTTTCAATGAGGATGCTCCTTGCGTGGGGGGTGGGTGGCTGGCTGTATGGGAGATGGTTCCCCACCTCTGACCAATTTCAGAATTGTTTACCGCTGGAGCAAGTGCCGTGATAGGGTTTTCCTCTGTATAACTCGTGGGCTCACTTTTTTTTACTTTTTTGGTTCAAGTTAGATTTTATTCCTCTTTTATGTATTTATAAATATAAGCATGGAAATATTTCATTCCTATAAATACATCTGTGTGACGGGAAGAACTTTTTTCTGTTTTATTTTTAAATTTTATTTTTTAAAATTTTGAAATTATATTTATTTTTTTATACAGCACGTTATTATTAGTTATGTATTTTATGCATATACATGTATACAGGTCAATCCCAAACTCCCAACTCATCCCACCACCACCACCCCATGGCTTCCCACACTTGGTGTCCATACGTTTGTTCTCTACCTCTGTGTCTCTATTTCTTCCCTGCAAACCAGTTCATCTGTACCATTTTTAGGCTCCACATATATGCATTAATATACAATATTTGTTTTCCTCTTTCTGACTTACTTCATTCTGTATGACAGTCTCTCGATCCATCGATGTCTCTACAAATGACCCAGTTTCATTCCTTTTTATGGCCGAGTCATATTCCATTTTATATATGTACCACATCTTTATCCATTCATCTGTCTGTGGGCATTTAGGTTGCTTCCATTACCTGGCTATTGTAAATAGTGCTGCAACGAACATTGTGGTGAATGTGCCTTTTTGAAATACGGTTTTCTCTGGGTATATGCCCAGAAGTGGGATTGCTGGATCAGATGGTAATTCTATTTCTAGTTTTTTTAAGGAAACTCCATACTGTTCTCCATAGTGACTGTATCAATTTACATTCCCACCAATAGTGGAAGAGGGCTCCTTTTGTCCACACCCTCCCCAGAATTGGTTGTTTGTAGATTTTCTGATGATGCCGATTCTAACAGGTGTGAGGTGATACCTCATTGTAGTTTTGATTTGCATTTCTCTAATAATTAGTGCTGTTGAGCAGCTTTTCATGTGCGTCTTGGCCATCTCTGTGTCTCCTTTGAAGAAACGTCTCTTTAGATCTTCTGCCCATTTTTTTTTGGGTTGTTTGTTTTTTTAATATTAAGCTGCATGAGCTGTTTATATATATTGGAGATTAAACCTGTGTCCATTGATTCGTTTGCAACGATTTTCACCCATCCTGAGGGATGCCTTTTTTCATTCCTGTTTTTTTTAACAAAAAAGGAAAGAAAGGAAAAGAAGCAGAACACTAATGTGCGTAAAATATGCCTTTTGAAACGGTCGTTTTGAAATATGGACGTCCTTTGAAATTTTTGGTCGATATGTGACCCCAGGATTTGTTTTCAGAGCAGGTGTCATTTACAGGCCTGCAATGATTTTGAATATCAACTGACCATTAGCGTTGGGATTAAAGCTGCTGTTGTGTGAAACGGCCACAAGGTGGCAGCAGTTCACCCTTACCAAATCTGGTTACTAGGGCAAGAGAGCCTCAGTGGAAGTGGTGTTCTAGATTGGAGTTTAGAATGGAATGTACCAGGAGAAAGCCCCTCACGTTTGTCTCACTACTTCTTGTTCGTGGTTTTAATTTAAGTTTTTATTTTTTATTACAGCAAGTTTGATTACAATGTTTGGCTTGTTGTAGGTGTGGAAGATGTGGTTCTTTTACACATATACAGATGACTGTTCTTCTTGGGATCCTTTTCCCATGTACGTTATGACAGAATGTTGAGTAGTCCTCTCTTGGTATTCTGTAGGTCTTTGGTGATTATATATGTCACCTGTGTTTGTATATGTCTGTTAACCCCGATATCGTAATGAAACCTATCCTCACACCTTTCCATTGGTGAACCATAAGTTTGTTTAATGAATCTGTGATTGCCCTTCTCCGTGGAAATATCTGCCCTGGTATCCATTTTTAGGTAACACCTATAAGTGATATGATATGATATGTGTCTTTCACTTTCTGACTTACTACAAGTCACGTGATTACTTCTAGACTCATCTACGGTGCTGCAAATGGCATTGTGTCCTTTTTTCCCTTGGCTTCTCTTCTGCCTTAGCGGGGTCCATTTTCAACAATGTGATTCCCTGAGGGTTGTGGATTAGCTGACCTGGGCTGCCTTACCCTGCCGGCCCGCCCTCCCCAGGTGTGCCTCGTTGAGATCAATATAAACAGAGCCCCAGGCAGCAATAGCCCCTGAAGCTGTGCCTGACTCCATATTCTCTGCCCCGTCAGCAGTCCCGGGGCTGTGCTGGTGGGAGGGAGTGAGGGGCCACAGCTTTGTGGGTGGCCCGGTGTGAGAGGGGTTCTGCTGGCCTTTCTGCAGGAGTTGCCAGGCTGCCGCCTGTAAAGAAGAGGATGTGTCACCCATACCTTCCGCTGGAATTTCTCTCCGGACAGAGGTGAGGAAGGAAAAAAGCAGTGGGGTCCGGGACAGGAGGGGTATCTCAGGCAGGGCAATGGAAAGCTTCTGGAAGAGCACCCGGGGCCAGGACATCGCTGGCTGGCCTGCAGGCACCAAGTTGGCCTGCGTGCTGTCGCTGGTGTGGCTCCACGGTCCTTCCTCTAGGCTTTCAAGCCCTTGTACATATTCAGTTGTTTTACCTGGAAAGGGTGGGAACAGATCAGAAGCAGCTGGCCTGGGGCTCAGCTCACGTTTACTCACAGATGCCTCGGCACGGTCCCCCAGCTTTTCAATGAGGACTCTCCTTGTGTGGGGGGTGGGTGGCTGGCTGTATGGGAGATGGTTCCCCACCTCTGACCAATTTCAGAATTGTTTACCGCTGGAGCAAGTGCCGTGATAGGGTTTTCCTCTGTATAACTCGTGGGTTCAATTTTTTTTTCTTTTTTGGTTCAAGTTAGATTTTATTCCTCTTTTATGTATTTATAAATATAAGCATGGAAATAATTCATTCCTATAAATACATCTGTGTGACGGGAAGAATTTTTTCTGTTTTATTTTTAAATTTTATTTTTTAAAATTTTGAAATTTAATTTTATTTATGTTTTTATACAGCACGTTATTATTAGTTATGTATTTTATGCATATACATGTATACAGGTCAATCCCAATCTCCCAACTCATCCCACCACCACCACCCCATGGCTTCCCACACTTGGTGTCCATACGTTTGTTCTCTACCTCTGTGTCTCTATTTCTTCCCTGCAAACCAGTTCATCTGTACCATTTTTAGGCTCCACATATATGCATTAATATACAATATTTGTTTTCCTCTTTCTGACTTACTTCATTCTGTATGACAGTCTCTCGATCCATCGATGTCTCTACAAATGACCCAGTTTCATTCCTTTTTATGGCCGAGTCATATTCCATTTTATATATGTACCACATCTTTATCCATTCATCTGTCTGTGGGCATTTAGGTTGCTTCCATTACCTGGCTATTGTAAATAGTGCTGCAACGAACATTGTGGTGAATGTGCCTTTTTGATTTATGGTTTTCTCTGGGTATATGCCCAGAAGTGGGATTGCTGGATCAGATGGTAATTCTATTTCTAGATTTTTAAAGGAAACTCCATACTGTTCTCCATAGTGACTGTATCAATTTACATTCCCACCAATAGTGGAAGAGGGCTCCTTTTGTCCACACCCTCCCCAGAATTGGTTGTTTGTAGATTTTCTGATGATGCCGATTCTAACAGGTGTGAGGTGATACCTCATTGTAGTTTTGATTTGCATTTCTCTAATAATTAGTGCTGTTGAGCAGCTTTTCATGTGCGTCTTGGCCATCTCTGTGTCTCCTTTGAAGAAACGTCTCTTTAGATCTTCTGCCCATTTTTTTGGGGTTGTTTGTTTTTTTAATATTAAGCTGCATGAGCTGTTTATATATATTGGAGATTAAACCTGTGTCCATTGATTCGTTTGCAACGATTTTCACCCATCCTGAGGGATGCCTTTTTCCATTCCCGTGTTTTTTAACAAAAAAGGAAAGAAAGGAAAAGAAGCAGAACACTAATGTGCGTAAAATATGCCTTTTGAAACGGTCGTTTTGAAATATGGACGTCCTTTGAAATTTTTGGTCGATATGTGACCCCAGGATTTGTTTTCAGGGCAGGTGTCATTTACAGGCCTGCAATGATTTTGAATATCAACTGACCATTAGCGTTGGGATTAAAGCTGCTGTTGTGTGAAACGGCCACAAGGTGGCAGCAGTTCACCCTTACCAAATCTGGTTACTAGGGCAAGAGAGCCTCAGTGGAAGTGGTGTTCTAGATTGGAGTTTAGAATGGAATGTACCAGGAGAAAGCCCCTCACGTTTGTCTCACTACTTCTTGTTCGTGTTTTTAATTTAAGTTTTTATTTTTTATTACAGCAAGTTTGATTACAATGTTTGGCTTGTTGTAGGTGTGGAAGATGTGGTTCTTTTACACATATACAGATGACTGTTCTTCTTGGGATCCTTTTCCCATGTACGTTATGACAGAATGTTGAGTAGTCCTCTCTTGGTATTCTGTAGGTCTTTGGTGATTATATATGTCACCTGTGTTTGTATATGTCTGTTAACCCCGATATCGTAATGAAACCTATCCTCACACCTTTCCATTGGTGAACCATAAGTTTGTTTAATGAATCTGTGATTGCCCTTCTCCGTGGAAATATCTGCCCTGGTATCCATTTTTAGGTAACACCTATAAGTGATATGATATGATATGTGTCTTTCACTTTCTGACTTACTACAAGTCACGTGATTACTTCTAGACTCATCTACGGTGCTGCAAATGGCATTGTGTCCTTTTTTCCCTTGGCTTCTCTTCTGCCTTAGCGGGGTCCATTTTCAACAATGTGATTCCCTGAGGGTTGTGGATTAGCTGACCTGGGCTGCCTTACCCTGCCGGCCCGCCCTCCCCAGGTGTGCCTCGTTGAGATCAATATAAACAGAGCTCCAGGCAGCAATAGCCCCTGAAGCTGTGCCTGACTCCATATTCTCTGCGCTGTCAGCAGTCTCGGGGCTGTGCTGGTGGGAGGGAGTGAGGGGCCACAGCTTTGTGGGTGGCCCGGTGTGAGTGGGGTTCTGCTGGCCTTTCTGCAGGAGTTGCCAGGCTGCCGCCTGTAAAGAAGAGGATGTGTCACCCATACCTTCCGCTGGAATTTCTCTCCGGACAGAGGTGAGGAAGGAAAATAGCAGTGGGGTCCGGGACAGGAGGGGTATCTCAGGCAGGGCAATGGAAAGCTTCTGGAAGAGCGCCCGGGGCCAGGACCACGCTGGCTGGCCTGCAGGCACCAAGTTGGCCTGCGTGCTGTCGCTGGTGTGGCTCCATGGTCCTTCCTCTAGGCTTTCAAGCCCTTGTACATATTCAGGTGTTTTACCGGGAAAGGGTGGGAACAGATCAGAAGCAGCTGGCCTGGGGCTCAGCTCACGTTTACTCACAGATGCCTCGGCACGGTCCCCCAGCTTTTCAATGAGGACGCTCCTTGTGTGGGGGGTGGGTGGCTGGCTGTATGGGAGATGGTTCCCCACCTCTGACCAATTTCAGAATTGTTTACCACTGGAGCATGTGCCGTGATAGGGTTTTCCTCTGTATAACTCGTGGGTTCAATTTTTTTTTCTTTTTTGGTTCAAGTTAGATTTTATTCCTCTTTTATGTATTTATAAATATAAGCATGGAAATAATTCATTCCTATAAATACATCTGTGTGACGGGAAGAATTTTTTCTGTTTTATTTTTAAATTTTATTTTTTAAAATTTTGAAATTTAATTTTATTTATGTTTTTATACAGCACGTTATTATTAGTTATGTATTTTATGCATATACATGTATACAGGTCAATCCCAATCTCCCAACTCATCCCACCACCACCACCCCATGGCTTCCCACACTTGGTGTCCATACGTTTGTTCTCTACCTCTGTGTCTCTATTTCTTCCCTGCAAACCAGTTCATCTGTACCATTTTTAGGCTCCACATATATGCATTAATATACAATATTTGTTTTCCTCTTTCTGACTTACTTCATTCTGTATGACAGTCTCTCGATCCATCGATGTCTCTACAAATGACCCAGTTTCATTCCTTTTTATGGCCGAGTCATATTCCATTTTATATATGTACCACATCTTTATCCATTCATCTGTCTGTGGGCATTTAGGTTGCTTCCATTACCTGGCTATTGTAAATAGTGCTGCAACGAACATTGTGGTGAATGTGCCTTTTTGAAATACGGTTTTCTCTGGGTATATGCCCAGAAGTGGGATTGCTGGATCAGATGGTAATTCTATTTCTAGATTTTTAAAGGAAACTCCATACTGTTCTCCATAGTGACTGTATCAATTTACATTCCCACCAATAGTGGAAGAGGGCTCCTTTTGTCCACACCCTCCCCAGAATTGGTTGTTTGTAGATTTTCTGATGATGCCGATTCTAACAGGTGTGAGGTGATACCTCATTGTAGTTTTGATTTGCATTTCTCTAATAATTAGTGCTGTTGAGCAGCTTTTCATGTGCGTCTTGGCCATCTCTGTGTCTCCTTTGAAGAAACGTCTCTTTAGATCTTCTGCCCATTTTTTTTGGGTTGTTTGTTTTTTTAATATTAAGCTGCATGAGCTGTTTATATATATTGGAGATTAAACCTGTGTCCATTGATTCGTTTGCAACGATTTTCACCCATCCTGAGGGATGCCTTTTTCCATTCCCGTGTTTTTTAACAAAAAAGGAAAGAAAGGAAAAG
This sequence comes from Mesoplodon mirus, assembly GCF_964341445.2. Taxonomy (NCBI): domain Eukaryota; kingdom Metazoa; phylum Chordata; class Mammalia; order Artiodactyla; family Ziphiidae; genus Mesoplodon; species Mesoplodon mirus. The sequence continues at coordinate 2,579,716 of NW_028295782.1, forward strand.
AAGCAGAACACTAATGTGCGTAAAATATGCCTTTTGAAACGGTCGTTTTGAAATATGGACGTCCTTTGAAATTTTTGGTCGATATGTGACCCCAGGATTTGTTTTCAGGGCAGGTGTCATTTACAGGCCTGCAATGATTTTGAATATCAACTGACCATTAGCGCTGGGATTAAAGCTGCTGTTGTGTGAAACGGCCACAAGGTGGCAGCAGTTCACCCTTACCAAATCTGGTTACTAGGGCAAGAGAGCCTCAGTGGAAGTGGTGTTCTAGATTGGAGTTTAGAATGGAATGTACCAGGAGAAAGCCCCTCACGTTTGTCTCACTACTTCTTGTTCGTGTTTTTAATTTAAGTTTTTATTTTTTATTACAGCAAGTTTGATTACAATGTTTGGCTTGTTGTAGGTGTGGAAGATGTGGTTCTTTTACACATATACAGATGACTGTTCTTCTTGGGATCCTTTTCCCATGTACGTTATGACAGAATGTTGAGTAGTCCTCTCTTGGTATTCTGTAGGTCTTTGGTGATTATATATGTCACCTGTGTTTGTATATGTCTGTTAACCCCGATATCGTAATGAAACCTATCCTCACACCTTTCCATTGGTGAACCATAAGTTTGTTTAATGAATCTGTGATTGCCCTTCTCCGTGGAAATATCTGCCCTGGTATCCATTTTTAGGTAACACCTATAAGTGATATGATATGATATGTGTCTTTCACTTTCTGACTTACTACAAGTCACGTGATTACTTCTAGACTCATCTACGGTGCTGCAAATGGCATTGTGTCCTTTTTTCCCTTGGCTTCTCTTCTGCCTTAGCGGGGTCCATTTTCAACAATGTGATTCCCTGAGGGTTGTGGATTAGCTGACCTGGGCTGCCTTACCCTGCCGGCCCGCCCTCCCCAGGTGTGCCTCGTTGAGATCAATAAAAACAGAGCCCCAGGCAGCAATAGCCCCTGAAGCTGTGCCTGACTCCATATTCTCTGCCCCGTCAGCAGTCCCGGGGCTGTGCTGGTGGGAGGGAGTGAGGGGCCACAGCTTTGTGGGTGGCCCGGTGTGAGTGGGGTTCTGCTGGCCTTTCTGCAGGAGTTGCCAGGCTGCCGCCTGTAAAGAAGAGGATGTGTCACCCATACCTTCCGCTGGAATTTCTCTCCGGACAGAGGTGAGGAAGGAAAAAAGCAGTGGGGTCCGGGACAGGAGGGGTATCTCAGGCAGGGCAATGGAAAGCTTCTGGAAGAGCACCCGGGGCCAGGACATCGCTGGCTGGCCTGCAGGCACCAAGTTGGCCTGCGTGCTGTCGCTGGTGTGGCTCCACGGTCCTTCCTCTAGGCTTTCAAGCCCTTGTACATATTCAGTTGTTTTACCTGGAAAGGGTGGGAACAGATCAGAAGCAGCTGGCCTGGGGCTCAGCTCACGTTTACTCACAGATGCCTCGGCACGGTCCCCCAGCTTTTCAATGAGGACTCTCCTTGTGTGGGGGGTGGGTGGCTGGCTGTATGGGAGATGGTTCCCCACCTCTGACCAATTTCAGAATTGTTTACCGCTGGAGCAAGTGCCGTGATAGGGTTTTCCTCTGTATAACTCGTGGGTTCAATTTTTTTTTCTTTTTTGGTTCAAGTTAGATTTTATTCCTCTTTTATGTATTTATAAATATAAGCATGGAAATAATTCATTCCTATAAATACATCTGTGTGACGGGAAGAATTTTTTCTGTTTTATTTTTAAATTTTATTTTTTAAAATTTTGAAATTTAATTTTATTTATGTTTTTATACAGCACGTTATTATTAGTTATGTATTTTATGCATATACATGTATACAGGTCAATCCCAATCTCCCAACTCATCCCACCACCACCACCCCATGGCTTCCCACACTTGGTGTCCATACGTTTGTTCTCTACCTCTGTGTCTCTATTTCTTCCCTGCAAACCAGTTCATCTGTACCATTTTTAGGCTCCACATATATGCATTAATATACAATATTTGTTTTCCTCTTTCTGACTTACTTCATTCTGTATGACAGTCTCTCGATCCATCGATGTCTCTACAAATGACCCAGTTTCATTCCTTTTTATGGCCGAGTCATATTCCATTTTATATATGTACCACATCTTTATCCATTCATCTGTCTGTGGGCATTTAGGTTGCTTCCATTACCTGGCTATTGTAAAGAGTGCTGCAACGAACATTGTGGTGAATGTGCCTTTTTGAAATACGGTTTTCTCTGGGTATATGCCCAGAAGTGGGATTGCTGGATCAGATGGTAATTCTATTTCTAGTTTTTTTAAGGAAACTCCATACTGTTCTCCATAGTGACTGTATCAATTTACATTCCCACCAATAGTGGAAGAGGGCTCCTTTTGTCCACACCCTCCCCAGAATTGGTTGTTTGTAGATTTTCTGATGATGCCGATTCTAACAGGTGTGAGGTGATACCTCATTGTAGTTTTGATTTGCATTTCTCTAATAATTAGTGCTGTTGAGCAGCTTTTCATGTGCGTCTTGGCCATCTCTGTGTCTCCTTTGAAGAAACGTCTCTTTAGATCTTCTGCCCATTTTTTTTGGGTTGTTTGTTTTTTTAATATTAAGCTGCATGAGCTGTTTATATATATTGGAGATTAAACCTGTGTCCATTGATTCGTTTGCAACGATTTTCACCCATCCTGAGGGATGCCTTTTTCCATTCCCGTGTTTTTTAACAAAAAAGGAAAGAAAGGAAAAGAAGCAGAACACTAATGTGCGTAAAATATGCCTTTTGAAACGGTCGTTTTGAAATATGGACGTCCTTTGAAATTTTTGGTCGATATGTGACCCCAGGATTTGTTTTCAGGGCAGGTGTCATTTACAGGCCTGCAATGATTTTGAATATCAACTGACCATTAGCGTTGGGATTAAAGCTGCTGTTGTGTGAAACGGCCACAAGGTGGCAGCAGTTCACCCTTACCAAATCTGGTTACTAGGGCAAGAGAGCCTCAGTGGAAGTGGTGTTCTAGATTGGAGTTTAGAATGGAATGTACCAGGAGAAAGCCCCTCACGTTTGTCTCACTACTTCTTGTTCGTGTTTTTAATTTAAGTTTTTATTTTTTATTACAGCAAGTTTGATTACAATGTTTGGCTTGTTGTAGGTGTGGAAGATGTGGTTCTTTTACACATATACAGATGACTGTTCTTCTTGGGATCCTTTTCCCATGTACGTTATGACAGAATGTTGAGTAGTCCTCTCTTGGTATTCTGTAGGTCTTTGGTGATTATATATGTCACCTGTGTTTGTATATGTCTGTTAACCCCGATATCGTAATGAAACCTATCCTCACACCTTTCCATTGGTGAACCATAAGTTTGTTTAATGAATCTGTGATTGCCCTTCTCCGTGGAAATATCTGCCCTGGTATCCATTTTTAGGTAACACCTATAAGTGATATGATATGATATGTGTCTTTCACTTTCTGACTTACTACAAGTCACGTGATTACTTCTAGACTCATCTACGGTGCTGCAAATGGCATTGTGTCCTTTTTTCCCTTGGCTTCTCTTCTGCCTTAGCGGGGTCCATTTTCAACAATGTGATTCCCTGAGGGTTGTGGATTAGCTGACCTGGGCTGCCTTACCCTGCCGGCCCGCCCTCCCCAGGTGTGCCTCGTTGAGATCAATATAAACAGAGCTCCAGGCAGCAATAGCCCCTGAAGCTGTGCCTGACTCCATATTCTCTGCGCCGTCAGCAGTCTCGGGGCTGTGCTGGTGGGAGGGAGTGAGGGGCCACAGCTTTGTGGGTGGCCCGGTGTGAGTGGGGTTCTGCTGGCCTTTCTGCAGGAGTTGCCAGGCTGCCGCCTGTAAAGAAGAGGATGTGTCACCCATACCTTCCGCTGGAATTTCTCTCCGGACAGAGGTGAGGAAGGAAAATAGCAGTGGGGTCCGGGACAGGAGGGGTATCTCAGGCAGGGCAATGGAAAGCTTCTGGAAGAGCGCCCGGGGCCAGGACCACGCTGGCTGGCCTGCAGGCACCAAGTTGGCCTGCGTGCTGTCGCTGGTGTGGCTCCATGGTCCTTCCTCTAGGCTTTCAAGCCCTTGTACATATTCAGGTGTTTTACCGGGAAAGGGTGGGAACAGATCAGAAGCAGCTGGCCTGGGGCTCAGCTCACGTTTACTCACAGATGCCTCGGCACGGTCCCCCAGCTTTTCAATGAGGACGCTCCTTGTGTGGGGGGTGGGTGGCTGGCTGTATGGGAGATGGTTCCCCACCTCTGACCAATTTCAGAATTGTTTACCACTGGAGCAAGTGCCGTGATAGGGTTTTCCTCTGTATAACTCGTGGGTTCAATTTTTTTTTCTTTTTTGGTTCAAGTTAGATTTTATTCCTCTTTTATGTATTTATAAATATAAGCATGGAAATAATTCATTCCTATAAATACATCTGTGTGACGGGAAGAATTTTTTCTGTTTTATTTTTAAATTTTATTTTTTAAAATTTTGAAATTTAATTTTATTTATGTTTTTATACAGCACGTTATTATTAGTTATGTATTTTATGCATATACATGTATACAGGTCAATCCCAATCTCCCAACTCATCCCACCACCACCACCCCATGGCTTCCCACACTTGGTGTCCATACGTTTGTTCTCTACCTCTGTGTCTCTATTTCTTCCCTGCAAACCAGTTCATCTGTACCATTTTTAGGCTCCACATATATGCATTAATATACAATATTTGTTTTCCTCTTTCTGACTTACTTCATTCTGTATGACAGTCTCTCGATCCATCGATGTCTCTACAAATGACCCAGTTTCATTCCTTTTTATGGCCGAGTCATATTCCATTTTATATATGTACCACATCTTTATCCATTCATCTGTCTGTGGGCATTTAGGTTGCTTCCATTACCTGGCTATTGTAAATAGTGCTGCAACGAACATTGTGGTGAATGTGCCTTTTTGATTTATGGTTTTCTCTGGGTATATGCCCAGAAGTGGGATTGCTGGATCAGATGGTAATTCTATTTCTAGATTTTTAAAGGAAACTCCATACTGTTCTCCATAGTGACTGTATCAATTTACATTCCCACCAATAGTGGAAGAGGGCTCCTTTTGTCCACACCCTCCCCAGAATTGGTTGTTTGTAGATTTTCTGATGATGCCGATTCTAACAGGTGTGAGGTGATACCTCATTGTAGTTTTGATTTGCATTTCTCTAATAATTAGTGCTGTTGAGCAGCTTTTCATGTGCGTCTTGGCCATCTCTGTGTCTCCTTTGAAGAAACGTCTCTTTAGATCTTCTGCCCATTTTTTTTGGGTTGTTTGTTTTTTTAATATTAAGCTGCATGAGCTGTTTATATATATTGTAGATTAAACCTGTGTCCATTGATTCGTTTGCAACGATTTTCACCCATCCTGAGGGATGCCTTTTTTCATTCCCGTGTTTTTTAACACAAAAGGAAAGAAAGGAAAAGAAGCAGAACACTAATGTGCGTAAAATATGCCTTTTGAAACGGTCGTTTTGAAATATGGACGTCCTTTGAAATTTTTGGTCGATATGTGACCCCAGGATTTGTTTTCAGGGCAGGTGTCATTTACAGGCCTGCAATGATTTTGAATATCAACTGACCATTAGCGTTGGGATTAAAGCTGCTGTTGTGTGAAACGGCCACAAGGTGGCAGCAGTTCACCCTTACCAAATCTGGTTACTAGGGCAAGAGAGCCTCAGTGGAAGTGGTGTTCTAGATTGGAGTTTAGAATGGAATGTACCAGGAGAAAGCCCCTCACGTTTGTCTCACTACTTCTTGTTCGTGTTTTTAATTTAAGTTTTTATTTTTTATTACAGCAAGTTTGATTACAATGTTTGGCTTGTTGTAGGTGTGGAAGATGTGGTTCTTTTACACATATACAGATGACTGTTCTTCTTGGGATCCTTTTCCCATGTACGTTATGACAGAATGTTGAGTAGTCCTCTCTTGGTATTCTGTAGGTCTTTGGTGATTATATATGTCACCTGTGTTTGTATATGTCTGTTAACCCCGATATCGTAATGAAACCTATCCTCACACCTTTCCATTGGTGAACCATAAGTTTGTTTAATGAATCTGTGATTGCCCTTCTCCGTGGAAATATCTGCCCTGGTATCCATTTTTAGGTAACACCTATAAGTGATATGATATGATATGTGTCTTTCACGTTCTGACTTACTACAAGTCACGTGATTACTTCTAGACTCATCTACGGTGCTGCAAATGGCATTGTGTCCTTTTTTCCCTTGGCTTCTCTTCTGCCTTAGCGGGGTCCATTTTCAACAATGTGATTCCCTGAGGGTTGTGGATTAGCTGACCTGGGCTGCCTTACCCTGCCGGCCCGCCCTCCCCAGGTGTGCCTCGTTGAGATCAATATAAACAGAGCTCCAGGCAGCAATAGCCCCTGAAGCTGTGCCTGACACCATATTCTCTGCGCCGTCAGCAGTCTCGGGGCTGTGCTGGTGGGAGGGAGTGAGGGGCCACAGCTTTGTGGGTGGCCCGGTGTGAGTGGGGTTCTGCTGGCCTTTCTGCAGGAGTTGCCAGGCTGCCGCCTGTAAAGAAGAGGATGTGTCACCCATACCTTCCGCTGGAATTTCTCTCTGGACAGAGGTGAGGAAGGAAAATAGCAGTGGGGTCCGGGACAGGAGGGGTATCTCAGGCAGGGCAATGGAAAGCTTCTGGAAGAGCGCCCGGGGCCAGGACCACGCTGGCTGGCCTGCAGGCACCAAGTTGGCCTGCGTGCTGTCGCTGGTGTGGCTCCATGGTCCTTCCTCTAGGCTTTCAAGCCCTTGTACATATTCAGGTGTTTTACCGGGAAAGGGTGGGAACAGATCAGAAGCAGCTGGCCTGGGGCTCAGCTCACGTTTACTCACAGATGCCTCGGCACGGTCCCCCAGCTTTTCAATGAGGACGCTCCTTGTGTGGGGGGTGGGTGGCTGGCTGTATGGGAGATGGTTCCCCACCTCTGACCAATTTCAGAATTGTTTACCGCTGGAGCAAGTGCCGTGATAGGGTTTTCCTCTGTATAACTCGTGGGTTCACTTTTTTTTTCTTTTTTGGTTCAAGTTAGATTTTATTCCTCTTTTATGTATTTATAAATATAAGCATGGAAATATTTCATTCCTATAAATACATCTGTGTGACGGGAAGAATTTTTTCTGTTTTATTTTTAAATTTTATTTTTTAAAATTTTGAAATTTAATTTTATTTATGTTTTTATACAGCACGTTATTATTAGTTATGTATTTTATGCATATACATGTATACAGGTCAATCCCAATCTCCCAACTCATCCCACCACCACCACCCCATGGCTTCCCACACTTGGTGTCCATACGTTTGTTCTCTACCTCTGTGTCTCTATTTCTTCCCTGCAAACCAGTTCATCTGTACCATTTTTAGGCTCCACATATATGCATTAATATACAATATTTGTTTTCCTCTTTCTGACTTACTTCATTCTGTATGACAGTCTCTCGATCCATCGATGTCTCTACAAATGACCCAGTTTCATTCCTTTTTATGGCCGAGTCATATTCCATTTTACATATGTACCACATCTTTATCCATTCATCTGTCTGTGGGCATTTAGGTTGCTTCCATTACCTGGCTATTGTAAATAGTGCTGCAACGAACATTGTGGTGAATGTGCCTTTTTGAAATACGGTTTTCTCTGGGTATATGCCCAGAAGTGGGATTGCTGGATCAGATGGTAATTCTATTTCTAGTTTTTTTAAGGAAACTCCATACTGTTCTCCATAGTGACTGTATCAATTTACATTCCCACCAATAGTGGAAGAGGGCTCCTTTTGTCCACACCCTCCCCAGAATTGGTTGTTTGTAGATTTTCTGATGATGCCGATTCTAACAGGTGTGAGGTGATACCTCATTGTAGTTTTGATTTGCATTTCTCTAATAATTAGTGCTGTTGAGCAGCTTTTCATGTGCGTCTTGGCCATCTCTGTGTCTCCTTTGAAGAAACGTCTCTTTAGATCTTCTGCCCATTTTTTTGGGTTGTTTGTTTTTTTAATATTAAGCTGCATGAGCTGTTTATATATATTGGTGATTAAACCTGTGTCCATTGATTCGTTTGCAACGATATTCACCCATCCTGAGGGATGCCTTTTTTCATTCCCGTGTTTTTTAACAAAAAAGGAAAGAAAGGAAAAGAAGCAGAACACTAATGTGCGTAAAATATGCCTTTTGAAACGGTCGTTTTGAAATATGGACGTCCTTTGAAATTTTTGGTCGATATGTGACCCCAGGATTTGTTTTCAGGGCAGGTGTCATTTACAGGCCTGCAATGATTTTGAATATCAACTGACCATTAGCGTTGGGATTAAAGCTGCTGTTGTGTGAAACGGCCACAAGGTGGCAGCAGTTCACCCTTACCAAATCTGGTTACTAGGGCAAGAGAGCCTCAGTGGAAGTGGTGTTCTAGATTGGAGTTTAGAATGGAATGTACCAGGAGAAAGCCCCTCACGTTTGTCTCACTACTTCTTGTTCGTGTTTTTAATTTAATTTTTTTATTTTTTATTACAGCAAGTTTGATTACAATGTTTGGCTTGTTGTAGGTGTGGAAGATGTGGTTCTTTTACACATATACAGATGACTGTTCTTCTTGGGATCCTTTTCCCATGTACGTTATGACAGAATGTTGAGTAGTCCTCTCTTGGTATTCTGTAGGTCTTTGGTGATTATATATGTCACCTGTGTTTGTATATGTCTGTTAACCCCGATATCGTAATGAAACCTATCCTCACACCTTTCCATTGGTGAACCATAAGTTTGTTTAATGAATCTGTGATTGCCCTTCTCCGTGGAAATATATGCCCTGGTATCCATTTTTAGGTAACACCTATAAGTGATATGATATGATATGTGTCTTTCACTTTCTGACTTACTACAAGTCACGTGATTACTTCTAGACTCATCTACGGTGCTGCAAATGGCATTGTGTCCTTTTTTCCCTTGGCTTCTCTTCTGCCTTAGCGGGGTCCATTTTCAACAATGTGATTCCCTGAGGGTTGTGGATTAGCTGACCTGGGCAGCCTTACCCTGCCGGCCCGCCCTCCCCAGGTGTGCCTCGTTGAGGTCAATATAAACAGAGCTCCAGGCAGCAATAGCCCCTGAAGCTGTGCCTGACTCCATATTCTCTGCCCCGTCAGCAGTCTCGGGGCTGTGCTGGTGGGAGGGAGTGAGGGGCCAAAGCTTTGTGGGTGGCCCGGTGTGAGAGGGGTTCTGCTGGCCTTTCTGCAGGAGTTGCCAGGCTGCCGCCTGTAAAGAAGAGGATGTGTCACCCATACCTTCCGCTGGAATTTCTCTCCGGACAGAGGTGAGGAAGGAAAAAAGCAGTGGGGGCCGGGACAGGAGGGGTATCTCAGGCAGGGCAATGGAAAGCTTCTGGAAGAGCACCCGGGGCCAGGACCACGCTGGCTGGCCTGCAGGCACCAAGTTGGCCTGCGTGCTGTCGCTGGTGTGGCTCCACGGTCCTTCCTCTAGGCTTTCAAGCCCTTGTACATATTCAGTTGTTTTACCTGGAAAGGGTGGGAACAGATCAGAAGCAGCTGGCCTGGGGCTCAGCTCACGTTTACTCACAGATGCCTCGGCACGGTCCCCCAGCTTTTCAATGAGGACTCTCCTTGTGTGGGGGGTGGGTGGCTGGCTGTATGGGAGATGGTTCCCCACCTCTGACCAATTTCAGAATTGTTTACCGCTGGAACAAGTGCCGTGATAGGGTTTTCCTCTGTATAACTCGTGGGTTCAATTTTTTTTTCTTTTTTGGTTCAAGTTAGATTTTATTCCTCTTTTATGTATTTATAAATATAAGCATGGAAATAATTCATTCCTATAAATACATCTGTGTGACGGGAAGAATTTTTTCTGTTTTATTTTTAAATTTTATTTTTTTAAATTTTGAAATTTAATTTTATTTATGTTTTTATACAGCACGTTATTATTAGTTATGTATTTTATGCATATACATGTATACAGGTCAATCCCAATCTCCCAACTCATCCCACCACCACCACCCCATGGCTTCCCACACTTGGTGTCCATACGTTTGTTCTCTACCTCTGTGTCTCTATTTCTTCCCTGCAAACCAGTTCATCTGTACCATTTTTAGGCTCCACATATATGCATTAATATACAATATTTGTTTTCCTCTTTCTGACTTACTTCATTCTGTATGACAGTCTCTCGATCCATCGATGTCTCAACAAATGACCCAGTTTCATTCCTTTTTATGGCCGAGTCATATTCCATTTTATATATGTACCACATCTTTATCCATTCATCTGTCTGTGGGCATTTAGGTTGCTTCCATTACCTGGCTATTGTAAATAGTGCTGCAACGAACATTGTGGTGAATGTGCCTTTTTGATTTATGGTTTTCTCTGGGTATATGCCCAGAAGTGGGATTGCTGGATCAGATGGTAATTCTATTTCTAGATTTTTAAAGGAAACTCCATACTGTTCTCCATAGTGACTGTATCAATTTACATTCCCACCAATAGTGGAAGAGGGCTCCTTTTGTCCACACCCTCCCCAGAATTGGTTGTTTGTAGATTTTCTGATGATGCCGATTCTAACAGGTGTGAGGTGATACCTCATTGTAGTTTTGATTTGCATTTCTCTAATAATTAGTGCTGTTGAGCAGCTTTTCATGTGCGTCTTGGCCATCTCTGTGTCTCCTTTGAAGAAACGTCTCTTTAGATCTTCTGCCCATTTTTTTTGGGTTGTTTGTTTTTTTAATATTAAGCTGCATGAGCTGTTTATATATATTGGAGATTAAACCTGTGTCCATTGATTCGTTTGCAACGATTTTCACCCATCCTGTGGGATGCCTTTTTTCATTCCCGTTTTTTTTTAACAAAAAAGGAAAGAAAGGAAAAGAAGCAGAACACTAATGTGCGTAAAATATGCCTTTTGAAACGGTCGTTTTGAAATATGGACGTCCTTTGAAATTTTTGGTCGATATGTGACCCCAGGATTTGTTTTCAGGGCAGGTGTCATTTACAGGCCTGCAATGATTTTGAATATCAACTGACCATTAGCGTTGGGATTAAAGCTGCTGTTGTGTGAAACGGCCACAAGGTGGCAGCAGTTCACCCTTACCAAATGTGGTTACTAGGGCAAGAGAGCCTCAGTGGAAGTGGTGTTCTAGATTGGAGTTTAGAATGGAATGTACCAGGAGAAAGCCCCTCACGTTTGTCTCACTACTTCTTGTTCGTGTTTTTAATTTAAGTTTTTATTTTTTATTACAGCAAGTTTGATTACAATGTTTGGCTTGTTGTAGGTGTGGAAGATGTGGTTCTTTTACACATATACAGATGACTGTTCTTCTTGGGATCCTTTTCCCATGTACGTTATGACAGAATATTGAGTAGTCCTCTCTTGGTATTCTGTAGGTCTTTGGTGATTATATATGTCACCTGTGTTTGTATATGTCTGTTAACCCCGATATCGTAATGAAACCTATCCTCACACCTTTCCATTGGTGAACCATAAGTTTGTTTAATGAATCTGTGATTGCCCTTCTCCGTGGAAATATCTGCCCTGGTATCCATTTTTAGGTAACACCTATAAGTGATATGATATGATATGTGTCTTTCACTTTCTGACTTACTACAAGTCACGTGATTACTTCTAGACTCATCTACGGTGCTGCAAATGGCATTGTGTCCTTTTTTCCCTTGGCTTCTCTTCTGCCTTAGCGGGGTCCATTTTCAACAATGTGATTCCCTGAGGGTTGTGGATTAGCTGACCTGGGCTGCCTTACCCTGCCGGCCCGCCCTCCCCAGGTGTGCCTCGTTGAGATCAATATAAACAGAGCTCCAGGCAGCAATAGCCCCTGAAGCTGTGCCTGACTCCATATTCTCTGCCCCGTCAGCAGTCTCGGGGCTGTGCTGGTGGGAGGGAGTGAGGGGCCACAGCTTTGTGGGTGGCCCGGTGTGAGAGGGGTTCTGCTGGCCTTTCTGCAGGAGTTGCCAGGCTGCCGCCTGTAAAGAAGAGGATGTGTCACCCATACCTTCCGCTGGAATTTCTCTCCGGACAGAGGTGAGGAAGGAAAAAAGCAGTGGGGTCCGGGACAGGAGGGGTATCTCAGGCAGGGCAATGGAAAGCTTCTGGAAGAGCACCCGGGGCCAGGACAACACTGGCTGGCCTGCAGGCACCAAGTTGGCCTGCGTGCTGTCACTGGTGTGGCTCCACGGTCCTTCCTCTAGGCTTTCAAGCCCTTGTACATGTTCAGTTGTTTTACCTGGAAAGGGTGGGAACAGATCAGAAGCAGCTGGCCTGGGGCTCAGCTCACGTTTACTCACAGATGCCTCGGCACGGTCCCCCAGCTTTTCAATGAGGACTCTCCTTGTGTGGGGGGTGGGTGGCTGGCTGTATGGGAGATGGTTCCCCACCTCTGACCAATTTCAGAATTGTTTACCGCTGGAGCAAGTGCCGTGATAGGGTTTTCCTCTGTATAACTCGTGGGTTCAATTTTTTTTTCTTTTTTGGTTCAAGTTAGATTTTATTCCTCTTTTATGTATTTATAAATATAAGCATGGAAATAATTCATTCCTATAAATACATCTGTGTGACGGGAAGAATTTTTTCTGTTTTATTTTTAAATTTTATTTTTTAAAATTTTGAAATTTAATTTTATTTATGTTTTTATACAGCACGTTATTATTAGTTATGTATTTTATGCATATACATGTATACAGGTCAATCCCAATCTCCCAACTCATCCCACCACCACCACCCCATGGCTTCCCACACTTGGTGTCCATACGTTTGTTCTCTACCTCTGTGTCTCTATTTCTTCCCTGCAAACCAGTTCATCTGTACCATTTTTAGGCTCCACATATATGCATTAATATACAATATTTGTTTTCCTCTTTCTGACTTACTTCATTCTGTATGACAGTCTCTCGATCCATCGATGTCTCTACAAATGACCCAGTTTCATTCCTTTTTATGGCCGAGTCATATTCCATTTTATATATGTACCACATCTTTATCCATTCATCTGTCTGTGGGCATTTAGGTTGCTTCCATTACCTGGCTATTGTAAATAGTGCTGCAACGAACATTGTGGTGAATGTGCCTTTTTGATTTACGGTTTTCTCTGGGTATATGCCCAGAAGTGGGATTGCTGGATCAGATGGTAATTCTATTTCTAGATTTTTAAAGGAAACTCCATACTGTTCTCCATAGTGACTGTATCAATTTACATTCCCACCAATAGTGGAAGAGGGCTCCTTTTGTCCACACCCTCCCCAGAATTGGTTGTTTGTAGATTTTCTGATGATGCCGATTCTAACAGGTGTGAGGTGATACCTCATTGTAGTTTTGATTTGCATTTCTCTAATAATTAGTGCTGTTGAGCAGCTTTTCATGTGCGTCTTGGCCATCTCTGTGTCTCCTTTGAAGAAACGTCTCTTTAGATCTTCTGCCCATTTTTTTTGGGTTGTTTGTTTTTTTAATATTAAGCTGCATGAGCTGTTTATATATATTGGAGATTAAACCTGTGTCCATTGATTCGTTTGCAACGATATTCACCCATCCTGAGGGATGCCTTTTTTCATTCCCGTTTTTTTTAACAAAAAAGGAAAGAAAGGAAAAGAAGCAGAACACTAATGTGCGTAAAATATGCCTTTTGAAACGGTCGTTTTGAAATATGGACGTCCTTTGAAATTTTTGGTCGATATGTGACCCCAGGATTTGTTTTCAGGGCAGGTGTCATTTACAGGCCTGCAATGATTTTGAATATCAACTGACCATTAGCGTTGGGATTAAAGCTGCTGTTGTGTGAAACGGCCACAAGGTGGCAGCAGTTCACCCTTACCAAATGTGGTTACTAGGGCAAGAGAGCCTCAGTGGAAGTGGTGTTCTAGATTGGAGTTTAGAATGGAATGTACCAGGAGAAAGCCCCTCACGTTTGTCTCACTACTTCTTGTTCGTGTTTTTAATTTAAGTTTTTATTTTTTATTACAGCAAGTTTGATTACAATGTTTGGCTTGTTGTAGGTGTGGAAGATGTGGTTCTTTTACACATATACAGATGACTGTTCTTCTTGGGATCCTTTTCCCATGTACGTTATGACAGAATATTGAGTAGTCCTCTCTTGGTATTCTGTAGGTCTTTGGTGATTATATATGTCACCTGTGTTTGTATATGTCTGTTAACCCCGATATCGTAATGAAACCTATCCTCACACCTTTCCATTGGTGAACCATAAGTTTGTTTAATGAATCTGTGATTGCCCTTCTCCGTGGAAATATCTGCCCTGGTATCCATTTTTAGGTAACACCTATAAGTGATATGATATGATATGTGTCTTTCACTTTCTGACTTACTACAAGTCACGTGATTACTTCTAGACTCATCTACGGTGCTGCAAATGGCATTGTGTCCTTTTTTCCCTTGGCTTCTCTTCTGCCTTAGCGGGGTCCATTTTCAACAATGTGATTCCCTGAGGGTTGTGGATTAGCTGACCTGGGCTGCCTTACCCTGCCGGCCCGCCCTCCCCAGGTGTGCCTCGTTGAGATCAATATAAACAGAGCTCCAGGCAGCAATAGCCCCTGAAGCTGTGCCTGACTCCATATTCTCTGCCCCGTCAGCAGTCTCGGGGCTGTGCTGGTGGGAGGGAGTGAGGGGCCACAGCTTTGTGGGTGGCCCGGTGTGAGAGGGGTTCTGCTGGCCTTTCTGCAGGAGTTGCCAGGCTGCCGCCTGTAAAGAAGAGGATGTGTCACCCATACCTTCCGCTGGAATTTCTCTCCGGACAGAGGTGAGGAAGGAAAAAAGCAGTGGGGTCCGGGACAGGAGGGGTATCTCAGGCAGGGCAATGGAAAGCTTCTGGAAGAGCACCCGGGGCCAGGACAACACTGGCTGGCCTGCAGGCACCAAGTTGGCCTGCGTGCTGTCACTGGTGTGGCTCCACGGTCCTTCCTCTAGGCTTTCAAGCCCTTGTACATGTTCAGTTGTTTTACCTGGAAAGGGTGGGAACAGATCAGAAGCAGCTGGCCTGGGGCTCAGCTCACGTTTACTCACAGATGCCTCGGCACGGTCCCCCAGCTTTTCAATGAGGACTCTCCTTGTGTGGGGGGTGGGTGGCTGGCTGTATGGGAGATGGTTCCCCACCTCTGACCAATTTCAGAATTGTTTACCGCTGGAGCAAGTGCCGTGATAGGGTTTTCCTCTGTATAACTCGTGGGTTCAATTTTTTTTTCTTTTTTGGTTCAAGTTAGATTTTATTCCTCTTTTATGTATTTATAAATATAAGCATGGAAATAATTCATTCCTATAAATACATCTGTGTGACGGGAAGAATTTTTTCTGTTTTATTTTTAAATTTTATTTTTTAAAATTTTGAAATTTAATTTTATTTATGTTTTTATACAGCACGTTATTATTAGTTATGTATTTTATGCATATACATGTATACAGGTCAATCCCAATCTCCCAACTCATCCCACCACCACCACCCCATGGCTTCCCACACTTGGTGTCCATACGTTTGTTCTCTACCTCTGTGTCTCTATTTCTTCCCTGCAAACCAGTTCATCTGTACCAATTTTAGGCTCCACATATATGCATTAATATACAATATTTGTTTTCCTCTTTCTGACTTACTTCATTCTGTATGACAGTCTCTCGATCCATCGATGTCTCTACAAATGACCCAGTTTCATTCCTTTTTATGGCCGAGTCATATTCCATTTTATATATGTACCACATCTTTATCCATTCATCTGTCTGTGGGCATTTAGGTTGCTTCCATTACCTGGCTATTGTAAATAGTGCTGCAACGAACATTGTGGTGAATGTGCCTTTTTGATTTACGGTTTTCTCTGGGTATATGCCCAGAAGTGGGATTGCTGGATCAGATGGTAATTCTATTTCTAGATTTTTAAAGGAAACTCCATACTGTTCTCCATAGTGACTGTATCAATTTACATTCCCACCAATAGTGGAAGAGGGCTCCTTTTGTCCACACCCTCCCCATAATTGGTTGTTTGTAGATTTTCTGATGATGCCGATTCTAACAGGTGTGAGGTGATACCTCATTGTAGTTTTGATTTGCATTTCTCTAATAATTAGTGCTGTTGAGCAGCTTTTCATGTGCGTCTTGGCCATCTCTGTGTCTCCTTTGAAGAAACGTCTCTTTAGATCTTCTGCCCATTTTTTTTGGGTTGTTTGTTTTTTTAATATTAAGCTGCATGAGCTGTTTATATATATTGGAGATTAAACCTGTGTCCATTGATTCGTTTGCAACGATTTTCACCCATCCTGAGGGATGCCTTTTTTCATTCCTGTTTTTTTTAACAAAAAAGGAAAGAAAGGAAAAGAAGCAGAACACTAATGTGCGTAAAATATGCCTTTTGAAACGGTCGTTTTGAAATATGGACGTCCTTTGAAATTTTTGGTCGATATGTGACCCCAGGATTTGTTTTCAGGGCAGGTGTCATTTACAGGCCTGCAATGATTTTGAATATCAACTGACCATTAGCGTTGGGATTAAAGCTGCTGTTGTGTGAAACGGCCACAAGGTGGCAGCAGTTCACCCTTACCAAATCTGGTTACTAGGGCAAGAGAGCCTCAGTGGAAGTGGTGTTCTAGATTGGAGTTTAGAATGGAATGTACCAGGAGAAAGCCCCTCACGTTTGTCTCACTACTTCTTGTTCGTGTTTTTAATTTAAGTTTTTATTTTTTATTACAGCAAGTTTGATTACAATGTTTGGCTTGTTGTAGGTGTGGAAGATGTGGTTCTTTTACACATATACAGATGACTGTTCTTCTTGGGATCCTTTTCCCATGTACGTTATGACAGAATGTTGAGTAGTCCTCTCTTGGTATTCTGTAGGTCTTTGGTGATTATATATGTCACCTGTGTTTGTATATGTCTGTTAACCCCGATATCGTAATGAAACCTATCCTCACACCTTTCCATTGGTGAACCATAAGTTTGTTTAATGAATCTGTGATTGCCCTTCTCCGTGGAAATATCTGCCCTGGTATCCATTTTTAGGTAACACCTATAAGTGATATGATATGATATGTGTCTTTCACTTTCTGACTTACTACAAGTCACGTGATTACTTCTAGACTCATCTACGGTGCTGCAAATGGCATTGTGTCCTTTTTTCCCTTGGCTTCTCTTCTGCCTTAGCGGGGTCCATTTTCAACAATGTGATTCCCTGAGGGTTGTGGATTAGCTGACCTGGGCTGCCTTACCCTGCCGGCCCGCCCTCCCCAGGTGTGCCTCGTTGAGATCAATATAAACAGAGCTCCAGGCAGCAATAGCCCCTGAAGCTGTGCCTGACTCCATATTCTCTGCCCCGTCAGCAGTCTCGGGGCTGTGCTGGTGGGAGGGAGTGAGGGGCCACAGCTTTGTGGGTGGCCCGGTGTGAGAGGGGTTCTGCTGGCCTTTCTGCAGGAGTTGCCAGGCTGCCGCCTGTAAAGAAGAGGATGTGTCACCCATACCTTCCGCTGGAATTTCTCTCCGGACAGAGGTGAGGAAGGAAAAAAGCAGTGGGGTCCGGGACAGAGGGGTATCTCAGGCAGGGCAATGGAAAGCTTCTGGAAGAGCACCCGGGGCCAGGACCACGCTGGCTGGCCTGCAGGCACCAAGTTGGCCTGCGTGCTGTCGCTGGTGTGGCTCCACGGTCCTTCCTCTAGGCTTTCAAGCCCTTGTACATATTCAGTTGTTTTACCGGGAAAGGGTGGGAACAGATCAGAAGCAGCTGGCCTGGGGCTCAGCTCACGTTTACTCACAGATGCCTCGGCACGGTCCCCCAGCTTTTCAATGAGGACGCTCCTTGTGTGGGGGGTGGGTGGCTGGCTGTATGGGAGATGGTTCCCCACCTCTGACCAATTTCAGAATTGTTTACCGCTGGAGCAAGTGCCGTGATAGGGTTTTCCTCTGTATAACTCGTGGGTTCAATTTTTTTTTCTTTTTTGGTTCAAGTTAGATTTTATTCCTCTTTTATGTATTTATAAATATAAGCATGGAAATAATTCATTCCTATAAATACATCTGTGTGACGGGAAGAATTTTTTCTGTTTTATTTTTAAATTTTATTTTTTAAAATTTTGAAATTTAATTTTATTTATGTTTTTATACAGCACGTTATTATTAGTTATGTATTTTATGCATATACATGTATACAGGTCAATCCCAAACTCCCAACTCATCCCACCACCACCACCCCATGGCTTCCCACACTTGGTGTCCATACGTTTGTTCTCTACCTCTGTGTCTCTATTTCTTCCCTGCAAACCAGTTCATCTGTACCATTTTTAGGCTCCACATATATGCATTAATATACAATATTTGTTTTCCTCTTTCTGACTTACTTCATTCTGTATGACAGTCTCTCGATCCATCGATGTCTCTACAAATGACCCAGTTTCATTCCTTTTTATGGCCGAGTCATATTCCATTTTATATATGTACCACATCTTTATCCATTCATCTGTCTGTGGGCATTTAGGTTGCTTCCATTACCTGGCTATTGTAAATAGTGCTGCAACGAACATTGTGGTGAATGTGCCTTTTTGATTTACGGTTTTCTCTGGGTATATGCCCAGAAGTGGGATTGCTGGATCAGATGGTAATTCTATTTCTAGATTTTTAAAGGAAACTCCATACTGTTCTCCATAGTGACTGTATCAATTTACATTCCCACCAATAGTGGAAGAGGGCTCCTTTTGTCCACACCCTCCCCAGAATTGGTTGTTTGTAGATTTTCTGATGATGCCGATTCTAACAGGTGTGAGGTGATACCTCATTGTAGTTTTGATTTGCATTTCTCTAATAATTAGTGCTGTTGAGCAGCTTTTCATGTGCGTCTTGGCCATCTCTGTGTCTCCTTTGAAGAAACGTCTCTTTAGATCTTCTGCCCATTTTTTTTTTGGGTTGTTTGTTTTTTTAATATTAAGCTGCATGAGCTGTTTATATATATTGGAGATTAAACCTGTGTCCATTGATTCGTTTGCAACGATTTTCACCCATCCTGAGGGATGCCTTTTTTCATTCCCGTTTTTTTTAACAAAAAAGGAAAGAAAGGAAAAGAAGCAGAACACTAATGTGCGTAAAATATGCCTTTTGAAACGGTCGTTTTGAAATATGGACGTCCTTTGAAATTTTTGGTCGATATGTGACCCCAGGATTTGTTTTCAGGGCAGGTGTCATTTACAGGCCTGCAATGATTTTGAATATCAACTGACCATTAGCGTTGGGATTAAAGCTGCTGTTGTGTGAAACGGCCACAAGGTGGCAGCAGTTCACCCTTACCAAATCTGGTTACTAGGGCAAGAGAGCCTCAGTGGAAGTGGTGTTCTAGATTGGAGTTTAGAATGGAATGTACCAGGAGAAAGCCCCTCACGTTTGTCTCACTACTTCTTGTTCGTGTTTTTAATTTAAGTTTTTATTTTTTATTACAGCAAGTTTGATTACAATGTTTGGCTTGTTGTAGGTGTGGAAGATGTGGTTCTTTTACACATATACAGATGACTGTTCTTCTTGGGATCCTTTTCCCATGTACGTTATGACAGAATGTTGAGTAGTCCTCTCTTGGTATTCTGTAGGTCTTTGGTGATTATATATGTCACCTGTGTTTGTATATGTCTGTTAACCCCGATATCGTAATGAAACCTATCCTCACACCTTTCCATTGGTGAACCATAAGTTTGTTTAATGAATCTGTGATTGCCCTTCTCCGTGGAAATATCTGCCCTGGTATCCATTTTTAGGTAACACCTATAAGTGATATGATATGATATGTGTCTTTCACTTTCTGACTTACTACAAGTCACGTGATTACTTCTAGACTCATCTACGGTGCTGCAAATGGCATTGTGTCCTTTTTTCCCTTGGCTTCTCTTCTGCCTTAGCGGGGTCCATTTTCAACAATGTGATTCCCTGAGGGTTGTGGATTAGCTGACCTGGGCTGCCTTACCCTGCCGGCCCGCCCTCCCCAGGTGTGCCTCGTTGAGATCAATATAAACAGAGCTCCAGGCAGCAATAGCCCCTGAAGCTGTGCCTGACTCCATATTCTCTGCCCCGTCAGCAGTCTCGGGGCTGTGCTGGTGGGAGGGAGTGAGGGGCCACAGCTTTGTGGGTGGCCCGGTGTGAGTGGGGTTCTGCTGGCCTTTCTTCAGGAGTTGCCAGGCTGCCGCCTGTAAAGAAGAGGATGTGTCACCCATACCTTCCGCTGGAATTTCTCTCCGGACAGAGGTGAGGAAGGAAAAAAGCAGTGGGGGCCGGGACAGGAGGGGTATCTCAGGCAGGGCAATGGAAAGCTTCTGGAAGAGCACCCGGGGCCAGGACCACGCTGGCTGGCCTGCAGGCACCAAGTTGGCCTGCGTGCTGTCGCTGGTGTGGCTCCACGGTCCTTCCTCTAGGCTTTCAAGCCCTTGTACATATTCAGTTGTTTTACCTGGAAAGGGTGGGAACAGATCAGAAGCAGCTGGCCTGGGGCTCAGCTCACGTTTACTCACAGATGCCTCGGCACGGTCCCCCAGCTTTGCAATGAGGACGCTCCTTGCGTGGGGGGTGGGTTGCTGGCTGTATGGGAGATGGTTCCCCACCTCTGACCAATTTCAGAATTGTTGACCGCTGGAGCAAGTGCCGTGATAGGGTTTTCCTCTGTATAACTCGTGGGTTCACTCTTTTTTTCTTTTATCGTTCAAGTTAGATTTTATTCCTCTTTTATGTATTTATAAATATAAGCATGGAAATAATTCATTCCTATAAATACATCTGTGTGACGGGAAGAATTTTTTCTGTTTTATTTTTAAATTTTATTTTTTAAAATTTTGAAATTTAATTTTATTTATGTTTTTATACAGCACGTTATTATTAGTTATGTATTTTATGCATATACATGTATACAGGTCAATCCCAATCTCCCAACTCATCCCACCACCACCACCCCATGGCTTCCCACACTTGGTGTCCATACGTTTGTTCTCTACCTCTGTGTCTCTATTTCTTCCCTGCAAACCAGTTCATCTGTACCATTTTTAGGCTCCACATATATGCATTAATATACAATATTTGTTTTCTTCTTTCTGACTTACTTCATTCTGTATGACAGTCTCTCGATCCATCGATGTCTCTACAAATGACCCAGTTTCATTCCTTTTTATGGCCGAGTCATATTCCATTTTATATATGTACCACATCTTTATCCATTCATCTGTCTGTGGGCATTTAGGTTGCTTCCATTACCTGGCTATTGTAAATAGTGCTGCAACGAACATTGTGGTGAATGTGCCTTTTTGATTTACGGTTTTCTCTGGGTATATGCCCAGAAGTGGGATTGCTGGATCAGATGGTAATTCTATTTCTAGTTTTTTTAAGGAAACTCCATACTGTTCTGCATAGTGACTGTATCAATTTACATTCCCACCAATAGTGGAAGAGGGCTCCTTTTGTCCACACCCTCCCCAGAATTGGTTGTTTGTAGATTTTCTGATGATGCCGATTCTAACAGGTGTGAGGTGATACCTCATTGTAGTTTTGATTTGCATTTCTCTAATAATTAGTGCTGTTGAGCAGCTTTTCATGTGCGTCTTGGCCATCTCTGTGTCTCCTTTGAAGAAACGTCTCTTTAGATCTTCTGCCCATTTTATTTTGGGTTGTTTGTTTTTTTTAATATTAAGCTGCATGAGCTATTTATATATATTGGAGATTAAACCTGTGTCCATTGATTCGTTTGCAACGATTTTCACCCATCCTGAGGGATGCCTTTTTTCATTCCCGTTTTTTTTAACAAAAAAGGAAAGAAAGGAAAAGAAGCAGAACACTAATGTGCGTTAAATATGCCTTTTGAAATGGTCGTTTTGAAATATGGACGTCCTTTGAAATTTTTGGTCGATATGTGACCCCAGGATTTGTTTTCAGGGCAGGTGTCATTTACAGGCCTGCAATGATTTTGAATATCAACTGACCATTAGCGTTGGGATTAAAGCTGCTGTTGTGTGAAACGGCCACAAGGTGGCAGCAGTTCACCCTTACCAAATCTGGTTACTAGGGCAAGAGAGCCTCAGTGGAAGTGGTGTTCTAGGTTGGAGTTTAGAATGGAATGTACCAGGAGAAAGCCCCTCACGTTTGTCTCACTACTTCTTGTTCGTGTTTTTAATTTAAGTTTTTATTTTTTATTACAGCAAGTTTGATTACAATGTTTGGCTTGTTGTAGGTGTGGAAGATGTGGTTCTTTTACACATATACAGATGACTGTTCTTCTTGGGATCCTTTTCCCATGTACGTTATGACAGAATGTTGAGTAGTCCTCTCTTGGTATTCTGTAGGTCTTTGGTGATTATATATGTCACCTGTGTTTGTATATGTCTGTTAACCCCGATATCGTAATGAAACCTATCCTCACACCTTTCCATTGGTGAACCATAAGTTTGTTTAATGAATCTGTGATTGCCCTTCTCCGTGGAAATATCTGCCCTGGTATCCATTTTTAGGTAACACCTATAAGTGATATGATATGATATGTGTCTTTCACTTTCTGACTTACTACAAGTCACGTGATTACTTCTAGACTCATCTACGGTGCTGCAAATGGCATTGTGTCCTTTTTTCCCTTGGCTTCTCTTCTGCCTTAGCGGGGTCCATTTTCAACAATGTGATTCCCTGAGGGTTGTGGATTAGCTGACCTGGGCAGCCTTACCCTGCCGGCCCGCCCTCCCCAGGTGTGCCTCGTTGAGGTCAATATAAACAGAGCTCCAGGCAGCAATAGCAACTGAAGCTGTGCCTGACTCCATATTCTCTGCCCCGTCAGCAGTCTTGGGTCTGTGCTGGTGGGAGGGAGTAAGGGGCCACAGCTTTGTGGGTGGCCCGGTGTGAGTGGGGTTCTGCTGGCCTTTCTGCAGGAGTTGCCAGGCTGCCGCCTGTAAAGAAGAGGATGTGTCACCCATACCTTCCGCTGGAATTTCTCTCCGGACAGAGGTGAGGAAGGAAAAAAGCAGTGGGGGCCGGGACAGGAGGGGTATCACAGGCAGGGCAATGGAAAGCTTCTGGAAGAGCACCCGGGGCCAGGACAACGCTGGCTGGCCTGCAGGCACCAAGTTGGCCTGCGTGCTGTCGCTGGTGTGGCTCCACGGTCCTTCCTCTAGGCTTTCAAGCCCTTGTACATATTCAGGTGTTTTACCTGGAAAGGGTGGGAACAGTTCAGCAATAGCTGGCCTGGGGCTCAGATCACGTTTACTCACAGATGCCTCGGCACGGTCCCCCAGCTTTGCAATGACGACGCTCCTTGCGTGGGGGGTGGGTTGCTGGCTGTATGGGAGATGGTTCCCCACCTCTGACCAATTTCAGAATTGTTTACCACTGGAGCAAGTGCCCTGATAGGGTTTTCCTCTGTATAACTCCTGGGTTCAGGTTTTTTTTTCTTTTATGGTTCAAGTTAGATTTTATTCCCCTTTTATGTATTTATAGATATAAGCATGGAAATAATTCTTTCCTATAAATACATCTGTGTGATGGGAAGAATTTTTTCTGTTGTATTTTTAAATTTTATTTTTTAAAATTTTGAAATTTAATTTTATTTATTTTTTTTATACAGCACGTTATTATTAGTTATGTATTTTATGTATATACATGTATACAGGTCAATCCCAAACTCCCAACTCATCCCACCACCACCACCCCATGGCTTCCCACACTTGGTGTCCATACGTTTGTTCTCTACCTCTGTGTCTCTATTTCTTCCCTGCAAACCAGTTCATCTGTACCATTTTTAGGCTCCACATATATGCATTAATATACAATATTTGTTTTCCTCTTTCTGACTTACTTCATTCTGTATGACAGTCTCTCGATCCATCGATGTCTCTACAAATGACCCAGTTTCATTCCTTTTTATGGCCGAGTTATATTCCATTTTATATATGTACCACATCTTTATCCATTCATCTGTCTGTGGGCATTTAGGTTGCTTCCATTACCTGGCTATTGTAAATAGTGCTGCAACGAACATTGTGGTGAATGTGCCTTTTTGAAATACGGTTTTCTCTGGGTATATGCCCAGAAGTGGGATTGCTGGATCAGATGGTAATTCTATTTCTAGTTTTTTTAAGGAAACTCCATACTGTTCTGCATAGTGACTGTATCAATTTACATTCCCACCAATAGTGGAAGAGGGCTCCTTTTGTCCACACCCTCCCCAGAATTGGTTGTTTGTAGATTTTCTGATGATGCCGATTCTAACAGGTGTGAGGTGATACCTCATTGTAGTTTTGATTTGCATTTCTCTAATAATTAGTGCTGTTGAGCAGCTTTTCATGTGCGTCTTGGCCATCTCTGTGTCTCCTTTGAAGAAACGTCTCTTTAGATCTTCTGCCCATTTTTTTTGGTTGTTTGTTTTTTTAATATTAAGCTGCATGAGCTGTTTATATATATTGGAGATTAAACCTGTGTCCATTGATTCGTTTGCAACGACTTTCACCCATCCTGAGGGATGCCTTTTTTCATTCCCGTTTTTTTTAACAAAAAAGGAAAGAAAGGAAAAGAAGCAGAACACTAATGTGCGTAAAATATGCCTTTTGAAACGGTCGTTTTGAAATATGGACATCCTTTGAAATTTTTGGTCGATATGTGACCCCAGGATTTGTTTTCAGGGCAGGTGTCATTTACAGGCCTGCAATGATTTTGAGTATCAACTGACCATTAGCGTTGGGATTAAAGCTGCTGTTGTGTGAAACGGCCACAAGGTGGCAGCAGTTCACCCTTACCAAATCTGGTTACTAGGGCAAGAGAGCCTCAGTGGAAGTGGTGTTCTAGGTTGGAGTTTAGAATGGAATGTACCAGGAGAAAGCCCCTCACGTTTGTCTCACTACTTCTTGTTCGTGTTTTTAATTTAAGTTTTTATTTTTTATTACAGCAAGTTTGATTACAATGTTTGGCTTGTTGTAAGTGTGGAAGATGTGGTTCTTTTACACATATACAGATGACTGTTCTTCTTGGGATCCTTTTCCCATGTACGTTATGACAGAATGTTGAGTAGTCCTCTCTTGGTATTCTGTAGGTCTTTGGTGATTATATATGTCACCTGTGTTTGTATATGTCTGTTAACCCCGATATCGTAATGAAACCTATCCTCACACCTTTCCATTGGTGAACCATAAGTTTGTTTAATGAATCTGTGATTGCCCTTCTCCGTGGAAATATCTGCCCTGGTATCCATTTTTAGGTAACACCTATAAGTGATATGATATGATATGTGTCTTTCACTTTCTGACTTACTACAAGTCACGTGATTACTTCTAGACTCATCTACGGTGCTGCAAATGGCATTGTGTCCTTTTTTCCCTTGGCTTCTCTTCTGCCTTAGCGGGGTCCATTTTCAACAATGTGATTCCCTGAGGGTTGTGGATTAGCTGACCTGGGCAGCCTTACCCTGCCGGCCCGCCCTCCCCAGGTGTGCCTCGTTGAGGTCAATATAAACAGAGCTCCAGGCAGCAATAGCCCCTGAAGCTGTGCCTGACTCCATATTCTCTGCCCCGTCAGCAGTCTTGGGTCTGTGCTGGTGGGAGGGAGTGAGGGGCCACAGCTTTGTGGGTGGCCCGGTGTGAGTGGGGTTCTGCTGGCCTTTCTGCAGGAGTTGCCAGGCTGCCGCCTGTAAAGAAGAGGATGTGTCACCCATACCTTCCGCTGGAATTTCTCTCCGGACAGAGGTGAGGAAGGAAAAAAGCAGTGGGGGCCGGGACAGGAGGGGTATCTCAGGCAGGGCAATGGAAAGCTTCTGGAAGAGCGCCAGGGTCCAAGACCAGGCTGGCTGGCCTGCAGGCACCAAGTTGGCCTGCGTGCTGTCGCTGGTGTGGCTCCACGGTCCTTCCTCTAGGCTTTCAAGCCCTTGTACATATTCAGGTGTTTTACCTGGAAAGGGTGGGAACAGTTCAGCAGCAGCTGGCCTGGGGCTCAGATCACGTTTACTCACAGATGCCTCGGCACGGTCCCCCAGCTTTGCAATGACGACGCTCCTTGCGTGGGGGGTGGGTTGCTGGCTGTATGGGAGATGGTTCCCCACCTCTGACCAATTTCAGAATTGTTTACCACTGGAGCAAGTGCCCTGATAGGGTTTTCCTCTGTATAACTCCTGGGATCAGGTTTTTTTTTTTCTTTTATGGTTCAAGTTAGATTTTATTCCCCTTTTATGTATTTATAGATATAAGCATGGAAATAATTCTTTCCTATAAATACATCTGTGTGATGGGAAGCATTTTTTCTGTTTTATTTTTAAATTTTATTTTTTAAAATTTTGAAATTTAATTTTATTTATTTTTTTATACAGCACGTTATTATTAGTTATGTATTTTATGTATATACATGTATACAGGTCAATCCCAAACTCCCAACTCATCCCACCACCACCACCCCATGGCTTCCCACACTTGGTGTCCATACGTTTGTTCTCTACCTCTGTGTCTCTATTTCTTCCCTGCAAACCAGTTCATCTGTACCATTTTTAGGCTCCACATATATGCATTAATATACAATATTTGTTTTCCTCATTCTGACTTACTTCATTCTGTATGACAGTCTCTCGATCCATCGATGTCTCTACAAATGACCCAGTTTCATTCCTTTTTATGGCCGAGTCATATTCCATTTTATATATGTACCACATCTTTATCCATTCATCTGTCTGTGGGCATTTAGGTTGCTTCCATTACCTGGCTATTGTAAATAGTGCTGCAACGAACATTGTGGTGAATGTGCCTTTTTGAAATACGGTTTTCTCTGGGTATATGCCCAGAAGTGGGATTGCTGGATCAGATGGTAATTCTATTTCTAGTTTTTTTAAGGAAACTCCATACTGTTCTGCATAGTGACTGTATCAATTTACATTCCCACCAATAGTGGAAGAGGGCTCCTTTTGTCCACACCCTCCCCAGAATTGGTTGTTTGTAGATTTTCTGATGATGCCGATTCTAACAGGTGTGAGGTGATACCTCATTGTAGTTTTGATTTGCATTTCTCTAATAATTAGTGCTGTTGAGCAGCTTTTCATGTGCGTCTTGGCCATCTCTGTGTCTCCTTTGAAGAAACGTCTCTTTAGATCTTCTGCCCATTTTATTTTGGGTTGTTTGTTTTTTTTTAATATTAAGCTGCATGAGCTATTTATATATATTGGAGATTAAACCTGTGTCCATTGATTCGTTTGCAACGATTTTCACCCATCCTGAGGGATGCCTTTTTTCATTCCCGTTTTTTTTAACAAAAAAGGAAAGAAAGGAAAAGAAGCAGAACACTAATGTGCGTAAAATATGCCTTTTGAAACGGTCGTTTTGAAATATGGACGTCCTTTGAAATATTTGGTCGATATGTGACCCCAGGATTTGTTTTCAGGGCAGGTGTCATTTACAGGCCTGCAATGATTTTGAATATCAACTGACCATTAGCGTTGGGATTAAAGCTGCTGTTGTGTGAAACGGCCACAAGGTGGCAGCAGTTCACCCTTACCAAATCTGGTTACTAGGGCAAGAGAGCCTCAGTGGAAGTGGTGTTCTAGGTTGGAGTTTAGAATGGAATGTACCAGGAGAAAGCCCCTCACGTTTGTCTCACTACTTCTTGTTCGTGTTTTTAATTTAAGTTTTTATTTTTTATTACAGCAAGTTTGATTACAATGTTTGGCTTGTTGTAGGTGTGGAAGATGTGGTTCTTTTACACATATACAGATGACTGTTCTTCTTGGGATCCTTTTCCCATGTACGTTATGACAGAATGTTGAGTAGTCCTCTCTTGGTATTCTGTAGGTCTTTGGTGATTATATATGTCACCTGTGTTTGTATATGTCTGTTAACCCCGATATCGTAATGAAACCTATCCTCACACCTTTCCATTGGTGAACCATAAGTTTGTTTAATGAATCTGTGATTGCCCTTCTCCGTGGAAATATCTGCCCTGGTATCCATTTTTAGGTAACACCTATAAGTGATATGATATGATATGTGTCTTTCACTTTCTGACTTACTACAAGTCACGTGATTACTTCTAGACTCATCTACGGTGCTGCAAATGGCATTGTGTCCTTTTTTCCCTTGGCTTCTCTTCTGCCTTAGCGGGGTCCATTTTCAACAATGTGATTCCCTGAGGGTTGTGGATTAGCTGACCTGGGCAGCCTTACCCTGCCGGCCCGCCCTCCCCAGGTGTGCCTCGTTGAGGTCAATATAAACAGAGCTCCAGGCAGCAATAGCCCCTGAAGCTGTGCCTGACTCCATATTCTCTGCCCCGTCAGCAGTCTTGGGTCTGTGCTGGTGGGAGGGAGTGAGGGGCCACAGCTTTGTGGGTGGCCCGGTGTGAGTGGGGTTCTGCTGGCCTTTCTGCAGGAGTTGCCAGGCTGCCGCCTGTAAAGAAGAGGATGTGTCACCCATACCTTCCGCTGGAATTTCTCTCCGGACAGAGGTGAGGAAGGAAAAAAGCAGTGGGGGCCGGGACAGGAGGGGTATCTCAGGCAGGGCAATGGAAAGCTTCTGGAAGAGCGCCAGGGTCCAAGACCAGGCTGGCTGGCCTGCAGGCACCAAGTTGGCCTGCGTGCTGTCGCTGGTGTGGCTCCACGGTCCTTCCTCTAGGCTTTCAAGCCCTTGTACATATTCAGGTGTTTTACCTGGAAAGGGTGGGAACAGTTCAGCAGCAGCTGGCCTGGGGCTCAGATCACGTTTACTCACAGATGCCTCGGCACGGTCCCCCAGCTTTGCAATGACGACGCTCCTTGCGTGGGGGGTGGGTTGCTGGCTGTATGGGAGATGGTTCCCCACCTCTGACCAATTTCAGAATTGTTTACCACTGGAGCAAGTGCCCTGATAGGGTTTTCCTCTGTATAACTCCTGGGATCAGGTTTTTTTTTTTCTTTTATGGTTCAAGTTAGATTTTATTCCCCTTTTATGTATTTATAGATATAAGCATGGAAATAATTCTTTCCTATAAATACATCTGTGTGATGGGAAGCATTTTTTCTGTTTTATTTTTAAATTTTATTTTTTAAAATTTTGAAATTTAATTTTATTTATTTTTTTATACAGCACGTTATTATTAGTTATGTATTTTATGTATATACATGTATACAGGTCAATCCCAAACTCCCAACTCATCCCACCACCACCACCCCATGGCTTCCCACACTTGGTGTCCATACGTTTGTTCTCTACCTCTGTGTCTCTATTTCTTCCCTGCAAACCAGTTCATCTGTACCATTTTTAGGCTCCACATATATGCATTAATATACAATATTTGTTTTCCTCATTCTGACTTACTTCATTCTGTATGACAGTCTCTCGATCCATCGATGTCTCTACAAATGACCCAGTTTCATTCCTTTTTATGGCCGAGTCATATTCCATTTTATATATGTACCACATCTTTATCCATTCATCTGTCTGTGGGCATTTAGGTTGCTTCCATTACCTGGCTATTGTAAATAGTGCTGCAACGAACATTGTGGTGAATGTGCCTTTTTGAAATACGGTTTTCTCTGGGTATATGCCCAGAAGTGGGATTGCTGGATCAGATGGTAATTCTATTTCTAGTTTTTTTAAGGAAACTCCATACTGTTCTGCATAGTGACTGTATCAATTTACATTCCCACCAATAGTGGAAGAGGGCTCCTTTTGTCCACACCCTCCCCAGAATTGGTTGTTTGTAGATTTTCTGATGATGCCGATTCTAACAGGTGTGAGGTGATACCTCATTGTAGTTTTGATTTGCATTTCTCTAATAATTAGTGCTGTTGAGCAGCTTTTCATGTGCGTCTTGGCCATCTCTGTGTCTCCTTTGAAGAAACGTCTCTTTAGATCTTCTGCCCATTTTATTTTGGGTTGTTTGTTTTTTTTTAATATTAAGCTGCATGAGCTATTTATATATATTGGAGATTAAACCTGTGTCCATTGATTCGTTTGCAACGATTTTCACCCATCCTGAGGGATGCCTTTTTTCATTCCCGTTTTTTTTAACAAAAAAGGAAAGAAAGGAAAAGAAGCAGAACACTAATGTGCGTAAAATATGCCTTTTGAAACGGTCGTTTTGAAATATGGACGTCCTTTGAAATATTTGGTCGATATGTGACCCCAGGATTTGTTTTCAGGGCAGGTGTCATTTACAGGCCTGCAATGATTTTGAATATCAACTGACCATTAGCGTTGGGATTAAAGCTGCTGTTGTGTGAAACGGCCACAAGGTGGCAGCAGTTCACCCTTACCAAATCTGGTTACTAGGGCAAGAGAGCCTCAGTGGAAGTGGTGTTCTAGGTTGGAGTTTAGAATGGAATGTACCAGGAGAAAGCCCCTCACGTTTGTCTCACTACTTCTTGTTCGTGTTTTTAATTTAAGTTTTTATTTTTTATTACAGCAAGTTTGATTACAATGTTTGGCTTGTTGTAGGTGTGGAAGATGTGGTTCTTTTACACATATACAGATGACTGTTCTTCTTGGGATCCTTTTCCCATGT
Source organism: Mesoplodon mirus (assembly GCF_964341445.2). Classification (NCBI taxonomy): domain Eukaryota; kingdom Metazoa; phylum Chordata; class Mammalia; order Artiodactyla; family Ziphiidae; genus Mesoplodon; species Mesoplodon mirus. The sequence continues at coordinate 2,610,178 of NW_028295782.1, forward strand.
ACGTTATGACAGAATGTTGAGTAGTCCTCTCTTGGTATTCTGTAGGTCTTTGGTGATTATATATGTCACCTGTGTTTGTATATGTCTGTTAACCCCGATATCGTAATGAAACCTATCCTCACACCTTTCCATTGGTGAACCATAAGTTTGTTTAATGAATCTGTGATTGCCCTTCTCCGTGGAAATATCTGCCCTGGTATCCATTTTTAGGTAACACCTATAAGTGATATGATATGATATGTGTCTTTCACTTTCTGACTTACTACAAGTCACGTGATTACTTCTAGACTCATCTACGGTGCTGCAAATGGCATTGTGTCCTTTTTTCCCTTGGCTTCTCTTCTGCCTTAGTGGGGTCCATTTTCAACAATGTGATTCCCTGAGGGTTGTGGATTAGCTGACCTGGGCAGCCTTACCCTGCCGGCCCGCCCTCCCCAGGTGTGCCTCGTTGAGATCAATATAAACAGAGCTCCAGGCAGCAATAGCCCCTGAAGCTGTGCCTGACTCCATATTCTCTGCCCCGTCAGCAGTCTCGGGGCTGTGCTGGTGGGAGGGAGTGAGGGGCCACAGCTTTGTGGGTGGCCCGGTGTGAGTGGGGTTCTGCTGGCCTTTCTGCAGGAGTTGCCAGGCTGCCGCCTGTAAAGAAGAGGATGTGTCACCCATACCTTCCGCTGGAATTTCTCTCCGGACAGAGGTGAGCAAGTAAAAAAGCAGTGGGGTCCGGGACAGGAGGGGTATCTCAGGCAGGGCAATGGAAAGCTTCTGGAAGAGCACCCGGGTCCAGGACCACGCTGGCTGGCCTGCAGGCACCAAGTTGGCCTGCGTGCTGTCGCTGGTGTGGCTCCACGGTCCTTCCTCTAGGCTTTCAAGCCCTTGTACATATTCAGGTGTTTTACCTGGAAAGGGTGGGAACAGATCAGAAGCAGCTGGCCTGGGGCTCAGCTCACGTTTACTCACAGATGCCTCGGCACGGTCCCCCAGCTTTTCAATGAGGACGCTCCTTGTGTGGGGGTTGGGTGGCTGGCTGTATGGGAGATGGTTCCCTACCTCTGACCAATTGCAGAATTGTTTACCGCTGGAGCAAGTGCCGTGATAGGGTTTTCCTCTGTATAACTCGTGGGTTCAATTTTTTTTTCTTTTTTGGTTCAAGTTAGATTTTATTCCTCTTTTATGTATTTATAAATATAAGCATGGAAATAATTCATTCCTATAAATACATCTTTGTGACGGGAAGAATTTTTTCTGTTTTATTTTTAAATTTTATTTTTTAAAATTTTGAAATTTAATTTTATTTATGTTTTTATACAGCACGTTATTATTAGTTATGTATTTTATGCATATACATGTATACAGGTCAATCCCAATCTCCCAACTCATCCCACCACCACCACCCCATGGCTTCCCACACTTGGTGTCCATACGTTTGTTCTCTACCTCTGTGTCTCTATTTCTTCCCTGCAAACCAGTTCATCTGTACCATTTTTAGGCTCCACATATATGCATTAATATACAATATTTGTTTTCCTCTTTCTGACTTACTTCATTCTGTATGACAGTCTCTCGATCCATCGATGTCTCTACAAATGACCCAGTTTCATTCCTTTTTATGGCCGAGTCATATTCCATTTTATATATGTACCACATCTTTATCCATTCATCTGTCTGTGGGCATTTAGGTTGCTTCCATTACCTGGCTATTGTAAAGAGTGCTGCAACGAACATTGTGGTGAATGTGCCTTTTTGATTTACGGTTTTCTCTGGGTATATGCCCAGAAGTGGGATTGCTGGATCAGATGGTAATTCTATTTCTAGTTTTTTTAAGGAAACTCCATACTGTTCTCCATAGTGACTGTATCAATTTACATTCCCACCAATAGTGGAAGAGGGCTCCTTTTGTCCACACCCTCCCCAGAATTGGTTGTTTGTAGATTTTCTGATGATGCCGATTCTAACAGGTGTGAGGTGATACCTCATTGTAGTTTTGATTTGCATTTCTCTAATAATTAGTGCTGTTGAGCAGCTTTTCATGTGCGTCTTGGCCATCTCTGTGTCTCCTTTGAAGAAACGTCTCTTTAGATCTTCTGCCCATTTTATTTTGGGTTGTTTGTTTTTTTTTAATATTAAGCTGCATGAGCTATTTATATATATTGGAGATTAAACCTGTGTCCATTGATTCGTTTGCAACGATTTTCACCCATCCTGAGGGATGCCTTTTTTCATTCCCGTTTTTTTTAACAAAAAAGGAAAGAAAGGAAAAGAAGCAGAACACTAATGTGCGTAAAATATGCCTTTTGAAACGGTCGTTTTGAAATATGGACGTCCTTTGAAATATTTGGTCGATATGTGACCCCAGGATTTGTTTTCAGGGCAGGTGTCATTTACAGGCCTGCAATGATTTTGAATATCAACTGACCATTAGCGTTGGGATTAAAGCTGCTGTTGTGTGAAACGGCCACAAGGTGGCAGCAGTTCACCCTTACCAAATCTGGTTACTAGGGCAAGAGAGCCTCAGTGGAAGTGGTGTTCTAGGTTGGAGTTTAGAATGGAATGTACCAGGAGAAAGCCCCTCACGTTTGTCTCACTACTTCTTGTTCGTGTTTTTAATTTAAGTTTTTATTTTTTATTACAGCAAGTTTGATTACAATGTTTGGCTTGTTGTAGGTGTGGAAGATGTGGTTCTTTTACACATATACAGATGACTGTTCTTCTTGGGATCCTTTTCCCATGTACGTTATGACAGAATGTTGAGTAGTCCTCTCTTGGTATTCTGTAGGTCTTTGGTGATTATATATGTCACCTGTGTTTGTATATGTCTGTTAACCCCGATATCGTAATGAAACCTATCCTCACACCTTTCCATTGGTGAACCATAAGTTTGTTTAATGAATCTGTGATTGCCCTTCTCCGTGGAAATATCTGCCCTGGTATCCATTTTTAGGTAACACCTATAAGTGATATGATATGATATGTGTCTTTCACTTTCTGACTTACTACAAGTCACGTGATTACTTCTAGACTCATCTACGGTGCTGCAAATGGCATTGTGTCCTTTTTTCCCTTGGCTTCTCTTCTGCCTTAGTGGGGTCCATTTTCAACAATGTGATTCCCTGAGGGTTGTGGATTAGCTGACCTGGGCAGCCTTACCCTGCCGGCCCGCCCTCCCCAGGTGTGCCTCGTTGAGATCAATATAAACAGAGCTCCAGGCAGCAATAGCCCCTGAAGCTGTGCCTGACTCCATATTCTCTGCCCCGTCAGCAGTCTCGGGGCTGTGCTGGTGGGAGGGAGTGAGGGGCCACAGCTTTGTGGGTGGCCCGGTGTGAGTGGGGTTCTGCTGGCCTTTCTGCAGGAGTTGCCAGGCTGCCGCCTGTAAAGAAGAGGATGTGTCACCCATACCTTCCGCTGGAATTTCTCTCCGGACAGAGGTGAGCAAGTAAAAAAGCAGTGGGGTCCGGGACAGGAGGGGTATCTCAGGCAGGGCAATGGAAAGCTTCTGGAAGAGCACCCGGGTCCAGGACCACGCTGGCTGGCCTGCAGGCACCAAGTTGGCCTGCGTGCTGTCGCTGGTGTGGCTCCACGGTCCTTCCTCTAGGCTTTCAAGCCCTTGTACATATTCAGGTGTTTTACCTGGAAAGGGTGGGAACAGATCAGAAGCAGCTGGCCTGGGGCTCAGCTCACGTTTACTCACAGATGCCTCGGCACGGTCCCCCAGCTTTTCAATGAGGACGCTCCTTGTGTGGGGGTTGGGTGGCTGGCTGTATGGGAGATGGTTCCCTACCTCTGACCAATTGCAGAATGGTTTACCGCTGGAGCAAGTGCCGTGATAGGGTTTTCCTCTGTATAACTCGTGGGTTCAATTTTTTTTTCTTTTTTGGTTCAAGTTAGATTTTATTCCTCTTTTATGTATTTATAAATATAAGCATGGAAATAATTCATTCCTATAAATACATCTGTGTGACGGGAAGAATTTTTTCTGTTTTATTTTTAAATTTTATTTTTTAAAATTTTGAAATTTAATTTTATTTATGTTTTTATACAGCACGTTATTATTAGTTATGTATTTTATGCATATACATGTATACAGGTCAATCCCAATCTCCCAACTCATCCCACCACCACCACCCCATGGCTTCCCACACTTGGTGTCCATACGTTTGTTCTCTACCTCTGTGTCTCTATTTCTTCCCTGCAAACCAGTTCATCTGTACCATTTTTAGGCTCCACATATATGCATTAATATACAATATTTGTTTTCCTCTTTCTGACTTACTTCATTCTGTATGACAGTCTCTCGATCCATCGATGTCTCTACAAATGACCCAGTTTCATTCCTTTTTATGGCCGAGTCATATTCCATTTTATATATGTACCACATCTTTATCCATTCATCTGTCTGTGGGCATTTAGGTTGCTTCCATTACCTGGCTATTGTAAATAGTGCTGCAACGAACATTGTGGTGAATGTGCCTTTTTGATTTACGGTTTTCTCTGGGTATATGCCCAGAAGTGGGATTGCTGGATCAGATGGTAATTCTATTTCTAGTTTTTTTAAGGAAACTCCATACTGTTCTCCATAGTGACTGTATCAATTTACATTCCCACCAATAGTGGAAGAGGGCTCCTTTTGTCCACACCCTCCCCAGAATTGGTTGTTTGTAGATTTTCTGATGATGCCGATTCTAACAGGTGTGAGGTGATACCTCATTGTAGTTTTGATTTGCATTTCTCTAATAATTAGTGCTGTTGAGCAGCTTTTCATGTGCGTCTTGGCCATCTCTGTGTCTCCTTTGAAGAAACGTCTCTTTAGATCTTCTGCCCATTTTATTTTGGGTTGTTTGTTTTTTTTAATATTAAGCTGCATGAGCTATTTATATATATTGGAGATTAAACCTGTGTCCATTGATTCGTTTGCAACGATTTTCACCCATCCTGAGGGATGCCTTTTTTCATTCCCGTTTTTTTTAACAAAAAAGGAAAGAAAGGAAAAGAAGCAGAACACTAATGTGCGTAAAATATGCCTTTTGAAATGGTCGTTTTGAAATATGGACGTCCTTTGAAATTTTTGGTCGATATGTGACCCCAGGATTTGTTTTCAGGGCAGGTGTCATTTACAGGCCTGCAATGATTTTGAATATCAACTGACCATTAGCGTTGGGATTAAAGCTGCTGTTGTGTGAAACGGCCACAAGGTGGCAGCAGTTCACCCTTACCAAATCTGGTTACTAGGGCAAGAGAGCCTCAGTGGAAGTGGTGTTCTAGGTTGGAGTTTAGAATGGAATGTACCAGGAGAAAGCCCCTCACGTTTGTCTCACTACTTCTTGTTCGTGTTTATAATTTAAGTTTTTATTTTTTATTACAGCAAGTTTGATTACAATGTTTGGCTTGTTGTAGGTGTGGAAGATGTGGTTCTTTTACACATATACAGATGACTGTTCTTCTTGGGATCCTTTTCCCATGTACGTTATGACAGAATGTTGAGTAGTCCTCTCTTGGTATTCTGTAGGTCTTTGGTGATTATATATGTCACCTGTGTTTGTATATGTCTGTTAACCCCGATATCGTAATGAAACCTATCCTCACACCTTTCCATTGGTGAACCATAAGTTTGTTTAATGAATCTGTGATTGCCCTTCTCCGTGGAAATATCTGCCCTGGTATCCATTTTTAGGTAACACCTATAAGTGATATGATATGATATGTGTCTTTCACTTTCTGACTTACTACAAGTCACGTGATTACTTCTAGACTCATCTACGGTGCTGCAAATGGCATTGTGTCCTTTTTTCCCTTGGCTTCTCTTCTGCCTTAGCGGGGTCCATTTTCAACAATGTGATTCCCTGAGGGTTGTGGATTAGCTGACCTGGGCAGCCTTACCCTGCCGGCCCGCCCTCCCCAGGTGTGCCTCGTTGAGGTCAATATAAACAGAGCTCCAGGCAGCAATAGCAACTGAAGCTGTGCCTGACTCCATATTCTCTGCCCCGTCAGCAGTCTCGGGGCTGTGCTGGTGGGAGGGAGTGAGGGGCCACAGCTTTGTGGGTGTCCCGGTGTGAGTGGGGTTCTGCTGGCCTTTCTGCAGGAGTTGCCAGGCTGCCGCCTGTAAAGAAGAGGATGTGTTACCCATACCTTCCGCTGGAATATCTCTCCGGACAGAGGTGAGGAAGGAAAAAAGCAGTGGGGTCCGGGACAGGAGGGGTATCTCAGGCAGGGCAATGGAAAGCTTCTGGAAGAGCGCCCGGGGCCAGGACCACGCTGGCTGGCCTGCAGGCACCAAGTTGGCCTGCGTGCTGTCGCTGGAGTGGCTCCACGGTCCTTCCTCTAGGCTTTCAAGCCCTTGTACATATTCAGGTGTTTTACCGGGAAAGGGTGGGAACAGATCAGAAGCAGCTGGCCTGGGGCTCAGCTCACGTTTACTCACAGATGCCTCGGCACGGTCCCCCAGCTTTTCAATGAGGACGCTCCTTGTGTGGGGGGTGGGTGGCTGGCTGTATGGGAGATGGTTCCCCACCTCTGACCAATTTCAGAATTGTTTACCGCTGGAGCAAGTGCCGTGATAGGGTTTTCCTCTGTATATCTCCTGGGTTCAATTTTTTTTTTCCTTTTTGGTTCAAGTTAGATTTTATTCCTCTTTTATGTATTTATAAATATAAGCATGGAAATAATTCATTCCTATAAATACATCTGTGTGACGGGAAGAATTTTTTCTGTTTTATTTTTAAATTTTATTTTTTAAAATTTTGAAATTTAATTTTATTTATGTTTTTATACAGCACGTTATTATTAGTTATGTATTTTATGCATATACATGTATACAGGTCAATCCCAATCTCCCAACTCATCCCACCACCACCACCCCATGGCTTCCCACACTTGGTGTCCATACGTTTGTTCTCTACCTCTGTGTCTCTATTTCTTCCCTGCAAACCAGTTCATCTGTACCATTTTTAGGCTCCACATATATGCATTAATATACAATATTTGTTTTCCTCTTTCTGACTTACTTCATTCTGTATGACAGTCTCTCGATCCATCGATGTCTCTACAAATGACCCAGTTTCATTCCTTTTTATGGCCGAGTCATATTCCATTTTATATATGTACCACATCTTTATCCATTCATCTGTCTGTGGGCATTTAGGTTGCTTCCATTACCTGGCTATTGTAAATAGTGCTGCAACGAACATTGTGGTGAATGTGCCTTTTTGAAATACGGTTTTCTCTGGGTATATGCCCAGAAGTGGGATTGCTGGATCAGATGGTAATTCTATTTCTAGTTTTTTTAAGGAAACTCCATACTGTTCTCCATAGTGACTGTATCAATTTACATTCCCACCAATAGTGGAAGAGGGCTCCTTTTGTCCACACCCTCCCCAGAATTGGTTGTTTGTAGATTTTCTGATGATGCCGATTCTAACAGGTGTGAGGTGATACCTCATTGTAGTTTTGATTTGCATTTCTCTAATAATTAGTGCTGTTGAGCAGCTTTTCATGTGCGTCTTGGCCATCTCTGTGTCTCCTTTGAAGAAACGTCTCTTTAGATCTTCTGCCCATTTTATTTTGGGTTGTTTGTTTTTTTTTAATATTAAGCTGCATGAGCTATTTATATATATTGGAGATTAAACCTGTGTCCATTGATTCGTTTGCAACGATTTTCACCCATCCTGAGGGATGCCTTTTTTCATTCCCGTTTTTTTTAACAAAAAAGGAAAGAAAGGAAAAGAAGCAGAACACTAATGTGCGTAAAATATGCCTTTTGAAATGGTCGTTTTGAAATATGGACGTCCTTTGAAATATTTGGTCGATATGTGACCCCAGGATTTGTTTTCAGGGCAGGTGTCATTTACAGGCCTGCAATGATTTTGAATATCAACTGACCATTAGCGTTGGGATTAAAGCTGCTGTTGTGTGAAACGGCCACAAGGTGGCAGCAGTTCACCCTTACCAAATCTGGTTACTAGGGCAAGAGAGCCTCAGTGGAAGTGGTGTTCTAGGTTGGAGTTTAGAATGGAATGTACCAGGAGAAAGCCCCTCACGTTTGTCTCACTACTTCTTGTTCGTGTTTTTAATTTAAGTTTTTATTTTTTATTACAGCAAGTTTGATTACAATGTTTGGCTTGTTGTAGGTGTGGAAGATGTGGTTCTTTTACACATATACAGATGACTGTTCTTCTTGGGATCCTTTTCCCATGTACGTTATGACAGAATGTTGAGTAGTCCTCTCTTGGTATTCTGTAGGTCTTTGGTGATTATATATGTCACCTGTGTTTGTATATGTCTGTTAACCCCGATATCGTAATGAAACCTATCCTCACACCTTTCCATTGGTGAACCATAAGTTTGTTTAATGAATCTGTGATTGCCCTTCTCCGTGGAAATATCTGCCCTGGTATCCATTTTTAGGTAACACCTATAAGTGATATGATATGATATGTGTCTTTCACTTTCTGACTTACTACAAGTCACGTGATTACTTCTAGACTCATCTACGGTGCTGCAAATGGCATTGTGTCCTTTTTTCCCTTGGCTTCTCTTCTGCCTTAGCGGGGTCCATTTTCAACAATGTGATTCCCTGAGGGTTGTGGATTAGCTGACCTGGGCAGCCTTACCCTGCCGGCCCGCCCTCCCCAGGTGTGCCTCGTTGAGATCAATATAAACAGAGCTCCAGGCAGCAATAGCCCCTGAAGCTGTGCCTGACTCCATATTCTCTGCCCCGTCAGCAGTCTTGGGTCTGTGCTGGTGGGAGGGAGTGAGGGGCCACAGCTTTGTGGGTGGCCCGGTGTGAGTGGGGTTCTGCTGGCCTTTCTGCAGGAGTTGCCAGGCTGCCGCCTGTAAAGAAGAGGATGTGTCACCCAAACCTTCCGCTGGAATTTCTCTCCAGACAGAGGTGAGGAAGGACAAAAGCAGTGGGGGCCGGGACAGGAGGGGTATCTCAGGCAGGGCAATGGAAAGCTTCTGGAAGAGCGCCAGGGTCCAAGACCAGGCTGGCTGGCCTGCAGGCACCAAGTTGGCCTGCGTGCTGTCGCTGGTGTGGCTCCACGGTCCTTCCTCTAGGCTTTCAAGCCCTTGTACATATTCAGGTGTTTTACCTGGAAAGGGTGGGAACAGTTCAGCAGCAGCTGGCCTGGGGCTCAGATCACGTTTACTCACAGATGCCTCGGCACGGTCCCCCAGCTTTGCAATGACGACGCTCCTTGCGTGGGGGGTGGGTTGCTGGCTGTATGGGAGATGGTTCCCCACCTCTGACCAATTTCAGAATTGTTTACCACTGGAGCAAGTGCCCTGATAGGGTTTTCCTCTGTATAACTCCTGGGTTTAGGTTTTTTTTTCTTTTATGGTTCAAGTTAGATTTTATTCCCCTTTTATGTATTTATAGATATAAGCATGGAAATAATTCTTTCCTATAAATACATCTGTGTGATGGGAAGCATTTTTTCTGTTTTATTTTTAAATTTTATTTTTTAAAATTTTGAAATTTAATTTTATTTATTTTTTTTATACAGCACGTTATTATTAGTTATGTATTTTATGTATATACATGTATACAGGTCAATCCCAAACTCCCAACTCATCCCACCACCACCACCCCATGGCTTCCCACACTTGGTGTCCATACGTTTGTTCTCTACCTCTGTGTCTCTATTTCTTCCCTGCAAACCAGTTCATCTGTACCATTTTTAGGCTCCACATATATGCATTAATATACAATATTTGTTTTCCTCATTCTGACTTACTTCATTCTGTATGACAGTCTCTCGATCCATCGATGTCTCTACAAATGACCCAGTTTCATTCCTTTTTATGGCCGAGTCATATTCCATTTTATATATGTACCACATCTTTATCCATTCATCTGTCTGTGGGCATTTAGGTTGCTTCCATTACCTGGCTATTGTAAATAGTGCTGCAACGAACATTGTGGTGAATGTGCCTTTTTGAAATACGGTTTTCTCTGGGTATATGCCCAGAAGTGGGATTGCTGGATCAGATGGTAATTCTATTTCTAGTTTTTTTAAGGAAACTCCATACTGTTCTGCATAGTGACTGTATCAATTTACATTCCCACCAATAGTGGAAGAGGGCTCCTTTTGTCCACACCCTCCCCAGAATTGGTTGTTTGTAGATTTTCTGATGATGCCGATTCTAACAGGTGTGAGGTGATACCTCATTGTAGTTTTGATTTGCATTTCTCTAATAATTAGTGCTGTTGAGCAGCTTTTCATGTGCGTCTTGGCCATCTCTGTGTCTCCTTTGAAGAAACGTCTCTTTAGATCTTCTGCCCATTTTTTTTGGGTTGTTTGTTTTTTTTAATATTAAGCTGCATGAGCTGTTTATATATATTGGAGATTAAACCTTTGTCCATTGATTCGTCTGCAACGATTTTCGCCCATTCTGAGGGATGCCTTTTTCCATTCCCGTGTTTTTTAACAAAAAAGGAAAGAAAGGAAAAGAAGCAGAACACTAATGTGCGTAAAATATGCCTTTTGAAACGGTCGTTTTGAAATATGGACGTCCTTTGAATTTTTTGGTCGATATGTGACCCCAGGATTTGTTTTCAGGGCAGGTGTCATTTACAGGCCTGCAATGATTTTGAATATCAACTGACCATTAGCGTTGGGATTAAAGCTGCTGTTGTGTGAAACGGCCACAAGGTGGCAGCAGTTCACCCTTACCAATTCTGGTTACTAGGGCAAGAGAGCCTCAGTGGAAGTGGTGTTCTAGGTTGGAGTTTAGAATGGAATGTACCAGGAGAAAGCCCCTCACGTTTGTCTCACTACTTCTTGTTCGTGTTTTTAATTTAAGTTTTTATTTTTTATTACAGCAAGTTTGATTACAATGTTTGGCTTGTTGTAGGTGTGGAAGATGTGGTTCTTTTACACATATACAGATGACTGTTCTTCTTGGGATCCTTTTCCCATGTACGTTATGACAGAATGTTGAGTAGTCCTCTCTTGGTATTCTGTAGGTCTTTGGTGATTATATATGTCACCTGTGTTTGTATATGTCTGTTAACCCCGATATCGTAATGAAACCTATCCTCACACCTTTCCATTGGTGAACCATAAGTTTGTTTAATGAATCTGTGATTGCCCTTCTCCGTGGAAATATCTGCCCTGGTATCCATTTTTAGGTAACACCTATAAGTGATATGATATGATATGTGTCTTTCACTTTCTGACTTACTACAAGTCACGTGATTACTTCTAGACTCATCTACGGTGCTGCAAATGGCATTGTGTCCTTTTTTCCCTTGGCTTCTCTTCTGCCTTAGCGGGGTCCATTTTCAACAATGTGATTCCCTGAGGGTTGTGGATTAGCTGACCTGGGCTGCCTTACCCTGCCGGCCCGCCCTCCCCAGGTGTGCCTCGTTGAGGTCAATATAAACAGAGCTCCAGGCAGCAATAGCCCCTGAAGCTGTGCCTGACTCCATATTCTCTGCCCCGTCAGCAGTCTTGGGTCTGTGCTGGTGGGAGGGAGTGAGGGGCCACAGCTTTGTGGGTGGCCCGGTGTGAGTGGGGTTCTGCTGGCCTTTCTGCAGGAGTTGCCAGGCTGCCGCCTGTAAAGAAGAGGATGTGTCACCCATACCTTCCGCTGGAATTTCTCTCCGGACAGAGGTGAGGAAGGAAAAAAGCAGTGGGGGCCGGGACAGGAGGGGTATCTCAGGCAGGGCAATGGAAAGCTTCTGGAAGAGCGCCAGGGTCCAAGACCAGGCTGGCTGGCCTGCAGGCACCAAGTTGGCCTGCGTGCTGTCGCTGGTGTGGCTCCACGGTCCTTCCTCTAGGCTTTCAAGCCCTTGTACATATTCAGGTGTTTTACCTGGAAAGGGTGGGAACAGTTCAGCAGCAGCTGGCCTGGGGCTCAGATCACGTTTACTCACAGATGCCTCGGCACTGTCCCCCAGCTTTGCAATGACGACGCTCCTTGCGTGGGGGGTGGGTTGCTGGCTGTATGGGAGATGGTTCCCCACCTCTGACCAATTTCAGAATTGTTTACCACTGGAGCAAGTGCCCTGATAGGGTTTTCCTCTGTATAACTCCTGGGATCAGGTTTTTTTTTTCTTTTATGGTTCAAGTTAGATTTTATTCCCCTTTTATGTATTTATAGATATAAGCATGGAAATAATTCTTTCCTATAAATACATCTGTGTGATGGGAAGAATTTTTTCTGTTTTATTTTTAAATTTTATTCTTTAAAATTTTGAAATTTAATTTTATTTATTTTTTTTATACAGCACGTTATTATTAGTTATGTATTTTATGCATATACATGTATACAGGTCAATCCCAAACTCCCAACTCATCCCACCACCACCACCCCATGGCTTCCCACACTTGGTGTCCATACGTTTGTTCTCTACCTCTGTGTCTCTATTTCCTCCCTGCAAACCAGTTCATCTGTACCATTTTTAGGCTCCACATATATGCATTAATATACAATATTTGTTTTCCTCTTTCTGACTTACTTCATTCTGTATGACAGTCTCTCGATCCATCGATGTCTCTACAAATGACCCAGTTTCATTCCTTTATATGGCCGAGTCATATTCCATTTTATATATGTACCACATCTTTATCCATTCATCTGTCTGTGGGCATTTAGTTTGCTTCCATTACCTGGCTATTGTAAATAGTGCTGCAACGAACATTGTGGTGAATGTGCCTTTTTGAAATACGGTTTTCTCTGGGTATATGCCCAGAAGTGGGATTGGTGGATCAGATGGTAATTCTATTTCTAGTTTTTTTAAGGAAACTCCATACTGTTCTCCATAGTGACTGTATCAATTTACATTCCCACCAATAGTGGAAGAGGGCTCCTTTTGTCCACACCCTGCCCAGAATTGGTTGTTTGTAGATTTTCTGATGATGCCGATTCTAACAGGTGTGTGGTGATACCTCATTGTAGTTTTGATTTGCATTTCTCTAATAATTAGTGCTGTTGAGCAGCTTTTCATGTGCGTCTTGGCCATCTCTGTGTCTCCTTTGAAGAAACGTCTCTTTAGATCTTCTGCCCATTTTTTTGTAGTTGTTTGTTTTTTTAATATTAAGCTGCATGAGCTGTTTATATATATTGGAGATTAAACCGGTGTCCATTGATTCGTTTGCAACGATATTCACCCATCCTGAGGGATGCCTTTTTCCATTCCCGTTTTTTTTAACAAAAAAGGAAAGAAAGGAAAAGAAGCAGAACACTAATGTGCGTAAAATATGCCTTTTGAAACGGTCGTTTTGAAATATGGACGTCCTTTGAATTTTTTGGTCGATATGTGACCCCAGGATTTGTTTTCAGGGCAGGTGTCATTTACAGGCCTGCAATGATTTTGAATATCAACTGACCATTAGCGTTGGGATTAAAGCTGCTGTTGTGTGAAACGGCCACAAGGTGGCAGCAGTTCACCCTTACCAAATCTGGTTACTAGGGCAAGAGAGCCTCAGTGGAAGTGGTGTTCTAGATTGGAGTTTAGAATGGAATGTACCAGGAGAAGGCCCCTCACGTTTGTCTCACTACTTCTTGTTCGTGTTTTTAATTTAATTTTTTATTTTTTATTACAGCAAGTTTGATTACAATGTTTGGCTTGTTGTAGGTGTGGAAAATATGGTTCTTTTACACATATACAGATGACTGTTCTTCTTGGGATCCTTTTCCCATGTACGTTATGACAGAATGTTGAGTAGTCCTCTCTTGGTATTCTGTAGGTCTTTGGTGATTATATATGTCACCTGTGTTTGTATATGTCTGTTAACCCCGATATCGTAATGAAACCTATCCTCACACCTTTCCATTGGTGAACCATAAGTTTGTTTAATGAATCTGTGATTGCCCTTCTCCGTGGAAATATCTGCCCTGGTATCCATTTTTAGGTAACACCTATAAGTGATATGATATGATATGTGTCTTTCACTTTCTGACTTACTACAAGTCACGTGATTACTTCTAGACTCATCTACGGTGCTGCAAATGGCATTGTGTCCTTTTTTCCCTTGGCTTCTCTTCTGCCTTAGCGGGGTCCATTTTCAACAATGTGATTCCCTGAGGGTTGTGGATTAGCTGACCTGGGCTGCCTTACCCTGCCGGCCCGCCCTCCCCAGGTGTGCCTCGTTGAGATCAATATAAACAGAGCTCCAGGCAGCAATAGCCCCTGAAGCTGTGCCTGACTCCATATTCTCTGCCCCGTCAGCAGTCTCGGGGCTGTGCTGGTGGGAGGGAGTGAGGGGCCACAGCTTTGTGGGTGGCCCGGTGTGAGTGGGGTTCTGCTGGCCTTTCTGCAGGATTTGCCAGGCTGCCGCCTGTAAAGAAGAGGATGTGTCACCCATACCTTCCGCTGGAATTTCTCTCCGGACAGAGGTGAGGAAGGAAAAAAGCAGTGGGGTCCGGGACAGGAGGGGTATCTCAGGCAGGGCAATGGAAAGCTTCTGGAAGAGCACCCGGGGCCAGGACCACGCTGGCTGGCCTGCAGGCACCAAGTTGGCCTGCGTGCTGTCGCTGTTGTGGCTCCACGGTCCTTCCTCTCGGCTTTCAAGCCCTTGTACATATTCAGTTGTTTTACCTGGAAAGGGTGGGAACAGATCAGAAGCAGCTGGCCTGGGGCTCAGCTCACGTTTACTCACAGATGCCTCGGCACGGTCCCCCAGCTTTTCAATGAGGACTCTCCTTGTGTGGGTGGTCCGTGGCTGGCTGTATGGGAGATGGTTCCCCACCTCTGACCAATTTCAGAAATGTTTACCGCTGGAGCAAGTGCCGTGATAGGGTTTTCCTCTGTATAACTCGTGGGTTCACTTTTTTTTTCTTTTATGTTTCAAGTTAGATGTTATTCCTCTTTTATGTATTTATAAATATAAGCATGGAAATATTTCATTCCTATAAATACATCTGTGTGACGGGAAGAACTTTTTTCTGTTTTATTTTTAAATTTTATTTTTTAAAATTTTGAAATTTTATTTATTTTTTTATACAGCACGTTATTATTAGTTATGTATTTTATGCATATACATGTATACAGGTCAATCCCAAACTCCCAACTCATCCCACCACCACCACCCCATGGCTTCCCACACTTGGTGTCCATACGTTTGTTCTCTACCTCTGTGTCTCTATTTCTTCCCTGCAAACCAGTTCATCTGTACCATTTTTAGGCTCCACATATATGCATTAATATACAATATTTGTTTTCCTCTTTCTGACTTACTTCATTCTGTATGACAGTCTCTCGATCCATCGATGTCTCTACAAATGACCCAGTTTCATTCCTTTTTATGGCCGAGTCATATTCCATTTTATATATGTACCACATCTTTATCCATTCATCTGTCTGTGGGCATTTAGGTTGCTTCCATTACCTGGCTATTGTAAATAGTGCTGCAACGAACATTGTGGTGAATGTGCCTTTTTGAAATACGGTTTTCTCTGGGTATATGCCCAGAAGTGGGATTGCTGGATCAGATGGTAATTCTATTTCTAGTTTTTTTAAGGAAACTCCATACTGTTCTGCATAGTGACTGTATCAATTTACATTCCCACCAATAGTGGAAGAGGGCTCCTTTTGTCCACACCCTCCCCAGAATTGGTTGTTTGTAGATTTTCTGATGATGCCGATTCTAACAGGTGTGAGGTGATACCTCATTGTAGTTTTGATTTGCATTTCTCTAATAATTAGTGCTGTTGAGCAGCTTTTCATGTGCGTCTTGGCCATCTCTGTGTCTCCTTTGAAGAAACATCTCTTTAGATCTTCTGCCCATTTTTTTTGGGTTGTTTGTTTTTTTTTAATATTAAGCTGCATGAGCTGTTTATATATATTGGAGATTAAACCTTTGTCCATTGATTCGTCTGCAACGATTTTCGCCCATTCTGAGGGATGCCTTTTTCCATTCCCGTGTTTTTTAACAAAAAAGGAAAGAAAGGAAAAGAAGCAGAACACTAATGTGCGTAAAATATGCCTTTTGAAACGGTCGTTTTGAAATATGGACGTCCTTTGAATTTTTTGGTCGATATGTGACCCCAGGATTTGTTTTCAGGACAGGTGTCATTTACAGGCCTGCAATGATTTTGAATATCAACTGACCATTAGCGTTGGGATTAAAGCTGCTGTTGTGTGAAACGGCCACAAGGTGGCAGCAGTTCACCCTTACCAAATCTGGTTACTAGGGCAAGAGAGCCTCAGTGGAAGTGGTGTTCTAGATTGGAGTTTAGAATGGAATGTGCCAGGAGAAAGCCCCTCACGTTTGTCTCACTATTTCTTGTACGTGTTTTTAATTTAAGTATTTATTTTTTATTACAGCAAGTTTGATTACAATGTTTGGCTTGTTGTAGGTGTGGAAGATGTGGTTCTTTTACACATATACAGATGACTGTTCTTCTTGGGATCCTTTTCCCATGTACGTTATGACAGAATGTTGAGTAGTCCTCTCTTGGTATTCTGTAGGTCTTTGGTGATTATATATGTCACCTGTGTTTGTATATGTCTGTTAACCCCGATATCATAATGAAACCAATCCTCACACCTTTCCATTGGTGAACCATAAGTTTGTTTAATGAATCTGTGATTGCCCTTCTCCGTGGAAATATCTGCCCTGGTATCCATTTTTAGGTAACACCTATAAGTGATATGATATGATATGTGTCTTTCACTTTCTGACTTACTACAAGTCACGTGATTACTTCTAGACTCATCTACGGTGCTGCAAATGGCATTGTGTCCTTTTTTCCCTTGGCTTCTCTTCTGCCTTAGCGGGGTCCATTTTCAACAATGTGATTCCCTGAGGGTTGTGGATTAGCTGACCTGGGCAGCCTTACCCTGCCGGCCCGCCCTCCCCAGGTGTGCCTCGTTGAGATCAATATAAACAGAGCTCCAGGCAGCAATAGCCCCTGAAGCTGTGCCTGACTCCATATTCTCTGCCCCATCAGCAGTCTCGGGGCTGTGCTGGTGGGAGGGAGTGAGGGGCCACAGCTTTGTGGGTGGCCCGGTGTGAGTGGGGTTCTGCTGGCCTTTCTGCAGGAGTTGCCAGGCTGCCGCCTGTAAAGAAGAGGATGTGTCACCCATACCTTCCGCTGGAATTTCTCTCCTGACAGAGGTGAGCAAGGAAAAAAGCAGTGGGGTCCGGGACAGGAGGGGTATCTCAGGCAGGGCAATGGAAAGCTTCTGGAAGAGCACCCAGGTCCAGGACCACGCTGGCTGGCCTGCAGGCACCAAGTTGGCCTGCGTGCTGTCGCTGGTGTGGCTCCACGGTCCTTCCTCTAGGCTTTCAAGCCCTTGTACATATTCAGGTGTTTTACCTGGAAAGGGTGGGAACAGATCAGAAGCAGCTGGCCTGGGGCTCAGCTCACGTTTACTCACAGATGCCTCGAAACGGTCCCCCAGCTTTGCAATGAGGACGCTCCTTGTGTGGGGGGTGGGTGGCTGGCTGTATGGGAGATGGTTCCCTACCTCTGACCAATTTCAGAATTGTTTACCGCTGGAGCAAGTGCCGTGATAGGGTTTTCCTCTGTATAACTCGTGGGTTCACTTTTTTTTTCTTTTATGTTTCAAGTTAGATGTTATTCCTCTTTTATGTATTTATAAATATAAGCATGGAAATATTTCATTCCTATAAATACATCTGTGTGACGGGAAGAACTTTTTTCTGTTTTATTTTTAAATTTTATTTTTTAAAATTTTGAAATTTTATTTATTTTTTTATACAGCACGTTATTATTAGTTATGTATTTTATGCATATACATGTATACAGGTCAATCCCAAACTCCCAACTCATCCCACCACCACCACCCCATGGCTTCCCACACTTGGTGTCCATACGTTTGTTCTCTACCTCTGTGTCTCTATTTCTTCCCTGCAAACCAGTTCATCTGTACCATTTTTAGGCTCCACATATATGCATTAATATACAATATTTGTTTTCCTCTTTCTGACTTACTTCATTCTGTATGACAGTCTCTCGATCCATCGATGTCTCTACAAATGACCCAGTTTCATTCCTTTTTATGGCCGAGTCATATTCCATTTTATATATGTACCACATCTTTATCCATTCATCTGTCTGTGGGCATTTAGGTTGCTTCCATTACCTGGCTATTGTAAATAGTGCTGCAACGAACATTGTGGTGAATGTGCCTTTTTGAAATACGGTTTTCTCTGGGTATATGCCCAGAAGTGGGATTGCTGGATCAGATGGTAATTCTATTTCTAGTTTTTTTAAGGAAACTCCATACTGTTCTACATAGTGACTGTATCAATTTACATTCCCACCAATAGTGGAAGAGGGCTCCTTTTGTCCACACGCTGCCCAGAATTGGTTGTTTGTAGATTTCCTGATGATGCCGATTCTAACAGGTGTGAGGTGATACCTCATTGTAGTTTTGATTTGCATTTCTCTAATAATTAGTGCTGTTGAGCAGCTTTTCATGTGCGTCTTGGCCATCTCTGTGTCTCCTTTGAAGAAACGTCTCTTTAGATCTTCTGCCCATTTTTTTGGGGTTGTTTGTTTTTTTAATATTAAGCTGCATGAGCTGTTTATATATATTGGAGATTAAACCGGTGTCCATTGATTCGTTTGCAACGATATTCACCCATCCTGAGGGATGCCTTTTTCCATTCCCGTTTTTTTTAACAAAAAAGGAAAGAAAGGAAAAGAAGCAGAACACTAATGTGCGTAAAATATGCCTTTTGAAACGGTCGTTTTGAAATATGGACGTCCTTTGAATTTTTTGGTCGATATGTGACCCCAGGATTTGTTTTCAGGGCAGGTGTCATTTACAGGCCTGCAATGATTTTGAATATCAACTGACCGTTAGCATTGGGATTAAAGCTGCTCTTGTGTGAAATGGCCACAAGGTGGCAGCAGTTCACCCTTACCAAATCTGGTTACTAGGGCAAGAGAGCCTCAGTGGAAGTGGTGTTCTAGATTGGAGTTTAGAATGGAATGTACCAGGAGAAAGCCCCTCACGTTTGTCTCACTACTTCTTGTTCGTGTTTTTAATTTAAGTTTTTTTTTTTATTACAGCAAGTTTGATTACAATGTTTGGCTTGTTGTAGGTGTGGAAGATGTGGTTCTTTTACACATATACAGATGACTGGTCTTCTTGGGATCCTTTTCCCATGTACGTTATGACAGAATGTTGAGTAGTCCTCTCTTGGTATTCTGTAGGTCTTTGGTGATTATATATGTCACCTGTGTTTGTATATGTCTGTTAACCCCGATATCGTAATGAAACCTATCCTCACACCTTTCCTTTGGTGAACCATAAGTTTGTTTAATGAATCTGTGATTGCCCTTCTCCGTGGAAATATCTGCCCTGGTATCCATTTTTAGGTAACACCTATAAGTGATATGATATGATATGTGTCTTTCACTTTCTGACTTACTACAAGTCACGTGATTACTTCTAGACTCATCTACGGTGCTGCAAATGGCATTGTGTCCTTTTTTCCCTTGGCTTCTCTTCTGCCTTAGCGGGGTCCATTTTCAACAATGTGATTCCCTGAGGGTTGTGGATTAGCTGACCTGGGCTGCCTTACCCTGCCGGACCGCCCTCCCCAGGTGTGCCTCGTTGAGATCAATATAAACAGAGCTCCAGGCAGCAATAGCCCCTGAAGCTGTGCCTGACTCCATATTCTCTGCCCCGTCAGCAGTCTCGGGGCTGTGCTGGTGGGAGGGAGTGAGGGGCCACAGCTTTGTGGGTGGCCCGGTGTGAGTGGGGTTCTGCTGGCCTTTCTGCAGGAGTTGCCAGGCTGCCGCCTGTAAAGAAGAGGATGTGTCACCCATACCTTCCGCTGGAATTTCTCTCCGGACAGAGGTGAGGAAGGAAAAAAGCAGTGGTGTCCGGGACAGGAGGGGTATCTCAGGCAGGGCAATGGCAAGCTTCTGGAAGAGCGCCCGGGGCCAGGACCACGCTGGCTGGCCTGCAGGCACCAAGTTGGCCTGCGTGCTGTCGCTGGTGTGGCTCCACGGTCCTTCCTCTAGGCTTTCAAGCCCTTGTACATATTCAGTTGTTTTACCTGGAAAGGGTGGGAACAGATCAGAAGCAGCTGGCCTGGGGCTCAGCTCACGTTTACTCACAGATGCCTCGGCACGGTCCCCCAGCTTTTCAATGAGGACTCTCCTTGTGTGGGGGGTGCGTGGCTGGCTGTATGGGAGATGGTTCCCTACCTCTGACCAATTTCAGAATTGTTTACCGCTGGAGCAAGTGCCGTGATAGGGTTTTCCTCTGTATAACTAGTGGGTTCACTTTTTTTTTCTTTTATGTTTCAAGTTAGATGTTATTCCTCTTTTATGTATTTATAAATATAAGCATGGAAATATTTCATTCCTATAAATACATCTGTGTGACGGGAAGAACTTTTTTCTGTTTTATTTTTAAATTTTATTTTTTAAAATTTTGAAATTTTATTTATTTTTTTATACAGCACGTTATTATTAGTTATGTATTTTATGCATATACATGTATACAGGTCAATCCCAAACTCCCAACTCATCCCACCACCACCACCCCATGGCTTCCCACACTTGGTGTCCATACGTTTGTTCTCTACCTCTGTGTCTCTATTTCTTCCCTGCAAACCAGTTCATCTGTACCATTTTTAGGCTCCACATATATGCATTAATATACAATATTTGTTTTCCTCTTTCTGACTTACTTCATTCTGTATGACAGTCTCTCGATCCATCGATGTC
The DNA here is from genome assembly GCF_964341445.2 of Mesoplodon mirus. Taxonomy (NCBI): domain Eukaryota; kingdom Metazoa; phylum Chordata; class Mammalia; order Artiodactyla; family Ziphiidae; genus Mesoplodon; species Mesoplodon mirus. Next base: position 2,630,833 of record NW_028295782.1, read on the forward strand.
TCTACAAATGACCCAGTTTCATTCCTTTTTATGGCCGAGTCATATTCCATTTTATATATGTACCACATCTTTATCCATTCATCTGTCTGTGGGCATTTAGGTTGCTTCCATTACCTGGCTATTGTAAATAGTGCTGCAACGAACATTGTGGTGAATGTGCCTTTTTGAAATACGGTTTTCTCTGGGTATATGCCCAGAAGTGCGATTGCTGGATCAGATGGTAATTCTATTTCTAGTTTTTTTAAGGAAACTCCATACTGTTCTCCATAGTGACTGTATCAATTTACATTCCCACCAATAGTGGAAGAGGGCTCCTTTTGTCCACACGCTGCCCAGAATTGGTTGTTTGTAGATTTTCTGATGATGCCGATTCTAACAGGTGTGAGGTGATACCTCATTGTAGTTTTGATTTGCATTTCTCTAATAATTAGTGCTGTTGAGCAGCTTTTCATGTGCGTCTTGGCCATCTCTGTGTCTCCTTTGAAGAAACGTCTCTTTAGATCTTCTGCCCATTTTTTTGGGGTTGTTTGTTTTTTTAATATTAAGCTGCATGAGCTGTTTATATATATTGGAGATTAAACCGGTGTCCATTGATTCGTTTGCAACGATATTCACCCATCCTGAGGGATGCCTTTTTCCATTCCCGTTTTTTTTAACAAAAAAGGAAAGAAAGGAAAAGAAGCAGAACACTAATGTGCGTAAAATATGCCTTTTGAAACGGTCGTTTTGAAATATGGACGTCCTTTGAATTTTTTGGTCGATATGTGACCCCAGGATTTGTTTTCAGGGCAGGTGTCATTTCCAGGCCTGCAATGATTTTGAATATCAACTGACCATTAGCATTGGGATTAAAGCTGCTCTTGTGTGAAATGGCCACAAGGTGGCAGCAGTTCACCCTTACCAAATCTGGTTACTAGGGCAAGAGAGCCTCAGTGGAAGTGGTGTTCTAGATTGGAGTTTAGAATGGAATGTACCAGGAGAAAGCCCCTCACGTTTGTCTCACTACTTCTTGTTCGTGTTTTTAATTTAAGTTTTTTTTTTTATTACAGCAAGTTTGATTACAATGTTTGGCTTGTTGTAGGTGTGGAAGATGTGGTTCTTTTACACATATACAGATGACTGTTCTTCTTGGGATCCTTTTCCCATGTACGTTATGACAGAATGTTGAGTAGTCCTCTCTTGGTATTCTGTAGGTCTTTGGTGATTATATATGTCACCTGTGTTTGTATATGTCTGTTAACCCCGATATCGTAATGAAACCTATCCTCACACCTTTCCATTGGTGAACCATAAGTTTGTTTAATGAATCTGTGATTGCCCTTCTCCGTGGAAATATCTGCCCTGGTATCCATTTTTAGGTAACACCTATAAGTGATATGATATGATATGTGTCTTTCACTTTCTGACTTACTACAAGTCACGTGATTACTTCTAGACTCATCTACGGTGCTGCAAATGGCATTGTGTCCTTTTTTTCCTTGGCATCTCTTCTGCCTTAGCGGGGTCCATTTTCAACAATGTGATTCCCTGAGGGTTGTGGATTAGCTGACCTGGGCAGCCTTACCCTGCCGGCCCGCCCTCCCCAGGTGAGCCTCGTTGAGGTCAATATAAACAGAGCTCCAGGTAGCAATAGCCCCTGAAGCTGTGCCTGACTCCATATTCTCTGCCCCGTCAGCAGTCTCGGGGCTGTGCTGGTGGGAGGGAGTGAGGGGCCACAGCTTTGTGGGTGGCCCGGTGTGAGTGGGGTTCTGCTGGCCTTTCTGCAGGAGTTGCCAGGCTGCCGCCTGTAAAGAAGAGGATGTGTCACCCATACCTTCCGCTGGAATTTCTCTCCGGACAGAGGTGAGGAAGGAAAAAAGCAGTGGGGGCCGGGACAGGAGGGGTATCTCAGGCAGGGCAATGGAAAGCTTCTGGAAGAGTGCCAGGGTCCAGGACCACGCTGGCTGGCCTGCAGGCACCAAGTTGGCCTGCGTGCTGTCGCTGGTGTGGCTCCATGGTCCTTCCTCTAGGCTTTCAAGCCCTTGTACATATTCAGGTGTTTTACCTGGAAAGGGTGGGGACAGTTCAGCAGCAGCTGGCCTGGGGCTCAGCTCACGTTTACTCACAGATGCCTCGGCACGGTCCCCCAGCTTTGCAATGAGGACGCTCCTTGCGTGGGGGGTGGGTTGCTGGCTGTATGGGAGATGGTTCCCCACCTCTGACCAATTTCAGAATTGTTGACCGCTGGAGCAAGTGCCGTGATAGGGTTTTCCTCTGTATAACTCGTGGGTTCACTCTTTTTTTCTTTTATCGTTCAAGTTAGATTTTATTCCTCTTTTATGTATTTATAGATATAAGCATGGAAATAATTCATTCCTATAAATACATCTGTGTGACGGGAAGAACTTTTTTCTGTTTTATTTTTAAATTTTATTTTTTTAAATTTTGAAATTTAATTTTATTTATTTTTTTTATACAGCACGTTATTATTAGTTATGTATTTTATGCATATGCATGTATACAGGTCAATCCCAAACTCCCAACTCATCCCACCACCACCACCCCATGGCTTCCCACACTTGGTGTCCATACGTTTGTTCTCTACCTCTGTGTCTCTATTTCTTCCCTGCAAACCAGTTCATCTGTACCGTTTTTAGGCTCCACATATATGCATTAATATACAATATTTGTTTTCCTCTTTCTGACTTACTTCATTCTGTATGACAGTCTCTCGATCCATCGATGTCTCTACAAATGACCCAGTTTCATTCCTTTTTATGGCCGAGTAATATTCCATTTTATATATGTACCACATCTTTATCCATTCATCTGTCTGTGGGCATTTAGGTTGCTTCCATTACCTGGCTATTGTAAATAGTGCTGCAACGAACATTGTGGTGAATGTGCCTTTTTGAAATACGGTTTTCTCTGGGTATATGCCCAGAAGTGGGATTGCTGGATCAGATGGTAATTCTATTTCTAATTTTTTTAAGGAAACTCCATACTGTTCTCCATAGTGACTGTATCAATTTACATTCCCACCAATAGTGGAAGAGGGCTCCTTTTGTCCACACCCTCCCCAGAATTGGTTGTTTGTAGATTTCCTGATGATGCCGATTCTAACAGGTGTGAGGTGATACCTCATTGTAGTTTTGATTTGCATTTCTCTAATAATTAGTGCTGTTGAGCAGCTTTTCATGTGCGTCTTGGCCATCTCTCTGTCTCCTTTGAAGAAACGTCTCTTTAGATCTTCTGCCCATTTTTTTTGGGTTGTTTGTTTTTTTAATATTAAGCTGCATGAGCTGTTTATATATATTGGAGATTAAACCTCTGTCCATTGATTCCTCTGCAACGATTTTCGCCCATTCTGAGGGATGCCTTTTTCCATTCCCGTGTTTTTTAACAAAAAAGGAAAGAAAGGAAAAGAAGCAGAACACTAATGTGCGTAAAATATGCCTTTTGAAACGGTCGTTTTGAAATATGGACGTCCTTTGAATTTTTTGGTCGATATGTGACCCCAGGATTTGTTTTCAGGGCAGGTGTCATTTACAGGCCTGCAATGATTTTGAATATCAACTGACCATTAGCGCTGGGATTAAAGCTGCTGTTGTGTGAAACGGCCACAAGGTGGCAGCAGTTCACCCTTACCAAATCTGGTTACTAGGGCAAGAGAGCCTCAGTGGAAGTGGTGTTCTAGATTGGAGTTTAGAATGGAATGTGCCAGGAGAAAGCCCCTCACGTTTGTCTCACTACTTCTTGTTCGTGTTTTTAATTTAATTTTTTATTTTTTATTACAGCAAGTTTGATTACAATGTTTGGCTTGTTGTAGGTGTGGAAGATGTGGTTCTTTTACACATATACAGATGACTGTTCTTCCTGGGATCCTTTTCCCATGTACGTTATGACAGAATGTTGAGTAGTCCTCTCTTGGTATTCTGTAGGTCTTTGGTGATTATATATGTCACCTGTGTTTGTATATGTCTGTTAACCCCGATATCGTAATGAAACCAATCCTCACACCTTTCCATTGGTGAACCATAAGTTTGTTTAATGAATCTGTGATTGCCCTTCTCCGTGGAAATATCTGCCCTGGTATCCATTTTTAGGTAACACCTATAAGTGATATGATATGATATGTGTCTTTCACTTTCTGACTTACTACAAGTCACGTGATTACTTCTAGACTCATCTACGGTGCTGCAAATGGCATTGGGTCCTTTTTTTCCTTGGCATCTCTTCTGCCTTAGCGGGGTCCATTTTCAACAATGTGATTCCCTGAGGGTTGTGGATTAGCTGACCTGGGCAGCCTTACCCTGCCGGCCCGCCCTCCCCAGTTGTGCCTCATTGAGGTCAATATAAACAGAGCTCCAGGCAGCAATAGCCCCTGAAGCTGTGCCTGACTCCATATTCTCTGCCCCGTCAGCAGTCTCGGGGCTGTGCTGGTGGGAGGGAGTGAGGGGCCACAGCTTTGTGGGTGGCCCAGTGTGAGTGGGGTTCTGCTGGCCTTTCTGCAGGAGTTGCCAGGCTGCCGCCTGTAAAGAAGAGGATGTGTCACCCATACCTTCCGCTGGAATTTCTCTCCGGACAGAGGTGAGGAAGGAAAAAAGCAGTGGGGGCCGGGACAGGAGGGGTATCTCAGGCAGGGCAATGGAAAGCTTCTGGAAGAGCGCCAGGGTCCAGGACCACCCTGGCTGGCCTGCAGGCACCAAGTTGGCCTGCGTGCTGTCGCTGGTGTGGCTCCACGGTCCTTCCTCTAGGCTTTCAAGCCCTTGTACATATTCAGGTGTTTTACCTGGAAAGGGTGGGGACAGTTCAGCAGCAGCTGGCCTGGGGCTCAGCTCACGTTTACTCACAGATGCCTCGGCACGGTCCCCCAGCTTTGCAATGAGGACGCTCCTTGCGTGGGGGGTGGGTTGCTGGCTGTATGGGAGATGGTTCCCCACCTCTGACCAATTTCAGAATTGTTGACCGCTGGAGCAAGTGCCGTGATAGGGTTTTCCTCTGTATAACTCGTGGGTTCAATTTTTTTTTCTTTTTTGGTTCAAGTTAGATTTTATTCCTCTTTTATGTATTTATAGATATAAGCATGGAAATAATTCATTCCTATAAATACATCTGTGTGACGGGAAGAACATTTTTCTGTTTCATTTTTAAATTTTATTTTTTAAAATTTTGAAATTTAATTTTATTTATTTTTTTATACAGCACGTTATTATTCGTTATGTATTTTATGCATATGCATGTATACAGGTCAATCCCAAACTCCCAACTCATCCCACCACCACCACCCCATGGCTTCCCACACTTGGTTTCCATACGTTTGTTCTCTACCTCTGTGTCTCTATTTCTTCCCTGCAAACCAGTTCATCTGTACCATTTTTAGGCTCCACAGATATGCATTAATATACAATATTTGTTTTCCTCTATCTGACTTACTTCATTCTGTATGACAGTCTCTCGATCCATCGATGTCTCTACAAATGACCCAGTTTCATTTCTTTATATGGCCGAGTAATATTCCATTTTATATATGTACCACATCTTTATCCATTCATCTGTCTGTGGGCATTTAGGTTGCTTCCATTACCTGGCTATTGTAAATAGTGCTGCAACGAACATTGTGGTGAATGTGCCTTTTTGAAATACGGTTTTCTCTGGGTATATGCCCAGAAGTGGGATTGCTGGATCAGATGGTAATTCTATTTCTAATTTTTTTAAGGAAACTCCATACTGTTCTCCATAGTGACTGTATCAATTTACATTCCCACCTATAGTGGAAGAGGGCTCCTTTTGTCCACACCCTCCCCTGAATTGGTTGTTTGTAGATTTCCTGATGATGCCGATTCTAACAGGTGTGAGGTGATACCTCATTGTAGTTTTGATTTGCATTTCTCTAATAATTAGTGCTGTTGAGCAGCTTTTCATGTGCGTCTTGGCCATTTCTGTGTCTCCTTTGAAGAAACGTCTCTTTAGATCTTCTGCCCATTTTTTTTGTGTTGTTTGTTTTTTTAATATTAAGCTGCATGAGCTGTTTATATATATTGGAGATTAAACCTCTGTCCATTGATTCGTCTGCAACGATTTTCGCCCATTCTGAGGGATGCCTTTTTCCATTCCCGTGTTTTTTAACAAAAAAGGAAAGAAAGGAAAAGAAGCAGAACACTAATGTGCGTAAAATATGCCTTTTGAAACGGTCGTTTTGAAATATGGACGTCCTTTGAAATTTTTGGTCGATATGTGACCCCAGGATTTGTTTCTAGGGCAGGTGTCATTTACAGGCCTGCAATGATTTTGAATATCAACTGACCATTAGCGCTGGGATTAAAGCTGCTGTTGTGTGAAACGGCCACAAGGTGGCAGCAGTTCACCCTTACCAAATCTGGTTACTAGGGCAAGAGATCCTCAGTGGAAGTGGTGTTCTAGATTGGAGTTTAGAATGGAATGTGCCAGGAGAAAGCCCCTCACGTTTGTCTCACTACTTCTTGTTCGTGTTTTTAATTTAATTTTTTTATTTTTTATTACAGCAAGTTTGATTACAATGTTTGGCTTGTTGTAGGTGTGGAAGATGTGGTTCTTTTACACATATACAGATGACTGTTCTTCCTGGGATCCTTTTCCCATGTACGTTATGACAGAATGTTGAGTAGTCCTCTCTTGGTATTCTGTAGGTCTTTGGTGATTATATATGTCACCTGTGTTTGTATATGTCTGTTAACCCCGATATCGTAATGAAACCAATCCTCACACCTTTCCATTGGTGAACCATAAGTTTGTTTAATGAATCTGTGATTGCCCTTCTCCGTGGAAATATCTGCCCTGGTATCCATTTTTAGGTAACACCTATAAGTGATATGATATGATATGTGTCTTTCACTTTCTGACTTACTACAAGTCACGTGATTACTTCTAGACTCATCTACGGTGCTGCAAATGGCATTGGGTCCTTTTTTTCCTTGGCATCTCTTCTGCCTTAGCGGGGTCCATTTTCAACAATGTGATTCCCTGAGGGTTGTGGATTAGCTGACCTGGGCAGCCTTACCCTGCCGGCCCGCCCTCCCCAGGTGAGCCTCGTTGAGGTCAATATAAACAGAGCTCCAGGCAGCAATAGCCCCTGAAGCTGTGCCTGACTCCATATTCTCTGCCCCGTCAGCAGTCTCGGGGCTGTGCTGGTGGGAGGGAGTGAGGGGCCACAGCTTTGTGGGTGGCCCGGTGTGAGTGGGGTTCTGCTGGCCTTTCTGCAGGAGTTGCCAGGCTGCCGCCTGTAAAGAAGAGGATGTGTCACCCATACCTTCCGCTGGAATTTCTCTCCGGACAGAGGTGAGGAAGGAAAAAAGCAGTGGGGGCCGGGACAGGAGGGGTATCTCAGGCAGGGCAATGGAAAGCTTCTGGAAGAGTGCCAGGGTCCAGGACCACGCTGGCTGGCCTGCAGGCACCAAGTTGGCCTGCGTGCTGTCGCTGGTGTGGCTCCATGGTCCTTCTTCTAGGCTTTCAAGCCCTTGTACATATTCAGGTGTTTTACCTGGAAAGGGTGGGGACAGTTCAGCAGCAGCTGGCCTGGGGCTCAGCTCACGTTTACTCACAGATGCCTCGGCACGGTCCCCCAGCTTTGCAATGAGGACGCTCCTTGCGTGGGGGGTGGGTTGCTGGCTGTATGGGAGATGGTTCCCCACCTCTGACCAATTTCAGAATTGTTGACCGCTGGAGCAAGTGCCGTGATAGGGTTTTCCTCTGTATAACTCGTGGGTTCACTCTTTTTTTCTTTTATCGTTCAAGTTAGATTTTATTCCTCTTTTATGTATTTATAGATATAAGCATGGAAATAATTCATTCCTATAAATACATCTGTGTGACGGGAAGAACTTTTTTCTGTTTTATTTTTAAATTTTATTTTTTTAAATTTTGAAATTTAATTTTATTTATTTTTTTTATACAGCACGTTATTATTAGTTATGTATTTTATGCATATGCATGTATACAGGTCAATCCCAAACTCCCAACTCATCCCACCACCACCACCCCATGGCTTCCCACACTTGGTGTCCATACGTTTGTTCTCTACCTCTGTGTCTCTATTTCTTCCCTGCAAACCAGTTCATCTGTACCGTTTTTAGGCTCCACATATATGCATTAATATACAATATTTGTTTTCCTCTTTCTGACTTACTTCATTCTGTATGACAGTCTCTCGATCCATCGATGTCTCTACAAATGACCCAGTTTCATTCCTTTTTATGGCCGAGTAATATTCCATTTTATATATGTACCACATCTTTATCCATTCATCTGTCTGTGGGCATTTAGGTTGCTTCCATTACCTGGCTATTGTAAATAGTGCTGCAACGAACATTGTGGTGAATGTGCCTTTTTGAAATACGGTTTTCTCTGGGTATATGCCCAGAAGTGGGATTGCTGGATCAGATGGTAATTCTATTTCTAATTTTTTTAAGGAAACTCCATACTGTTCTCCATAGTGACTGTATCAATTTACATTCCCACCAATAGTGGAAGAGGGCTCCTTTTGTCCACACCCTCCCCTGAATTGGTTGTTTGTAGATTTCCTGATGATGCCGATTCTAACAGGTGTGAGGTGATACCTCATTGTAGTTTTGATTTGCATTTCTCTAATAATTAGTGCTGTTGAGCAGCTTTTCATGTGCGTCTTGACCATCTCTCTGTCTCCTTTTAAGAATCGTCTCTTTAGATCTTCTGCCCATTTTTTTTGGGTTGTTTGTTTTTTTAATATTAAGCTGCATGAGCTGTTTATATATATTGGAGATTAAACCTCTGTCCATTGATTCGTCTGCAACGATTTTCGCCCATTCTGAGGGATGCCTTTTTCCATTCCCGTGTTTTTTAACAAAAAAGGAAAGAAAGGAAAAGAAGCAGAACACTAATGTGCGTAAAATATGCCTTTTGAAACGGTCGTTTTGAAATATGGACGTCCTTTGAATTTTTTGGTCGATATGTGACCCCAGGATTTGTTTTCAGGGCAGGTGTCATTTACAGGCCTGCAATGATTTTGAATATCAACTGACCATTAGCGCTGGGATTAAATCTGCTGTTGTGTGAAACGGCCACAAGGTGGCAGCAGTTCACCCTTACCAAATCTGGTTACTAGGGCAAGAGAGCCTCAGTGGAAGTGGTGTTCTAGATTGGAGTTTAGAATGGAATGTGCCAGGAGAAAGCCCCTCACGTTTGTCTCACTACTTCTTGTTCGTGTTTTTAATTTAATTTTTTATTTTTTATTACAGCAAGTTTGATTACAATGTTTGGCTTGTTGTAGGTGTGGAAGATGTGGTTCTTTTACACATATACAGATGACTGTTCTTCCTGGGATCCTTTTCCCATGTACGTTATGACAGAATGTTGAGTAGTCCTCTCTTGGTATTCTGTAGGTCTTTGGTGATTATATATGTCACCTGTGTTTGTATATGTCTGTTAACCCCGATATCGTAATGAAACCAATCCTCACACCTTTCCATTGGTGAACCATAAGTTTGTTTAATGAATCTGTGATTGCCCTTCTCCGTGGAAATATCTGCCCTGGTATCCATTTTTAGGTAACACCTATAAGTGATATGATATGATATGTGTCTTTCACTTTCTGACTTACTACAAGTCACGTGATTACTTCTAGACTCATCTACGGTGCTGCAAATGGCATTGTGTCCTTTTTTCCCTTGGCTTCTCTTCTGCCTTAGCGGGGTCCATTTTCAACAATGTGATTCCCTGAGGGTTGTGGATTAGCTGACCTGGGCAGCCTTACCCTGCCGGCCCGCCCTCCCCAGGTGTGCCTCGTTGAGATCAATATAAACAGAGCTCCAGGCAGCAATAGCCCCTGAAGCTGTGCCTGACTCCATATTCTCTGCCCCGTCAGCAGTCTCGGGGCTGTGCTGGTGGGAGGGAATGAGGGGCCACAGCTTTGTGGGTGGCCCGGTGTGAGTGGGGTTCTGCTGGCCTTTCTGCAGGAGTTGCCAGGCTGCCGCCTGTAAAGAAGAGGATGTGTCACCCATACCTTCCGCTGGAATTTCTCTCCGGACAGAGGTGAGCAAGTAAAAAAGTAGTGGGGTCCGGGACAGGAGGGGTATCTCAGGCAGGGCAATGGAAAGCTTCTGGAAGAGCACCCGGGTCCAGGACCACGCTGGCTGGCCTGCAGGCACCAAGTTGGCCTAGGTGCTGTCGCTGGTGTGGCTCCACGGTCCTTCCTCTAGGCTTTCAAGCCCTTGTACATATTCAGGTGTTTTACCTGGAAAGGGTGGGAACAGATCAGAAGCAGCTGGCCTGGGGCTCAGCTCACGTTTACTCACAGATGCCTCGGCACGGTCCCCCAGCTTTTCAATGAGGACGCTCCTTGTGTGGGGGTTGGGTGGCTGGCTGTATGGGAGATGGTTCCCTACCTCTGACCAATTTCAGAATTGTTTACCGCTGGAGCAAGTGCCGTGATAGGGTTTTCCTCTGTATAACTCGTGGGTTCAATTTTTTTTTCTTTTTTGGTTCAAGTTAGATTTTATTCCTCTTTTATGTATTTATAAATATAAGCATGGAAATAATTCATTCCTATAAATACATCTGTGTGACGGGAAGAATTTTTTCTGTTTTATTTTTAAATTTTATTTTTTAAAATTTTGAAATTTAATTTTATTTATGTTTTTATACAGCACGTTATTATTAGTTATGTATTTTATGCATATACATGTGTACAGGTCAATCCCAATCTCCCAACTCATCCCACCACCACCACCCCATAGCTTCCCACACTTGGTGTCCATACGTTTGTTCTCTACCTCTGTGTCTCTATTTCTTCCCTGCAAACCAGTTCATCTGTACCATTTTTAGGCTCCACATATATGCATTAATATACAATATTTGTTTTCCTCTTTCTGACTTACTTCATTCTGTATGACAGTCTCTCGATCCATCGATGTCTCTACAAATGACCCAGTTTCATTCCTTTTTATGGCCGAGTCATATTCCATTTTATATATGTACCACATCTTTATCCATTCATCTGTCTGTGGGCATTTAGGTTGCTTCCATTACCTGGCTATTGTAAATAGTGCTGCAACGAACATTGTGGTGAATGTGCCTTTTTGAAATACGGTTATCTCTGGGTATATGCCCAGAAGTGGGATTGCTGGATCAGATGGTAATTCTATTTCTAGTTTTTTTAAGGAAACTCCATACTGTTCTCCATAGTGACTGTATCAATTTACATTCCCACCAATAGTGGAAGAGGGCTCCTTTTGTCCACACCCTCCCCAGAATTGGTTGTTTGTAGATTTTCTGATGATGCCGATTCTAACAGGTGTGAGGTGATACCTCATTGTAGTTTTGATTTGCATTTCTCTAATAATTAGTGCTGTTGAGCAGCTTTTCATGTGCGTCTTGGCCATCTCTGTGTCTCCTTTGAAGAAACGTCTCTTTAGATCTTCTGCCCATTTTTTTGTGGTTGTTTGTTTTTTTAATATTAAGCTGCATGAGCTGTTTATATATATTGGAGATTAAACCGGTGTCCATTGATTCGTTTGCAACGATATTCACCCATCCTGAGGGATGCCTTTTTCCATTCCCGTTTTTTTTAACAAAAAAGGAAAGAAAGGAAAAGAAGCAGAACACTAATGTGCGTAAAATATGCCTTTTGAAACGGTCGTTTTGAAATATGGACGTCCTTTGAATTTTTTGGTCGATATGTGAGCCCAGGATTTGTTTTCAGGGCAGGTGTCATTTACAGGCCTGCAATGATTTTGAATATCAACTGACCATTAGCGTTGGGATTAAAGCTGCTGTTGTGTGAAACGGCCACAAGGTGGCAGCAGTTCACCCTTACCAAATCTGGTTACTAGGGCAAGAGAGCCTCAGTGGAAGTGGTGTTCTAGATTGGAGTTTAGAATGGAATGTGCCAGGAGAAAGCCCCTCACGTTTGTCTCACTACTTCTTGTTCGTGTTTTTAATTTAAGTTTTTATTTTTTATTACAGCAAGTTTGATTACAATGTTTGGCTTGTTGTAGGTGTGGAAGATGTGGTTCTTTTACACATATACAGATGACTGTTCTTCTTGGGATCCTTTTCCCATGTACGTTATGACAGAATGTTGAGTAGTCCTCTCTTGGTATTCTGTAGGTCTTTGGTGATTATATATGTCACCTGTGTTTGTATATGTCTGTTAACCCCGATATCGTAATGAAACCTATCCTCACACCTTTCCATTGGTGAACCATAAGTTTGTTTAATGAATCTGTGATTGCCCTTCTCCGTGGAAATATCTGCCCTGGTATCCATTTTTAGGTAACACCTATAAGTGATATGATATGATATGTGTCTTTCACTTTCTGACTTACTACAAGTCACGTGATTACTTCTAGACTCATCTACGGTGCTGCAAATGGCATTGTGTCCTTTTTTCCCTTGGCTTCTCTTCTGCCTTAGCGGGGTCCATTTTCAACAATGTGATTCCCTGAGGGTTGTGGATTAGCTGACCTGGGCTGCCTTACCCTGCCGGCCCGCCCTCCCCAGGTGTGCCTCGTTGAGATCAATATAAACAGAGCTCCAGGCAGCAATAGCCCCTGAAGCTGTGCCTGACTCCATATTCTCTGCCCCGTCAGCAGTCTCGGGGCTGTGCTGGTGGGAGGGAGTGAGGGGCCACAGCTTTGTGGGTGGCCCGGTGTGAGTGGGGTTCTGCTGGCCTTTCTTCAGGAGTTGCCAGGCTGCCGCCTGTAAAGAAGAGGATGTGTCACCCATACCTTCCGCTGGAATTTCTCTCCGGACAGAGGTGAGGAAGGAAAAAAGCAGTGGGGGCCGGGACAGGAGGGGTATCTCAGGCAGGGCAATGGAAAGCTTCTGGAAGAGCACCCGGGGCCAGGACCACGCTGGCTGGCCTGCAGGCACCAAGTTGGCCTGCGTGCTGTCGCTGTTGTGGCTCCACGGTCCTTCCTCTAGGCTTTCAAGCCCTTGTACATATTCAGTTGTTTTACCTGGAAAGGGTGGGAACAGATCAGAAGCAGCTGGCCTGGGGCTCAGCTCACGTTTACTCAGAGATGCCTCGGCACGGTCCCCCAGCTTTTCAATGAGGACTCTCCTTGTGTGGGTGGTGCGTGGCTGGCTGTATGGGAGATGGTTCCCCACCTCTGACCAATTTCAGAAATGTTTACCGCTGGAGCAAGTGCCGTGATAGGGTTTTCCTCTGTATAACTCGTGGGTTCACTTTTTTTTTCTTTTATGTTTCAAGTTAGATGTTATTCCTCTTTTATGTATTTATAAATATAAGCATGGAAATATTTCATTCCTATAAATATATCTGTGTGACGGGAAGAACTTTTTTCTGTTTTATTTTTAAATTTTATTTTTTAAAATTTTGAAATTTAATTTTATTTATTTTTTTATACAGCACGTTATTATTAGTTATGTATTTTATGTATATACATGTATACAGGTCAATCCCAAACTCCCAACTCATCCCACCACCACCACCCCATGGCTTCCCACACTTGGTGTCCATACGTTTGTTCTCTACCTCTGTGTCTCTATTTCTTCCCTGCAAACCAGTTCATCTGTACCATTTTTAGGCTCCACATATATGCATTAATATACAATATTTGTTTTCCTCATTCTGACTTACTTCATTCTGTATGACAGTCTCTCGATCCATCGATGTCTCTACAAATGACCCAGTTTCATTCCTTTTTATGGCCGAGTCATATTCCATTTTATATATGTACCACATCTTTATCCATTCATCTGTCTGTGGGCATTTAGGTTGCTTCCATTACCTGGCTATTGTAAATAGTGCTGCAACGAACATTGTGGTGAATGTGCCTTTTTGAAATACGGTTTTCTCTGGGTATATGCCCAGAAGTGGGATTGCTGGATCAGATGGTAATTCTATTTCTAGTTTTTTTAAGGAAACTCCATACTGTTCTGCATAGTGACTGTATCAATTTACATTCCCACCAATAGTGGAAGAGGGCTCCTTTTGTCCACACCCTCCCCAGAATTGGTTGTTTGTAGATTTTCTGATGATGCCGATTCTAACAGGTGTGAGGTGATACCTCAATGTAGTTTTGATTTGCATTTCTCTAATAATTAGTGCTGTTGAGCAGCTTTTCATGTGCGTCTTGGCCATCTCTGTGTCTCCTTTGAAGAAACGTCTCTTTAGATCTTCTGCCCATTTTTTTTGGGTTGTTTGTTTTTTTAATATTAAGCTGCATGAGCTGTTTATATATATTGGAGATTAAACCTTTGTCCATTGATTCGTCTGCAACGATTTTCGCCCATTCTGAGGGATGCCTATTTCCATTCCCGTGTTTTTTAACAAAAAAGGAAAGAAAGGAAAAGAAGCAGAACACTAATGTGCGTAAAATATGCCTTTTGAAACGGTCGTTTTGAAATATGGACGTCCTTTGAATTTTTTGGTCGATATGTGACCCCAGGATTTGTTTTCAGGGCAGGTGTCATTTACAGGCCTGCAATGATTTTGAATATCAACTGACCATTAGCGTTGGGATTAAAGCTGCTGTTGTGTGAAACGGCCACAAGGTGGCAGCAGTTCACCCTTACCAAATCTGGTTACTAGGGCAAGAGAGCCTCAGTGGAAGTGGTGTTCTAGATTGGAGTTTAGAATGGAATGTGCCAGGAGAAAGCCCCTCACGTTTGTCTCACTATTTCTTGTTCGTGTTTTTAATTTAAGTTTTTATTTTTTATTACAGCAAGTTTGATTACAATGTTTGGCTTGTTGTAGGTGTGGAAGATGTGGTTCTTTTACACATATACAGATGACTGTTCTTCTTGGGATCCTTTTCCCATGTACGTTATGACAGAATGTTGAGTAGTCCTCTCTTGGTATTCTGTAGGTCTTTGGTGATTATATATGTCACCTGTGTTTGTATATGTCTGTTAACCCCGATATCGTAATGAAACCAATCCTCACACCTTTCCATTGGTGAACCATAAGTTTGTTTAATGAATCTGTGATTGCCCTTCTCCGTGGAAATATCTGCCCTGGTATCCATTTTTAGGTAACACCTATAAGTGATATGATATGATATGTGTCTTTCACTTTCTGACTTACTACAAGTCACGTGATTACTTCTAGACTCATCTACGGTGCTGCAAATGGCATTGTGTCCTTTTTTCCCTTGGCTTCTCTTCTGCCTTAGCGGGGTCCATTTTCAACAATGTGATTCCCTGAGGGTTGTGGATTAGCTGACCTGGGCAGCCTTACCCTGCCGGCCCGCCCTCCCCAGGTGTGCCTCGTTGAGGTCAATATAAACAGAGCTCCAGGCAGCAATAGCCCCTGAAGCTGTGCCTGACTCCATATTCTCTGCCCCGTCAGCAGTCTCGGGGCTGTGCTGGTGGGAGGGAGTGAGGGGCCACAGCTTTGTGGGTGGCCCGGTGTGAGTGGAGTTCTGCTGGCCTTTCTGCAGGAGTTGCCAGGCTGCCGCCTGTAAAGAAGAGGATGTGTCACCCATACCTTCCGCTGGAATTTCTCTCCGGACAGAGGTGAGCAAGGAAAAAAGCACTGGGGTCCGGGACAGGAGGGGTATCTCAGGCAGGGCAATGGAAAGCTTCTGGAAGAGCACCCGGGTCCAGGACCACGCTGGCTGGCCTGCAGGCACCAAGTTGGCCTGCGTGCTGTCGCTGCTGTGGCTCCACGGTCCTTCCTCTAGGCTTTCAAGCCCTTGTACATATTCAGGTGTTTTACCTGGAAAGGGTGGGAACAGATCAGAAGCAGCTGGCCTGGGGCTCAGCTCACGTTTACTCACAGATGCCTCGGCACGGTCCCCCAGCTTTCCAATGAGGACACTCCTTGTGTGGGGGGTGGGTTGCTGGCTGTATGGGAGATGGTTCCCCACCTCTGACCAATTTCAGAATTGTTTACCGCTGGAGCAAGTGCCGTGATAGGGTTTTCCTCTGTATAACTCGTGGGTTCAATTTTTTTTTCTTTTTTGATTCAAGTTAGATTTTATTCCTCTTTTATGTATTTATAAATATAAGCATGGAAATAATTCATTCCTATAAATACATCTGTGTGACGGGAAGAATTTTTCTGTTTTATTTTTAAATTTTATTTTTTAAAATTTTGAAATTTAAATTTATTTATGTTTTTATACAGCACGTTATTATTAGTTATGTATTTTATGTATATACATGTATACAGGTCAATCCCAAACTCCCAACTCATCCCACCACCACCACCCCATGGCTTCCCACACTTGGTGTCCATACGTTTGTTCTCTACCTCTGTGTGTCTATTTCTTCCCTGCAAACCAGTTCATCTGTACCATTTTTAGGCTCCACATATATGCATTAATATACAATATTTGTTTTCCTCATTCTGACTTACTTCATTCTGTATGACAGTCTCTCGATCCATCGATGTCTCTACAAATGGCCCAGTTTCATTCCTTTTTATGGCCGAGTCATATTCCATTTTATATATGTACCACATCTTTATCCATTCATCTGTCTGTGGGCATTTAGGTTGCTTCCATTACCTGGCTATTGTAAATAGTGCTGCAACGAACATTGTGGTGAATGTGCCTTTTTGAAATACGGTTTTCTCTGGGTATATGCCCAGAAGTGGGATTGCTGGATCAGATGGTAATTCTATTTCTAGTTTTTTTAAGGAAACTCCATACTGTTCTGCATAGTGACTGTATCAATTTACATTCCCACCAATAGTGGAAGAGGGCTCCTTTTGTCCACACCCTCCCCAGAATTGGTTGTTTGTAGATTTTCTGATGATGCCGATTCTAACAGGTGTGAGGTGATACCTCATTGTAGTTTTGATTTGCATTTCTCTAATAATTAGTGCTGTTGAGCAGCTTTTCATGTGCGTCTTGGCCATCTCTGTGTCTCCTTTGAAGAAACGTCTCTTTAGATCTTCTGCCCATTTTTTGGGGTTGTTTGTTTTCTTAATATTAAGCTGCATGAGCTGTTTATATATATTGGAGATTAAACCTCTGTCCATTGATTCGTTTGCAACGATTTTCACCCATCCTGAGGGATGCCTTTTTTCATTCCCGTGTTTTTTAACAAAAAAGGAAAGAAAGGAAAAGAAGCAGAACACTAATGTGCGTAAAATATGCCTTTTGAAACGGTCGTTTTGAAATATGGACGTCCTTTGAAATTTTTGGTCGGTATGTGACCCCAGGATTTGTTTTCAGGGCAGGTGTCATTTACAGGCCTGCAATGATTTTGAATATCAACTGACCATTAGCGTTGGGATTAAAGCTGCTGTTGTGTGAAACGGCCACAAGGTGGCAGCAGTTCACCCTTACCAAATCTGGTTACTAGGGCAAGAGAGCCTCAGTGGAAGTGGTGTTCTAGGTTGGAGTTTAGAATGGAATGTACCAGGAGAAAGCCCCTCACGTTTGTCTCACTACTTCTTGTTCGTGTTTTTAATTTAAGTTTTTATTTTTTATTACAGCAAGTTTGATTACAATGTTTGGCTTGTTGTAGGTGTGGAAGATGTGGTTCTTTTACACATATACAGATGACTGTTCTTCTTGGGATCCTTTTCCCATGTACGTTATGACAGAATGTTGAGTAGTCCTCTCTTGGTATTCTGTAGGTCTTTGGTGATTATATATGTCACCTGTGTTTGTATATGTCTGTTAACCCCGATATCGTAATGAAACCTATCCTCACACCTTTCCATTGGTGAACCATAAGTTTGTTTAATGAATCTGTGATTGCCCTTCTCCGTGGAAATATCTGCCCTGGTATCCATTTTTAGGTAACACCTATAAGTGATATGATATGATATGTGTCTTTCACTTTCTGACTTACTACAAGTCACGTGATTACTTCTAGACTCATCTACGGTGCTGCAAATGGCATTGTGTCCTTTTTTCCCTTGGCTTCTCTTCTGCCTTAGCGGGGTCCATTTTCAACAATGTGATTCCCTGAGGGTTGTGGATTAGCTGACCTGGGCAGCCTTACCCTGCCGGCCTGCCCTCCCCAGGTGTGCCTCGTTGAGGTCAATATAAACAGAGCTCCAGGCAGCAATAGCCCCTGAAGCTGTGCCTGACTCCATATTCTCTGCCCCGTCAGCAGTCTTGGGTCTGTGCTGGTGGGAGGGAGTGAGGGGCCACAGCTTTGTGGGTGGCCCGGTGTGAGTGGGGTTCTGCTGGCCTTTCTGCAGGAGTTGCCAGGCTGCCGCCTGTAAAGAAGAGGATGTGTCACCCATACCTTCCGCTGGAATTTCTCTCCGGACAGAGGTGAGGAAGGAAAAAAGCAGTGGGGGCCGGGACAGGAGGGGTATCTCAGGCAGGGCAATGGAAAGCTTCTGGAAGAGCGCCAGGGTCCAAGACCAGGCTGGCTGGCCTGCAGGCACCAAGTTGGCCTGCGTGCTGTCGCTGGTGTGGCTCCACGGTCCTTCCTCTAGGCTTTCAAGCCCTTGTACATATTCAGGTGTTTTACCTGGAAAGGGTGGGAACAGTTCAGCAGCAGCTGGCCTGGGGCTCAGATCACGTTTACTCACAGATGCCTCGGCACGGTCCCCCAGCTTTGCAATGACGACGCTCCTTGCGTGGGGGGTGGGTTGCTGGCTGTATGGGAGATGGTTCCCCACCTCTGACCAATTTCAGAATTGTTTACCACTGGAGCAAGTGCCCTGATAGGGTTTTCCTCTGTATAACTCCTGGGTTCAGGTTTTTTTTTTCTTTTATGGTTCAAGTTAGATTTTATTCCCCTTTTATGTATTTATAGATATAAGCATGGAAATAATTCTTTCCTATAAATACATCTGTGTGATGGGAAGAATTTTTTCTGTTTTATTTTTAAATTTTATTTTTTAAAATTTTGAAATTTAATTTTATTTATTTTTTTATACAGCACGTTATTATTAGTTATGTATTTTATGTATATACATGTATACAGGTCAATCCCAAACTCCCAACTCATCCCACCACCACCACCCCATGGCTTCCCACACTTGGTGTCCATACGTTTGTTCTCTACCTCTGTGTCTCTATTTCTTCCCTGCAAACCAGTTCATCTGTACCATTTTTAGGCTCCACATATATGCATTAATATACAATATTTGTTTTCCTCATTCTGACTTACTTCATTCTGTATGACAGTCTCTCGATCCATCGATGTCTCTACAAATGACCCAGTTTCTTTCCTTTTTATGGCCGAGTCATATTCCATTTTATATATGTACCACATCTTTATCCATTCATCTGTCTGTGGGCATTTAGGTTGCTTCCATTACCTGGCTATTGTAAATAGTGCTGCAACGAACATTGTGGTGAATGTGCCTTTTTGAAATACGGTTTTCTCTGGGTATATGCCCAGAAGTGGGATTGCTGGATCAGATGGTAATTCTATTTCTAGTTTTTTTAAGGAAACTCCATACTGTTCTGCATAGTGACTGTATCAATTTACATTCCCACCAATAGTGGAAGAGGGCTCCTTTTGTCCACACCCTCCCCAGAATTGGTTGTTTGTAGATTTTCTGATGATGCCGATTCTAACAGGTGTGAGGTGATACCTCATTGTAGTTTTGATTTGCATTTCTCTAATAATTAGTGCTGTTGAGCAGCTTTTCATGTGCGTCTTGGCCATCTCTGTGTCTCCTTTGAAGAAACGTCTCTTTAGATCTTCTGCCCATTTTATTTTGGGTTGTTTGTTTTTTTTAATATTAAGCTGCATGAGCTATTTATATATATTGGAGATTAAACCTGTGTCCATTGATTCGTTTGCAACGATTTTCACCCATCCTGAGGGATGCCTTTTTTCATTCCCGTTTTTTTAACAAAAAAGGAAAGAAAGGAAAAGAAGCAGAACACTAATGTGCGTAAAATATGCCTTTTGAAACGGTCGTTTTGAAATATGGACGTCCTTTGAAATTTTTGGTCGATATGTGACCCCAGGATTTGTTTTCAGGGCAGGTGTCATTTACAGGCCTGCAATGATTTTGAATATCAACTGACCATTAGCGTAGGGATTAAAGCTGCTGTTGTGTGAAACGGCCACAAGGTGGCAGCAGTTCACCCTTACCAAATCTGGTTACTAGGGCAAGAGAGCCTCAGTGGAAGTGGTGTTCTAGGTTGGAGTTTAGAATGGAATGTACCAGGAGAAAGCCCCTCACGTTTGTCTCACTACTTCTTGTTCGTGTTTTTAATTTAAGTTTTTATTTTTTATTACAGCAAGTTTGATTACAATGTTTGGCTTGTTGTAGGTGTGGAAGATGTGGTTCTTTTACACATATACAGATGACTGTTCTTCTTGGGATCCTTTTCCCATGTACGTTATGACAGAATGTTGAGTAGTCCTCTCTTGGTATTCTGTAGGTCTTTGGTGATTATATATGTCACCTGTGTTTGTATATGTCTGTTAACCCCGATATCGTAATGAAACCTATCCTCACACCTTTCCATTGGTGAACCATAAGTTTGTTTAATGAATCTGTGATTGCCCTTCTCCGTGGAAATATCTGCCCTGGTATCCATTTTTAGGTAACACCTATAAGTGATATGATATGATATGTGTCTTTCACTTTCTGACTTAATACAAGTCACGTGATTACTTCTAGACTCATCTACGGTGCTGCAAATGGCATTGTGTGCTTTTTTCCCTTGGCTTCTCTTCTGCCTTAGCGGGGTCCATTTTCAACAATGTGATTCCCTGAGGGTTGTGGATTAGCTGACCTGGGCAGCCTTACCCTGCCGGCCCACCCTCCCCAGGTGTGCCTCGTTGAGATCAATATAAACAGAGCTCCAGGCAGCAATAGCCCCTGAAGCTGTGCCTGACTCCATATTCTCTGCCCCGTCAGCAGTCTTGGGTCTGTGCTGGTGGGAGGGAGTGAGGGGCCACAGCTTTGTGGGTGGCCCGGTGTGAGTGGGGTTCTGCTGGCCTTTCTGCAGGAGTTGCCAGGCTGCCGCCTGTAAAGAAGAGGATGTGTCACCCATACCTTCCGCTGGAATTTCTCTCCGGACAGAGGTGAGCAAGGAAAAAAGCAGTGGGGGACGGGACAGGAGGGGTATCTCAGGCAGGGCAATGGAAAGCTTCTTGAAGAGCGCCCGGGTCCAGGACCACGCTGGCTGGCCTGCAGGCACCAAGTTGGCCTGCGTGCTGTCGCTGGTGTGGCTCCACGGTCCTTCCTCTAGGCTTTCAAGCCCTTGTACATATTCAGGTGTTTTACCTGGAAAGGGTGGGAACAGATCAGAAGCAGCTGGCCTGGGGCTCAGCTCACGTTTACTCACAGATGCCTCGGCACGGTCCCCCAGCTTTTCAATGAGGACACTCCTTGTGTGGGGGTTGGGTGGTTGGCTGTATGGGAGATGGTTCCCCACCTCTGACCAATTTCAGAATTGTTTACCGCTGGAGCAAGTGCCGTGATAGGGTTTTCCTCTGTATAACTCGTGGGTTCAATTATTTTTTCTTTTTTGGTTCAAGTTAGATTTTATTCCTCTTTTATGTATTTATAAATATAAGCATGGAAATAATTCATTCCTATAAATACATCTGTGTGACGGGAAGAATTTTTTCTGTTTTATTTTTAAATTTTATTTTTTAAAATTTTGAAATTTAATTTTATTTATGTTTTTATACAGCACGTTATTATTAGTTATGTATTTTATGCATATACATGTATACAGGTCAATCCCAATCTCCCAACTCATCCCACCACCACCACCCCATGGCTTCCCACACTTGGTGTCCATACGTTTGTTCTCTACCTCTGTGTCTCTATTTCTTCCCTGCAAACCAGTTCATCTGTACCATTTTTAGGCTCCACATATATGCATTAATATACAATATTTGTTTTCCTCTTTCTGACTTACTTCATTCTGTATGACAGTCTCTCGATCCATCGATGTCTCTACAAATGACCCAGTTTCATTCCTTTTTATGGCCGAGTCATATTCCATTTTATATATGTACCACATCTTTATCCATTCATCTGTCTGTGGGCATTTAGGTTGCTTCCATTACCTGGCTATTGTAAATAGTGCTGCAACGAACATTGTGGTGAATGTGCCTTTTTGAAATACGGTTTTCTCTGGGTATATGCCCAGAAGTGGGATTGCTGGATCAGATGGTAATTCTATTTCTAGTTTTTTTAAGGAAACTCCATACTGTTCTGCATAGTGACTGTATCAATTTACATTCCCACCAATAGTGGAAGAGGGCTCCTTTTGTCCACACCCTCCCCAGAATTGGTTGTTTGTAGATTTTCTGATGATGCCGATTCTAACAGGTGTGAGGTGATACCTCATTGTAGTTTTGATTTGCATTTCTCTAATAATTAGTGCTGTTGAGCAGCTTTTCATGTGCGTCTTGGCCATCTCTGTGTCTCCTTTGAAGAAACGTCTCTTTAGATCTTCTGCCCATTTTATTTTGGGTTGTTTGTTTTTTTTTAATATTAAGCTGCATGAGCTATTTATATATATTGGAGATTAAACCTGTGTCCATTGATTCGTTTGCAACGATTTTCACCCATCCTGAGGGATGCCTTTTTTCATTCCCGTTTTTTTTAACAAAAAAGGAAAGAAAGGAAAAGAAGCAGAACACTAATGTGCGTAAAATATGCCTTTTGAAACGGTCGTTTTGAAATATGGACGTCCTTTGAAATTTTTGGTCGATATGTGACCCCAGGATATGTTTTCAGGGCAGGTGTCATTTACAGGCCTGCAATGATTTTGAATATCAACTGACCATTAGCGTTGGGATTAAAGCTGCTGTTGTGTGAAACGGCCACAAGGTGGCAGCAGTTCACCCTTACCAAATCTGGTTACTAGGGCAAGAGAGCCTCAGTGGAAGTGGTGTTCTAGGTTGGAGTTTAGAATGGAATGTACCAGGAGAAAGCCCCTCACGTTTGTCTCACTACTTCTTGTTCGTGTTTTTAATTTAAGTTTTTATTTTTTATTACAGCAAGTTTGATTACAATGTTTGGCTTGTTGTAGGTGTGGAAGATGTGGTTCTTTTACACATATACAGATGACTGTTCTTCTTGGGATCCTTTTCCCATGTACGTTATGACAGAATGTTGAGTAGTCCTCTCTTGGTATTCTGTAGGTCTTTGGTGATTATATATGTCACCTGTGTTTGTATATGTCTGTTAACCCCGATATCGTAATGAAACCTATCCTCACACCTTTCCATTGGTGAACCATAAGTTTGTTTAATGAATCTGTGATTGCCCTTCTCCGTGGAAATATCTGCCCTGGTATCCATTTTTAGGTAACACCTATAAGTGATATGATATGATATGTGTCTTTCACTTTCTGACTTACTACAAGTCACGTGATTACTTCTAGACTCATCTACGGTGCTGCAAATGGCATTGTGTCCTTTTTTCCCTTGGCTTCTCTTCTGCCTTAGCGGGGTCCATTTTCAACAATGTGATTCCCTGAGGGTTGTGGATTAGCTGACCTGGGCAGCCTTACCCTGCCGGCCCGCCCTCCCCAGGTGTGCCTCGTTGAGGTCAATATAAACAGAGCTCCAGGCAGCAATAGCCCCTGAAGCTGTGCCTGACTCCATATTCTCTGCCCCGTCAGCAGTCTTGGGTCTGTGCTGGTGGGAGGGAGTGAGGGGCCACAGCTTTGTGGGTGGCCCGGTGTGAGTGGGGTTCTGCTGGCCTTTCTGCAGGAGTTGCCAGGCTGCCGCCTGTAAAGAAGAGGATGTGTCACCCATACCTTCCGCTGGAATTTCTCTCCGGACAGAGGTGAGGAAGGAAAAAAGCAGTGGGGGCCGGGACAGGAGGGGTATCTCAGGCAGGGCAATGGAAAGCTTCTGGAAGAGCACCCGGGGCCAGGACCACGCTGGCTGGCCTGCAGGCACCAAGTTGGCCTGCGTGCTGTCGCTGGTGTGGCTCCACGGTCCTTCCTCTAGGCTTTCAAGCCCTTGTACATATTCAGTTGTTTTACCTGGAAAGGGTGGGAACAGATCAGAAGCAGCTGGCCTGGGGCTCAGCTCACGTTTACTCACAGATGCCTCGGCACGGTCCCCCAGCTTTTCAATGAGGACTCTCCTTGTGTGGGGGGTGGGTGGCTGGCTGTATGGGAGATGGTTCCCCACCTCTGACCAATTTCAGAATTGTTTACCGCTGGAGCAAGTGCCGTGATAGGGTTTTCCTCTGTATAACTCGTGGGTTCAATTTTTTTTTCTTTTTTGGTTCAAGTTAGATTTTATTCCTCTTTTATGTATTTATAAATATAAGCATGGAAATAATTCATTCCTATAAATACATCTGTGTGACGGGAAGAATTTTTTCTGTTTTATTTTTAAATTTTATTTTTTAAAATTTTGAAATTTAATTTTATTTATGTTTTTATACAGCACGTTATTATTAGTTATGTATTTTATGCATATACATGTATACAGGTCAATCCCAATCTCCCAACTCATCCCACCACCACCACCCCATGGCTTCCCACACTTGGTGTCCATACGTTTGTTCTCTACCTCTGTGTCTCTATTTCTTCCCTGCAAACCAGTTCATCTGTACCATTTTTAGGCTCCACATATATGCATTAATATACAATATTTGTTTTCCTCTTTCTGACTTACTTCATTCTGTATGACAGTCTCTCGATCCATCGATGTCTCTACAAATGACCCAGTTTCATTCCTTTTTATGGCCGAGTCATATTCCATTTTATATATGTACCACATCTTTATCCATTCATCTGTCTGTGGGCATTTAGGTTGCTTCCATTACCTGGCTATTGTAAATAGTGCTGCAACGAACATTGTGGTGAATGTGCCTTTTTGATTTACGGTTTTCTCTGGGTATATGCCCAGAAGTGGGATTGCTGGATCAGATGGTAATTCTATTTCTAGTTTTTTTAAGGAAACTCCATACTGTTCTCCATAGTGACTGTATCAATTTACATTCCCACCAATAGTGGAAGAGGGCTCCTTTTGTCCACACCCTCCCCAGAATTGGTTGTTTGTAGATTTTCTGATGATGCCGATTCTAACAGGTGTGAGGTGATACCTCATTGTAGTTTTGATTTGCATTTCTCTAATAATTAGTGCTGTTGAGCAGCTTTTCATGTGCGTCTTGGCCATCTCTGTGTCTCCTTTGAAGAAACGTCTCTTTAGATCTTCTGCCCATTTTATTTTGGGTTGTTTGTTTTTTTTAATATTAAGCTGCATGAGCTATTTATATATATTGGAGATTAAACCTGTGTCCATTGATTCGTTTGCAACGATTTTCACCCATCCTGAGGGATGCCTTTTTTCATTCCCGTTTTTTTTAACAAAAAAGGAAAGAAAGGAAAAGAAGCAGAACACTAATGTGCGTAAAATATGCCTTTTGAAACGGTCGTTTTGAAATATGGACGTCCTTTGAAATTTTTGGTCGATATGTGACCCCAGGATTTGTTTTCAGGGCAGGTGTCATTTACAGGCCTGCAATGATTTTGAATATCAACTGACCATTAGCGTTGGGATTAAAGCTGCTGTTGTGTGAAACGGCCACAAGGTGGCAGCAGTTCACCCTTACCAAATCTGGTTACTAGGGCAAGAGAGCCTCAGTGGAAGTGGTGTTCTAGGTTGGAGTTTAGAATGGAATGTACCAGGAGAAAGCCCCTCACGTTTGTCTCACTACTTCTTGTTCGTGTTTTTAATTTAAGTTTTTATTTTTTATTACAGCAAGTTTGATTACAATGTTTGGCTTGTTGTAGGTGTGGAAGATGTGGTTCTTTTACACATATACAGATGACTGTTCTTCTTGGGATCCTTTTCCCATGTACGTTATGACAGAATGTTGAGTAGTCCTCTCTTGGTATTCTGTAGGTCTTTGGTGATTATATATGTCACCTGTGTTTGTATATGTCTGTTAACCCCGATATCGTAATGAAACCTATCCTCACACCTTTCCATTGGTGAACCATAAGTTTGTTTAATGAATCTGTGATTGCCCTTCTCCGTGGAAATATCTGCCCTGGTATCCATTTTTAGGTAACACCTATAAGTGATATGATATGATATGTGTCTTTCACTTTCTGACTTACTACAAGTCACGTGATTACTTCTAGACTCATCTACGGTGCTGCAAATGGCATTGTGTCCTTTTTTCCCTTGGCTTCTCTTCTGCCTTAGCGGGGTCCATTTTCAACAATGTGATTCCCTGAGGGTTGTGGATTAGCTGACCTGGGCAGCCTTACCCTGCCGGCCCGCCCTCCCCAGGTGTGCCTCATTGAGGTCAATATAAACAGAGCTCCAGGCAGCAATAGCCCCTGAAGCTGTGCCTGACTCCATATTCTCTGCCCCGTCAGCAGTCTTGGGTCTGTGCTGGTGGGAGGGAGTGAGGGGCCACAGCTTTGTGGGTGGCCCGGTGTGAGTGGGGTTCTGCTGGCCTTTCTGCAGGAGTTGCCAGGCTGCCGCCTGTAAAGAAGAGGATGTGTCACCCATACCTTCCGCTGGAATTTCTCTCCGGACATAGGTGAGGAAGGACAAAAGCAGTGGGGGCCGGGACAGGAGGGATATCTCAGGCAGGGCAATGGAAAGCTTCTGGAAGAGCGCCAGGGTCCAAGACCAGGCTGGCTGGCCTGCAGGCACCAAGTTGGCCTGCGTGCTGTCGCTGGTGTGGCTCCACGGTCCTTCCTCTAGGCTTTCAAGCCCTTGTACATATTCAGGTGTTTTACCTGGAAAGGGTGGGAACAGTTCAGCAGCAGCTGGCCTGGGGCTCAGATCACATTTACTCACAGATGCCTCGGCACGGTCCCCCAGCTTTGCAATGACGACGCTCCTTGCGTGGGGGGTGGGTTGCTGGCTGTATGGGAGATGGTTCCCCACCTCTGACCAATTTCAGAATTGTTTACCACTGGAGCAAGTGCCCTGATAGGGTTTTCCTCTGTATAACTCCTGGGATCAGGTTTTTTTTTTCTTTTATGGTTCAAGTTAGATTTTATTCCCCTTTTATGTATTTATAGATATAAGCATGGAAATAATTCTTTCCTATAAATACATCTGTGTGATGGGAAGAATTTTTTCTGTTTTATTTTTAAATTTTATTCTTTAAAATTTTGAAATTTAATTTTATTTATTTTTTTTATACAGCACGTTATTATTAGTTATGTATTTTATGTATATACATGTATACAGGTCAATCCCAAACTCCCAACTCATCCCACCACCACCACCCCATGGCTTCCCACACTTGGTGTCCATACGTTTGTTCTCTACCTCTGTGTCTCTATTTCTTCCCTGCAAACCAGTTCATCTGTACCATTTTTAGGCTCCACATATATGCATTAATATACAATATTTGTTTTCCTCATTCTGACTTACTTCATTCTGTATGACAGTCTCTCGATCCATCGATGTCTCTACAAATGACCCAGTTTCATTCCTTTTTATGGCCGAGTCATATTCCATTTTATATATGTACCACATCTTTATCCATTCATCTGTCTGTGGGCATTTAGGTTGCTTCCATTACCTGACTATTGTAAATAGTGCTGCAACGAACATTGTGGTGAATGTGCCTTTTTGAAATACGGTTTTCTCTGGGTATATGCCCAGAAGTGGGATTGCTGGATCAGATGGTAATTCTATTTCTAGTTTTTTTAAGGAAACTCCATACTGTTCTGCATAGTGACTGTATCAATTTACATTCCCACCAATAGTGGAAGAGGGCTCCTTTTGTCCACACCCTCCCCAGAATTGGTTGTTTGTAGATTTTCTGATGATGCCGATTCTAACAGGTGTGAGGTGATACCTCATTGTAGTTTTGATTTGCATTTCTCTAATAATTAGTGCTGTTGAGCAGCTTTTCATGTGCGTCTTGGCCATCTCTGTGTCTCCTTTGAAGAAACATCTCTTTAGATCTTCTGCCCATTTTTTTTGGGTTGTTTGTTTTTTTTAATATTAAGCTGCATGAGCTGTTTATATATATTGGAGATTAAACCTTTGTCCATTGATTCATCTGCAACGATTTTCGCCCATTCTGAGGGATGCCTTTTTCCATTCCCGTGTTTTTTAACAAAAAAGGAAAGAAAGGAAAAGAAGCAGAACACTAATGTGCGTAAAATATGCCTTTTGAAACGGTCGTTTTGAAATATGGACGTCCTTTGAATTTTTTGGTCGATATGTGACCCCAGGATTTGTTTTCAGGGCAGGTGTCATTTACAGGCCTGCAATGATTTTGAATATCAACTGACCATTAGCGTTGGGATTAAAGCTGCTGTTGTGTGAAACGGCCACAAGGTGGCAGCAGTTCACCCTTACCAAATCTGGTTACTAGTGCAAGAGAGACTCAGTGGAAGTGGTGTTCTAGATTGGAGTTTAGAATGGAATGTGCCAGGAGAAAGACCCTCACGTTTGTCTCACTATTTCTTGTTCGTGTTTTTAATTTAAGTTTTTATTTTTTATTACAGCAAGTTTGATTACAATGTTTGGCTTGTTGTAGGTGTGGAAGATGTGGTTCTTTTACACATATACAGATGACTGTTCTTCTTGGGATCCTTTTCCCATGTACGTTATGACAGAATGTTGAGTAGTCCTCTCTTGGTATTCTGTAGGTCTTTGGTGATTATATATGTCACCTGTGTTTGTATATGTCTGTTAACCCCGATATCATAATGAAACCAATCCTCACACCTTTCCATTGGTGAACCATAAGTTTGTTTAATGAATCTGTGATTGCCCTTCTCCGTGGAAATATCTGCCCTGGTATCCATTTTTAGGTAACACCTATAAGTGATATGATATGATATGTGTCTTTCACTTTCTGACTTACTACAAGTCACGTGATTACTTCTAGACTCATCTACGGTGCTGCAAATGGCATTGTGTCCTTTTTTCCCTTGGCTTCTCTTCTGCCTTAGCGGGGTCCATTTTCAACAATGTGATTCCCTGAGGGTTGTGGATTAGCTGACCTGGGCAGCCTTAACCTGCCGGCCCGCCCTCCCCAGGTGTGCCTCGTTGAGGTCAATATAAACAGAGCTCCAGGCAGCAATAGCCCCTGAAGCTGTGCCTGACTCCATATTCTCTGCCCCGTCAGCAGTCTCGGGGCTGTGCTGGTGGGAGGGAGTGAGGGGCCACAGCTTTGTGGGTGGCCCGGTGTGAGTGGGGTTCTGCTGGCCTTTCTGCAGGAGTTGCCAGGCTGCCGCCTGTAAAGAAGAGGATGTGTCACCCATACCTTCCGCTGGAATTTCTCTCCGGACAGAGGTGAGCAAGTAAAAAAGCAGTGGGGTCCGGGACAGGAGGGGTATCTCAGGCAGGGCAATGGAAAGCTTCTGGAAGAGCACCCGGGTCCAGGACCACGCTGGCTGGCCTGCAGGCACCAAGTTGGCCTGCGTGCTGTCGCTGGTGTGGCTCCACGGTCCTTCCTCTAGGCTTTCAAGCCCTTGTACATATTCAGGTGTTTTACCTGGAAAGGGTGGGAACAGTTCAGCAGCAGCTGGCCTGGGGCTCAGATCACGTTTACTCACAGATGCCTCGGCACGGTCCCCCAGCTTTGCAATGACGACGCTCCTTGCGTGGGGGGTGGGTTGCTGGCTGTATGGGAGATGGTTCCCCACCTCTGACCAATTTCAGAATTGTTTACCACTGGAGCAAGTGCCCTGATAGGGTTTTCCTCTGTATAACTCCTGGGATCAGGTTTTTTTTTTCTTTTATGGTTCAAGTTAGATTTTATTCCCCTTTTATGTATTTATAGATATAAGCATGGAAATAATTCTTTCCTATAAATACATCTGTGTGATGGGAAGCATTTTTTCTGTTTTATTTTTAAATTTTATTTTTTAAAATTTTGAAATTTAATTTTATTTATTTTTTTTATACAGCACGTTATTATTAGTTATGTATTTTATGTATATACATGTATACAGGTCAATCCCAAACTCCCAACTCATCGCACCACCACCACCCCATGGCTTCCCACACTTGGTGTCCATACGTTTGTTCTCTACCTCTGTGTCTCTATTTCTTCCCTGCAAACCAGTTCATCTGTACCATTTTTAGGCTCCACATATATGCATTAATATACAATATTTGTTTTCCTCATTCTGACTTACTTCATTCTGTATGACAGTCTCTCGATCCATCGATGTCTCTACAGATGACCCAGTTTCATTCCTTTTTATGGCCGAGTCATATTCCATTTTATATATGTACCACATCTTTATCCATTCATCTGTCTGTGGGCATTTAGGTTGCTTCCATTACCTGGCTATTGTAAATAGTGCTGCAACGAACATTGTGGTGAATGTGCCTTTTTGAAATACGGTTTTCTCTGGGTATATGCCCAGAAGTGGGATTGCTGGATCAGATGGTAATTCTATTTCTAGTTTTTTTAAGGAAACTCCATACTGTTCTGCATAGTGACTGTATCAATTTACATTCCCACCAATAGTGGAAGAGGGCTCCTTTTGTCCACACCCTCCCCAGAATTGGTTGTTTGTAGATTTTCTGATGATGCCGATTCTAACAGGTGTGAGGTGATACGTCATTGTAGTTTTGATTTGCATTTCTCTAATAATTAGTGCTGTTGAGCAGCTTTTCATGTGCGTCTTGGCCATCTCTGTGTCTCCTTTGAAGAAACGTCTCTTTAGATCTTCTGCCCATTTTTTTTGGGTTGTTTTTTTTTTTAATATTAAGCTGCATGAGCTGTTTATATATATTGGAGATTAAACCTTTGTCCATTGATTCGTCTGCAACGATTTTCACCCATTCTGAGGGATGCCTTTTTCCATTCCCGTGTTTTTTAACAAAAAAGGAAAGAAAGGAAAAGAAGCAGAACACTAATGTGCGTAAAATATGCCTTTTGAAACGGTCGTTTTGAAATATGGACGTCCTTTGAATTTTTTGGTCGATATGTGACCCCAGGATTTGTTTTCAGGGCAGGTGTCATTTACAGGCCTGCAATGATTTTGAATATCAACTGACCATTAGCGTTGGGATTAAAGCTGCTGTTGTGTGAAACGGCCACAAGGTGGCAGCAGTTCACCCTTACCAAATCTGGTTACTAGGGCAAGAGAGCCTCAGTGGAAGTGGTGTTCTAGGTTGGAGTTTAGAATGGAATGTACCAGGAGAAAGCCCCTCACGTTTGTCTCACTACTTCTTGTTCGTGTTTTTAATTTAAGTTTTTATTTTTTATTACAGCAAGTTTGATTACAATGTTTGGCTTGTTGTAGGTGTGGAAGATGTGGTTCTTTTACACATATACAGATGACTGTTCTTCTTGGGATCCTTTTCCCATGTACGTTATGACAGAATGTTGAGTAGTCCTCTCTTGGTATTCTGTAGGTCTTTGGTGATTATATATGTCACCTGTGTTTGTATATGTCTGTTAACCCCGATATCGTAATGAAACCTATCCTCACACCTTTCCATTGGTGAACCATAAGTTTGTTTAATGAATCTGTGATTGCCCTTCTCCGTGGAAATATCTGCCCTGGTATCCATTTTTAGGTAACACCTATAAGTGATATGATATGATATGTGTCTTTCACTTTCTGACTTACTACAAGTCACGTGATTACTTCTAGACTCATCTACGGTGCTGCAAATGGCATTGTGTCCTTTTTTCCCTTGGCTGCTCTTCTGCCTTAGCGGGGTCCATTTTCAACAATGTGATTCCCTGAGGGTTGTGGATTAGCTGACCTGGGCAGCCTTACCCTGCCGGCCCGCCCTCCCCAGGTGTGCCTCGTTGAGGTCAATATAAACAGAGCTCCAGGCAGCAATAGCCCCTGAAGCTGTGCCTGACTCCATATTCTCTGCCCCGTCAGCAGTCTTGGGTCTGTGCTGGTGGGAGGGAGTGAGGGGCCACAGCTTTGTGGGTGGCCCGGTGTGAGTGGGGTTCTGCTGGCCTTTCTGCAGGAGTTGCCAGGCTGCCGCCTGTAAAGAAGAGGATGTGTCACCCATACCTTCCGCTGGAATTTCTCTCCGGACAGAGGTGAGGAAGGACAAAAGCAGTGGGGGCCGGGACAGGAGGGGTATCTCAGGCAGGGCAATGGAAAGCTTCTGGAAGAGCGCCAGGGTCCAAGACCAGGCTGGCTGGCCTGCAGGCACCAAGTTGGCCTGCGTGCTGTCGCTGGTGTGGCTCCACGGTCCTTCCTCTAGGCTTTCAAGCCCTTGTACATATTCAGGTGTTTTACCTGGAAAGGGTGGGAACAGTTCAGCAGCAGCTGGCCTGGGGCTCAGATCACGTTTACTCACAGATGCCTCGGCACGGTCCCCCAGCTTTGCAATGACGACGCTCCTTGCGTGGGGGGTGGGTTGCTGGCTGTATGGGAGATGGTTCCCCACCTCTGACCAATTTCAGAATTGTTTACCACTGGAGCAAGTGCCCTGATAGGGTTTTCCTCTGTATAACTCCTGGGATCAGGTTTTTTTTTTTCTTTTATGGTTCAAGTTAGATTTTATTCCCCTTTTATGTATTTATAGATATAAGCATGGAAATAATTCTTTCCTATAAATACATCTGTGTGATGGGAAGCATTTTTTCTGTTTTATTTTTAAATTTTATTTTTTAAAATTTTGAAATTTAATTTTATTTTTTTTATACAGCACGTTATTATTAGTTATGTATTTTATGTATATACATGTATACAGGTCAATCCCAAACTCCCAACTCATCCCACCACCACCACCCCATGGCTTCCCACACTTGGTGTCCATACGTTTGTTCTCTACCTCTGTGTCTCTATTTCTTCCCTGCAAACCAGTTCATCTGTACCATTTTTAGGCTCCACATATATGCATTAATATACAATATTTGTTTTCCTCATTCTGACTTACTTCATTCTGTATGACAGTCTCTCGATCCATCGATGTCTCTACAAATGACCCAGTTTCATTCCTTTTTATGGCCGAGTCATATTCCATTTTATATATGTACCACATCTTTATCCATTCATCTGTCTGTGGGCATTTAGGTTGCTTCCATTACCTGGCTATTGTAAATAGTGCTGCAACGAACATTGTGGTGAATGTGCCTTTTTGAAATACGGTTTTCTCTGGGTATATGCCCAGAAGTGGGATTGCTGGATCAGATGGTAATTCTATTTCTAGTTTTTTTAAGGAAACTCCATACTGTTCTGCATAGTGACTGTATCAATTTACATTCCCACCAATAGTGGAAGAGGGCTCCTTTTGTCCACACCCTCCCCAGAATTGGTTGTTTGTAGATTTTCTGATGATGCCGATTCTAACAGGTGTGAGGTGATACCTCATTGTAGTTTTGATTTGCATTTCTCTAATAATTAGTGCTGTTGAGCAGCTTTTCATGTGCGTCTTGGCCATCTCTGTGTCTCCTTTGAAGAAACGTCTCTTTAG
The DNA here is from genome assembly GCF_964341445.2 of Mesoplodon mirus. Taxonomy (NCBI): domain Eukaryota; kingdom Metazoa; phylum Chordata; class Mammalia; order Artiodactyla; family Ziphiidae; genus Mesoplodon; species Mesoplodon mirus. The sequence continues at coordinate 2,664,052 of NW_028295782.1, forward strand.
ATCTTCTGCCCATTTTTTTTGGGTTGTTTGTTTTTTTTAATATTAAGCTGCATGAGCTGTTTATATATATTGGAGATTAAACCTTTGTCCATTGATTCGTCTGCAACGATTTTCGCCCATTCTGAGGGATGCCTTTTTCCATTCCCGTGTTTTTTAACAAAAAAGGAAAGAAAGGAAAAGAAGCAGAACACTAATGTGCGTAAAATATGCCTTTTGAAACGGTCGTTTTGAAATATGGACGTCCTTTGAATTTTTTGGTCGATATGTGACCCCAGGATTTGTTTTCAGGGCAGGTGTCATTTACAGGCCTGCAATGATTTTGAATATCAACTGACCATTAGCGTTGGGATTAAAGCTGCTGTTGTGTGAAACGGCCACAAGGTGGCAGCAGTTCACCCTTACCAAATCTGGTTACTAGGGCAAGAGAGCCTCAGTGGAAGTGGTGTTCTAGGTTGGAGTTTAGAATGGAATGTACCAGGAGAAAGCCCCTCACGTTTGTCTCACTACTTCTTGTTCGTGTTTTTAATTTAAGTTTTTATTTTTTATTACAGCAAGTTTGATTACAATGTTTGGCTTGTTGTAGGTGTGGAAGATGTGGTTCTTTTACACATATACAGATGACTGTTCTTCTTGGGATCCTTTTCCCATGTACGTTATGACAGAATGTTGAGTAGTCCTCTCTTGGTATTCTGTAGGTCTTTGGTGATTATATATGTCACCTGTGTTTGTATATGTCTGTTAACCCCGATATCGTAATGAAACCTATCCTCACACCTTTCCATTGGTGAACCATAAGTTTGTTTAATGAATCTGTGATTGCCCTTCTCCGTGGAAATATCTGCCCTGGTATCCATTTTTAGGTAACACCTATAAGTGATATGATATGATATGTGTCTTTCACTTTCTGACTTACTACAAGTCACGTGATTACTTCTAGACTCATCTACGGTGCTGCAAATGGCATTGTGTCCTTTTTTCCCTTGGCTGCTCTTCTGCCTTAGCGGGGTCCATTTTCAACAATGTGATTCCCTGAGGGTTGTGGATTAGCTGACCTGGGCAGCCTTACCCTGCCGGCCCGCCCTCCCCAGGTGTGCCTCGTTGAGGTCAATATAAACAGAGCTCCAGGCAGCAATAGCCCCTGAAGCTGTGCCTGACTCCATATTCTCTGCCCCGTCAGCAGTCTTGGGTCTGTGCTGGTGGGAGGGAGTGAGGGGCCACAGCTTTGTGGGTGGCCCGGTGTGAGTGGGGTTCTGCTGGCCTTTCTGCAGGAGTTGCCAGGCTGCCGCCTGTAAAGAAGAGGATGTGTCACCCATACCTTCCGCTGGAATTTCTCTCTGGACAGAGGTGAGGAAGGACAAAAGCAGTGGGGGCCGGGACAGGAGGGGTATCTCAGGCAGGGCAATGGAAAGCTTCTGGAAGAGCGCCAGGGTCCAAGACCAGGCTGGCTGGCCTGCAGGCACCAAGTTGGCCTGCGTGCTGTCGCTGGTGTGGCTCCACGGTCCTTCCTCTAGGCTTTCAAGCCCTTGTACATATTCAGGTGTTTTACCTGGAAAGGGTGGGAACAGTTCAGCAGCAGCTGGCCTGGGGCTCAGATCACGTTTACTCACAGATGCCTCGGCACGGTCCCCCAGCTTTGCAATGACGACGCTCCTTGCGTGGGGGGTGGGTTGCTGGCTGTATGGGAGATGGTTCCCCACCTCTGACCAATTTCAGAATTGTTTACCACTGGAGCAAGTGCCCTGATAGGGTTTTCCTCTGTATAACTCCTGGGATCAGGTTTTTTTTTTTCTTTTATGGTTCAAGTTAGATTTTATTCCCCTTTTATGTATTTATAGATATAAGCATGGAAATAATTCTTTCCTATAAATACATCTGTGTGATGGCAAGAATTTTTTCTGTTTTATTTTTAAATTTTATTCTTTAAAATTTTGAAATTTAATTTTATTTATTTTTTTTTATACAGCACGTTATTATTAGTTATGTATTTTATGTATATACATGTATACAGGTCAATCCCAAACTCCCAACTCATCCCACCACCACCACCCCATGGCTTCCCACACTTGGTGTCCATACGTTTGTTCTCTACCTCTGTGTCTCTATTTCTTCCCTGCAAACCAGTTCATCTGTACCATTTTTAGGCTCCACATATATGCATTAATATACAATATTTGTTTTCCTCATTCTGACTTACTTCATTCTGTATGACAGTCTCTCGATCCATCGATGTCTCTACAAATGACCCAGTTTCATTCCTTTTTATGGCCGAGTCATATTCCATTTTATATATGTACCACATCTTTATCCATTCATCTGTCTGTGGGCATTTAGGTTGCTTCCATTACCTGGCTATTGTAAATAGTGCTGCAACGAACATTGTGGTGAATGTGCCTTTTTGAAATACGGTTTTCTCTGGGTATATGCCCAGAAGTGGGATTGCTGGATCAGATGGTAATTCTATTTCTAGTTTTTTTAAGGAAACTCCATACTGTTCTGCATAGTGACTGTATCAATTTACATTCCCACCAATAGTGGAAGAGGGCTCCTTTTGTCCACACCCTCCCCAGAATTGGTTGTTTGTAGATTTTCTGATGATGCCGATTCTAACAGGTGTGAGGTGATACCTCATTGTAGTTTTGATTTGCATTTCTCTAATAATTAGTGCTGTTGAGCAGCTTTTCATGTGCGTCTTGGCCATCTCTGTGTCTCCTTTGAAGAAACGTCTCTTTAGATCTTCTGCCCATTTTTTTTGGGTTGTTTGTTTTTTTTAATATTAAGCTGCATGAGCTGTTTATATATATTGGAGATTAAACCTTTGTCCATTGATTCGTCTGCAACGATTTTCGCCCATTCTGAGGGATGCCTTTTTCCATTCCCGTGTTTTTTAACAAAAAAGGAAAGAAAGGAAAAGAAGCAGAACACTAATGTGCGTAAAATATGCCTTTTGAAACGGTCGTTTTGAAATATGGACGTCCTTTGAATTTTTTGGTCGATATGTGACCCCAGGATTTGTTTTCAGGGCAGGTGTCATTTACAGGCCTGCAATGATTTTGAATATCAACTGACCATTAGCGTTGGGATTAAAGCTGCTGTTGTGTGAAACGGCCACAAGGTGGCAGCAGTTCACCCTTACCAAATCTGGTTACTAGGGCAAGAGAGCCTCAGTGGAAGTGGTGTTCTAGATTGGAGTTTAGAATGGAATGTGCCAGGAGAAAGACCCTCACGTTTGTCTCACTATTTCTTGTTCGTGTTTTTAATTTAAGTTTTTATTTTTTATTACAGCAAGTTTGATTACAATGTTTGGCTTGTTGTAGGTGTGGAAGATGTGGTTCTTTTACACATATACAGATGACTGTTCTTCTTGGGATCCTTTTCCCATGTACGTTATGACAGAATGTTGAGTAGTCCTCTCTTGGTATTCTGTAGGTCTTTGGTGATTATATATGTCACCTGTGTTTGTATATGTCTGTTAACCCCGATATCATAATGAAACCAATCCTCACACCTTTCCATTGGTGAACCATAAGTTTGTTTAATGAATCTGTGATTGCCCTTCTCCGTGGAAATATCTGCCCTGGTATCCATTTTTAGGTAACACCTATAAGTGATATGATATGATATGTGTCTTTCACTTTCTGACTTACTACAAGTCACGTGATTACTTCTAGACTCATCTACGGTGCTGCAAATGGCATTGTGTCCTTTTTTCCCTTGGCTTCTCTTCTGCCTTAGCGGGGTCCATTTTCAACAATGTGATTCCCTGAGGGTTGTGGATTAGCTGACCTGGGCAGCCTTAACCTGCCGGCCCGCCCTCCCCAGGTGTGCCTCGTTGAGGTCAATATAAACAGAGCTCCAGGCAGCAATAGCCCCTGAAGCTGTGCCTGACTCCATATTCTCTGCCCCGTCAGCAGTCTCGGGGCTGTGCTGGTGGGAGGGAGTGAGGGGCCACAGCTTTGTGGGTGGCCCGGTGTGAGTGGGGTTCTGCTGGCCTTTCTGCAGGAGTTGCCAGGCTGCCGCCTGTAAAGAAGAGGATGTGTCACCCATACCTTCCGCTGGAATTTCTCTCCGGACAGAGGTGAGCAAGTAAAAAAGCAGTGGGGTCCGGGACAGGAGGGGTATCTCAGGCAGGGCAATGGAAAGCTTCTGGAAGAGCACCCGGGTCCAGGACCACGCTGGCTGGCCTGCAGGCACCAAGTTGGCCTGCGTGCTGTCGCTGGTGTGGCTCCACGGTCCTTCCTCTAGGCTTTCAAGCCCTTGTACATATTCAGGTGTTTTACCTGGAAAGGGTGGGAACAGATCAGAAGCAGCTGGCCTGGGGCTCAGCTCACGTTTACTCACAGATGCCTCGGCACGGTCCCCCAGCTTTTCAATGAGGACGCTCCTTGTGTGGGGGTTGGGTGGCTGGCTGTATGGGAGATGGTTCCCTACCTCTGACCAATTTCAGAATTGTTTACCGCTGGAGCAAGTGCCGTGATAGGGTTTTCCTCTGTATAACTCGTGGGTTCAATTTTTTTTTCTTTTTTGGTTCAAGTTAGATTTTATTCCTCTTTTATGTATTTATAAATATAAGCATGGAAATAATTCATTCCTATAAATACATCTGTGTGACGGGAAGAATTTTTTCTGTTTTATTTTTAAATTTTATTTTTTAAAATTTTGAAATTTAATTTTGTTTATGTTTTTATACAGCACGTTATTATTAGTTATGTATTTTATGCATATACATGTATACAGGTCAATCCCAATCTCCCAACTCATCCCACCACCACCACCCCATGGCTTCCCACACTTGGTGTCCATACGTTTGTTCTCTACCTCTGTGTCTCTATTTCTTCCCTGCAAACCAGTTCATCTGTACCATTTTTAGGCTCCACATATATGCATTAATATACAATATTTGTTTTCCTCATTCTGACTTACTTCATTCTGTATGACAGTCTCTCGATCCATCGATGTCTCTACAAATGACCCAGTTTCATTCCTTTTTATGGCCGAGTCATATTCCATTTTATATATGTACCACATCTTTATCCATTCATCTGTCTGTGGGCATTTAGGTTGCTTCCATTACCTGGCTATTGTAAATAGTGCTGCAACGAACATTGTGGTGAATGTGCCTTTTTGAAATACGGTTTTCTCTGGGTATATGCCCAGAAGTGGGATTGCTGGATCAGATGGTAATTCTATTTCTAGTTTTTTTAAGGAAACTCCATACTGTTCTGCATAGTGACTGTATCAATTTACATTCCCACCAATAGTGGAAGAGGGCTCCTTTTGTCCACACCCTCCCCAGAATTGGTTGTTTGTAGATTTTCTGATGATGCCGATTCTAACAGGTGTGAGGTGATACCTCATTGTAGTTTTGATTTGCATTTCTCTAATAATTAGTGCTGTTGAGCAGCTTTTCATGTGCGTCTTGGCCATCTCTGTGTCTCCTTTGAAGAAACGTCTCTTTAGATCTTCTGCCCATTTTATTTTGGGTTGTTTGTTTTTTTTAATATTAAGCTGCATGAGCTATTTATATATATTGGAGATTAAACCTGTGTCCATTGATTCGTTTGCAACGATTTTCACCCATCCTGAGGGATGCCTTTTTTCATTCCCGTTTTTTTTAACAAAAAAGGAAAGAAAGGAAAAGAAGCAGAACACTAATGTGCGTAAAATATGCCTTTTGAAATGGTCGTTTTGAAATATGGACGTCCTTTGAAATTTTTGGTCGATATGTGACCCCAGGATTTGTTTTCAGGGCAGGTGTCATTTACAGGCCTGCAATGATTTTGAATATCAACTGACCATTAGCGTTGGGATTAAAGCTGCTGTTGTGTGAAACGGCCACAAGGTGGCAGCAGTTCACCCTTACCAAATCTGGTTACTAGGGCAAGAGAGCCTCAGTGGAAGTGGTGTTCTAGGTTGGAGTTTAGAATGGAATGTACCAGGAGAAAGCCCCTCACGTTTGTCTCACTACTTCTTGTTCGTGTTTATAATTTAAGTTTTTATTTTTTATTACAGCAAGTTTGATTACAATGTTTGGCTTGTTGTAGGTGTGGAAGATGTGGTTCTTTTACACATATACAGATGACTGTTCTTCTTGGGATCCTTTTCCCATGTACGTTATGACAGAATGTTGAGTAGTCCTCTCTTGGTATTCTGTAGGTCTTTGGTGATTATATATGTCACCTGTGTTTGTATATGTCTGTTAACCCCGATATCGTAATGAAACCTATCCTCACACCTTTCCATTGGTGAACCATAAGTTTGTTTAATGAATCTGTGATTGCCCTTCTCCGTGGAAATATCTGCCCTGGTATCCATTTTTAGGTAACACCTATAAGTGATATGATATGATATGTGTCTTTCACTTTCTGACTTACTACAAGTCATGTGATTACTTCTAGACTCATCTATGGTGCTGCAAATGGCATTGTGTCCTTTTTTCCCTTGGCTTCTCTTCTGCCTTAGCGGGGTCCATTTTCAACAATGTGATTCCCTGAGGGTTGTGGATTAGCTGACCTGGGCTGCCTTACCCTGCCGGCCCGCCCTCCCCAGGTGTGCCTCGTTGAGGTCAATATAAACAGAGCTCCAGGCAGCAATAGCCCCTGAAGCTGTGCCTGACTCCATATTCTCTGCCCCGTCAGCAGTCTCGGGGCTGTGCTGGTGGGAGGGAGTGAGGGGCCACAGCTTTGTGGGTGTCCCGGTGTGAGTGGGGTTCTGCTGGCCTTTCTGCAGGAGTTGCCAGGCTGCCGCCTGTAAAGAAGAGGATGTGTTACCCATACCTTCCGCTGGAATTTCTCTCCGGACAGAGGTGAGGAAGGAAAAAAGCAGTGGGGTCCGGGACAGGAGGGGTATCTCAGGCAGGGCAATGGAAAGCTTCTGGAAGAGCGCCCGGGGCCAGGACCAGGCTGGCTGGCCTGCAGGCACCAAGTTGGCCTGCGTGCTGTCGCTGGTGTGGCTCCACGGTCCTTCCTCTAGGCTTTCAAGCCCTTGTACATATTCAGGTGTTTTACCGGGAAAGGGTGGGAACAGATCAGAAGCAGCTGGCCTGGGGCTCAGCTCACGTTTACTCACAGATGCCTCGGCACGGTCCCCCAGCTTTTCAATGAGGACGCTCCTTGTGTGGGGGGTGGGTGTCTGGCTGTATGGGAGATGGTTCCCCACCTCTGACCAATTTCAGAATTGTTTACCGCTGGAGCAAGTGCCGTGATAGGGTTTTCCTCTGTATAACTCGTGGGTTCAATTTTTTTTTTCTTTTTTGGTTCAAGTTAGATTTTATTCCTCTTTTATGTATTTATAAATATAAGCATGGAAATAATTCATTCCTATAAATACATCTGTGTGACGGGAAGAATTTTTTCTGTTTTATTTTTAAATATTATTTTTTAAAATTTTGAAATTTAATTTTATTTATGTTTTTATACAGCACGTTATTATTAGTTATGTATTTTATGCATATACATGTATACAGGTCAATCCCAATCTCCCAACTCATCCCACCACCACCACCCCATGGCTTCCCACACTTGGTGTCCATACGTTTGTTCTCTACCTCTGTGTCTCTATTTCTTCCCTGCAAACCAGTTCATCTGTACCATTTTTAGGCTCCACATATATGCATTAATATACAATATTTGTTTTCCTCTTTCTGACTTACTTCATTCTGTATGACAGTCTCTCGATCCATCGATGTCTCTACAAATGACCCAGTTTCATTCCGTTTTATGGCCGAGTAATATTCCATTTTATATATGTACCTCATCTTTATCCATTCATCGGTCTGTGGGCATTTAGGTTGCTTCCATTTCCTGGCTAATGTAAATAGTGCTGCAACGAACATTGTGGTGAATGTGCCTTTTTGAAATACGGTTTTCTCTGGGTATATGCCCAGAAGTGGGATTGCTGGATCAGATGGTAATTCTATTTCTAGTTTTTTTAAGGAAACTCCATACTGTTCTCCATAGTGACTGTATCAATTTACATTCCCACCAATAGTGGAAGAGGGCTCCTTTTGTCCACACCCTCCCCAGAATTGGTTGTTTGTAGATTTTCTGATGATGCCGATTCTAACAGGTGTGAGGTGATACCTCATTGTAGTTTTGATTTGCATTTCTCTAATAATTAGTGCTGTTGAGCAGCTTTTCATGTGCGTCTTGGCCATCTCTGTGTCTCCTTTGAAGAAACGTCTCTTTAGATCTTCTGCCCATTTTATTTTGGGTTGTTTGTTTTTTTTTAATATTAAGCTGCATGAGCTATTTATATATATTGGAGATTAAACCTGTGTCCATTGATTCGTTTGCAACGATTTTCACCCTTCCTGAGGGATGCCTTTTTTCATTCCCGTTTTTTTTAACAAAAAAGGAAAGAAAGGAAAAGAAGCAGAACACTAATGTGCGTAAAATATGCCTTTTGAAACGGTCGTTTTGAAATATGGACGTCCTTTGAAATATTTGGTCGATATGTGACCCCAGGATTTGTTTTCAGGGCAGGTGTCATTTACAGGCCTGCAATGATTTTGAATATCAACTGACCATTAGCGTTGGGATTAAAGCTGCTGTTGTGTGAAACGGCCACAAGGTGGCAGCAGTTCACCCTTACCAAATCTGGTTACTAGGGCAAGAGAGCCTCAGTGGAAGTGGTGTTCTAGGTTGGAGTTTAGAATGGAATGTACCAGGAGAAAGCCCCTCACGTTTGTCTCACTACTTCTTGTTCGTGTTTTTAATTTAAGTTTTTATTTTTTATTACAGCAAGTTTGATTACAATGTTTGGCTTGTTGTAGGTGTGGAAGATGTGGTTCTTTTACACATATACAGATGACTGTTCTTCTTGGGATCCTTTTCCCATGTACGTTATGACAGAATGTTGAGTAGTCCTCTCTTGGTATTCTGTAGGTCTTTGGTGATTATATATGTCACCTGTGTTTGTATATGTCTGTTAACCCCGATATCGTAATGAAACCTATCCTCACACCTTTCCATTGGTGAACCATAAGTTTGTTTAATGAATCTGTGATTGCCCTTCTCCGTGGAAATATCTGCCCTGGTATCCATTTTTAGGTAACACCTATAAGTGATATGATATGATATGTGTCTTTCACTTTCTGACTTACTACAAGTCACGTGATTACTTCTAGACTCATCTATGGTGCTGCAAATGGCATTGTGTCCTTTTTTCCCTTGGCTTCTCTTCTGCCTTAGCGGGGTCCATTTTCAACAATGTGATTCCCTGAGGGTTGTGGATTAGCTGACCTGGGCAGCCTTACCCTGCCGGCCCGCCCTCCCCAGGTGTGCCTCGTTGAGGTCAATATAAACAGAGCTCCAGGCAGCAATAGCCCCTGAAGCTGTGCCTGACTCCATATTCTCTGCCCCGTCAGCAGTCTCGGGGCTGTGCTGGTGGGAGGGAGTGAGGGGCCACAGCTTTGTGGGTGGCCCGGTGTGAGTGGGGTTCTGCTGGCCTTTCTGCAGGAGTTGCCAGGCTGCCGCCTGTAAAGAAGAGGATGTGTCACCCAAACCTTCCGCTGGAATTTCTCTCCGGACAGAGGTGAGGAAGGACAAAAGCAGTGGGGGCCGGGACAGGAGGGGTATCTCAGGCAGGGCAATGGAAAGCTTCTGGAAGAGCGCCAGGGTCCAAGACCAGGCTGGCTGGCCTGCAGGCACCAAGTTGGCCTGCGTGCTGTCGCTGGTGTGGCTCCACGGTCCTTCCTCTAGGCTTTCAAGCCCTTGTACATATTCAGGTGTTTTACCTGGAAAGGGTGGGAACAGTTCAGCAGCAGCTGGCCTGGGGCTCAGATCACGTTTACTCACAGATGCCTCGGCACGGTCCCCCAGCTTTGCAATGACGACGCTCCTTGCGTGGGGGGTGGGTTGCTGGCTGTATGGGAGATGGTTCCCCACCTCTGACCAATTTCAGAATTGTTTACCACTGGAGCAAGTGCCCTGATAGGGTTTTCCTCTGTATAACTCCTGGGTTCAGGTTTTTTTTTTCTTTTATGGTTCAAGTTAGATTTTATTCCCCTTTTATGTATTTATAGATATAAGCATGGAAATAATTCTTTCCTATAAATACATCTGTGTGATGGCAAGAATTTTTTCTGTTTTATTTTTAAATTTTATTTTTTAAAATTTTGAAATTTAATTTTATTTATTTTTTTTATACAGCACGTTATTATTAGTTATGTATTTTATGTATATACATGTATACAGGTCAATCCCAAACTCCCAACTCATCCCACCACCACCACCCCATGGCTTCCCACACTTGGTGTCCATACGTTTGTTCTCTACCTCTGTGTCTCTATTTCTTCCCTGCAAACCAGTTCATCTGTACCATTTTTAGGCTCCACATATATGCATTAATATACAATATTTGTTTTCCTCATTCTGACTTACTTCATTCTGTATGACAGTCTCTCGATCCATCGATGTCTCTACAAATGACCCAGTTTCATTCCTTTTTATGGCCGAGTCATATTCCATTTTATATATGTACCACATCTTTATCCATTCATCTGTCTGTGGGCATTTAGGTTGCTTCCATTACCTGGCTATTGTAAATAGTGCTGCAACGAACATTGTGGTGAATGTGCCTTTTTGAAATACGGTTTTCTCTGGGTATATGCCCAGAAGTGGGATTGCTGGATCAGATGGTAATTCTATTTCTAGTTTTTTTAAGGAAACTCCATACTGTTCTCCATAGTGACTGTATCAATTTACATTCCCACCAATAGTGGAAGAGGGCTCCTTTTGTCCACACCCTGCCCAGAATTGGTTGTTTGTAGATTTTCTGATGATGCCGATTCTAACAGGTGTGTGGTGATACCTCATTGTAGTTTTGATTTGCATTTCTCTAATAATTAGTGCTGTTGAGCAGCTTTTCATGTGCGTCTTGGCCATCTCTGTGTCTTCTTTGAAGAAACGTCTCTTTAGATCTTCTGCCCATTTTTTGTGGTTGTTTGTTTTTTTAATATTAAGCTGCATGAGCTGTTTATATATATTGGAGATTAAACCGGTGTCCATTGATTCGTTTGCAACGATATTCACCCATCCTGAGGGATGCCTTTTTCCATTCCCGTTTTTTTTAACAAAAAAGGAAAGAAAGGAAAAGAAGCAGAACGCTAATGTGCGTAAAATATGCCTTTTGAAACGGTCGTTTTGAAATATGGACGTCCTTTGAATTTTTTGGTCGATATGTGACCCCAGGATTTGTTTTCAGTGCAGGTGTCATTTACAGGCCTGCAATGATTTTGAATATCAACTGACCATTAGCGTTGGGATTAAAGCTGCTGTTGTGTGAAACGGCCACAAGGTGGCAGCAGTTCACCCTTACCAAATCTGGTTACTAGGGCAAGAGAGCCTCAGTGGAAGTGGTGTTCTAGATTGGAGTTTAGAATGGAATGTACCAGGAGAAAGCCCCTCACGTTTGTCTCACTACTTCTTGTTCGTGTTTTTAATTTAAGTTTTTATTTTTTATTACAGCAAGTTTGATTACAATGTTTGGCTTGTTGTAGGTGTGGAAGATGTGGTTCTTTTACACATATACAGATGACTGTTCTTCTTGGGATCCTTTTCCCATGTACGTTATGACAGAATGTTGAGTAGTCCTCTCTTGGTATTCTGTAGGTCTTTGGTGATTATATATGTCACCTGTGTTTGTATATGTATGTTAACCCCGATATCGTAATGAAACCTATCCTCACACCTTTCCATTGGTGAACCATAAGTTTGTTTAATGAATCTGTGATTGCCCTTCTCCGTGGAAATATCTGCCCTGGTATCCATTTTTAGGTAACACCTATAAGTGATATGATATGATATGTGTCTTTCACTTTCTGACTTACTACAAGTCACGTGATTACTTCTAGACTCATCTACGGTGCTGCAAATGGCATTGTGTCCTTTTTTCCCTTGGCTTCTCTTCTGCCTTAGCGGGGTCCATTTTCAACAATGTGATTCCCTGAGGGTTGTGGATTAGCTGACCTGGGCTGCCTTACCCTGCCGGCCCGCCCTCCCCAGGTGTGCCTCGTTGAGATCAATATAAACAGAGCTCCAGGCAGCAATAGCCCCTGAAGCTGTGCCTGACTCCATATTCTCTGCCCCGTCAGCAGTCTCGGGGCTGTGCTGGTGGGAGGGAGTGAGGGGCCACAGCTTTGTGGGTGGCCCGGTGTGAGTGGGGTTCTGCTGGCCTTTCTGCAGGAGTTGCCAGGCTGCCGCCTGTAAAGAAGAGGATGTGTCACCCATACCTTCCGCTGGAATTTCTCTCCGGACAGAGGTGAGGAAGGAAAAAAGCAGTGGGGTCCGGGACAGGAGGGGTATCTCAGGCAGGGCAATGGAAAGCTTCTGGAAGAGCACCCGGGGCCAGGACCACGCTGGCTGGCCTGCAGGCACCAAGTTGGCCTGCGTGCTGTCGCTGGTGTGGCTCCACGGTCCTTCCTCTAGGCTTTCAAGCCCTTGTACATATTCAGTTGTTTTACCTGGAAAGGGTGGGAACAGATCAGAAGCAGCTGGCCTGGGGCTCAGCTCACGTTTACTCACAGATGCCTCGGCACGGTCCCCCAGCTTTTCAATGAGGACTCTCCTTGTGTGGGTGGTGCGTGGCTGGCTGTATGGGAGATGGTTCCCCACCTCTGACCAATTTCAGAAATGTTTACCGCTGGAGCAAGTGCCGTGATAGGGTTTTCCTCTGTATAACTCGTGGGTTCACTTTTTTTTTCTTTTATGTTTCAAGTTAGATGTTATTCCTCTTTTATGTATTTATAAATATAAGCATGGAAATATTTCATTCCTATAAATACATCTGTGTGACGGGAAGAACTTTTTTCTGTTTTATTTTTAAATTTTATTTTTTAAAATTTTGAAATTTTATTTATTTTTTTATACAGCACGTTATTATTAGTTATGTATTTTATGCATATACATGTATACAGGTCAATCCCAAACTCCCAACTCATCCCACCACCACCACCCCATGGCTTCCCACACTTGGTGTCCATACGTTTGTTCTCTACCTCTGTGTCTCTATTTCTTCCCTGCAAACCAGTTCATCTGTACCATTTTTAGGCTCCACATATATGCATTAATATACAATATTTGTTTTCCTCTTTCTGACTTACTTCATTCTGTATGACAGTCTCTCGATCCATCGATGTCTCTACAAATGACCCAGTTTCATTCCTTTTTATGGCCGAGTCATATTCCATTTTATATATGTACCACATCTTTATCCATTCATCTGTCTGTGGGCATTTAGGTTGCTTCCATTACCTGGCTATTGTAAATAGTGCTGCAACGAACATTGTGGTGAATGTGCCTTTTTGAAATACGGTTTTCTCTGGGTATATGCCCAGAAGTGGGACTGCTGGATCAGATGGTAATTCTATTTCTAGTTTTTTTAAGGAAACTCCATACTGTTCTGCATAGTGACTGTATCAATTTACATTCCCACCAATAGTGGAAGAGGGCTCCTTTTGTCCACACCCTCCCCAGAATTGGTTGTTTGTAGATTTTCTGATGATGCCGATTCTAACAGGTGTGAGGTGATACCTCATTGTAGTTTTGATTTGCATTTCTCTAATAATTAGTGCTGTTGAGCAGCTTTTCATGTGCGTCTTGGCCATCTCTGTGTCTCCTTTGAAGAAACATCTCTTTAGATCTTCTGCCCATTTTTTTTGGGTTGTTTGTTTTTTTTAATATTAAGCTGCATGAGCTGTTTATATATATTGGAGATTAAACCTTTGTCCATTGATTCGTCTGCAACGATTTTCGCCCATTCTGAGGGATGCCTTTTTCCATTCCCGTGTTTTTTAACAAAAAAGGAAAGAAAGGAAAAGAAGCAGAACACTAATGTGCGTAAAATATGCCTTTTGAAACGGTCGTTTTGAAATATGGACGTCCTTTGAATTTTTTGGTCGATATGTGACCCCAGGATTTGTTTTCAGGGCAGGTGTCATTTACAGGCCTGCAATGATTTTGAATATCAACTGACCATTAGCGTTGGGATTAAAGCTGCTGTTGTGTGAAACGGCCACAAGGTGGCAGCAGTTCACCCTTACCAAATCTGGTTACTAGGGCAAGAGAGCCTCAGTGGAAGTGGTGTTCTAGATTGGAGTTTAGAATGGAATGTGCCAGGAGAAAGCCCCTCACGTTTGTCTCACTATTTCTTGTTCGTGTTTTTAATTTAAGTTTTTATTTTTTATTACAGCAAGTTTGATTACAATGTTTGGCTTGTTGTAGGTGTGGAAGATGTGGTTCTTTTACACATATACAGATGACTGTTCTTCTTGGGATCCTTTTCCCATGTACGTTATGACAGAATGTTGAGTAGTCCTCTCTTGGTATTCTGTAGGTCTTTGGTGATTATATATGTCACCTGTGTTTGTATATGTCTGTTAACCCCGATATCATAATGAAACCAATCCTCACACCTTTCCATTGGTGAACCATAAGTTTGTTTAATGAATCTGTGATTGCCCTTCTCCGTGGAAATATCTGCCCTGGTATCCATTTTTAGGTAACACCTATAAGTGATATGATATGATATGTGTCTTTCACTTTCTGACTTACTACAAGTCACGTGATTACTTCTAGACTCATCTACGGTGCTGCAAATGGCATTGTGTCCTTTTTTCCCTTGGCTTCTCTTCTGCCTTAGCGGGGTCCATTTTCAACAATGTGATTCCCTGAGGGTTGTGGATTAGCTGACCTGGGCAGCCTTACCCTGCCGGCCCGCCCTCCCCAGGTGTGCCTCGTTGAGATCAATATAAACAGAGCTCCAGGCAGCAATAGCCCCTGAAGCTGTGCCTGACTCCATATTCTCTGCCCCGTCAGCAGTCTCGGGGCTGTGCTGGTGGGAGGGAGTGAGGGGCCACAGCTTTGTGGGTGGCCCGGTGTGAGTGGGGTTCTGCTGGCCTTTCTGCAGGAGTTGCCAGGCTGCCGCCTGTAAAGAAGAGGATGTGTCACCCATACCTTCCGCTGGAATTTCTCTCCGGACAGAGGTGAGCAAGGAAAAAAGCAGTGGGGTCCGGGACAGGAGGGGTATCTCAGGCAGGGCAATGGAAAGCTTCTGGAAGAGCACCCGGGGCCAGGACCACGCTGGCTGGCCTGCAGGCACCAAGTTGGCCTGCGTGCTGTCGCTGGTGTGGCTCCACGGTCCTTCCTCTAGGCTTTCAAGCCCTTGTACATATTCAGGTGTTTTACCTGGAAAGGGTGGGAACAGATCAGAAGCAGCTGGCCTGGGGCTCAGCTCACGTTTACTCACAGATGCCTCGGCACGGTCCCCCAGCTTTGCAATGAGGACGCTCCTTGTGTGGGGGGTGGGTGACTGGCTGTATGGGAGATGGTTCCCTACCTCTGACCAATTTCAGAATTGTTTACCGCTGGAGCAAGTGCCGTGATAGGGTTTTCCTCTGTATAACTAGTGGGTTCACTTTTTTTTTCTTTTATGTTTCAAGTTAGATGTTATTCCTCTTTTATGTATTTATAAATATAAGCATGGAAATATTTCATTCCTATAAATACATCTGTGTGACGGGAAGTACTTTTTTCTGTTTTATTTTTAAATTTTATTTTTTAAAATTTTGAAATTTTATTTATTTTTTTATACAGCACGTTATTATTAGTTATGTATTTTATGCATATACATGTATACAGGTCAATCCCAAACTCCCAACTCATCCCACCACCAGCACCCCATGGCTTCCCACACTTGGTGTCCATACGTTTGTTCTCTACCTCTGTGTCTCTATTTCTTCCCTGCAAACCAGTTCATCTGTACCATTTTTAGGCTCCACATATATGCATTAATATACAATATTTGTTTTCCTCTTTCTGACTTACTTCATTCTGTATGACAGTCTCTCGATCCATCGATGTCTCTACAAATGACCCAGTTTCATTCCTTTTTATGGCGGAGTCATATTCCATTTTATATATGTACCACATCTTTATCCATTCATCTGTCTGTGGGCATTTAGGTTGCTTCCATTACCTGGCTATTGTAAATAGTGCTGCAACGAACATTGTGGTGAATGTGCCTTTTTGAAATACGGTTTTCTCTGGGTATATGCCCAGAAGTGGGATTGCTGGATCAGATGGTAATTCTATTTCTAGTTTTTTTAAGGAAACTCCATACTGTTCTGCATAGTGACTGTATCAATTTACATTCCCACCAATAGTGGAAGAGGGCTCCTTTTGTCCACACCCTCCCCAGAATTGGTTGTTTGTAGATTTTCTGATGATGCCGATTCTAACAGGTGTGAGGTGATACCTCATTGTAGTTTTGATTTGCATTTCTCTAATAATTAGTGCTGTTGAGCAGCTTTTCATGTGCGTCTTGGCCATCTCTGTGTCTCCTTTGAAGAAACGTCTCTTTAGATCTTCTGCCCATTTTTTTGGGTTGTTTGTTTTTTTTAATATTAAGCTGCATGAGCTGTTTATATATATTGGAGATTAAACCTTTGTCCATTGATTCGTCTGCAACGATTTTCGCCCATTCTGAGGGATGCCTTTTTCCATTCCCGTGTTTTTTAACAAAAAAGGAAAGAAAGGAAAAGAAGCAGAACACTAATGTGCGTAAAATATGCCTTTTGAAACGGTCGTTTTGAAATATGGACGTCCTTTGAAATATTTGGTCGATATGTGACCCCAGGATTTGTTTTCAGGGCAGGTGTCATTTACAGGCCTGCAATGATTTTGAATATCAACTGACCATTAGCGTTGGGATTAAAGCTGCTGTTGTGTGAAACGGCCACAAGGTGGCAGCAGTTCACCCTTACCAAATCTGGTTACTAGGGCAAGAGAGCCTCAGTGGAAGTGGTGTTCTAGGTTGGAGTTTAGAATGGAATGTACCAGGAGAAAGCCCCTCACGTTTGTCTCACTACTTCTTGTTCGTGTTTTTAATTTAAGTTTTTATTTTTTATTACAGCAAGTTTGATTACAATGTTTGGCTTGTTGTAGGTGTGGAAGATGTGGTTCTTTTACACATATACAGATGACTGTTCTTCTTGGGATCCTTTTCCCATGTACGTTATGACAGAATGTTGAGTAGTCCTCTCTTGGTATTCTGTAGGTCTTTGGTGATTATATATGTCACCTGTGTTTGTATATGTCTGTTAACCCCGATATCGTAATGAAACCTATCCTCACACCTTTCCATTGGTGAACCATAAGTTTGTTTAATGAATCTGTGATTGCCCTTCTCCGTGGAAATATCTGCCCTGGTATCCATTTTTAGGTAACACCTATAAGTGATATGATATGATATGTGTCTTTCACTTTCTGACTTACTACAAGTCACGTGATTACTTCTAGACTCATCTACGGTGCTGCAAATGGCATTGTGTCCTTTTTTCCCTTGGCTTCTCTTCTGCCTTAGCGGGGTCCATTTTCAACAATGTGATTCCCTGAGGGTTGTGGATTAGCTGACCTGGGCAGCCTTACCCTGCCGGCCCGCCCTCCCCAGGTGTGCCTCATTGAGGTCAATATAAACAGAGCTCCAGGCAGCAATAGCCCCTGAAGCTGTGCCTGACTCCATATTCTCTGCCCCGTCAGCAGTCTTGGGTCTGTGCTGGTGGGAGGGAGTGAGGGGCCACAGCTTTGTGGGTGGCCCGGTGTGAGTGGGGTTCTGCTGGCCTTTCTGCAGGAGTTGCCAGGCTGCCGCCTGTAAAGAAGAGGATGTGTCACCCAAACCTTCCGCTGGAATTTCTCTCCGGACAGAGGTGAGGAAGGACAAAAGCAGTGGGGGCCGGGACAGGAGGGGTATCTCAGGCAGGGCAATGGAAAGCTTCTGGAAGAGCGCCAGGGTCCAAGACCAGGCTGGCTGGCCTGCAGGCACCAAGTTGGCCTGCGTGCTGTCGCTGGTGTGGCTCCACGGTCCTTCCTCTAGGCTTTCAAGCCCTTGTACATATTCAGGTGTTTTACCTGGAAAGGGTGGGAACAGTTCAGCAGCAGCTGGCCTGGGGCTCAGATCACGTTTACTCACAGATGCCTCGGCACGGTCCCCCAGCTTTGCAATGACGACGCTCCTTGCGTGGGGGGTGGGTTGCTGGCTGTATGGGAGATGGTTCCCCACCTCTGACCAATTTCAGAATTGTTTACCACTGGAGCAAGTGCCCTGATAGGGTTTTCCTCTGTATAACTCCTGGGTTCAGGTTTTTTTTTTCTTTTATGGTTCAAGTTAGATTTTATTCCCCTTTTATGTATTTATAGATATAAGCATGGAAATAATTCTTTCCTATAAATACATCTGTGTGATGGGAAGCATTTTTTCTGTTTTATTTTTAAATTTTATTTTTTAAAATTTTGAAATTTAATTTTATTTATTTTTTTTATACAGCACGTTATTATTAGTTATGTATTTTATGTATATACATGTATACAGGTCAATCCCAAACTCCCAACTCATCCCACCACCACCACCCCATGGCTTCCCACACTTGGTGTCCATACGTTTGTTCTCTACCTCTGTGTCTCTATTTCTTCCCTGCAAACCAGTTCATCTGTACCATTTTTAGGCTCCACATATATGCATTAATATACAATATTTGTTTTCCTCATTCTGACTTACTTCATTCTGTATGACAGTCTCTCGATCCATCGATGTCTCTACAAATGACCCAGTTTCATTCCTTTTTATGGCGGAGTCATATTCCATTTTATATATGTACCACATCTTTATCCATTCATCTGTCTGTGGGCATTTAGGTTGCTTCCATTACCTGGCTATTGTAAATAGTGCTGCAACGAACATTGTGGTGAATGTGCCTTTTTGAAATACGGTTTTCTCTGGGTATATGCCCAGAAGTGGGATTGCTGGATCAGATGGTAATTCTATTTCTAGTTTTTATAAGGAAACTCCATACTGTTCTGCATAGTGACTGTATCAATTTACATTCCCACCAATAGTGGAAGAGGGCTCCTTTTGTCCACACCCTCCCCAGAATTGGTTGTTTGTAGATTTTCTGATGATGCCGATTCTAACAGGTGTGAGGTGATACCTCATTGTAGTTTTGATTTGCATTTCTCTAATAATTAGTGCTGTTGAGCAGCTTTTCATGTGCGTCTTGGCCATCTCTGTGTCTCCTTTGAAGAAACGTCTCTTTAGATCTTCTGCCCATTTTTTTTGGGTTGTTTGTTTTTTTTAATATTAAGCTGCATGAGCTGTTTATATATATTGGAGATTAAACCTTTGTCCATTGATTCGTCTGCAACGATTTTCGCCCATTCTGAGGGATGCCTTTTTCCATTCCCTTGTTTTTTAACAAAAAAGGAAAGAAAGGAAAAGAAGCAGAACACTAATGTGCGTAAAATATGCCTTTTGAAACGGTCGTTTTGAAATATGGACGTCCTTTGAAATATTTGGTCGATATGTGACCCCAGGATTTGTTTTCAGGGCAGGTGTCATTTACAGGCCTGCAATGATTTTGAATATCAACTGACCATTAGCGTTGGGATTAAAGCTGCTGTTGTGTGAAACGGCCACAAGGTGGCAGCAGTTCACCCTTACCAAATCTGGTTACTAGGGCAAGAGAGCCTCAGTGGAAGTGGTGTTCTAGGTTGGAGTTTAGAATGGAATGTACCAGGAGAAAGCCCCTCACGTTTGTCTCACTACTTCTTGTTCGTGTTTTTAATTTAAGTTTTTATTTATTATTACAGCAAGTTTGATTACAATGTTTGGCTTGTTGTAGGTGTGGAAGATGTGGTTCTTTTACACATATACAGATGACTGTTCTTCTTGGGATCCTTTTCCCATGTACGTTATGACAGAATGTTGAGTAGTCCTCTCTTGGTATTCTGTAGGTCTTTGGTGATTATATATGTCACCTGTGTTTGTATATGTCTGTTAACCCCGATATCGTAATGAAACCAATCCTCACACCTTTCCATTGGTGAACCATAAGTTTGTTTAATGAATCTGTGATTGCCCTTCTCCGTGGAAATATCTGCCCTGGTATCCATTTTTAGGTAACACCTATAAGTGATATGATATGATATGTGTCTTTCACTTTCTGACTTACTACAAGTCACGTGATTACTTCTAGACTCATCTACGGTGCTGCAAATGGCATTGTGTCCTTTTTTCCCTTGGCTTCTCTTCTGCCTTAGCGGGGTCCATTTTCAACAATGTGATTCCCTGAGGGTTGTGGATTAGCTGACCTGGGCAGCCTTACCCTGCCGGCCCGCCCTCCCCAGGTGTGCCTCGTTGAGGTCAATATAAACAGAGCTCCAGGCAGCAATAGCCCCTGAAGCTGTGCCTGACTCCATATTCTCTGCCCCGTCAGCAGTCTTGGGTCTGTGCTGGTGGGAGGGAGTGAGGGGCCACAGCTTTGTGGGTGTCCCGGTGTGAGTGGGGTTCTGCTGGCCTTTCTGCAGGAGTTGCCAGGCTGCCGCCTGTAAAGAAGAGGATGTGTCACCCATACCTTCCGCTGGAATTTCTCTCCGGACAGAGGTGAGGAAGGAAAAAAGCAGTGGGGGCCGGGACAGGAGGGGTATCTCAGGCAGGGCAATGGAAAGCTTCTGGAAGAGCGCCAGGGTCCAAGACCAGGCTGGCTGGCCTGCAGGCACCAAGTTGGCCTGCGTGCTGTCGCTGGTGTGGCTCCACGGTCCTTCCTCTAGGCTTTCAAGCCCTTGTACATATTCAGGTGTTTTACCTGGAAAGGGTGGGAACAGTTCAGCAGCAGCTGGCCTGGGGCTCAGATCACGTTTACTCACAGATGCCTCGGCACGGTCCCCCAGCTTTGCAATGACGACGCTCCTTGCGTGGGGGGTGGGTTGCTGGCTGTATGGGAGATGGTTCCCCACCTCTGACCAATTTCAGAATTGTTTACCACTGGAGCAAGTGCCCTGATAGGGTTTTCCTCTGTATAACTCCTGGGATCAGGTTTTTTTTTTCTTTTATGGTTCAAGTTAGATTTTATTCCCCTTTTATGTATTTATAGATATAAGCATGGAAATAATTCTTTCCTATAAATACATCTGTGTGATGGGAAGAATTTTTTCTGTTTTATTTTTAAATTTTATTCTTTAAAATTTTGAAATTTAATTTTATTTATTTTTTTTTATACAGCACGTTATTATTAGTTATGTATTTTATGCATATACATGTATACAGGTCAATCCCAAACTCCCAACTCATCCCACCACCACCACCCCATGGCTTCCCACACTTGGTGTCCATACGTTTGTTCTCTACCTCTGTGTCTCTATTTCTTCCCTGCAAACCAGTTCATCTGTACCATTTTTAGGCTCCACATATATGCATTAATATACAATATTTGTTTTCCTCTTTCTGACTTACTTCATTCTGTATGACAGTCTCTCGCTCCATCGATGTCTCTACAAATGACCCAGTTTCATTCCTTTATATGGCCGAGTCATATTCCATTTTATATATGTACCACATCTTTATCCATTCATCTGTCTGTGGGCATTTAGGTTGCTTCCATTACCTGGCTATTGTAAATAGTGCTGCAACGAACATTGTGGTGAATGTGCCTTTTTGAAATACGGTTTTCTCTGGGTATATGCCCAGAAGTGGGATTGCTGGATCAGATGGTAATTCTATTTCTAGTTTTTTTAAGGAAACTCCATACTGTTCTCCATAGTGACTGTATCAATTTACATTCCCACCAATAGTGGAAGAGGGCTCCTTTTGTCCACACCCTGCCCAGAATTGGTTGTTTGTAGATTTTCTGATGATGCCGATTCTAACAGGTGTGTGGTGATACCTCATTGTAGTTTTGATTTGCATTTCTCTAATAATTAGTGCTGTTGAGCAGCTTTTCATGTGCGTCTTGGCCATCTCTGTGTCTCTTTGAAGAAACGTCTCTTTAGATCTTCTGCCCATTTTTTTGTGGTTGTTTGTTTTTTTAATATTAAGCTGCATGAGCTGTTTATATATATTGGAGATTAAACCGGTGTCCATTGATTCGTTTGCAACGATATTCACCCATCCTGAGGGATGCCTTTTTCCATTCCCGTTTTTTTTAACAAAAAAGGAAAGAAAGGAAAAGAAGCAGAACACTAATGTGCGTAAAATATGCCTTTTGAAACGGTCGTTTTGAAATATGGACGTCCTTTGAATTTTTTGGTCGATATGTGACCCCAGGATTTGTTTTCAGGGCAGGTGTCATTTACAGGCCTGCAATGATTTTGAATATCAACTGACCATTAGCGTTGGGATTAAAGCTGCTGTTGTGTGAAACGGCCACAAGGTGGCAGCAGTTCACCCTTACCAAATCTGGTTACTAGGGCAAGAGAGCCTCAGTGGAAGTGGTGTTCTAGATTGGAGTTTAGAATGGAATGTACCAGGAGAAAGCCCCTCACGTTTGTCTCACTACTTCTTGTTCGTGTTTTTAATTTAATTTTTTATTTTTTATTACAGCAAGTTTGATTACAATGTTTGGCTTGTTGTAGGTGTGGAAGATGTGGTTCTTTTACACATATACAGATGACTGTTCTTCTTGGGATCCTTTTCCCATGTACGTTATGACAGAATGTTGAGTAGTCCTCTCTTGGTATTCTGTAGGTCTTTGGTGATTATATATGTCACCTGTGTTTGTATATGTCTGTTAACCCCGATATCGTAATGAAACCTATCCTCACACCTTTCCATTGGTGAACCATAAGTTTGTTTAATGAATCTGTGATTGCCCTTCTCCGTGGAAATATCTGCCCTGGTATCCATTTTTAGGTAACACCTATAAGTGATATGATATGATATGTGTCTTTCACTTTCTGACTTACTACAAGTCACGTGATTACTTCTAGACTCATCTACGGTGCTGCAAATGGCATTGTGTCCTTTTTTCCCTTGGCTTCTCTTCTGCCTTAGCGGGGTCCATTTTCAACAATGTGATTCCCTGAGGGTTGTGGATTAGCTGACCTGGGCTGCCTTACCCTGCCGGCCCGCCCTCCCCAGGTGTGCCTCGTTGAGATCAATATAAACAGAGCTCCAGGCAGCAATAGCCCCTGAAGCTGTGCCTGACTCCATATTCTCTGCCCCGTCAGCAGTCTCGGGGCTGTGCTGGTGGGAGGGAGTGAGGGGCCACAGCTTTGTGGGTGGCCCGGTGTGAGTGGGGTTCTGCTGGCCTTTCTGCAGGAGTTGCCAGGCTGCCGCCTGTAAAGAAGAGGATGTGTCACCCATACCTTCCGCTGGAATTTCTCTCCGGACAGAGGTGAGGAAGGAAAAAAGCAGTGGGGTCCGGGACAGGAGGGGTATCTCAGGCAGGGCAATGGAAAGCTTCTGGAAGAGCACCCGGGGCCAGGACCACGCTGGCTGGCCTGCAGGCACCAAGTTGGCCTGCGTGCTGTCGCTGGTGTGGCTCCACGGTCCTTCCTCTAGGCTTTCAAGCCCTTGTACATATTCAGTTGTTTTACCTGGAAAGGGTGGGAACAGATCAGAAGCAGCTGGCCTGGGGCTCAGCTCACGTTTACTCACAGATGCCTCGGCACGGTCCCCCAGCTTTTCAATGAGGACTCTCCTTGTGTGGGTGGTGCGTGGCTGGCTGTATGGGAGATGGTTCCCCACCTCTGACCAATTTCAGAAATGTTTACCGCTGGAGCAAGTGCCGTGATAGGGTTTTCCTCTGTATAACTCGTGGGTTCACTTTTTTTTTCTTTTATGTTTCAAGTTAGATGTTATTCCTCTTTTATGTATTTATAAATATAAGCATGGAAATATTTCATTCCTATAAATACATCTGTGTGACGGGAAGAACTTTTTTCTGTTTTATTTTTAAATTTTATTTTTTAAAATTTTGAAATTTTATTTATTTTTTTATACAGCACGTTATTATTAGTTATGTATTTTATGCATATACATGTATACAGGTCAATCCCAAACTCCCAACTCATCCCACCACCACCACCCCATGGCTTCCCACACTTGGTGTCCATACGTTTGTTCTCTACCTCTGTGTCTCTATTTCTTCCCTGCAAACCAGTTCATCTGTACCATTTTTAGGCTCCACATATATGCATTAATATACAATATTTGTTTTCCTCTTTCTGACTTACTTCATTCTGTATGACAGTCTCTCGATCCATCGATGTCTCTACAAATGACCCAGTTTCATTCCTTTTTATGGCCGAGTCATATTCCATTTTATATATGTACCACATCTTTATCCATTCATCTGTCTGTGGGCATTTAGGTTGCTTCCATTACCTGGCTATTGTAAATAGTGCTGCAACGAACATTGTGGTGAATGTGCCTTTTTGAAATACGGTTTTCTCTGGGTATATGCCCAGAAGTGGGATTGCTGGATCAGATGGTAATTCTATTTCTAGTTTTTTTAAGGAAACTCCATACTGTTCTGCATAGTGACTGTATCAATTTACATTCCCACCAATAGTGGAAGAGGGCTCCTTTTGTCCACACCCTCCCCAGAATTGATTGTTTGTAGATTTTCTGATGATGCCGATTCTAACAGGTGTGAGGTGATACCGCATTGTAGTTTTGATTTGCATTTCTCTAATAATTAGTGCTGTTGAGCAGCTTTTCATGTGCGTCTTGGCCATCTCTGTGTCTCCTTTGAAGAAACGTCTCTTTAGATCTTCTGCCCATTTTTTTGGGTTGTTTGTTTTTTTAATATTAAGCTGCATGAGCTGTTTATATATATTGGAGATTAAACCTTTGTCCATTGATTCGTCTGCAACGATTTTCGCCCATTCTGAGGGATGCCTTTTTCCATTCCCGTGTTTTTTAACAAAAAAGGAAAGAAAGGAAAAGAAGCAGAACACTAATGTGCGTAAAATATGCCTTTTGAAACGGTCGTTTTGAAATATGGACGTCCTTTGAATTTTTTGGTCGATATGTGACCCCAGGATTTGTTTTCAGGGCAGGTGTCATTTACAGGCCTGCAATGATTTTGAATATCAACTGACCATTAGCGTTGGGATTAAAGCTGCTGTTGTGTGAAACGGCCACAAGGTGGCAGCAGTTCACCCTTACCAAATCTGGTTACTAGGGCAAGAGAGCCTCAGTGGAAGTGGTGTTCTAGATTGGAGTTTAGAATGGAATGTACCAGGAGAAAGCCCCTCACGTTTGTCTCACTACTTCTTGTTCGTGTTTTTAATTTAAGTTTTTATTTTTTATTACAGCAAGTTTGATTACAATGTTTGGCTTGTTGTAGGTGTGGAAGATGTGGTTCTTTTACACATATACAGATGACTGTTC
Source organism: Mesoplodon mirus (assembly GCF_964341445.2). Lineage (NCBI taxonomy): Eukaryota > Metazoa > Chordata > Mammalia > Artiodactyla > Ziphiidae > Mesoplodon > Mesoplodon mirus. The sequence continues at coordinate 2,689,213 of NW_028295782.1, forward strand.
TTCTTGGGATCCTTTTCCCATGTACGTTATGACAGAATGTTGAGTAGTCCTCTCTTGGTATTCTGTAGGTCTTTGGTGATTATATATGTCACCTGTGTTTGTATATGTCTGTTAACCCCGATATCGTAATGAAACCTATCCTCACACCTTTCCTTTGGTGAACCATAAGTTTGTTTAATGAATCTGTGATTGCCCTTCTCCGTGGAAATATCTGCCCTGGTATCCATTTTTAGGTAACACCTATAAGTGATATGATATGATATGTGTCTTTCACTTTCTGACTTACTACAAGTCACGTGATTACTTCTAGACTCATCTACGGTGCTGCAAATGGCATTGTGTCCTTTTTTCCCTTGGCTTCTCTTCTGCCTTAGCGGGGTCCATTTTCAACAATGTGATTCCCTGAGGGTTGTGGATTAGCTGACCTGGGCTGCCTTACCCTGCCGGCCCGCCCTCCCCAGGTGTGCCTCGTTGAGATCAATATAAACAGAGCTCCAGGCAGCAATAGCCCCTGAAGCTGTGCCTGACTCCATATTCTCTGCCCCGTCAGCAGTCTCGGGGCTGTGCTGGTGGGAGGGAGTGAGGGGCCACAGCTTTGTGGGTGGCCCGGTGTGAGTGGGGTTCTGCTGGCCTTTCTGCAGGAGTTGCCAGGCTGCCGCCTGTAAAGAAGAGGATGTGTCACCCATACCTTCCGCTGGAATTTCTCTCCGGACAGAGGTGAGGAAGGAAAAAAGCAGTGGGGTCCGGGACAGGAGGGGTATCTCAGGCAGGGCAATGGAAAGCTTCTGGAAGAGCACCCGGGTCCAGGACCACGCTGGCTGGCCTGCAGGCACCAAGTTGGCCTGCGTGCTGTCGCTGGTGTGGCTCCACGGTCCTTCCTCTAGGCTTTCAAGCCCTTGTACATATTCAGGTGTTTTACCTGGAAAGGGTGGGAACAGATCAGAAGCAGCTGGCCTGGGGCTCAGCTCACGTTTACTCACAGATGCCTCGGCACGGTCCCCCAGCTTTTCAATGAGGACGCTCCTTGTTGGGGGTTGGGTGGCTGGCTGTATGGGAGATGGTTCCCCACCTCTGACCAATTTCAGAATTGTTTACCGCTGGAGCAAGTGCCGTGATAGGGTTTTCCTCTGTATAACTCGTGGGTTCAATTTTTTTTTCTTTTTTGGTTCAAGTTAGATTTTATTCCTCTTTTATGTATTTATAAATATAAGCATGGAAATAATTCATTCCTATAAATACATCTGTGTGACGGGAAGAATTTTTTCTGTTTTATTTTTAAATTTTATTTTTTAAAATTTTGAAATTTAATTTTATTTATGTTTTTATACAGCACGTTATTATTAGTTATGTATTTTATGCATATACATGTATACAGGTCAATCCCAATCTCCCAACTCATCCCACCACCACCACCCCATGGCTTCCCACACTTGGTGTCCATACGTTTGTTCTCTACCTCTGTGTCTCTATTTCTTCCCTGCAAACCAGTTCATCTGTACCATTTTTAGGCTCCACATATATGCATTAATATACAATATTTGTTTTCCTCTTTCTGACTTACTTCATTCTGTATGACAGTCTCTCGATCCATCGATGTCTCTACAAATGACCCAGTTTCTTTCCTTTTTATGGCCGAGTCATATTCCATTTTATATATGTACCACATCTTTATCCATTCATCTGTCTGTGGGCATTTAGGTTGCTTCCATTACCTGGCTATTGTAAATAGTGCTGCAACGAACATTGTGGTGAATGTGCCTTTTTGAAATACGGTTTTCTCTGGGTATATGCCCAGAAGTGGGATTGCTGGATCAGATGGTAATTCTATTTCTAGTTTTTTTAAGGAAACTCCATACTGTTCTGCATAGTGACTGTATCAATTTACATTCCCACCAATAGTGGAAGAGGGCTCCTTTTGTCCACACCCTCCCCAGAATTGGTTGTTTGTAGATTTTCTGATGATGCCGATTCTAACAGGTGTGAGGTGATACCTCATTGTAGTTTTGATTTGCATTTCTCTAATAATTAGTGCTGTTGAGCAGCTTTTCATGTGCGTCTTGGCCATCTCTGTGTCTCCTTTGAAGAAACGTCTCTTTAGATCTTCTGCCCATTTTTTTTGGGTTGTTTGTTTTTTTAATATTAAGCTGCATGAGTTGTTTATATATATTGGAGATTAAACCTGTGTCCATTGATTCGTTTGCAACGATTTTCACCCATCCTGAGGGATGCCTTTTTTCATTCCCGTTTTTTTTAACAAAAAAGGAAAGAAAGGAAAAGAAGCAGAACACTAATGTGCGTAAAATATGCCTTTTGAAACGGTCGTTTTGAAATATGGACGTCCTTTGAAATTTTTGGTCGATAGGTGACCCCAGGATTTGTTTTCAGGGCAGGTGTCATTTACAGGCCTGCAATGATTTTGAATATCAACTGACCATTAGCGTTGGGATTAAAGCTGCTGTTGTGTGAAACGGCCACAAGGTGGCAGCAGTTCACCCTTACCAAATCTGGTTACTAGGGCAAGAGAGCCTCAGTGGAAGTGGTGTTCTAGATTGGAGTTTAGAATGGAATGTACCAGGAGAAAGCCCCTCACGTTTGTCTCACTACTTCTTGTTCGTGTTTTTAATTTAAGTTTTTATTTTTTATTACAGCAAGTTTGATTACAATGTTTGGCTTGTTGTAGGTGTGGAAGATGTGGTTCTTTTACACATATACAGATGACTGTTCTTCTTGGGATCCTTTTCCCATGTACGTTATGACAGAATGTTGAGTAGTCCTCTCTTGGTATTCTGTAGGTCTTTGGTGATTATATATGTCACCTGTGTTTGTATATGTCTGTTAACCCCGATATCGTAATGAAACCTATCCTCACACCTTTCCATTGGTGAACCATAAGTTTGTTTAATGAATCTGTGATTGCCCTTCTCCGTGGAAATATCTGCCCTGGTATCCATTTTTAGGTAACACCTATAAGTGATATGATATGATATGTGTCTTTCACTTTCTGACTTACTACAAGTCACGTGATTACTTCTAGACTCATCTACGGTGCTGCAAATGGCATTGTGTCCTTTTTTCCCTTGGCTTCTCTTCTGCCTTAGCGGGGTCCATTTTCAACAATGTGATTCCCTGAGGGTTGTGGATTAGCTGACCTGGGCTGCCTTACCCTGCCGGCCCGCCCTCCCCAGGTGTGCCTCGTTGAGATCAATATAAACAGAGCTCCAGGCAGCAATAGCCCCTGAAGCTGTGCCTGACTCCATATTCTCTGCCCCGTCAGCAGTCTCGGGGCTGTGCTGGTGGGAGGGAGTGAGGGGCCACAGCTTTGTGGGTGGCCCGGTGTGAGTGGGGTTCTGCTGGCCTTTCTGCAGGAGTTGCCAGGCTGCCGCCTGTAAAGAAGAGGATGTGTCACCCATACCTTCCGCTGGAATTTCTCTCCGGACAGAGGTGAGGAAGGAAAAAAGCAGTGGGGGCCGGGACAGGAGGGGTATCTCAGGCAGGGCAATGGAAAGCTTCTGGAAGAGCGCCCGGGGCCAGGACCACGCTGGCTGGCCTGCAGGCACCAAGTTGGCCTGCGTGCTGTCGCTGGTGTGGCTCCACGGTCCTTCCTCTAGGCTTTCAAGCCCTTGTACATATTCAGGTGTTTTACCGGGAAAGGGTGGGAACAGATCAGAAGCAGCTGGCCTGGGGCTCAGCTCACGTTTACTCACAGATGCCTCGGCACGGTCCCCCAGCTTTTCAATGAGGACGCTCCTTGTGTGGGGGGTGGGTGTCTGGCTGTATGGGAGATGGTTCCCCACCTCTGACCAATTTCAGAATTGTTTACCGCTGGAGCAAGTGCCGTGATAGGGTTTTCCTCTGTATAACTCGTGGGTTCAATTTTTTTTTTCTTTTTTGGTTCAAGTTAGATTTTATTCCTCTTTTATGTATTTATAAATATAAGCATGGAAATAATTCATTCCTATAAATACATCTGTGTGACGGGAAGAATTTTTTCTGTTTTATTTTTAAATATTATTTTTTAAAATTTTGAAATTTAATTTTATTTATGTTTTTATACAGCACGTTATTATTAGTTATGTATTTTATGCATATACATGTATACAGGTCAATCCCAATCTCCCAACTCATCCCACCACCACCACCCCATGGCTTCCCACACTTGGTGTCCATACGTTTGTTCTCTACCTCTGTGTCTCTATTTCTTCCCTGCAAACCAGTTCATCTGTACCATTTTTAGGCTCCACATATATGCATTAATATACAATATTTGTTTTCCTCTTTCTGACTTACTTCATTCTGTATGACAGTCTCTCGATCCATCGATGTCTCTACAAATGACCCAGTTTCATTCCGTTTTATGGCCGAGTAATATTCCATTTTATATATGTACCTCATCTTTATCCATTCATCGGTCTGTGGGCATTTAGGTTGCTTCCATTTCCTGGCTAATGTAAATAGTGCTGCAACGAACATTGTGGTGAATGTGCCTTTTTGAAATACAGTTTTCTCTGGGTATATGCCCAGAAGTGGGATTGCTGGATCAGATGGTAATTCTATTTCTAGTTTTTTTAAGGAAACTCCATACTGTTCTCCATAGTGACTGTATCAATTTACATTCCCACCAATAGTGGAAGAGGGCTCCTTTTGTCCACACCCTCCCCAGAATTGGTTGTTTGTAGATTTTCTGATGATGCCGATTCTAACAGGTGTGAGGTGATACCTCATTGTAGTTTTGATTTGCATTTCTCTAATAATTAGTGCTGTTGAGCAGCTTTTCATGTGCGTCTTGGCCATCTCTGTGTCTCCTTTGAAGAAACGTCTCTTTAGATCTTCTGCCCATTTTATTTTGGGTTGTTTGTTTTTTTTTAATATTAAGCTGCATGAGCTATTTATATATATTGGAGATTAAACCTGTGTCCATTGATTCGTTTGCAACGATTTTCACCCATCCTGAGGGATGCCTTTTTTCATTCCCGTTTTTTTTAACAAAAAAGGAAAGAAAGGAAAAGAAGCAGAACACTAATGTGCGTAAAATATGCCTTTTGAAACGGTCGTTTTGAAATATGGACGTCCTTTGAAATATTTGGTCGATATGTGACCCCAGGATTTGTTTTCAGGGCAGGTGTCATTTACAGGCCTGCAATGATTTTGAATATCAACTGACCATTAGCGTTGGGATTAAAGCTGCTGTTGTGTGAAACGGCCACAAGGTGGCAGCAGTTCACCCTTACCAAATCTGGTTACTAGGGCAAGAGAGCCTCAGTGGAAGTGGTGTTCTAGGTTGGAGTTTAGAATGGAATGTACCAGGAGAAAGCCCCTCACGTTTGTCTCACTACTTCTTGTTCGTGTTTTTAATTTAAGTTTTTATTTTTTATTACAGCAAGTTTGATTACAATGTTTGGCTTGTTGTAGGTGTGGAAGATGTGGTTCTTTTACACATATACAGATGACTGTTCTTCTTGGGATCCTTTTCCCATGTACGTTATGACAGAATGTTGAGTAGTCCTCTCTTGGTATTCTGTAGGTCTTTGGTGATTATATATGTCACCTGTGTTTGTATATGTCTGTTAACCCCGATATCGTAATGAAACCTATCCTCACACCTTTCCATTGGTGAACCATAAGTTTGTTTAATGAATCTGTGATTGCCCTTCTCCGTGGAAATATCTGCCCTGGTATCCATTTTTAGGTAACACCTATAAGTGATATGATATGATATGTGTCTTTCACTTTCTGACTTACTACAAGTCACGTGATTACTTCTAGACTCATCTATGGTGCTGCAAATGGCATTGTGTCCTTTTTTCCCTTGGCTTCTCTTCTGCCTTAGCGGGGTCCATTTTCAACAATGTGATTCCCTGAGGGTTGTGGATTAGCTGACCTGGGCAGCCTTACCCTGCCGGCCCGCCCTCCCCAGGTGTGCCTCGTTGAGGTCAATATAAACAGAGCTCCAGGCAGCAATAGCCCCTGAAGCTGTGCCTGACTCCATATTCTCTGCCCCGTCAGCAGTCTTGGGTCTGTGCTGGTGGGAGGGAGTGAGGGGCCACAGCTTTGTGGGTGGCCCGGTGTGAGTGGGGTTCTGCTGGCCTTTCTGCAGGAGTTGCCAGGCTGCCGCCTGTAAAGAAGAGGATGTGTCACCCAAACCTTCCGCTGGAATTTCTCTCCGGACAGAGGTGAGGAAGGACAAAAGCAGTGGGGGCCGGGACAGGAGGGGTATCTCAGGCAGGGCAATGGAAAGCTTCTGGAAGAGCGCCAGGGTCCAAGACCAGGCTGGCTGGCCTGCAGGCACCAAGTTGGCCTGCGTGCTGTCGCTGGTGTGGCTCCACGGTCCTTCCTCTAGGCTTTCAAGCCCTTGTACATATTCAGGTGTTTTACCTGGAAAGGGTGGGAACAGTTCAGCAGCAGCTGGCCTGGGGCTCAGATCACGTTTACTCACAGATGCCTCGGCACGGTCCCCCAGCTTTGCAATGACGACGCTCCTTGCGTGGGGGGTGGGTTGCTGGCTGTATGGGAGATGGTTCCCCACCTCTGACCAATTTCAGAATTGTTTACCACTGGAGCAAGTGCCCTGATAGGGTTTTCCTCTGTATAACTCCTGGGTTCAGGTTTTTTTTTTCTTTTATGGTTCAAGTTAGATTTTATTCCCCTTTTATGTATTTATAGATATAAGCATGGAAATAATTCTTTCCTATAAATACATCTGTGTGATGGGAAGCATTTTTTCTGTTTTATTTTTAAATTTTATTTTTTAAAATTTTGAAATTTAATTTTATTTATTTTTTTTATACAGCACGTTATTATTAGTTATGTATTTTATGTATATACATGTATACAGGTCAATCCCAAACTCCCAACTCATCCCACCACCACCACCCCATGGCTTCCCACACTTGGTGTCCATACGTTTGTTCTCTACCTCTGTGTCTCTATTTCTTCCCTGCAAACCAGTTCATCTGTACCATTTTTAGGCTCCACATATATGCATTAATATACAATATTTGTTTTCCTCATTCTGACTTACTTCATTCTGTATGACAGTCTCTCGATCCATCGATGTCTCTACAAATGACCCAGTTTCATTCCTTTTTATGGCGGAGTCATATTCCATTTTATATATGTACCACATCTTTATCCATTCATCTGTCTGTGGGCATTTAGGTTGCTTCCATTACCTGGCTATTGTAAATAGTGCTGCAACGAACATTGTGGTGAATGTGCCTTTTTGAAATACGGTTTTCTCTGGGTATATGCCCAGAAGTGGGATTGCTGGATCAGATGGTAATTCTATTTCTAGTTTTTATAAGGAAACTCCATACTGTTCTGCATAGTGACTGTATCAATTTACATTCCCACCAATAGTGGAAGAGGGCTCCTTTTGTCCACACCCTCCCCAGAATTGGTTGTTTGTAGATTTTCTGATGATGCCGATTCTAACAGGTGTGAGGTGATACCTCATTGTAGTTTTGATTTGCATTTCTCTAATAATTAGTGCTGTTGAGCAGCTTTTCATGTGCGTCTTGGCCATCTCTGTGTCTCCTTTGAAGAAACGTCTCTTTAGATCTTCTGCCCATTTTTTTTGGGTTGTTTGTTTTTTTTAATATTAAGCTGCATGAGCTGTTTATATATATTGGAGATTAAACCTTTGTCCATTGATTCGTCTGCAACGATTTTCGCCCATTCTGAGGGATGCCTTTTTCCATTCCCGTGTTTTTTAACAAAAAAGGAAAGAAAGGAAAAGAAGCAGAACACTAATGTGCGTAAAATATGCCTTTTGAAACGGTCGTTTTGAAATATGGACGTCCTTTGAAATATTTGGTCGATATGTGACCCCAGGATTTGTTTTCAGGGCAGGTGTCATTTACAGGCCTGCAATGATTTTGAATATCAACTGACCATTAGCGTTGGGATTAAAGCTGCTGTTGTGTGAAACGGCCACAAGGTGGCAGCAGTTCACCCTTACCAAATCTGGTTACTAGGGCAAGAGAGCCTCAGTGGAAGTGGTGTTCTAGGTTGGAGTTTAGAATGGAATGTACCAGGAGAAAGCCCCTCACGTTTGTCTCACTACTTCTTGTTCGTGTTTTTAATTTAAGTTTTTATTTATTATTACAGCAAGTTTGATTACAATGTTTGGCTTGTTGTAGGTGTGGAAGATGTGGTTCTTTTACACATATACAGATGACTGTTCTTCTTGGGATCCTTTTCCCATGTACGTTATGACAGAATGTTGAGTAGTCCTCTCTTGGTATTCTGTAGGTCTTTGGTGATTATATATGTCACCTGTGTTTGTATATGTCTGTTAACCCCGATATCGTAATGAAACCAATCCTCACACCTTTCCATTGGTGAACCATAAGTTTGTTTAATGAATCTGTGATTGCCCTTCTCCGTGGAAATATCTGCCCTGGTATCCATTTTTAGGTAACACCTATAAGTGATATGATATGATATGTGTCTTTCACTTTCTGACTTACTACAAGTCACGTGATTACTTCTAGACTCATCTACGGTGCTGCAAATGGCATTGTGTCCTTTTTTCCCTTGGCTTCTCTTCTGCCTTAGCGGGGTCCATTTTCAACAATGTGATTCCCTGAGGGTTGTGGATTAGCTGACCTGGGCAGCCTTACCCTGCCGGCCCGCCCTCCCCAGGTGTGCCTCGTTGAGGTCAATATAAACAGAGCTCCAGGCAGCAATAGCCCCTGAAGCTGTGCCTGACTCCATATTCTCTGCCCCGTCAGCAGTCTTGGGTCTGTGCTGGTGGGAGGGAGTGAGGGGCCACAGCTTTGTGGGTGGCCCGGTGTGAGTGGGGTTCTGCTGGCCTTTCTGCAGGAGTTGCCAGGCTGCCGCCTGTAAAGAAGAGGATGTGTCACCCAAACCTTCCGCTGGAATTTCTCTCCGGACAGAGGTGAGGAAGGACAAAAGCAGTGGGGGCCGGGACAGGAGGGGTATCTCAGGCAGGGCAATGGAAAGCTTCTGGAAGAGCGCCAGGGTCCAAGACCAGGCTGGCTGGCCTGCAGGCACCAAGTTGGCCTGCGTGCTGTCGCTGGTGTGGCTCCACGGTCCTTCCTCTAGGCTTTCAAGCCCTTGTACATATTCAGGTGTTTTACCTGGAAAGGGTGGGAACAGTTCAGCAGCAGCTGGCCTGGGGCTCAGATCACGTTTACTCACAGATGCCTCGGCACGGTCCCCCAGCTTTGCAATGACGACGCTCCTTGCGTGGGGGGTGGGTTGCTGGCTGTATGGGAGATGGTTCCCCACCTCTGACCAATTTCAGAATTGTTTACCACTGGAGCAAGTGCCCTGATAGGGTTTTCCTCTGTATAACTCCTGGGTTCAGGTTTTTTTTTTCTTTTATGGTTCAAGTTAGATTTTATTCCCCTTTTATGTATTTATAGATATAAGCATGGAAATAATTCTTTCCTATAAATACATCTGTGTGATGGGAAGCATTTTTTCTGTTTTATTTTTAAATTTTATTTTTTAAAATTTTGAAATTTAATTTTATTTATTTTTTTTATACAGCACGTTATTATTAGTTATGTATTTTATGTATATACATGTATACAGGTCAATCCCAAACTCCCAACTCATCCCACCACCACCACCCCATGGCTTCCCACACTTGGTGTCCATACGTTTGTTCTCTACCTCTGTGTCTCTATTTCTTCCCTGCAAACCAGTTCATCTGTACCATTTTTAGGCTCCACATATATGCATTAATATACAATATTTGTTTTCCTCATTCTGACTTACTTCATTCTGTATGACAGTCTCTCGATCCATCGATGTCTCTACAAATGACCCAGTTTCATTCCTTTTTATGGCGGAGTCATATTCCATTTTATATATGTACCACATCTTTATCCATTCATCTGTCTGTGGGCATTTAGGTTGCTTCCATTACCTGGCTATTGTAAATAGTGCTGCAACGAACATTGTGGTGAATGTGCCTTTTTGAAATACGGTTTTCTCTGGGTATATGCCCAGAAGTGGGATTGCTGGATCAGATGGTAATTCTATTTCTAGTTTTTATAAGGAAACTCCATACTGTTCTGCATAGTGACTGTATCAATTTACATTCCCACCAATAGTGGAAGAGGGCTCCTTTTGTCCACACCCTCCCCAGAATTGGTTGTTTGTAGATTTTCTGATGATGCCGATTCTAACAGGTGTGAGGTGATACCTCATTGTAGTTTTGATTTGCATTTCTCTAATAATTAGTGCTGTTGAGCAGCTTTTCATGTGCGTCTTGGCCATCTCTGTGTCTCCTTTGAAGAAACGTCTCTTTAGATCTTCTGCCCATTTTTTTTGGGTTGTTTGTTTTTTTTAATATTAAGCTGCATGAGCTGTTTATATATATTGGAGATTAAACCTTTGTCCATTGATTCGTCTGCAACGATTTTCGCCCATTCTGAGGGATGCCTTTTTCCATTCCCGTGTTTTTTAACAAAAAAGGAAAGAAAGGAAAAGAAGCAGAACACTAATGTGCGTAAAATATGCCTTTTGAAACGGTCGTTTTGAAATATGGACGTCCTTTGAATTTTTTGGTCGATATGTGACCCCAGGATTTGTTTTCAGGGCAGGTGTCATTTACAGGCCTGCAATGATTTTGAATATCAACTGACCATTAGCGTTGGGATTAAAGCTGCTGTTGTGTGAAACGGCCACAAGGTGGCAGCAGTTCACCCTTACCAAATCTGGTTACTAGGGCAAGAGAGCCTCAGTGGAAGTGGTGTTCTAGGTTGGAGTTTAGAATGGAATGTACCAGGAGAAAGCCCCTCACGTTTGTCTCACTACTTCTTGTTCGTGTTTTTAATTTAAGTTTTTATTTATTATTACAGCAAGTTTGATTACAATGTTTGGCTTGTTGTAGGTGTGGAAGATGTGGTTCTTTTACACATATACAGATGACTGTTCTTCTTGGGATCCTTTTCCCATGTACGTTATGACAGAATGTTGAGTAGTCCTCTCTTGGTATTCTGTAGGTCTTTGGTGATTATATATGTCACCTGTGTTTGTATATGTCTGTTAACCCCGATATCATAATGAAACCAATCCTCACACCTTTCCATTGGTGAACCATAAGTTTGTTTAATGAATCTGTGATTGCCCTTCTCCGTGGAAATATCTGCCCTGGTATCCATTTTTAGGTAACACCTATAAGTGATATGATATGATATGTGTCTTTCACTTTCTGACTTACTACAAGTCACGTGATTACTTCTAGACTCATCTACGGTGCTGCAAATGGCATTGTGTCCTTTTTTCCCTTGGCTTCTCTTCTGCCTTAGCGGGGTCCATTTTCAACAATGTGATTCCCTGAGGGTTGTGGATTAGCTGACCTGGGCAGCCTTACCCTGCCGGCCCGCCCTCCCCAGGTGTGCCTCGTTGAGATCAATATAAACAGAGCTCCAGGCAGCAATAGCCCCTGAAGCTGTGCCTGACTCCATATTCTCTGCCCCGTCAGCAGTCTCGGGGCTGTGCTGGTGGGAGGGAGTGAGGGGCCACAGCTTTGTGGGTGGCCCGGTGTGAGTGGGGTTCTGCTGGCCTTTCTGCAGGAGTTGCCAGGCTGCCGCCTGTAAAGAAGAGGATGTGTCACCCATACCTTCCGCTGGAATTTCTCTCCGGACAGAGGTGAGCAAGGAAAAAAGCAGTGGGGTCCGGGACAGGAGGGGTATCTCAGGCAGGGCAATGGAAAGCTTCTGGAAGAGCACCCGGGGCCAGGACCACGCTGGCTGGCCTGCAGGCACCAAGTTGGCCTGCGTGCTGTCGCTGGTGTGGCTCCACGGTCCTTCCTCTAGGCTTTCAAGCCCTTGTACATATTCAGGTGTTTTACCTGGAAAGGGTGGGAACAGATCAGAAGCAGCTGGCCTGGGGCTCAGCTCACGTTTACTCACAGATGCCTCGGCACGGTCCCCCAGCTTTGCAATGAGGACGCTCCTTGTGTGGGGGGTGGGTGACTGGCTGTATGGGAGATGGTTCCCTACCTCTGACCAATTTCAGAATTGTTTACCGCTGGAGCAAGTGCCGTGATAGGGTTTTCCTCTGTATAACTAGTGGGTTCACTTTTTTTTTCTTTTATGTTTCAAGTTAGATGTTATTCCTCTTTTATGTATTTATAAATATAAGCATGGAAATATTTCATTCCTATAAATACATCTGTGTGACGGGAAGTACTTTTTTCTGTTTTATTTTTAAATTTTATTTTTTAAAATTTTGAAATTTTATTTATTTTTTTATACAGCACGTTATTATTAGTTATGTATTTTATGCATATACATGTATACAGGTCAATCCCAAACTCCCAACTCATCCCACCACCAGCACCCCATGGCTTCCCACACTTGGTGTCCATACGTTTGTTCTCTACCTCTGTGTCTCTATTTCTTCCCTGCAAACCAGTTCATCTGTACCATTTTTAGGCTCCACATATATGCATTAATATACAATATTTGTTTTCCTCTTTCTGACTTACTTCATTCTGTATGACAGTCTCTCGATCCATCGATGTCTCTACAAATGACCCAGTTTCATTCCTTTTTATGGCGGAGTCATATTCCATTTTATATATGTACCACATCTTTATCCATTCATCTGTCTGTGGGCATTTAGGTTGCTTCCATTACCTGGCTATTGTAAATAGTGCTGCAACGAACATTGTGGTGAATGTGCCTTTTTGAAATACGGTTTTCTCTGGGTATATGCCCAGAAGTGGGATTGCTGGATCAGATGGTAATTCTATTTCTAGTTTTTTTAAGGAAACTCCATACTGTTCTGCATAGTGACTGTATCAATTTACATTCCCACCAATAGTGGAAGAGGGCTCCTTTTGTCCACACCCTCCCCAGAATTGGTTGTTTGTAGATTTTCTGATGATGCCGATTCTAACAGGTGTGAGGTGATACCTCATTGTAGTTTTGATTTGCATTTCTCTAATAATTAGTGCTGTTGAGCAGCTTTTCATGTGCGTCTTGGCCATCTCTGTGTCTCCTTTGAAGAAACGTCTCTTTAGATCTTCTGCCCATTTTTTTGGGTTGTTTGTTTTTTTTAATATTAAGCTGCATGAGCTGTTTATATATATTGGAGATTAAACCTTTGTCCATTGATTCGTCTGCAACGATTTTCGCCCATTCTGAGGGATGCCTTTTTCCATTCCCGTGTTTTTTAACAAAAAAGGAAAGAAAGGAAAAGAAGCAGAACACTAATGTGCGTAAAATATGCCTTTTGAAACGGTCGTTTTGAAATATGGACGTCCTTTGAAATATTTGGTCGATATGTGACCCCAGGATTTGTTTTCAGGGCAGGTGTCATTTACAGGCCTGCAATGATTTTGAATATCAACTGACCATTAGCGTTGGGATTAAAGCTGCTGTTGTGTGAAACGGCCACAAGGTGGCAGCAGTTCACCCTTACCAAATCTGGTTACTAGGGCAAGAGAGCCTCAGTGGAAGTGGTGTTCTAGGTTGGAGTTTAGAATGGAATGTACCAGGAGAAAGCCCCTCACGTTTGTCTCACTACTTCTTGTTCGTGTTTTTAATTTAAGTTTTTATTTTTTATTACAGCAAGTTTGATTACAATGTTTGGCTTGTTGTAGGTGTGGAAGATGTGGTTCTTTTACACATATACAGATGACTGTTCTTCTTGGGATCCTTTTCCCATGTACGTTATGACAGAATGTTGAGTAGTCCTCTCTTGGTATTCTGTAGGTCTTTGGTGATTATATATGTCACCTGTGTTTGTATATGTCTGTTAACCCCGATATCGTAATGAAACCTATCCTCACACCTTTCCATTGGTGAACCATAAGTTTGTTTAATGAATCTGTGATTGCCCTTCTCCGTGGAAATATCTGCCCTGGTATCCATTTTTAGGTAACACCTATAAGTGATATGATATGATATGTGTCTTTCACTTTCTGACTTACTACAAGTCACGTGATTACTTCTAGACTCATCTACGGTGCTGCAAATGGCATTGTGTCCTTTTTTCCCTTGGCTTCTCTTCTGCCTTAGCGGGGTCCATTTTCAACAATGTGATTCCCTGAGGGTTGTGGATTAGCTGACCTGGGCAGCCTTACCCTGCCGGCCCGCCCTCCCCAGGTGTGCCTCATTGAGGTCAATATAAACAGAGCTCCAGGCAGCAATAGCCCCTGAAGCTGTGCCTGACTCCATATTCTCTGCCCCGTCAGCAGTCTTGGGTCTGTGCTGGTGGGAGGGAGTGAGGGGCCACAGCTTTGTGGGTGGCCCGGTGTGAGTGGGGTTCTGCTGGCCTTTCTGCAGGAGTTGCCAGGCTGCCGCCTGTAAAGAAGAGGATGTGTCACCCATACCTTCCGCTGGAATTTCTCTCCGGACAGAGGTGAGGAAGGAAAAAAGCAGTGGGGGCCGGGACAGGAGGGGTATCTCAGGCAGGGCAATGGAAAGCTTCTGGAAGAGCGCCAGGGTCCAAGACCAGGCTGGCTGGCCTGCAGGCACCAAGTTGGCCTGCGTGCTGTCGCTGGTGTGGCTCCACGGTCCTTCCTCTAGGCTTTCAAGCCCTTGTACATATTCAGGTGTTTTACCTGGAAAGGGTGGGAACAGTCCAGCAGCAGCTGGCCTGGGGCTCAGATCACGTTTACTCACAGATGCCTCAGCACGGTCCCCCAGCTTTGCAATGACGACGCTCCTTGCGTGGGGGGTGGGTTGCTGGCTGTATGGGAGATGGTTCCCCACCTCTGACCAATTTCAGAATTGTTTACCACTGGAGCAAGTGCCCTGATAGGGTTTTCCTCTGTATAACTCCTGGGATCAGGTTTTTTTTTTCTTTTATGGTTCAAGTTAGATTATATTCCCCTTTTATGTATTTATAGATATAAGCATGGAAATAATTCTTTCCTATAAATACATCTGTGTGATGGGAAGAATTTTTTCTGTTTTATTTTTAAATTTTATTCTTTAAAATTTTGAAATTTAATTTTATTTATTTTTTTATACAGCACGTTATTATTAGTTATGTATTTTATGTATATACATGTATACAGGTCAATCCCAAACTCCCAACTCATCCCACCACCACCACCCCATGGCTTCCCACACTTGGTGTCCATACGTTTGTTCTCTACCTCTGTGTCTCTATTTCTTCCCTGCAAACCAGTTCATCTGTACCATTTTTAGGCTCCACATATATGCATTAATATACAATATTTGTTTTCCTCATTCTGACTTACTTCATTCTGTATGACAGTCTCTCGATCCATCGATGTCTCTACAAATGACCCAGTTTCATTCCTTTTTATGGCCGAGTCATATTCCATTTTATATATGTACCACATCTTTATCCATTCATCTGTCTGTGGGCATTTAGGTTGCTTCCATTACCTGACTATTGTAAATAGTGCTGCAACGAACATTGTGGTGAATGTGCCTTTTTGAAATACGGTTTTCTCTGGGTATATGCCCAGAAGTGGGATTGCTGGATCAGATGGTAATTCTATTTCTAGTTTTTTTAAGGAAACTCCATACTGTTCTGCATAGTGACTGTATCAATTTACATTCCCACCAATAGTGGAAGAGGGCTCCTTTTGTCCACGCCCTCCCCAGAATTGGTTGTTTGTAGATTTTCTGATGATGCCGATTCTAACAGGTGTGAGGTGATACCTCATTGTAGTTTTGATTTGCATTTCTCTAATAATTAGTGCTGTTGAGCAGCTTTTCATGTGCGTCTTGGCCATCTCTGTGTCTCCTTTGAAGAAACATCTCTTTAGATCTTCTGCCCATTTTTTTTGGGTTGTTTGTTTTTTTTAATATTAAGCTGCATGAGCTGTTTATATATATTGGAGATTAAACCTTTGTCCATTGATTCGTCTGCAACGATTTTCGCCCATTCTGAGGGATGCCTTTTTCCATTCCCGTGTTTTTTAACAAAAAAGGAAAGAAAGGAAAAGAAGCAGAACACTAATGTGCGTAAAATATGCCTTTTGAAATGGTCGTTTTGAAATATGGACGTCCTTTGAATTTTTTGGTCGATATGTGACCCCAGGATTTGTTTTCAGGGCAGGTGTCATTTACAGGCCTGCAATGATTTTGAATATCAACTGACCATTAGCGTTGGGATTAAAGCTGCTGTTGTGTGAAACGGCCACAAGGTGGCAGCAGTTCACCCTTACCAAATCTGGTTACTAGGGCAAGAGAGCCTCAGTGGAAGTGGTGTTCTAGGTTGGAGTTTAGAATGGAATGTACCAGGAGAAAGCCCCTCACGTTTGTCTCACTACTTCTTGTTCGTGTTTATAATTTAAGTTTTTATTTTTTATTACAGCAAGTTTGATTACAATGTTTGGCTTGTTGTAGGTGTGGAAGATGTGGTTCTTTTACACATATACAGATGACTGTTCTTCTTGGGATCCTTTTCCCATGTACGTTATGACAGAATGTTGAGTAGTCCTCTCTTGGTATTCTGTAGGTCTTTGGTGATTATATATGTCACCTGTGTTTGTATATGTCTGTTAACCCCGATATCGTAATGAAACCTATCCTCACACCTTTCCATTGGTGAACCATAAGTTTGTTTAATGAATCTGTGATTGCCCTTCTCCGTGGAAATATCTGCCCTGGTATCCATTTTTAGGTAACACCTATAAGTGATATGATATGATATGTGTCTTTCACTTTCTGACTTACTACAAGTCATGTGATTACTTCTAGACTCATCTACGGTGCTGCAAATGGCATTGTGTCCTTTTTTCCCTTGGCTTCTCTTCTGCCTTAGCGGGGTCCATTTTCAACAATGTGATTCCCTGAGGGTTGTGGATTAGCTGACCTGGGCTGCCTTACCCTGCCGGCCCGCCCTCCCCAGGTGTGCCTCGTTGAGGTCAATATAAACAGAGCTCCAGGCAGCAATAGCCCCTGAAGCTGTGCCTGACTCCATATTCTCTGCCCCGTCAGCAGTCTTGGGTCTGTGCTGGTGGGAGGGAGTGAGGGGCCACAGCTTTGTGGGTGTCCCGGTGTGAGTGGGGTTCTGCTGGCCTTTCTGCAGGAGTTGCCAGGCTGCCGCCTGTAAAGAAGAGGATGTGTTACCCATACCTTCCGCTGGAATTTCTCTCCGGACAGAGGTGAGGAAGGAAAAAAGCAGTGGGGTCCGGGACAGGAGGGGTATCTCAGGCAGGGCAATGGAAAGCTTCTGGAAGAGCGCCCGGGGCCAGGACCACGCTGGCTGGCCTGCAGGCACCAAGTTGGCCTGCGTGCTGTCGCTGGTGTGGCTCCACGGTCCTTCCTCTAGGCTTTCAAGCCCTTGTACATATTCAGGTGTTTTACCGGGAAAGGGTGGGAACAGATCAGAAGCAGCTGGCCTGGGGCTCAGCTCACGTTTACTCACAGATGCCTCGGCACGGTCCCCCAGCTTTTCAATGAGGACGCTCCTTGTGTGGGGGGTGGGTGTCTGGCTGTATGGGAGATGGTTCCCCACCTCTGACCAATTTCAGAATTGTTTACCGCTGGAGCAAGTGCCGTGATAGGGTTTTCCTCTGTATAACTCGTGGGTTCAATTTTTTTTTTCTTTTTTGGTTCAAGTTAGATTTTATTCCTCTTTTATGTATTTATAAATATAAGCATGGAAATAATTCATTCCTATAAATACATCTGTGTGACGGGAAGAATTTTTTCTGTTTTATTTTTAAATATTATTTTTTAAAATTTTGAAATTTAATTTTATTTATGTTTTTATACAGCACGTTATTATTAGTTATGTATTTTATGCATATACATGTATACAGGTCAATCCCAATCTCCCAACTCATCCCACCACCACCACCCCATGGCTTCCCACACTTGGTGTCCATACGTTTGTTCTCTACCTCTGTGTCTCTATTTCTTCCCTGCAAACCAGTTCATCTGTACCATTTTTAGGCTCCACATATATGCATTAATATACAATATTTGTTTTCCTCTTTCTGACTTACTTCATTCTGTATGACAGTCTCTCGATCCATCGATGTCTCTACAAATGACCCAGTTTCATTCCGTTTTATGGCCGAGTAATATTCCATTTTATATATGTACCTCATCTTTATCCATTCATCGGTCTGTGGGCATTTAGGTTGCTTCCATTTCCTGGCTAATGTAAATAGTGCTGCAACGAACATTGTGGTGAATGTGCCTTTTTGAAATACAGTTTTCTCTGGGTATATGCCCAGAAGTGGGATTGCTGGATCAGATGGTAATTCTATTTCTAGTTTTTTTAAGGAAACTCCATACTGTTCTCCATAGTGACTGTATCAATTTACATTCCCACCAATAGTGGAAGAGGGCTCCTTTTGTCCACACCCTCCCCAGAATTGGTTGTTTGTAGATTTTCTGATGATGCCGATTCTAACAGGTGTGAGGTGATACCTCATTGTAGTTTTGATTTGCATTTCTCTAATAATTAGTGCTGTTGAGCAGCTTTTCATGTGCGTCTTGGCCATCTCTGTGTCTCCTTTGAAGAAACGTCTCTTTAGATCTTCTGCCCATTTTATTTTGGGTTGTTTGTTTTTTTTTAATATTAAGCTGCATGAGCTATTTATATATATTGGAGATTAAACCTGTGTCCATTGATTCGTTTGCAACGATTTTCACCCATCCTGAGGGATGCCTTTTTTCATTCCCGTTTTTTTTAACAAAAAAGGAAAGAAAGGAAAAGAAGCAGAACACTAATGTGCGTAAAATATGCCTTTTGAAACGGTCGTTTTGAAATATGGACGTCCTTTGAAATATTTGGTCGATATGTGACCCCAGGATTTGTTTTCAGGGCAGGTGTCATTTACAGGCCTGCAATGATTTTGAATATCAACTGACCATTAGCGTTGGGATTAAAGCTGCTGTTGTGTGAAACGGCCACAAGGTGGCAGCAGTTCACCCTTACCAAATCTGGTTACTAGGGCAAGAGAGCCTCAGTGGAAGTGGTGTTCTAGGTTGGAGTTTAGAATGGAATGTACCAGGAGAAAGCCCCTCACGTTTGTCTCACTACTTCTTGTTCGTGTTTTTAATTTAAGTTTTTATTTTTTATTACAGCAAGTTTGATTACAATGTTTGGCTTGTTGTAGGTGTGGAAGATGTGGTTCTTTTACACATATACAGATGACTGTTCTTCTTGGGATCCTTTTCCCATGTACGTTATGACAGAATGTTGAGTAGTCCTCTCTTGGTATTCTGTAGGTCTTTGGTGATTATATATGTCACCTGTGTTTGTATATGTCTGTTAACCCCGATATCGTAATGAAACCTATCCTCACACCTTTCCATTGGTGAACCATAAGTTTGTTTAATGAATCTGTGATTGCCCTTCTCCGTGGAAATATCTGCCCTGGTATCCATTTTTAGGTAACACCTATAAGTGATATGATATGATATGTGTCTTTCACTTTCTGACTTACTACAAGTCACGTGATTACTTCTAGACTCATCTACGGTGCTGCAAATGGCATTGTGTCCTTTTTTCCCTTGGCTTCTCTTCTGCCTTAGCGGGGTCCATTTTCAACAATGTGATTCCCTGAGGGTTGTGGATTAGCTGACCTGGGCAGCCTTACCCTGCCGGCCCGCCCTCCCCAGGTGTGCCTCGTTGAGGTCAATATAAACAGAGCTCCAGGCAGCAATAGCCCCTGAAGCTGTGCCTGACTCCATATTCTCTGCCCCGTCAGCAGTCTTGGGTCTGTGCTGGTGGGAGGGAGTGAGGGGCCACAGCTTTGTGGGTGGCCCGGTGTGAGTGGGGTTCTGCTGGCCTTTCTGCAGGAGTTGCCAGGCTGCCGCCTGTAAAGAAGAGGATGTGTCACCCAAACCTTCCGCTGGAATTTCTCTCCGGACAGAGGTGAGGAAGGACAAAAGCAGTGGGGGCCGGGACAGGAGGGGTATCTCAGGCAGGGCAATGGAAAGCTTCTGGAAGAGCGCCAGGGTCCAAGACCAGGCTGGCTGGCCTGCAGGCACCAAGTTGGCCTGCGTGCTGTCGCTGGTGTGGCTCCACGGTCCTTCCTCTAGGCTTTCAAGCCCTTGTACATATTCAGGTGTTTTACCTGGAAAGGGTGGGAACAGTTCAGCAGCAGCTGGCCTGGGGCTCAGATCACGTTTACTCACAGATGCCTCGGCACGGTCCCCCAGCTTTGCAATGACGACGCTCCTTGCGTGGGGGGTGGGTTGCTGGCTGTATGGGAGATGGTTCCCCACCTCTGACCAATTTCAGAATTGTTTACCACTGGAGCAAGTGCCCTGATAGGGTTTTCCTCTGTATAACTCCTGGGTTCAGGTTTTTTTTTTCTTTTATGGTTCAAGTTAGATTTTATTCCCCTTTTATGTATTTATAGATATAAGCATGGAAATAATTCTTTCCTATAAATACATCTGTGTGATGGGAAGCATTTTTTCTGTTTTATTTTTAAATTTTATTTTTTAAAATTTTGAAATTTAATTTTATTTATTTTTTTTATACAGCACGTTATTATTAGTTATGTATTTTATGTATATACATGTATACAGGTCAATCCCAAACTCCCAACTCATCCCACCACCACCACCCCATGGCTTCCCACACTTGGTGTCCATACGTTTGTTCTCTACCTCTGTGTCTCTATTTCTTCCCTGCAAACCAGTTCATCTGTACCATTTTTAGGCTCCACATATATGCATTAATATACAATATTTGTTTTCCTCATTCTGACTTACTTCATTCTGTATGACAGTCTCTCGATCCATCGATGTCTCTACAAATGACCCAGTTTCATTCCTTTTTATGGCGGAGTCATATTCCATTTTATATATGTACCACATCTTTATCCATTCATCTGTCTGTGGGCATTTAGGTTGCTTCCATTACCTGGCTATTGTAAATAGTGCTGCAACGAACATTGTGGTGAATGTGCCTTTTTGAAATACGGTTTTCTCTGGGTATATGCCCAGAAGTGGGATTGCTGGATCAGATGGTAATTCTATTTCTAGTTTTTATAAGGAAACTCCATACTGTTCTGCATAGTGACTGTATCAATTTACATTCCCACCAATAGTGGAAGAGGGCTCCTTTTGTCCACACCCTCCCCAGAATTGGTTGTTTGTAGATTTTCTGATGATGCCGATTCTAACAGGTGTGAGGTGATACCTCATTGTAGTTTTGATTTGCATTTCTCTAATAATTAGTGCTGTTGAGCAGCTTTTCATGTGCGTCTTGGCCATCTCTGTGTCTCCTTTGAAGAAACGTCTCTTTAGATCTTCTGCCCATTTTTTTTGGGTTGTTTGTTTTTTTTAATATTAAGCTGCATGAGCTGTTTATATATATTGGAGATTAAACCTTTGTCCATTGATTCGTCTGCAACGATTTTCGCCCATTCTGAGGGATGCCTTTTTCCATTCCCTTGTTTTTTAACAAAAAAGGAAAGAAAGGAAAAGAAGCAGAACACTAATGTGCGTAAAATATGCCTTTTGAAACGGTCGTTTTGAAATATGGACGTCCTTTGAAATATTTGGTCGATATGTGACCCCAGGATTTGTTTTCAGGGCAGGTGTCATTTACAGGCCTGCAATGATTTTGAATATCAACTGACCATTAGCGTTGGGATTAAAGCTGCTGTTGTGTGAAACGGCCACAAGGTGGCAGCAGTTCACCCTTACCAAATCTGGTTACTAGGGCAAGAGAGCCTCAGTGGAAGTGGTGTTCTAGGTTGGAGTTTAGAATGGAATGTACCAGGAGAAAGCCCCTCACGTTTGTCTCACTACTTCTTGTTCGTGTTTTTAATTTAAGTTTTTATTTATTATTACAGCAAGTTTGATTACAATGTTTGGCTTGTTGTAGGTGTGGAAGATGTGGTTCTTTTACACATATACAGATGACTGTTCTTCTTGGGATCCTTTTCCCATGTACGTTATGACAGAATGTTGAGTAGTCCTCTCTTGGTATTCTGTAGGTCTTTGGTGATTATATATGTCACCTGTGTTTGTATATGTCTGTTAACCCCGATATCGTAATGAAACCAATCCTCACACCTTTCCATTGGTGAACCATAAGTTTGTTTAATGAATCTGTGATTGCCCTTCTCCGTGGAAATATCTGCCCTGGTATCCATTTTTAGGTAACACCTATAAGTGATATGATATGATATGTGTCTTTCACTTTCTGACTTACTACAAGTCACGTGATTACTTCTAGACTCATCTACGGTGCTGCAAATGGCATTGTGTCCTTTTTTCCCTTGGCTTCTCTTCTGCCTTAGCGGGGTCCATTTTCAACAATGTGATTCCCTGAGGGTTGTGGATTAGCTGACCTGGGCAGCCTTACCCTGCCGGCCCGCCCTCCCCAGGTGTGCCTCGTTGAGGTCAATATAAACAGAGCTCCAGGCAGCAATAGCCCCTGAAGCTGTGCCTGACTCCATATTCTCTGCCCCGTCAGCAGTCTTGGGTCTGTGCTGGTGGGAGGGAGTGAGGGGCCACAGCTTTGTGGGTGTCCCGGTGTGAGTGGGGTTCTGCTGGCCTTTCTGCAGGAGTTGCCAGGCTGCCGCCTGTAAAGAAGAGGATGTGTCACCCATACCTTCCGCTGGAATTTCTCTCCGGACAGAGGTGAGGAAGGAAAAAAGCAGTGGGGGCCGGGACAGGAGGGGTATCTCAGGCAGGGCAATGGAAAGCTTCTGGAAGAGCGCCAGGGTCCAAGACCAGGCTGGCTGGCCTGCAGGCACCAAGTTGGCCTGCGTGCTGTCGCTGGTGTGGCTCCACGGTCCTTCCTCTAGGCTTTCAAGCCCTTGTACATATTCAGGTGTTTTACCTGGAAAGGGTGGGAACAGTTCAGCAGCAGCTGGCCTGGGGCTCAGATCACGTTTACTCACAGATGCCTCGGCACGGTCCCCCAGCTTTGCAATGACGACGCTCCTTGCGTGGGGGGTGGGTTGCTGGCTGTATGGGAGATGGTTCCCCACCTCTGACCAATTTCAGAATTGTTTACCACTGGAGCAAGTGCCCTGATAGGGTTTTCCTCTGTATAACTCCTGGGATCAGGTTTTTTTTTTCTTTTATGGTTCAAGTTAGATTTTATTCCCCTTTTATGTATTTATAGATATAAGCATGGAAATAATTCTTTCCTATAAATACATCTGTGTGATGGGAAGAATTTTTTCTGTTTTATTTTTAAATTTTATTCTTTAAAATTTTGAAATTTAATTTTATTTATTTTTTTTTATACAGCACGTTATTATTAGTTATGTATTTTATGCATATACATGTATACAGGTCAATCCCAAACTCCCAACTCATCCCACCACCACCACCCCATGGCTTCCCACACTTGGTGTCCATACGTTTGTTCTCTACCTCTGTGTCTCTATTTCTTCCCTGCAAACCAGTTCATCTGTACCATTTTTAGGCTCCACATATATGCATTAATATACAATATTTGTTTTCCTCTTTCTGACTTACTTCATTCTGTATGACAGTCTCTCGCTCCATCGATGTCTCTACAAATGACCCAGTTTCATTCCTTTATATGGCCGAGTCATATTCCATTTTATATATGTACCACATCTTTATCCATTCATCTGTCTGTGGGCATTTAGGTTGCTTCCATTACCTGGCTATTGTAAATAGTGCTGCAACGAACATTGTGGTGAATGTGCCTTTTTGAAATACGGTTTTCTCTGGGTATATGCCCAGAAGTGGGATTGCTGGATCAGATGGTAATTCTATTTCTAGTTTTTTTAAGGAAACTCCATACTGTTCTCCATAGTGACTGTATCAATTTACATTCCCACCAATAGTGGAAGAGGGCTCCTTTTGTCCACACCCTGCCCAGAATTGGTTGTTTGTAGATTTTCTGATGATGCCGATTCTAACAGGTGTGTGGTGATACCTCATTGTAGTTTTGATTTGCATTTCTCTAATAATTAGTGCTGTTGAGCAGCTTTTCATGTGCGTCTTGGCCATCTCTGTGTCTCTTTGAAGAAACGTCTCTTTAGATCTTCTGCCCATTTTTTTGTGGTTGTTTGTTTTTTTAATATTAAGCTGCATGAGCTGTTTATATATATTGGAGATTAAACCGGTGTCCATTGATTCGTTTGCAACGATATTCACCCATCCTGAGGGATGCCTTTTTCCATTCCCGTTTTTTTTAACAAAAAAGGAAAGAAAGGAAAAGAAGCAGAACACTAATGTGCGTAAAATATGCCTTTTGAAACGGTCGTTTTGAAATATGGACGTCCTTTGAATTTTTTGGTCGATATGTGACCCCAGGATTTGTTTTCAGGGCAGGTGTCATTTACAGGCCTGCAATGATTTTGAATATCAACTGACCATTAGCGTTGGGATTAAAGCTGCTGTTGTGTGAAACGGCCACAAGGTGGCAGCAGTTCACCCTTACCAAATCTGGATACTAGGGCAAGAGAGCCTCAGTGGAAGTGGTGTTCTAGATTGGAGTTTAGAATGGAATGTACCAGGAGAAAGCCCCTCACGTTTGTCTCACTACTTCTTGTTCGTGTTTTTAATTTAATTTTTTATTTTTTATTACAGCAAGTTTGATTACAATGTTTGGCTTGTTGTAGGTGTGGAAGATGTGGTTCTTTTACACATATACAGATGACTGTTCTTCTTGGGATCCTTTTCCCATGTACGTTATGACAGAATGTTGAGTAGTCCTCTCTTGGTATTCTGTAGGTCTTTGGTGATTATATATGTCACCTGTGTTTGTATATGTCTGTTAACCCCGATATCGTAATGAAACCTATCCTCACACCTTTCCATTGGTGAACCATAAGTTTGTTTAATGAATCTGTGATTGCCCTTCTCCGTGGAAATATCTGCCCTGGTATCCATTTTTAGGTAACACCTATAAGTGATATGATATGATATGTGTCTTTCACTTTCTGACTTACTACAAGTCACGTGATTACTTCTAGACTCATCTACGGTGCTGCAAATGGCATTGTGTCCTTTTTTCCCTTGGCTTCTCTTCTGCCTTAGCGGGGTCCATTTTCAACAATGTGATTCCCTGAGGGTTGTGGATTAGCTGACCTGGGCTGCCTTACCCTGCCGGCCCGCCCTCCCCAGGTGTGCCTCGTTGAGATCAATATAAACAGAGCTCCAGGCAGCAATAGCCCCTGAAGCTGTGCCTGACTCCATATTCTCTGCCCCGTCAGCAGTCTCGGGGCTGTGCTGGTGGGAGGGAGTGAGGGGCCACAGCTTTGTGGGTGGCCCGGTGTGAGTGGGGTTCTGCTGGCCTTTCTGCAGGAGTTGCCAGGCTGCCGCCTGTAAAGAAGAGGATGTGTCACCCATACCTTCCGCTGGAATTTCTCTCCGGACAGAGGTGAGGAAGGAAAAAAGCAGTGGGGTCCGGGACAGGAGGGGTATCTCAGGCAGGGCAATGGAAAGCTTCTGGAAGAGCACCCGGGGCCAGGACCACGCTGGCTGGCCTGCAGGCACCAAGTTGGCCTGCGTGCTGTCGCTGGTGTGGCTCCACGGTCCTTCCTCTAGGCTTTCAAGCCCTTGTACATATTCAGTTGTTTTACCTGGAAACGGTGGGAACAGATCAGAAGCAGCTGGCCTGGGGCTCAGCTCACGTTTACTCACAGATGCCTCGGCACGGTCCCCCAGCTTTTCAATGAGGACTCTCCTTGTGTGGGTGGTGCGTGGCTGGCTGTATGGGAGATGGTTCCCCACCTCTGACCAATTTCAGAAATGTTTACCGCTGGAGCAAGTGCCGTGATAGGGTTTTCCTCTGTATAACTCGTGGGTTCACTTTTTTTTTCTTTTATGTTTCAAGTTAGATGTTATTCCTCTTTTATGTATTTATAAATATAAGCATGGAAATATTTCATTCCTATAAATACATCTGTGTGACGGGAAGAACTTTTTTCTGTTTTATTTTTAAATTTTACTTTTTAAAATTTTGAAATTTTATTTATTTTTTTATACAGCACGTTATTATTAGTTATGTATTTTATGCATATACATGTATACAGGTCAATCCCAAACTCCCAACTCATCCCACCACCACCACCCCATGGCTTCCCACACTTGGTGTCCATACGTTTGTTCTCTACCTCTGTGTCTCTATTTCTTCCCTGCAAACCAGTTCATCTGTACCATTTTTAGGCTCCACATATATGCATTAATATACAATATTTGTTTTCCTCTTTCTGACTTACTTCATTCTGTATGACAGTCTCTCGATCCATCGATGTCTCTACAAATGACCCAGTTTCATTCCTTTTTATGGCCGAGTCATATTCCATTTTATATATGTACCACATCTTTATCCATTCATCTGTCTGTGGGCATTTAGGTTGCTTCCATTACCTGGCTATTGTAAATAGTGCTGCAACGAACATTGTGGTGAATGTGCCTTTTTGAAATACGGTTTTCTCTGGGTATATGCCCAGAAGTGGGATTGCTGGATCAGATGGTAATTCTATTTCTAGTTTTTTTAAGGAAACTCCATACTGTTCTGCATAGTGACTGTATCAATTTACATTCCCACCAATAGTGGAAGAGGGCTCCTTTTGTCCACACCCTCCCCAGAATTGATTGTTTGTAGATTTTCTGATGATGCCGATTCTAACAGGTGTGAGGTGATACCGCATTGTAGTTTTGATTTGCATTTCTCTAATAATTAGTGCTGTTGAGCAGCTTTTCATGTGCGTCTTGGCCATCTCTGTGTCTCCTTTGAAGAAACGTCTCTTTAGATCTTCTGCCCATTTTTTTGGGTTGTTTGTTTTTTTAATATTAAGCTGCATGAGCTGTTTATATATATTGGAGATTAAACCTTTGTCCATTGATTCGTCTGCAACGATTTTCGCCCATTCTGAGGGATGCCTTTTTCCATTCCCGTGTTTTTTAACAAAAAAGGAAAGAAAGGAAAAGAAGCAGAACACTAATGTGCGTAAAATATGCCTTTTGAAACGGTCGTTTTGAAATATGGACGTCCTTTGAATTTTTTGGTCGATATGTGACCCCAGGATTTGTTTTCAGGGCAGGTGTCATTTACAGGCCTGCAATGATTTTGAATATCAACTGACCATTAGCGTTGGGATTAAAGCTGCTGTTGTGTGAAACGGCCACAAGGTGGCAGCAGTTCACCCTTACCAAATCTGGTTACTAGGGCAAGAGAGCCTCAGTGGAAGTGGTGTTCTAGATTGGAGTTTAGAATGGAATGTACCAGGAGAAAGCCCCTCACGTTTGTCTCACTACTTCTTGTTCGTGTTTTTAATTTAAGTTTTTATTTTTTATTACAGCAAGTTTGATTACAATGTTTGGCTTGTTGTAGGTGTGGAAGATGTGGTTCTTTTACACATATACAGATGACTGTTCTTCTTGGGATCCTTTTCCCATGTACGTTATGACAGAATGTTGAGTAGTCCTCTCTTGGTATTCTGTAGGTCTTTGGTGATTATATATGTCACCTGTGTTTGTATATGTCTGTTAACCCCGATATCGTAATGAAACCTATCCTCACACCTTTCCTTTGGTGAACCATAAGTTTGTTTAATGAATCTGTGATTGCCCTTCTCCGTGGAAATATCTGCCCTGGTATCCATTTTTAGGTAACACCTATAAGTGATATGATATGATATGTGTCTTTCACTTTCTGACTTACTACAAGTCACGTGATTACTTCTAGACTCATCTACGGTGCTGCAAATGGCATTGTGTCCTTTTTTCCCTTGGCTTCTCTTCTGCCTTAGCGGGGTCCATTTTCAACAATGTGATTCCCTGAGGGTTGTGGATTAGCTGACCTGGGCTGCCTTACCCTGCCGGCCCGCCCTCCCCAGGTGTGCCTCGTTGAGATCAATATAAACAGAGCTCCAGGCAGCAATAGCCCCTGAAGCTGTGCCTGACTCCATATTCTCTGCCCCGTCAGCAGTCTCGGGGCTGTGCTGGTGGGAGGGAGTGAGGGGCCACAGCTTTGTGGGTGGCCCGGTGTGAGTGGGGTTCTGCTGGCCTTTCTGCAGGAGTTGCCAGGCTGCCGCCTGTAAAGAAGAGGATGTGTCACCCATACCTTCCGCTGGAATTTCTCTCCGGACAGAGGTGAGGAAGGAAAAAAGCAGTGGGGTCCGGGACAGGAGGGGTATCTCAGGCAGGGCAATGGAAAGCTTCTGGAAGAGCACCCGGGTCCAGGACCACGCTGGCTGGCCTGCAGGCACCAAGTTGGCCTGCGTGCTGTCGCTGGTGTGGCTCCACGGTCCTTCCTCTAGGCTTTCAAGCCCTTGTACATATTCAGGTGTTTTACCTGGAAAGGGTGGGAACAGATCAGAAGCAGCTGGCCTGGGGCTCAGCTCACGTTTACTCACAGATGCCTCGGCACGGTCCCCCAGCTTTTCAATGAGGACGCTCCTTGTTGGGGGTTGGGTGGCTGGCTGTATGGGAGATGGTTCCCCACCTCTGACCAATTTCAGAATTGTTTACCGCTGGAGCAAGTGCCGTGATAGGGTTTTCCTCTGTATAACTCGTGGGTTCAATTTTTTTTTCTTTTTTGGTTCAAGTTAGATTTTATTCCTCTTTTATGTATTTATAAATATAAGCATGGAAATAATTCATTCCTATAAATACATCTGTGTGACGGGAAGAATTTTTTCTGTTTTATTTTTAAATTTTATTTTTTAAAATTTTGAAATTTAATTTTATTTATGTTTTTATACAGCACGTTATTATTAGTTATGTATTTTATGCATATACATGTATACAGGTCAATCCCAATCTCCCAACTCATCCCACCACCACCACCCCATGGCTTCCCACACTTGGTGTCCATACGTTTGTTCTCTACCTCTGTGTCTCTATTTCTTCCCTGCAAACCAGTTCATCTGTACCATTTTTAGGCTCCACATATATGCATTAATATACAATATTTGTTTTCCTCTTTCTGACTTACTTCATTCTGTATGACAGTCTCTCGATCCATCGATGTCTCTACAAATGACCCAGTTTCTTTCCTTTTTATGGCCGAGTCATATTCCATTTTATATATGTACCACATCTTTATCCATTCATCTGTCTGTGGGCATTTAGGTTGCTTCCATTACCTGGCTATTGTAAATAGTGCTGCAACGAACATTGTGGTGAATGTGCCTTTTTGAAATACGGTTTTCTCTGGGTATATGCCCAGAAGTGGGATTGCTGGATCAGATGGTAATTCTATTTCTAGTTTTTTTAAGGAAACTCCATACTGTTCTGCATAGTGACTGTATCAATTTACATTCCCACCAATAGTGGAAGAGGGCTCCTTTTGTCCACACCCTCCCCAGAATTGGTTGTTTGTAGATTTTCTGATGATGCCGATTCTAACAGGTGTGAGGTGATACCTCATTGTAGTTTTGATTTGCATTTCTCTAATAATTAGTGCTGTTGAGCAGCTTTTCATGTGCGTCTTGGCCATCTCTGTGTCTCCTTTGAAGAAACGTCTCTTTAGATCTTCTGCCCATTTTTTTTGGGTTGTTTGTTTTTTTAATATTAAGCTGCATGAGTTGTTTATATATATTGGAGATTAAACCTGTGTCCATTGATTCGTTTGCAACGATTTTCACCCATCCTGAGGGATGCCTTTTTTCATTCCCGTTTTTTTTAACAAAAAAGGAAAGAAAGGAAAAGAAGCAGAACACTAATGTGCGTAAAATATGCCTTTTGAAACGGTCGTTTTGAAATATGGACGTCCTTTGAAATTTTTGGTCGATAGGTGACCCCAGGATTTGTTTTCAGGGCAGGTGTCATTTACAGGCCTGCAATGATTTTGAATATCAACTGACCATTAGCGTTGGGATTAAAGCTGCTGTTGTGTGAAACGGCCACAAGGTGGCAGCAGTTCACCCTTACCAAATCTGGTTACTAGGGCAAGAGAGCCTCAGTGGAAGTGGTGTTCTAGATTGGAGTTTAGAATGGAATGTACCAGGAGAAAGCCCCTCACGTTTGTCTCACTACTTCTTGTTCGTGTTTTTAATTTAAGTTTTTATTTTTTATTACAGCAAGTTTGATTACAATGTTTGGCTTGTTGTAGGTGTGGAAGATGTGGTTCTTTTACACATATACAGATGACTGTTCTTCTTGGGATCCTTTTCCCATGTACGTTATGACAGAATGTTGAGTAGTCCTCTCTTGGTATTCTGTAGGTCTTTGGTGATTATATATGTCACCTGTGTTTGTATATGTCTGTTAACCCCGATATCGTAATGAAACCTATCCTCACACCTTTCCATTGGTGAACCATAAGTTTGTTTAATGAATCTGTGATTGCCCTTCTCCGTGGAAATATCTGCCCTGGTATCCATTTTTAGGTAACACCTATAAGTGATATGATATGATATGTGTCTTTCACTTTCTGACTTACTACAAGTCACGTGATTACTTCTAGACTCATCTACGGTGCTGCAAATGGCATTGTGTCCTTTTTTCCCTTGGCTTCTCTTCTGCCTTAGCGGGGTCCATTTTCAACAATGTGATTCCCTGAGGGTTGTGGATTAGCTGACCTGGGCTGCCTTACCCTGCCGGCCCGCCCTCCCCAGGTGTGCCTCGTTGAGATCAATATAAACAGAGCTCCAGGCAGCAATAGCCCCTGAAGCTGTGCCTGACTCCATATTCTCTGCCCCGTCAGCAGTCTCGGGGCTGTGCTGGTGGGAGGGAGTGAGGGGCCACAGCTTTGTGGGTGGCCCGGTGTGAGTGGGGTTCTGCTGGCCTTTCTGCAGGAGTTGCCAGGCTGCCGCCTGTAAAGAAGAGGATGTGTCACCCATACCTTCCGCTGGAATTTCTCTCCGGACAGAGGTGAGGAAGGAAAAAAGCAGTGGGGGCCGGGACAGGAGGGGTATCTCAGGCAGGGCAATGGAAAGCTTCTGGAAGAGCGCCCGGGGCCAGGACCACGCTGGCTGGCCTGCAGGCACCAAGTTGGCCTGCGTGCTGTCGCTGGTGTGGCTCCACGGTCCTTCCTCTAGGCTTTCAAGCCCTTGTACATATTCAGGTGTTTTACCGGGAAAGGGTGGGAACAGATCAGAAGCAGCTGGCCTGGGGCTCAGCTCACGTTTACTCACAGATGCCTCGGCACGGTCCCCCAGCTTTTCAATGAGGACGCTCCTTGTGTGGGGGGTGGGTGTCTGGCTGTATGGGAGATGGTTCCCCACCTCTGACCAATTTCAGAATTGTTTACCGCTGGAGCAAGTGCCGTGATAGGGTTTTCCTCTGTATAACTCGTGGGTTCAATTTTTTTTTTCTTTTTTGGTTCAAGTTAGATTTTATTCCTCTTTTATGTATTTATAAATATAAGCATGGAAATAATTCATTCCTATAAATACATCTGTGTGACGGGAAGAATTTTTTCTGTTTTATTTTTAAATATTATTTTTTAAAATTTTGAAATTTAATTTTATTTATGTTTTTATACAGCACGTTATTATTAGTTATGTATTTTATGCATATACATGTATACAGGTCAATCCCAATCTCCCAACTCATCCCACCACCACCACCCCATGGCTTCCCACACTTGGTGTCCATACGTTTGTTCTCTACCTCTGTGTCTCTATTTCTTCCCTGCAAACCAGTTCATCTGTACCATTTTTAGGCTCCACATATATGCATTAATATACAATATTTGTTTTCCTCTTTCTGACTTACTTCATTCTGTATGACAGTCTCTCGATCCATCGATGTCTCTACAAATGACCCAGTTTCATTCCGTTTTATGGCCGAGTAATATTCCATTTTATATATGTACCTCATCTTTATCCATTCATCGGTCTGTGGGCATTTAGGTTGCTTCCATTTCCTGGCTAATGTAAATAGTGCTGCAACGAACATTGTGGTGAATGTGCCTTTTTGAAATACAGTTTTCTCTGGGTATATGCCCAGAAGTGGGATTGCTGGATCAGATGGTAATTCTATTTCTAGTTTTTTTAAGGAAACTCCATACTGTTCTCCATAGTGACTGTATCAATTTACATTCCCACCAATAGTGGAAGAGGGCTCCTTTTGTCCACACCCTCCCCAGAATTGGTTGTTTGTAGATTTTCTGATGATGCCGATTCTAACAGGTGTGAGGTGATACCTCATTGTAGTTTTGATTTGCATTTCTCTAATAATTAGTGCTGTTGAGCAGCTTTTCATGTGCGTCTTGGCCATCTCTGTGTCTCCTTTGAAGAAACGTCTCTTTAGATCTTCTGCCCATTTTATTTTGGGTTGTTTGTTTTTTTTTAATATTAAGCTGCATGAGCTATTTATATATATTGGAGATTAAACCTGTGTCCATTGATTCGTTTGCAACGATTTTCACCCATCCTGAGGGATGCCTTTTTTCATTCCCGTTTTTTTTAACAAAAAAGGAAAGAAAGGAAAAGAAGCAGAACACTAATGTGCGTAAAATATGCCTTTTGAAACGGTCGTTTTGAAATATGGACGTCCTTTGAAATATTTGGTCGATATGTGACCCCAGGATTTGTTTTCAGGGCAGGTGTCATTTACAGGCCTGCAATGATTTTGAATATCAACTGACCATTAGCGTTGGGATTAAAGCTGCTGTTGTGTGAAACGGCCACAAGGTGGCAGCAGTTCACCCTTACCAAATCTGGTTACTAGGGCAAGAGAGCCTCAGTGGAAGTGGTGTTCTAGGTTGGAGTTTAGAATGGAATGTACCAGGAGAAAGCCCCTCACGTTTGTCTCACTACTTCTTGTTCGTGTTTTTAATTTAAGTTTTTATTTTTTATTACAGCAAGTTTGATTACAATGTTTGGCTTGTTGTAGGTGTGGAAGATGTGGTTCTTTTACACATATACAGATGACTGTTCTTCTTGGGATCCTTTTCCCATGTACGTTATGACAGAATGTTGAGTAGTCCTCTCTTGGTATTCTGTAGGTCTTTGGTGATTATATATGTCACCTGTGTTTGTATATGTCTGTTAACCCCGATATCGTAATGAAACCTATCCTCACACCTTTCCATTGGTGAACCATAAGTTTGTTTAATGAATCTGTGATTGCCCTTCTCCGTGGAAATATCTGCCCTGGTATCCATTTTTAGGTAACACCTATAAGTGATATGATATGATATGTGTCTTTCACTTTCTGACTTACTACAAGTCACGTGATTACTTCTAGACTCATCTATGGTGCTGCAAATGGCATTGTGTCCTTTTTTCCCTTGGCTTCTCTTCTGCCTTAGCGGGGTCCATTTTCAACAATGTGATTCCCTGAGGGTTGTGGATTAGCTGACCTGGGCAGCCTTACCCTGCCGGCCCGCCCTCCCCAGGTGTGCCTCGTTGAGGTCAATATAAACAGAGCTCCAGGCAGCAATAGCCCCTGAAGCTGTGCCTGACTCCATATTCTCTGCCCCGTCAGCAGTCTTGGGTCTGTGCTGGTGGGAGGGAGTGAGGGGCCACAGCTTTGTGGGTGGCCCGGTGTGAGTGGGGTTCTGCTGGCCTTTCTGCAGGAGTTGCCAGGCTGCCGCCTGTAAAGAAGAGGATGTGTCACCCAAACCTTCCGCTGGAATTTCTCTCCGGACAGAGGTGAGGAAGGACAAAAGCAGTGGGGGCCGGGACAGGAGGGGTATCTCAGGCAGGGCAATGGAAAGCTTCTGGAAGAGCGCCAGGGTCCAA
Source organism: Mesoplodon mirus (assembly GCF_964341445.2). Classification (NCBI taxonomy): domain Eukaryota; kingdom Metazoa; phylum Chordata; class Mammalia; order Artiodactyla; family Ziphiidae; genus Mesoplodon; species Mesoplodon mirus. The sequence continues at coordinate 2,722,739 of NW_028295782.1, forward strand.
GACCAGGCTGGCTGGCCTGCAGGCACCAAGTTGGCCTGCGTGCTGTCGCTGGTGTGGCTCCACGGTCCTTCCTCTAGGCTTTCAAGCCCTTGTACATATTCAGGTGTTTTACCTGGAAAGGGTGGGAACAGTTCAGCAGCAGCTGGCCTGGGGCTCAGATCACGTTTACTCACAGATGCCTCGGCACGGTCCCCCAGCTTTGCAATGACGACGCTCCTTGCGTGGGGGGTGGGTTGCTGGCTGTATGGGAGATGGTTCCCCACCTCTGACCAATTTCAGAATTGTTTACCACTGGAGCAAGTGCCCTGATAGGGTTTTCCTCTGTATAACTCCTGGGTTCAGGTTTTTTTTTTCTTTTATGGTTCAAGTTAGATTTTATTCCCCTTTTATGTATTTATAGATATAAGCATGGAAATAATTCTTTCCTATAAATACATCTGTGTGATGGGAAGCATTTTTTCTGTTTTATTTTTAAATTTTATTTTTTAAAATTTTGAAATTTAATTTTATTTATTTTTTTTATACAGCACGTTATTATTAGTTATGTATTTTATGTATATACATGTATACAGGTCAATCCCAAACTCCCAACTCATCCCACCACCACCACCCCATGGCTTCCCACACTTGGTGTCCATACGTTTGTTCTCTACCTCTGTGTCTCTATTTCTTCCCTGCAAACCAGTTCATCTGTACCATTTTTAGGCTCCACATATATGCATTAATATACAATATTTGTTTTCCTCATTCTGACTTACTTCATTCTGTATGACAGTCTCTCGATCCATCGATGTCTCTACAAATGACCCAGTTTCATTCCTTTTTATGGCGGAGTCATATTCCATTTTATATATGTACCACATCTTTATCCATTCATCTGTCTGTGGGCATTTAGGTTGCTTCCATTACCTGGCTATTGTAAATAGTGCTGCAACGAACATTGTGGTGAATGTGCCTTTTTGAAATACGGTTTTCTCTGGGTATATGCCCAGAAGTGGGATTGCTGGATCAGATGGTAATTCTATTTCTAGTTTTTATAAGGAAACTCCATACTGTTCTGCATAGTGACTGTATCAATTTACATTCCCACCAATAGTGGAAGAGGGCTCCTTTTGTCCACACCCTCCCCAGAATTGGTTGTTTGTAGATTTTCTGATGATGCCGATTCTAACAGGTGTGAGGTGATACCTCATTGTAGTTTTGATTTGCATTTCTCTAATAATTAGTGCTGTTGAGCAGCTTTTCATGTGCGTCTTGGCCATCTCTGTGTCTCCTTTGAAGAAACGTCTCTTTAGATCTTCTGCCCATTTTTTTTGGGTTGTTTGTTTTTTTAATATTAAGCTGCATGAGCTGTTTATATATATTGGAGATTAAACCTTTGTCCATTGATTCGTCTGCAACGATTTTCGCCCATTCTGAGGGATGCCTTTTTCCATTCCCGTGTTTTTTAACAAAAAAGGAAAGAAAGGAAAAGAAGCAGAACACTAATGTGCGTAAAATATGCCTTTTGAAACGGTCGTTTTGAAATATGGACGTCCTTTGAAATATTTGGTCGATATGTGACCCCAGGATTTGTTTTCAGGGCAGGTGTCATTTACAGGCCTGCAATGATTTTGAATATCAACTGACCATTAGCATTGGGATTAAAGCTGCTGTTGTGTGAAACGGCCACAAGGTGGCAGCAGTTCACCCTTACCAAATCTGGTTACTAGGGCAAGAGAGCCTCAGTGGAAGTGGTGTTCTAGGTTGGAGTTTAGAATGGAATGTACCAGGAGAAAGCCCCTCACGTTTGTCTCACTACTTCTTGTTCGTGTTTTTAATTTAAGTTTTTATTTATTATTACAGCAAGTTTGATTACAATGTTTGGCTTGTTGTAGGTGTGGAAGATGTGGTTCTTTTACACATATACAGATGACTGTTCTTCTTGGGATCCTTTTCCCATGTACGTTATGACAGAATGTTGAGTAGTCCTCTCTTGGTATTCTGTAGGTCTTTGGTGATTATATATGTCACCTGTGTTTGTATATGTCTGTTAACCCCGATATCGTAATGAAACCAATCCTCACACCTTTCCATTGGTGAACCATAAGTTTGTTTAATGAATCTGTGATTGCCCTTCTCCGTGGAAATATCTGCCCTGGTATCCATTTTTAGGTAACACCTATAAGTGATATGATATGATATGTGTCTTTCACTTTCTGACTTACTACAAGTCACGTGATTACTTCTAGACTCATCTACGGTGCTGCAAATGGCATTGTGTCCTTTTTTCCCTTGGCTTCTCTTCTGCCTTAGCGGGGTCCATTTTCAACAATGTGATTCCCTGAGGGTTGTGGATTAGCTGACCTGGGCAGCCTTACCCTGCCGGCCCGCCCTCCCCAGGTGTGCCTCGTTGAGGTCAATATAAACAGAGCTCCAGGCAGCAATAGCCCCTGAAGCTGTGCCTGACTCCATATTCTCTGCCCCGTCAGCAGTCTTGGGTCTGTGCTGGTGGGAGGGAGTGAGGGGCCACAGCTTTGTGGGTGGCCCGGTGTGAGTGGGGTTCTGCTGGCCTTTCTGCAGGAGTTGCCAGGCTGCCGCCTGTAAAGAAGAGGATGTGTCACCCAAACCTTCCGCTGGAATTTCTCTCCGGACAGAGGTGAGGAAGGACAAAAGCAGTGGGGGCCGGGACAGGAGGGGTATCTCAGGCAGGGCAATGGAAAGCTTCTGGAAGAGCGCCAGGGTCCAAGACCAGGCTGGCTGGCCTGCAGGCACCAAGTTGGCCTGCGTGCTGTCGCTGGTGTGGCTCCACGGTCCTTCCTCTAGGCTTTCAAGCCCTTGTACATATTCAGGTGTTTTACCTGGAAAGGGTGGGAACAGTTCAGCAGCAGCTGGCCTGGGGCTCAGATCACGTTTACTCACAGATGCCTCGGCACGGTCCCCCAGCTTTGCAATGACGACGCTCCTTGCGTGGGGGGTGGGTTGCTGGCTGTATGGGAGATGGTTCCCCACCTCTGACCAATTTCAGAATTGTTTACCACTGGAGCAAGTGCCCTGATAGGGTTTTCCTCTGTATAACTCCTGGGTTCAGGTTTTTTTTTTCTTTTATGGTTCAAGTTAGATTTTATTCCCCTTTTATGTATTTATAGATATAAGCATGGAAATAATTCTTTCCTATAAATACATCTGTGTGATGGGAAGCATTTTTTCTGTTTTATTTTTAAATTTTATTTTTTAAAATTTTGAAATTTAATTTTATTTATTTTTTTTATACAGCACGTTATTATTAGTTATGTATTTTATGTATATACATGTATACAGGTCAATCCCAAACTCCCAACTCATCCCACCACCACCACCCCATGGCTTCCCACACTTGGTGTCCATACGTTTGTTCTCTACCTCTGTGTCTCTATTTCTTCCCTGCAAACCAGTTCATCTGTACCATTTTTAGGCTCCACATATATGCATTAATATACAATATTTGTTTTCCTCATTCTGACTTACTTCATTCTGTATGACAGTCTCTCGATCCATCGATGTCTCTACAAATGACCCAGTTTCATTCCTTTTTATGGCGGAGTCATATTCCATTTTATATATGTACCACATCTTTATCCATTCATCTGTCTGTGGGCATTTAGGTTGCTTCCATTACCTGGCTATTGTAAATAGTGCTGCAACGAACATTGTGGTGAATGTGCCTTTTTGAAATACGGTTTTCTCTGGGTATATGCCCAGAAGTGGGATTGCTGGATCAGATGGTAATTCTATTTCTAGTTTTTATAAGGAAACTCCATACTGTTCTGCATAGTGACTGTATCAATTTACATTCCCACCAATAGTGGAAGAGGGCTCCTTTTGTCCACACCCTCCCCAGAATTGGTTGTTTGTAGATTTTCTGATGATGCCGATTCTAACAGGTGTGAGGTGATACCTCATTGTAGTTTTGATTTGCATTTCTCTAATAATTAGTGCTGTTGAGCAGCTTTTCATGTGCGTCTTGGCCATCTCTGTGTCTCCTTTGAAGAAACGTCTCTTTAGATCTTCTGCCCATTTTTTTTGGGTTGTTTGTTTTTTTTAATATTAAGCTGCATGAGCTGTTTATATATATTGGAGATTAAACCTTTGTCCATTGATTCGTCTGCAACGATTTTCGCCCATTCTGAGGGATGCCTTTTTCCATTCCCGTGTTTTTTAACAAAAAAGGAAAGAAAGGAAAAGAAGCAGAACACTAATGTGCGTAAAATATGCCTTTTGAAACGGTCGTTTTGAAATATGGACGTCCTTTGAATTTTTTGGTCGATATGTGACCCCAGGATTTGTTTTCAGGGCAGGTGTCATTTACAGGCCTGCAATGATTTTGAATATCAACTGACCATTAGCGTTGGGATTAAAGCTGCTGTTGTGTGAAACGGCCACAAGGTGGCAGCAGTTCACCCTTACCAAATCTGGTTACTAGGGCAAGAGAGCCTCAGTGGAAGTGGTGTTCTAGGTTGGAGTTTAGAATGGAATGTACCAGGAGAAAGCCCCTCACGTTTGTCTCACTACTTCTTGTTCGTGTTTTTAATTTAAGTTTTTATTTATTATTACAGCAAGTTTGATTACAATGTTTGGCTTGTTGTAGGTGTGGAAGATGTGGTTCTTTTACACATATACAGATGACTGTTCTTCTTGGGATCCTTTTCCCATGTACGTTATGACAGAATGTTGAGTAGTCCTCTCTTGGTATTCTGTAGGTCTTTGGTGATTATATATGTCACCTGTGTTTGTATATGTCTGTTAACCCCGATATCGTAATGAAACCAATCCTCACACCTTTCCATTGGTGAACCATAAGTTTGTTTAATGAATCTGTGATTGCCCTTCTCCGTGGAAATATCTGCCCTGGTATCCATTTTTAGGTAACACCTATAAGTGATATGATATGATATGTGTCTTTCACTTTCTGACTTACTACAAGTCACGTGATTACTTCTAGACTCATCTACGGTGCTGCAAATGGCATTGTGTCCTTTTTTCCCTTGGCTTCTCTTCTGCCTTAGCGGGGTCCATTTTCAACAATGTGATTCCCTGAGGGTTGTGGATTAGCTGACCTGGGCAGCCTTACCCTGCCGGCCCGCCCTCCCCAGGTGTGCCTCGTTGAGGTCAATATAAACAGAGCTCCAGGCAGCAATAGCCCCTGAAGCTGTGCCTGACTCCATATTCTCTGCCCCGTCAGCAGTCTTGGGTCTGTGCTGGTGGGAGGGAGTGAGGGGCCACAGCTTTGTGGGTGTCCCGGTGTGAGTGGGGTTCTGCTGGCCTTTCTGCAGGAGTTGCCAGGCTGCCGCCTGTAAAGAAGAGGATGTGTCACCCATACCTTCCGCTGGAATTTCTCTCCGGACAGAGGTGAGGAAGGAAAAAAGCAGTGGGGGCCGGGACAGGAGGGGTATCTCAGGCAGGGCAATGGAAAGCTTCTGGAAGAGCGCCAGGGTCCAAGACCAGGCTGGCTGGCCTGCAGGCACCAAGTTGGCCTGCGTGCTGTCGCTGGTGTGGCTCCACGGTCCTTCCTCTAGGCTTTCAAGCCCTTGTACATATTCAGGTGTTTTACCTGGAAAGGGTGGGAACAGTTCAGCAGCAGCTGGCCTGGGGCTCAGATCACGTTTACTCACAGATGCCTCGGCACGGTCCCCCAGCTTTGCAATGACGACGCTCCTTGCGTGGGGGGTGGGTTGCTGGCTGTATGGGAGATGGTTCCCCACCTCTGACCAATTTCAGAATTGTTTACCACTGGAGCAAGTGCCCTGATAGGGTTTTCCTCTGTATAACTCCTGGGATCAGGTTTTTTTTTTCTTTTATGGTTCAAGTTAGATTTTATTCCCCTTTTATGTATTTATAGATATAAGCATGGAAATAATTCTTTCCTATAAATACATCTGTGTGATGGGAAGAATTTTTTCTGTTTTATTTTTAAATTTTATTCTTTAAAATTTTGAAATTTAATTTTATTTATTTTTTTATACAGCACGTTATTATTAGTTATGTATTTTATGCATATACATGTATACAGGTCAATCCCAAACTCCCAACTCATCCCACCACCACCACCCCATGGCTTCCCACACTTGGTGTCCATACGTTTGTTCTCTACCTCTGTGTCTCTATTTCTTCCCTGCAAACCAGTTAATCTGTACCATTTTTAGGCTCCACATATATGCATTAATATACAATATTTGTTTTCCTCTTTCTGACTTACTTCATTCTGTATGACAGTCTCTCGCTCCATCGATGTCTCTACAAATGACCCAGTTTCATTCCTTTATATGGCCGAGTCATATTCCATTTTATATATGTACCACATCTTTATCCATTCATCTGTCTGTGGGCATTTAGGTTGCTTCCATTACCTGGCTATTGTAAATAGTGCTGCAACGAACATTGTGGTGAATGTGCCTTTTTGAAATACGGTTTTCTCTGGGTATATGCCCAGAAGTGGGATTGCTGGATCAGATGGTAATTCTATTTCTAGTTTTTTTAAGGAAACTCCATACTGTTCTCCATAGTGACTGTATCAATTTACATTCCCACCAATAGTGGAAGAGGGCTCCTTTTGTCCACACCCTGCCCAGAATTGGTTGTTTGTAGATTTTCTGATGATGCCGATTCTAACAGGTGTGTGGTGATACCTCATTGTAGTTTTGATTTGCATTTCTCTAATAATTAGTGCTGTTGAGCAGCTTTTCATGTGCGTCTTGGCCATCTCTGTGTCTCTTTGAAGAAACGTCTCTTTAGATCTTCTGCCCATTTTTTTGTGGTTGTTTGTTTTTTTAATATTAAGCTGCATGAGCTGTTTATATATATTGGAGATTAAACCGGTGTCCATTGATTCGTTTGCAACGATATTCACCCATCCTGAGGGATGCCTTTTTCCATTCCCGTTTTTTTTAACAAAAAAGGAAAGAAAGGAAAAGAAGCAGAACACTAATGTGCGTAAAATATGCCTTTTGAAACGGTCGTTTTGAAATATGGACGTCCTTTGAATTTTTTGGTCGATATGTGACCCCAGGATTTGTTTTCAGGGCAGGTGTCATTTACAGGCCTGCAATGATTTTGAATATCAACTGACCATTAGCGTTGGGATTAAAGCTGCTGTTGTGTGAAACGGCCACAAGGTGGCAGCAGTTCACCCTTACCAAATCTGGTTACTAGGGCAAGAGAGCCTCAGTGGAAGTGGTGTTCTAGATTGGAGTTTAGAATGGAATGTACCAGGAGAAAGCCCCTCACGTTTGTCTCACTACTTCTTGTTCGTGTTTTTAATTTAATTTTTTATTTTTTATTACAGCAAGTTTGATTACAATGTTTGGCTTGTTGTAGGTGTGGAAGATGTGGTTCTTTTACACATATACAGATGACTGTTCTTCTTGGGATCCTTTTCCCATGTACGTTATGACAGAATGTTGAGTAGTCCTCTCTTGGTATTCTGTAGGTCTTTGGTGATTATATATGTCACCTGTGTTTGTATATGTCTGTTAACCCCGATATCGTAATGAAACCTATCCTCACACCTTTCCATTGGTGAACCATAAGTTTGTTTAATGAATCTGTGATTGCCCTTCTCCGTGGAAATATCTGCCCTGGTATCCATTTTTAGGTAACACCTATAAGTGATATGATATGATATGTGTCTTTCACTTTCTGACTTACTACAAGTCACGTGATTACTTCTAGACTCATCTACGGTGCTGCAAATGGCATTGTGTCCTTTTTTCCCTTGGCTTCTCTTCTGCCTTAGCGGGGTCCATTTTCAACAATGTGATTCCCTGAGGGTTGTGGATTAGCTGACCTGGGCTGCCTTACCCTGCCGGCCCGCCCTCCCCAGGTGTGCCTCGTTGAGATCAATATAAACAGAGCTCCAGGCAGCAATAGCCCCTGAAGCTGTGCCTGACTCCATATTCTCTGCCCCGTCAGCAGTCTCGGGGCTGTGCTGGTGGGAGGGAGTGAGGGGCCACAGCTTTGTGGGTGGCCCGGTGTGAGTGGGGTTCTGCTGGCCTTTCTGCAGGAGTTGCCAGGCTGCCGCCTGTAAAGAAGAGGATGTGTCACCCATACCTTCCGCTGGAATTTCTCTCCGGACAGAGGTGAGGAAGGAAAAAAGCAGTGGGGTCCGGGACAGGAGGGGTATCTCAGGCAGGGCAATGGAAAGCTTCTGGAAGAGCGCCCGGGGCCAGGACCACGCTGGCTGGCCTGCAGGCACCAAGTTGGCCAGCGTGCTGTCGCTGGTGTGGCTCCACGGTCCTTCCTCTAGGCTTTCAAGCCCTTGTACATATTCAGTTGTTTTACCTGGAAAGGGTGGGAACAGATCAGAAGCAGCTGGCCTGGGGCTCAGCTCACGTTTACTCACAGATGCCTCGGCACGGTCCCCCAGCTTTTCAATGAGGACTCTCCTTGTGTGGGTGGTGCGTGGCTGGCTGTATGGGAGATGGTTCCCCACCTCTGACCAATTTCAGAAATGTTTACCGCTGGAGCAAGTGCCGTGATAGGGTTTTCCTCTGTATAACTCGTGGGTTCACTTTTTTTTTCTTTTATGTTTCAAGTTAGATGTTATTCCTCTTTTATGTATTTATAAATATAAGCATGGAAATATTTCATTCCTATAAATACATCTGTGTGACGGGAAGAACTTTTTTCTGTTTTATTTTTAAATTTTATTTTTTAAAATTTTGAAATTTTATTTATTTTTTTATACAGCACGTTATTATTAGTTATGTATTTTATGCATATACATGTATACAGGTCAATCCCAAACTCCCAACTCATCCCACCACCACCACCCCATGGCTTCCCACACTTGGTGTCCATACGTTTGTTCTCTACCTCTGTGTCTCTATTTCTTCCCTGCAAACCAGTTCATCTGTACCATTTTTAGGCTCCACATATATGCATTAATATACAATATTTGTTTTCCTCTTTCTGACTTACTTCATTCTGTATGACAGTCTCTCGATCCATCGATGTCTCTACAAATGACCCAGTTTCATTCCTTTTTATGGCCGAGTCATATTCCATTTTATATATGTACCACATCTTTATCCATTCATCTGTCTGTGGGCATTTAGGTTGCTTCCATTACCTGGCTATTGTAAATAGTGCTGCAACGAACATTGTGGTGAATGTGCCTTTTTGAAATACGGTTTTCTCTGGGTATATGCCCAGAAGTGGGATTGCTGGATCAGATGGTAATTCTATTTCTAGTTTTTTTAAGGAAACTCCATACTGTTCTGCATAGTGACTGTATCAATTTACATTCCCACCAATAGTGGAAGAGGGCTCCTTTTGTCCACACCCTCCCCAGAATTGATTGTTTGTAGATTTTCTGATGATGCCGATTCTAACAGGTGTGAGGTGATACCGCATTGTAGTTTTGATTTGCATTTCTCTAATAATTAGTGCTGTTGAGCAGCTTTTCATGTGCGTCTTGGCCATCTCTGTGTCTCCTTTGAAGAAACGTCTCTTTAGATCTTCTGCCCATTTTTTTGGGTTGTTTGTTTTTTTAATATTAAGCTGCATGAGCTGTTTATATATATTGGAGATTAAACCTTTGTCCATTGATTCGTCTGCAATGATTTTCGCCCATTCTGAGGGATGCCTTTTTCCATTCCCGTGTTTTTTAACAAAAAAGGAAAGAAAGGAAAAGAAGCAGAACACTAATGTGCGTAAAATATGCCTTTTGAAACGGTCGTTTTGAAATATGGACGTCCTTTGAAATTTTTGGTCGATATGTGACCCCAGGATTTGTTTTCAGGGCAGGTGTCATTTACAGGCCTGCAGTGATTTTGAATATCAACTGACCATTAGCGTTGGGATTAAAGCTGCTGTTGTGTGAAACGGCCACAAGGTGGCAGCAGTTCACCCTTACCAAATCTGGTTACTAGGGCAAGAGAGCCTCAGTGGAAGTGGTGTTCTAGATTGGAGTTTAGAATGGAATGTACCAGGAGAAAGCCCCTCACGTTTGTCTCACTACTTCTTGTTCGTGTTTTTAATTTAAGTTTTTATTTTTTATTACAGCAAGTTTGATTACAATGTTTGGCTTGTTGTAGGTGTGGAAGATGTGGTTCTTTTACACATATACAGATGACTGTTCTTCTTGGGATCCTTTTCCCATGTACGTTATGACAGAATGTTGAGTAGTCCTCTCTTGGTATTCTGTAGGTCTTTGGTGATTATATATGTCACCTGTGTTTGTATATGTCTGTTAACCCCGATATCGTAATGAAACCTATCCTCACACCTTTCCATTGGTGAACCATAAGTTTGTTTAATGAATCTGTGATTGCCCTTCTCCGTGGAAATATCTGCCCTGGTATCCATTTTTAGGTAACACCTATAAGTGATATGATATGATATGTGTCTTTCACTTTCTGACTTACTACAAGTCACGTGATTACTTCTAGACTCATCTACGGTGCTGCAAATGGCATTGTGTCCTTTTTTCCCTTGGCTTCTCTTCTGCCTTAGCGGGGTCCATTTTCAACAATGTGATTCCCTGAGGGTTGTGGATTAGCTGACCTGGGCTGCCTTACCCTGCCGGCCCGCCCTCCCCAGGTGTGCCTCGTTGAGATCAATATAAACAGAGCTCCAGGCAGCAATAGCCCCTGAAGCTGTGCCTGACTCCATATTCTCTGCCCCGTCAGCAGTCTCGGGGCTGTGCTGGTGGGAGGGAGTGAGGGGCCACAGCTTTGTGGGTGGCCCGGTGTGAGTGGGGTTCTGCTGGCCTTTCTGCAGGAGTTGCCAGGCTGCCGCCTGTAAAGAAGAGGATGTGTCACCCATACCTTCCGCTGGAATTTCTCTCCGGACAGAGGTGAGGAAGGAAAAAAGCAGTGGGGTCCGGGACAGGAGGGGTATCTCAGCCAGGGCAATGGAAAGCTTCTGGAAGAGCACCCGGGGCCAGGACCACGCTGGCTGGCCTGCAGGCACCAAGTTGGCCTGCGTGCTGTCGCTGGTGTGGCTCCACGGTCCTTCCTCTAGGCATTCAAGCCCTTGTACATATTCAGTTGTTTTACCTGGAAAGGGTGGGAACAGATCAGAAGCAGCTGGCCTGGGGCTCAGCTCACGTTTACTCACAGATGCCTCGGCACGGTCCCCCAGCTTTTCAATGAGGACTCTCCTTGTGTGGGTGGTGCGTGGCTGGCTGTATGGGAGATGGTTCCCCACCTCTGACCAATTTCAGAAATGTTTACCGCTGGAGCAAGTGCCGTGATAGGGTTTTCCTCTGTATAACTCGTGGGTTCACTTTTTTTTTCTTTTATGTTTCAAGTTAGATGTTATTCCTCTTTTATGTATTTATAAATATAAGCATGGAAATATTTCATTCCTATAAATACATCTGTGTGACGGGAAGAATTTTTTCTGTTTTATTTTTAAATTTTATTTTTTAAAATTTTGAAATTTAATTTTATTTATGTTTTTATACAGCACGTTATTATTAGTTATGTATTTTATGCATATACATGTATACAGGTCAATCCCAATCTCCCAACTCATCCCACCACCACCACCCCATGGCTTCCCACACTTGGTGTCCATACGTTTGTTCTCTACCTCTGTGTCTCTATTTCTTCCCTGCAAACCAGTTCATCTGTACCATTTTTAGGCTCCACATATATGCATTAATATACAATATTTGTTTTCCTCTTTCTGACTTACTTCATTCTGTATGACAGTCTCTCGATCCATCGATGTCTCTACAAATGACCCAGTTTCTTTCCTTTTTATGGCCGAGTCATATTCCATTTTATATATGTACCACATCTTTATCCATTCATCTGTCTGTGGGCATTTAGGTTGCTTCCATTACCTGGCTATTGTAAATAGTGCTGCAACGAACATTGTGGTGAATGTGCCTTTTTGAAATACGGTTTTCTCTGGGTATATGCCCAGAAGTGGGATTGCTGGATCAGATGGTAATTCTATTTCTAGTTTTTTTAAGGAAACTCCATACTGTTCTGCATAGTGACTGTATCAATTTACATTCCCACCAATAGTGGAAGAGGGCTCCTTTTGTCCACACCCTCCCCAGAATTGGTTGTTTGTAGATTTTCTGATGATGCCGATTCTAACAGGTGTGAGGTGATACCTCATTGTAGTTTTGATTTGCATTTCTCTAATAATTAGTGCTGTTGAGCAGCTTTTCATGTGCGTCTTGGCCATCTCTGTGTCTCCTTTGAAGAAACGTCTCTTTAGATCTTCTGCCCATTTTTTTTGGGTTGTTTGTTTTTTTAATATTAAGCTGCATGAGTTGTTTATATATATTGGAGATTAAACCTGTGTCCATTGATTCGTTTGCAACGATTTTCACCCATCCTGAGGGATGCCTTTTTTCATTCCCGTTTTTTTTAACAAAAAAGGAAAGAAAGGAAAAGAAGCAGAACACTAATGTGCGTAAAATATGCCTTTTGAAACGGTCGTTTTGAAATATGGACGTCCTTTGAAATTTTTGGTCGATAGGTGACCCCAGGATTTGTTTTCAGGGCAGGTGTCATTTACAGGCCTGCAATGATTTTGAATATCAACTGACCATTAGCGTTGGGATTAAAGCTGCTGTTGTGTGAAACGGCCACAAGGTGGCAGCAGTTCACCCTTACCAAATCTGGTTACTAGGGCAAGAGAGCCTCAGTGGAAGTGGTGTTCTAGATTGGAGTTTAGAATGGAATGTACCAGGAGAAAGCCCCTCACGTTTGTCTCACTACTTCTTGTTCGTGTTTTTAATTTAAGTTTTTATTTTTTATTACAGCAAGTTTGATTACAATGTTTGGCTTGTTGTAGGTGTGGAAGATGTGGTTCTTTTACACATATACAGATGACTGTTCTTCTTGGGATCCTTTTCCCATGTACGTTATGACAGAATGTTGAGTAGTCCTCTCTTGGTATTCTGTAGGTCTTTGGTGATTATATATGTCACCTGTGTTTGTATATGTCTGTTAACCCCGATATCGTAATGAAACCTATCCTCACACCTTTCCATTGGTGAACCATAAGTTTGTTTAATGAATCTGTGATTGCCCTTCTCCGTGGAAATATCTGCCCTGGTATCCATTTTTAGGTAACACCTATAAGTGATATGATATGATATGTGTCTTTCACTTTCTGACTTACTACAAGTCACGTGATTACTTCTAGACTCATCTACGGTGCTGCAAATGGCATTGTGTCCTTTTTTCCCTTGGCTTCTCTTCTGCCTTAGCGGGGTCCATTTTCAACAATGTGATTCCCTGAGGGTTGTGGATTAGCTGACCTGGGCAGCCTTACCCTGCCGGCCCGCCCTCCCCAGGTGTGCCTCATTGAGGTCAATATAAACAGCGCTCCAGGCAGCAATAGCCCCTGAAGCTGTGCCTGACTCCATATTCTCTGCCCCGTCAGCAGTCTCGGGGCTGTGCTGGTGGGAGGGAGTGAGGGGCCACAGCTTTGTGGGTGTCCCGGTGTGAGTGGGGTTCTGCTGGCCTTTCTGCAGGAGTTGCCAGGCTGCCGCCTGTAAAGAAGAGGATGTGTCACCCATACCTTCCGCTGGAATTTCTCTCCGGACAGAGGTGAGGAAGGAAAAAAGCAGTGGGGGCCGGGACAGGAGGGGTATCTCAGGCAGGGCAATGGAAAGCTTCTGGAAGAGCGCCAGGGTCCAAGACCAGGCTGGCTGGCCTGCAGGCACCAAGTTGGCCTGCGTGCTGTCGCTGGTGTGGCTCCACGGCCCTTCCTCTAGGCTTTCAAGCCCTTGTACATATTCAGGTGTTTTACCTGGAAAGGGTGGGAACAGATCAGAAGCAGCTGGCCTGGGGCTCAGCTCACGTTTACTCACAGATGCCTCGGCACGGTCCCCCAGCTTTTCAATGAGGACGCTCCTTGTTGGGGGTTGGGTGGCTGGCTGTATGGGAGATGGTTCCCCACCTCTGACCAATTTCAGAATTGTTTACCGCTGGAGCAAGTGCCGTGATAGGGTTTTCCTCTGTATAACTCGTGGGTTCAATTTTTTTTTCTTTTTTGGTTCAAGTTAGATTTTATTCCTCTTTTATGTATTTATAAATATAAGCATGGAAATAATTCATTCCTATAAATACATCTGTGTGACGGGAATAATTTTTTCTGTTTTATTTTTAAATTTTATTTTTTAAAATTTTGAAATTTAATTTTATTTATGTTTTTATAAAGCACGTTATTATTAGTTATGTATTTTATGCATATACATGTATACAGGTCAATCCCAATCTCCCAACTCATCCCACCACCACCACCCCATGGCTTCCCACACTTGGTGTCCATACGTTTGTTCTCTACCTCTGTGTCTCTATTTCTTCCCTGCAAACCAGTTCATCTGTACCATTTTTAGGCTCCACATATATGCATTAATATACAATATTTGTTTTCCTCTTTCTGACTTACTTCATTCTGTATGACAGTCTCTCGATCCATCGATGTCTCTACAAATGACCCAGTTTCTTTCCTTTTTATGGCCGAGTCATATTCCATTTTATATATGTACCACATCTTTATCCATTCATCTGTCTGTGGGCATTTAGGTTGCTTCCATTACCTGGCTATTGTAAATAGTGCTGCAACGAACATTGTGGTGAATGTGCCTTTTTGAAATACGGTTTTCTCTGGGTATATGCCCAGAAGTGGGATTGCTGGATCAGATGGTAATTCTATTTCTAGTTTTTTTAAGGAAACTCCATACTGTTCTGCATAGTGACTGTATCAACTTACATTCCCACCAATAGTGGAAGAGGGCTCCTTTTGTCCACACCCTCCCCAGAATTGGTTGTTTGTAGATTTTCTGATGATGCCGATTCTAACAGGTGTGAGGTGATACCTCATTGTAGTTTTGATTTGCATTTCTCTAATAATTAGTGCTGTTGAGCAGCTTTTCATGTGCGTCTTGGCCATCTCTGTGTCTCCTTTGAAGAAACGTCTCTTTAGATCTTCTGCCCATTTTTTTGGGTTGTTTGTTTTTTTAATATTAAGCTGCATGAGCTGTTTATATATATTGGAGATTAAACCTTTGTCCATTGATTCGTCTGCAACGATTTTCGCCCATTCTGAGGGATGCCTTTTTCCATTCCCGTGTTTTTTAACAAAAAAGGAAAGAAAGGAAAAGAAGCAGAACACTAATGTGCGTAAAATATGCCTTTTGAAACGGTCGTTTTGAAATATGGACGTCCTTTGAAATTTTTGGTCGATAGGTGACCCCAGGATTTGTTTTCAGGGCAGGTGTCATTTACAGGCCTGCAATGATTTTGAATATCAACTGACCATTAGCGTTGGGATTAAAGCTGCTGTTGTGTGAAACGGCCACAAGGTGGCAGCAGTTCACCCTTACCAAATCTGGTTACTAGGGCAAGAGAGCCTCAGTGGAAGTGGTGTTCTAGATTGGAGTTTAGAATGGAATGTGCCAGGAGAATGCCCCTCACGTTTGTCTCACTACTTCTTGTTCGTGTTTTTAATTTAAGTTTTTATTTTTTATTACAGCAAGTTTGATTACAATGTTTGGCTTGTTGTAGGTGTGGAAGATGTGGTTCTTTTACACATATACAGATGACTGTTCTTCTTGGGATCCTTTTCCCATGTACGTTATGACAGAATGTTGAGTAGTCCTCTCTTGGTATTCTGTAGGTCTTTGGTGATTATATATGTCACCTGTGTTTGTATATGTCTGTTAACCCCGATATCGTAATGAAACCTATCCTCACACCTTTCCATTGGTGAACCATAAGTTTGTTTAATGAATCTGTGATTGCCCTTCTCCGTGGAAATATCTGCCCTGGTATCCATTTTTAGGTAACACCTATAAGTGATATGATATGATATGTGTCTTTCACTTTCTGACTTACTACAAGTCACGTGATTACTTCTAGACTCATCTACGGTGCTGCAAATGGCATTGTGTCCTTTTTTCCCTTGGCTTCTCTTCTGCCTTAGCGGGGTCCATTTTCAACAATGTGATTCCCTGAGGGTTGTGGATTAGCTGACCTGGGCAGCCTTACCCTGCCGTCCCGCCCTCCCCAGGTGTGCCTCATTGAGGTCAATATAAACAGCGCTCCAGGCAGCAATAGCCCCTGAAGCGGTGCCCGACTCCATATTCTCTGCCCCGTCAGCAGTCTCGGGGCTGTGCTGGTGGGAGGGAGTGAGGGGCCACAGCTTTGTGGGTGTCCCGGTGTGAGTGGGGTTCTGCTGGCCTTTCTGCAGGAGTTGCCAGGCTGCCGCCTGTAAAGAAGAGGATGTGTCACCCATACCTTCCGCTGGAATTTCTCTCCGGACAGAGGTGAGGAAGGAAAAAAGCAGTGGGGGCCGGGACAGGAGGGGTATCTCAGGCAGGGCAATGGAAAGCTTCTGGAAGAGCGCCAGGGTCCAAGACCAGGCTGGCTGGCCTGCAGGCACCAAGTTGGCCTGCGTGCTGTCGCTGGTGTGGCTCCACGGTCCTTCCTCTAGGCTTTCAAGCCCTTGTACATATTCAGGTGTTTTACCTGGAAAGGGTGGGAACAGTTCAGCAGCAGCTGGCCTGGGGCTCAGATCACGTTTACTCACAGATGCCTCGGCACGGTCCCCCAGCTTTGCAATGACGACGCTCCTTGCGTGGGGGGTGGGTTGCTGGCTGTATGGGAGATGGTTCCCCACCTCTGACCAATTTCAGAATTGTTTACCACTGGAGCAAGTGCCCTGATAGGGTTTTCCTCTGTATAACTCCTGGGTTCAGGTTTTTATTTTTCTTTTATGGTTCAAGTTAGATTTTATTCCCCTTTTATGTATTTATAGATATAAGCATGGAAATAATTATTTCCTATAAATACATCTGTGTGACGGGAAGAACTTTTTCTGTTTTATTTTTAAATTTTATTTTTTAAAATTTTGAAATATAACTTTATTTATTTTTTTTATACAGCACGTTATTATTAGTTATGTATTTTATGTATATACATGTATACAGGTCAATCCCAAACTCCCAACTCATCCCACCACCACCACCCCATGGCTTCCCACACTTGGTGTCCATACGTTTGTTCTCTACCTCTGTGTCTCTATTTCTTCCCTGCAAACCAGTTCATCTGTACCATTTTTAGGCTCCACATATATGCATTAATATACAATATTTGTTTTCCTCTTTCTGACTTACTTCATTCTGTATGACAGTCTCTCGATCCATCGATGTCTCTACAAATGACCCAGTTTCATTCCTTTTTATGGCCGAGTCATATTCCATTTTATATATGTACCACATCTTTATCCATTCATCTGTCTGTGGGCATTTAGGTTGCTTCCATTACCTGGCTATTGTAAATAGTGCTGCAACGAACATTGTGGTGAATGTGCCTTTTTGAAATACGGTTTTCTCTGGGTATATGCCCAGAAGTGGGATTGCTGGATCAGATGGTAATTCTATTTCTAGTTTTTTTAAGGAAACTCCATACTGTTCTGCATAGTGACTGTATCAATTTACATTCCCACCGATAGTGGAAGAGGGCTCCTTTTGTCCACACCCTCCCCAGAATTGATTGTTTGTAGATTTTCTGATGATGCCGATTCTAACAGGTGTGAGGTGATACCGCATTGTAGTTTTGATTTGCATTTCTCTAATAATTAGTGCTGTTGAGCAGCTTTTCATGTGCGTCTTGGCCATCTCTGTGTCTCCTTTGAAGAAACGTCTCTTTAGATCTTCTGCCCATTTTTTTGGGTTGTTTGTTTTTTTAATATTAAGCTGCATGAGCTGTTTATATATATTGGAGATTAAACCTTTGTCCATTGATTCGTCTGCAACGATTTTCGCCCATTCTGAGGGATGCCTTTTTCCATTCCCGTGTTTTTTAACAAAAAAGGAAAGAAAGGAAAAGAAGCAGAACACTAATGTGCGTAAAATATGCCTTTTGAAACGGTCGTTTTGAAATATGGACGTCCTTTGAAATTTTTGGTCGATAGGTGACCCCAGGATTTGTTTTCAGGGCAGGTGTCATTTACAGGCCTGCAATGATTTTGAATATCAACTGACCATTAGCGTTGGGATTAAAGCTGCTGTTGTGTGAAACGGCCACAAGGTGGCAGCAGTTCACCCTTACCAAATCTGGTTACTAGGGCAAGAGAGCCTCAGTGGAAGTGGTGTTCTAGATTGGAGTTTAGAATGGAATGTACCAGGAGAAAGCCCCTCACGTTTGTCTCACTACTTCTTGTTCGTGTTTTTAATTTAAGTTTTTATTTTTTATTACAGCAAGTTTGATTACAATGTTTGGCTTGTTGTAGGTGTGGAAGATGTGGTTCTTTTACACATATACAGATGACTGTTCTTCTTGGGATCCTTTTCCCATGTACGTTATGACAGAATGTTGAGTAGTCCTCTCTTGGTATTCTGTAGGTCTTTGGTGATTATATATGTCACCTGTGTTTGTATATGTCTGTTAACCCCGATATCGTAATGAAACCTATCCTCACACCTTTCCTTTGGTGAACCATAAGTTTGTTTAATGAATCTGTGATTGCCCTTCTCCGTGGAAATATCTGCCCTGGTATCCATTTTTAGGTAACACCTATAAGTGATATGATATGATATGTGTCTTTCACTTTCTGACTTACTACAAGTCACGTGATTACTTCTAGACTCATCTACGGTGCTGCAAATGGCATTGTGTCCTTTTTTCCCTTGGCTTCTCTTCTGCCTTAGCGGGGTCCATTTTCAACAATGTGATTCCCTGAGGGTTGTGGATTAGCTGACCTGGGCTGCCTTACCCTGCCGGCCCGCCCTCCCCAGTTGTGCCTCGTTGAGATCAATATAAACAGAGCTCCAGGCAGCAATAGCCCCTGAAGCTGTGCCTGACTCCATATTCTCTGCCCCGTCAGCAGTCTCGGGGCTGTGCTGGTGGGAGGGAGTGAGGGGCCACAGCTTTGTGGGTGGCCCGGTGTGAGTGGGGTTCTGCTGGCCTTTCTGCAGGAGTTGCCAGGCTGCCGCCTGTAAAGAAGAGGATGTGTCACCCATACCTTCCGCTGGAATTTCTCTCCGGACAGAGGTGAGGAAGGAAAAAAGCAGTGGGGTCCGGGACAGGAGGGGTATCTCAGGCAGGGCAATGGAAAGCTTCTGGAAGAGCACCCGGGTCCAGGACCACGCTGGCTGGCCTGCAGGCACCAAGTTGGCCTGCGTGCTGTCGCTGGTGTGGCTCCACGGTCCTTCCTCTAGGCTTTCAAGCCCTTGTACATATTCAGGTGTTTTACCTGGAAAGGGTGGGAACAGATCAGAAGCAGCTGGCCTGGGGCTCAGCTCACGTTTACTCACAGATGCCTCGGCACGGTCCCCCAGCTTTTCAATGAGGACGCTCCTTGTTGGGGGTTGGGTGGCTGGCTGTATGGGAGATGGTTCCCCACCTCTGACCAATTTCAGAATTGTTTACCGCTGGAGCAAGTGCCGTGATAGGGTTTTCCTCTGTATAACTCGTGGGTTCAATTTTTTTTTCTTTTTTGGTTCAAGTTAGATTTTATTCCTCTTTTATGTATTTATAAATATAAGCATGGAAATAATTCATTCCTATAAATACATCTGTGTGACGGGAATAATTTTTTCTGTTTTATTTTTAAATTTTATTTTTTAAAATTTTGAAATTTAATTTTATTTATGTTTTTATAAAGCACGTTATTATTAGTTATGTATTTTATGCATATACATGTATACAGGTCAATCCCAATCTCCCAACTCATCCCACCACCACCACCCCATGGCTTCCCACACTTGGTGTCCATACGTTTGTTCTCTACCTCTGTGTCTCTATTTCTTCCCTGCAAACCAGTTCATCTGTACCATTTTTAGGCTCCACATATATGCATTAATATACAATATTTGTTTTCCTCTTTCTGACTTACTTCATTCTGTATGACAGTCTCTCGATCCATCGATGTCTCTACAAATGACCCAGTTTCTTTCCTTTTTATGGCCGAGTCATATTCCATTTTATATATGTACCACATCTTTATCCATTCATCTGTCTGTGGGCATTTAGGTTGCTTCCATTACCTGGCTATTGTAAATAGTGCTGCAACGAACATTGTGGTGAATGTGCCTTTTTGAAATACGGTTTTCTCTGGGTATATGCCCAGAAGTGGGATTGCTGGATCAGATGGTAATTCTATTTCTAGTTTTTTTAAGGAAACTCCATACTGTTCTGCATAGTGACTGTATCAACTTACATTCCCACCAATAGTGGAAGAGGGCTCCTTTTGTCCACACCCTCCCCAGAATTGGTTGTTTGTAGATTTTCTGATGATGCCGATTCTAACAGGTGTGAGGTGATACCTCATTGTAGTTTTGATTTGCATTTCTCTAATAATTAGTGCTGTTGAGCAGCTTTTCATGTGCGTCTTGGCCATCTCTGTGTCTCCTTTGAAGAAACGTCTCTTTAGATCTTCTGCCCATTTTTTTGGGTTGTTTGTTTTTTTAATATTAAGCTGCATGAGCTGTTTATATATATTGGAGATTAAACCTTTGTCCATTGATTCGTCTGCAACGATTTTCGCCCATTCTGAGGGATGCCTTTTTCCATTCCCGTGTTTTTTAACAAAAAAGGAAAGAAAGGAAAAGAAGCAGAACACTAATGTGCGTAAAATATGCCTTTTGAAACGGTCGTTTTGAAATATGGACGTCCTTTGAAATTTTTGGTCGATAGGTGACCCCAGGATTTGTTTTCAGGGCAGGTGTCATTTACAGGCCTGCAATGATTTTGAATATCAACTGACCATTAGCGTTGGGATTAAAGCTGCTGTTGTGTGAAACGGCCACAAGGTGGCAGCAGTTCACCCTTACCAAATCTGGTTACTAGGGCAAGAGAGCCTCAGTGGAAGTGGTGTTCTAGATTGGAGTTTAGAATGGAATGTACCAGGAGAAAGCCCCTCACGTTTGTCTCACTACTTCTTGTTCGTGTTTTTAATTTAAGTTTTTATTTTTTATTACAGCAAGTTTGATTACAATGTTTGGCTTGTTGTAGGTGTGGAAGATGTGGTTCTTTTACACATATACAGATGACTGTTCTTCTTGGGATCCTTTTCCCATGTACGTTATGACAGAATGTTGAGTAGTCCTCTCTTGGTATTCTGTAGGTCTTTGGTGATTATATATGTCACCTGTGTTTGTATATGTCTGTTAACCCCGATATCGTAATGAAACCTATCCTCACACCTTTCCATTGGTGAACCATAAGTTTGTTTAATGAATCTGTGATTGCCCTTCTCCGTGGAAATATCTGCCCTGGTATCCATTTTTAGGTAACACCTATAAGTGATATGATATGATATGTGTCTTTCACTTTCTGACTTACTACAAGTCACGTGATTACTTCTAGACTCATCTACGGTGCTGCAAATGGCATTGTGTCCTTTTTTCCCTTGGCTTCTCTTCTGCCTTAGCGGGGTCCATTTTCAACAATGTGATTCCCTGAGGGTTGTGGATTAGCTGACCTGGGCTGCCTTACCCTGCCGGCCCGCCCTCCCCAGGTGTGCCTCGTTGAGATCAATATAAACAGAGCTCCAGGCAGCAATAGCCCCTGAAGCTGTGCCTGACTCCATATTCTCTGCCCCGTCAGCAGTCTCGGGGCTGTGCTGGTGGGAGGGAGTGAGGGGCCACAGCTTTGTGGGTGGCCCGGTGTGAGTGGGGTTCTGCTGGCCTTTCTGCAGGAGTTGCCAGGCTGCCGCCTGTAAAGAAGAGGATGTGTCACCCATACCTTCCGCTGGAATTTCTCTCCGGACAGAGGTGAGGAAGGAAAAAAGCAGTGGGGTCCGGGACAGGAGGGGTATCTCAGGCAGGGCAATGGAAAGCTTCTGGAAGAGCACCCGGGTCCAGGACCACGCTGGCTGGCCTGCAGGCACCAAGTTGGCCTGCGTGCTGTCGCTGGTGTGGCTCCACAGTCCTTCCTCTAGGCTTTCAAGCCCTTGTACATATTCAGGTGTTTTACCTGGAAAGGGTGGGAACAGATCAGAAGCAGCTGGCCTGGGGCTCAGCTCACGTTTACTCACAGATGCCTCGGCATGGTCCCCCAGCTTTTCAATGAGGACGCTCCTTGTTGGGGGTTGGGTGGCTGGCTGTATGGGAGATGGTTCCCCACCTCTGACCAATTTCAGAATTGTTTACCGCTGGAGCAAGTGCCGTGATAGGGTTTTCCTCTGTATAACTCGTGGGTTCAATTTTTTTTTCTTTTTTGGTTCAAGTTAGATTTTATTCCTCTTTTATGTATTTATAAATATAAGCATGGAAATAATTCATTCCTATAAATACATCTGTGTGACGGGAATAATTTTTTCTGTTTTATTTTTAAATTTTATTTTTTAAAATTTTGAAATTTAATTTTATTTATGTTTTTATAAAGCACGTTATTATTAGTTATGTATTTTATGCATATACATGTATACAGGTCAATCCCAATCTCCCAACTCATCCCACCACCACCACCCCATGGCTTCCCACACTTGGTGTCCATACGTTTGTTCTCTACCTCTGTGTCTCTATTTCTTCCCTGCAAACCAGTTCATCTGTACCATTTTTAGGCTCCACATATATGCATTAATATACAATATTTGTTTTCCTCTTTCTGACTTACTTCATTCTGTATGACAGTCTCTCGATCCATCGATGTCTCTACAAATGACCCAGTTTCTTTCCTTTTTATGGCCGAGTCATATTCCATTTTATATATGTACCACATCTTTATCCATTCATCTGTCTGTGGGCATTTAGGTTGCTTCCATTACCTGGCTATTGTAAATAGTGCTGCAACGAACATTGTGGTGAATGTGCCTTTTTGAAATACGGTTTTCTCTGGGTATATGCCCAGAAGTGGGATTGCTGGATCAGATGGTAATTCTATTTCTAGTTTTTTTAAGGAAACTCCATACTGTTCTGCATAGTGACTGTATCAACTTACATTCCCACCAATAGTGGAAGAGGGCTCCTTTTGTCCACACCCTCCCCAGAATTGGTTGTTTGTAGATTTTCTGATGATGCCGATTCTAACAGGTGTGAGGTGATACCTCATTGTAGTTTTGATTTGCATTTCTCTAATAATTAGTGCTGTTGAGCAGCTTTTCATGTGCGTCTTGGCCATCTCTGTGTCTCCTTTGAAGAAACGTCTCTTTAGATCTTCTGCCCATTTTTTTGGGTTGTTTGTTTTTTTAATATTAAGCTGCATGAGCTGTTTATATATATTGGAGATTAAACCTTTGTCCATTGATTCGTCTGCAACGATTTTCGCCCATTCTGAGGGATGCCTTTTTCCATTCCCGTGTTTTTTAACAAAAAAGGAAAGAAAGGAAAAGAAGCAGAACACTAATGTGCGTAAAATATGCCTTTTGAAACGGTCGTTTTGAAATATGGACGTCCTTTGAAATTTTTGGTCGATATGTGACCCCAGGATTTGTTTTCAGGGCAGGTGTCATTTACAGGCCTGCAATGATTTTGAATATCAACTGACCATTAGCGTTGGGATTAAAGCTGCTGTTGTGTGAAACGGCCACAAGGTGGCAGCAGTTCACCCTTACCAAATCTGGTTACTAGGGCAAGAGAGCCTCAGTGGAAGTGGTGTTCTAGATTGGAGTTTAGAATGGAATGTACCAGGAGAAAGCCCCTCACGTTTGTCTCACTACTTCTTGTTCGTGTTTTTAATTTAAGTTTTTATTTTTTATTACAGCAAGTTTGATTACAATGTTTGGCTTGTTGTAGGTGTGGAAGATGTGGTTCTTTTACACATATACAGATGACTGTTCTTCTTGGGATCCTTTTCCCATGTACGTTATGACAGAATGTTGAGTAGTCCTCTCTTGGTATTCTGTAGGTCTTTGGTGATTATATATGTCACCTGTGTTTGTATATGTCTGTTAACCCCGATATCGTAATGAAACCTATCCTCACACCTTTCCATTGGTGAACCATAAGTTTGTTTAATGAATCTGTGATTGCCCTTCTCCGTGGAAATATCTGCCCTGGTATCCATTTTTAGGTAACACCTATAAGTGATATGATATGATATGTGTCTTTCACTTTCTGACTTACTACAAGTCACGTGATTACTTCTAGACTCATCTACGGTGCTGCAAATGGCATTGTGTCCTTTTTTCCCTTGGCTTCTCTTCTGCCTTAGCGGGGTCCATTTTCAACAATGTGATTCCCTGAGGGTTGTGGATTAGCTGACCTGGGCTGCCTTACCCTGCCGGCCCGCCCTCCCCAGGTGTGCCTCGTTGAGATCAATATAAACAGAGCTCCAGGCAGCAATAGCCCCTGAAGCTGTGCCTGACTCCATATTCTCTGCCCCGTCAGCAGTCTCGGGGCTGTGCTGGTGGGAGGGAGTGAGGGGCCACAGCTTTGTGGGTGGCCCGGTGTGAGTGGGGTTCTGCTGGCCTTTCTGCAGGAGTTGCCAGGCTGCCGCCTGTAAAGAAGAGGATGTGTCACCCATACCTTCCGCTGGAATTTCTCTCCGGACAGAGGTGAGGAAGGAAAAAAGCAGTGGGGTCCGGGACAGGAGGGGTATCTCAGGCAGGGCAATGGAAAGCTTCTGGAAGAGCACCCGGGTCCAGGACCACGCTGGCTGGCCTGCAGGCACCAAGTTGGCCTAAGTGCTGTCGCTGGTGTGGCTCCACGGTCCTTCCTCTAGGCTTTCAAGCCCTTGTACATATTCAGGTGTTTTACCTGGAAAGGGTGGGAACAGATCAGAAGCAGCTGGCCTGGGGCTCAGCTCACGTTTACTCACAGATGCCTCGGCACGGTCCCCCAGCTTTTCAATGAGGACGCTCCTTGTTGGGGGTTGGGTGGCTGGCTGTATGGGAGATGGTTCCCCACCTCTGACCAATTTCAGAATTGTTTACCGCTGGAGCAAGTGCCGTGATAGGGTTTTCCTCTGTATAACTCGTGGGTTCAATTTTTTTTTCTTTTTTGGTTCAAGTTAGATTTTATTCCTCTTTTATGTATTTATAAATATAAGCATGGAAATAATTCATTCCTATAAATACATCTGTGTGACGGGAAGAATTTTTTCTGTTTTATTTTTAAATTTTATTTTTTAAAATTTTGAAATTTAATTTTATTTATGTTTTTATACAGCACGTTATTATTAGTTATGTATTTTATGCATATACATGTATACAGGTCAATCCCAATCTCCCAACTCATCCCACCACCACCACCCCATGGCTTCCCACACTTGGTGTCCATACGTTTGTTCTCTACCTCTGTGTCTCTATTTCTTCCCTGCAAACCAGTTCATCTGTACCATTTTTAGGCTCCACATATATGCATTAATATACAATATTTGTTTTCCTCTTTCTGACTTACTTCATTCTGTATGACAGTCTCTCGATCCATCGATGTCTCTACAAATGACCCAGTTTCTTTCCTTTTTATGGCCGAGTCATATTCCATTTTATATATGTACCACATCTTTATCCATTCATCTGTCTGTGGGCATTTAGGTTGCTTCCATTACCTGGCTATTGTAAATAGTGCTGCAACGAACATTGTGGTGAATGTGCCTTTTTGAAATACGGTTTTCTCTGGGTATATGCCCAGAAGTGGGATTGCTGGATCAGATGGTAATTCTATTTCTAGTTTTTTTAAGGAAACTCCATACTGTTCTGCATAGTGACTGTATCAATTTACATTCCCACCAATAGTGGAAGAGGGCTCCTTTTGTCCACACCCTCCCCAGAATTGGTTGTTTGTAGATTTTCTGATGATGCCGATTCTAACAGGTGTGAGGTGATACCTCATTGTAGTTTTGATTTGCATTTCTCTAATAATTAGTGCTGTTGAGCAGCTTTTCATGTGCGTCTTGGCCATCTCTGTGTCTCCTTTGAAGAAACGTCTCTTTAGATCTTCTGCCCATTTTTTTTGGGTTGTTTGTTTTTTTAATATTAAGCTGCATGAGTTGTTTATATATATTGGAGATTAAACCTGTGTCCATTGATTCGTTTGCAACGATTTTCACCCATCCTGAGGGATGCCTTTTTTCATTCCCGTTTTTTTTAACAAAAAAGGAAAGAAAGGAAAAGAAGCAGAACACTAATGTGCGTAAAATATGCCTTTTGAAACGGTCGTTTTGAAATATGGACGTCCTTTGAAATTTTTGGTCGATAGGTGACCCCAGGATTTGTTTTCAGGGCAGGTGTCATTTACAGGCCTGCAATGATTTTGAATATCAACTGACCATTAGCGTTGGGATTAAAGCTGCTGTTGTGTGAAACGGCCACAAGGTGGCAGCAGTTCACCCTTACCAAATCTGGTTACTAGGGCAAGAGAGCCTCAGTGGAAGTGGTGTTCTAGATTGGAGTTTAGAATGGAATGTACCAGGAGAAAGCCCCTCACGTTTGTCTCACTACTTCTTGTTCGTGTTTTTAATTTAAGTTTTTATTTTTTATTACAGCAAGTTTGATTACAATGTTTGGCTTGTTGTAGGTGTGGAAGATGTGGTTCTTTTACACATATACAGATGACAGTTCTTCTTGGGATCCTTTTCCCATGTACGTTATGACAGAATGTTGAGTAGTCCTCTCTTGGTATTCTGTAGGTCTTTGGTGATTATATATGTCACCTGTGTTTGTATATGTCTGTTAACCCCGATATCGTAATGAAACCTATCCTCACACCTTTCCATTGGTGAACCATAAGTTTGTTTAATGAATCTGTGATTGCCCTTCTCCGTGGAAATATCTGCCCTGGTATCCATTTTTAGGTAACACCTATAAGTGATATGATATGATATGTGTCTTTCACTTTCTGACTTACTACAAGTCACGTGATTACTTCTAGACTCATCTACGGTGCTGCAAATGGCATTGTGTCCTTTTTTCCCTTGGCTTCTCTTCTGCCTTAGCGGGGTCCATTTTCAACAATGTGATTCCCTGAGGGTTGTGGATTAGCTGACCTGGGCAGCCTTACCCTGCCGGCCCGCCCTCCCCAGGTGTGCCTCATTGAGGTCAATATAAACAGCGCTCCAGGCAGCAATAGCCCCTGAAGCTGTGCCTGACTCCATATTCTCTGCCCCGTCAGCAGTCTCGGGGCTGTGCTGGTGGGAGGGAGTGAGGGGCCACAGCTTTGTGGGTGTCCCGGTG
Source organism: Mesoplodon mirus (assembly GCF_964341445.2). Lineage (NCBI taxonomy): Eukaryota > Metazoa > Chordata > Mammalia > Artiodactyla > Ziphiidae > Mesoplodon > Mesoplodon mirus. Next base: position 2,749,793 of record NW_028295782.1, read on the forward strand.
TGAGTGGGGTTCTGCTGGCCTTTCTGCAGGAGTTGCCAGGCTGCCGCCTGTAAAGAAGAGGATGTGTCACCCATACCTTCCGCTGGAATTTCTCTCCGGACAGAGGTGAGGAAGGAAAAAAGCAGTGGGGGCCGGGACAGGAGGGGTATCTCAGGCAGGGCAATGGAAAGCTTCTGGAAGAGCGCCAGGGTCCAAGACCAGGCTGGCTGGCCTGCAGGCACCAAGTTGGCCTGCGTGCTGTCGCTGGTGTGGCTCCACGGCCCTTCCTCTAGGCTTTCAAGCCCTTGTACATATTCAGGTGTTTTACCTGGAAAGGGTGGGAACAGTTCAGCAGCAGCTGGCCTAGGGCTCAGCTCACGTTTACTCACAGATGCCTCGGCACGGTCCCCCAGCTTTGCAATGATGACGCTCCTTGCGTGGGGGGTGGGTTGCTGGCTGTATGGGAGATGGTTCCCCACCTCTGACCAATTTCAGAATTGTTTACCACTGGAGCAAGTGCCCTGATAGGGTTTTCCTCTGTATAACTCCTGGGTTCAGGTTTTTTTTTTCTTTTATGGTTCAAGTTAGATTTTATTCCCCTTTTATGTATTTATAGATATAAGCATGGAAATAATTCTTTCCTATAAATACATCTGTGTGATGGGAAGAATTTTTTCTGTTTTATTTTTAAATTTTATTTTTTAAAATTTTGAAATTTAATTTTATTTATGTTTTTATACAGCACGTTATTATTAGTTATGTATTTTATGCATATACATGTATACAGGTCAATCCCAATCTCCCAACTCATCCCACCACCACCACCCCATTGCTTCCCACTCTTGGTGTCCATACGTTTGTTCTCTACCTCTGTGTCTCTATTTCTTCCCTGCAAACCAGTTCATCTGTACCATTTTTAGGCTCCACATATATGCATTAATATACAATATTTGTTTTCCTCTTTCTGACTTACTTCATTCTGTATGACAGTCTCTCGATCCATCGATGTCTCTACAAATGACCCAGTTTCATTCCTTTTTATGGCCGAGTCATATTCCATTTTATATATGTACCACATCTTTATCCATTCATCTGTCTGTGGGCATTTAGGTTGCTTCCATTACCTGGCTATTGTAAATAGTGCTGCAACGAACATTGTGGTGAATGTGCCTTTTTGAAATACGGTTTTCTCTGGGTATATGCCCAGAAGTGGGATTGCTGGATCAGATGGTAATTCTATTTCTAGTTTTTTTAAGGAAACTCCATACTGTTCTCCATAGGGACTGTATCAATTTACATTCCCACCAATAGTGGAAGAGGGTTCCTTTTGTCCACACCCTCCCCAGAATTGGTTGTTTGTAGATTTTCTGATGATGCCGATTCTAACAGGTGTGAGGTGATACCTCATTGTAGTTTTGATTTGCATTTCTCTAATAATTAGTGCTGTTGAGCAGCTTTTCATGTGCGTCTTGGCCATCTCTGTGTCTCCTTTGAAGAAACGTCTCTTTAGATCTTCTGCCCATTTTTTTTGGGTTGTTTGTTTTTTTAATATTAAGCTGCATGAGTTGTTTATATATATTGGAGATTAAACCTGTGTCCATTGATTCGTTTGCAACGATTTTCACCCATCCTGAGGGATGCCTTTTTTCATTCCCGTTTTTTTTAACAAAAAAGGAAAGAAAGGAAAAGAAGCAGAACACTAATGTGCGTAAAATATGCCTTTTGAAACGGTCGTTTTGAAATATGGACGTCCTTTGAAATTTTTGGTCGATAGGTGACCCCAGGATTTGTTTTCAGGGCAGGTGTCATTTACAGGCCTGCAATGATTTTGAATATCAACTGACCATTAGCGTTGGGATTAAAGCTGCTGTTGTGTGAAACGGCCACAAGGTGGCAGCAGTTCACCCTTACCAAATCTGGTTACTAGGGCAAGAGAGCCTCAGTGGAAGTGGTGTTCTAGATTGGAGTTTAGAATGGAATGTACCAGGAGAAAGCCCCTCACGTTTGTCTCACTACTTCTTGTTCGTGTTTTTAATTTAAGTTTTTATTTTTTATTACAGCAAGTTTGATTACAATGTTTGGCTTGTTGTAGGTGTGGAAGATGTGGTTCTTTTACACATATACAGATGACTGTTCTTCTTGGGATCCTTTTCCCATGTACGTTATGACAGAATGTTGAGTAGTCCTCTCTTGGTATTCTGTAGGTCTTTGGTGATTATATATGTCACCTGTGTTTGTATATGTCTGTTAACCCCGATATCGTAATGAAACCTATCCTCACACCTTTCCATTGGTGAACCATAAGTTTGTTTAATGAATCTGTGATTGCCCTTCTCCGTGGAAATATCTGCCCTGGTATCCATTTTTAGGTAACACCTATAAGTGATATGATATGATATGTGTCTTTCACTTTCTGACTTACTACAAGTCACGTGATTACTTCTAGACTCATCTACGGTGCTGCAAATGACATTGTGTCCTTTTTTCCCTTGGCTTCTCTTCTGCCTTAGCGGGGTCCATTTTCAACAATGTGATTCCCTGAGGGTTGTGGATTAGCTGACCTGGGCAGCCTTACCCTGCCGGCCCGCCCTCCCCAGGTGTGCCTCATTGAGGTCAATATAAACAGCGCTCCAGGCAGCAATAGCCCCTGAAGCGGTGCCCGACTCCATATTCTCTGCCCCGTCAGCAGTCTCGGGGCTGTGCTGGTGGGAGGGAGTGAGGGGCCACAGCTTTGTGGGTGTCCCGGTGTGAGTGGGGTTCTGCTGGCCTTTCTGCAGGAGTTGCCAGGCTGCCGCCTGTAAAGAAGAGGATGTGTCACCCATACCTTCCGCTGGAATTTCTCTCCGGACAGAGGTGAGGAAGGAAAAAAGCAGTGGGGGCCGGGACAGGAGGGGTATCTCAGGCAGGGCAATGGAAAGCTTCTGGAAGAGCGCCAGGGTACAAGACCAGGCTGGCTGGCCTGCAGGCACCAAGTTGGCCTGCGTGCTGTCGCTGGTGTGGCTCCACGGTCCTTCCTCTAGGCTTTCAAGCCCTTGTACATATTCAGGTGTTTTACGTGGAAAGGGTGGGAACAGTTCAGCAGCAGCTGGCCTGGGGCTCAGCTCACGTTTACTCACAGATGCCTCGGCACGGTCCCCCAGCTTTGCAATGACGACGCTCCTTGCGTGGGGGGTGGGTTGCTGGCTGTATGGGAGATGGTTCCCCACCTCTGACCAATTTCAGAATTGTTTACCACTGGAGCAAGTGCCCTGATAGGGTTTTCCTCTGTATAACTCCTGGGATCAGGTTCTTTTTTTTCTTTTATGGTTCAAGTTAGATTTTATTCCCCTTTTATGTATTTATAGATATAAGCATGGAAATAATTCTTTCCTATAAATACATCTGTGTGATGGGAAGAATTTTTTTCTGTTTTATTTTTAAATTTTATTTTTTAAAATTTTGAAATTTAATTTTATTTATTTTTTTTATACAGCACGTTATTATTAGTTATGTATTTTATGTATATACATGTATACAGGTCAATCCCAAACTCCCAACTCATCCCACCACCACCACCCCATGGCTTCCCACACTTGGTGTCCATACGTTTGTTCTCTACCTCTGTGTCTCTATTTCTTCCCTGCAAACCAGTTCATCTGTACCATTTTTAGGCTCCACATATATGCATTAATAGACAATATTTGTTTTCCTCATTCTGACTTACTTCATTCTGTATGACAGTCTCTCGATCCATCGATGTCTCTACAAATGACCCAGTTTCTTTCCTTTTTATGGCCGAGTCATATTCCATTTTATATATGTACCACATCTTTATCCATTCATCTGTCTGTGGGCATTTAGGTTGCTTCCATTACCTGGCTATTGTAAATAGTGCTGCAATGAACATTGTGGTGAATGTGCCTTTTTGAAATACGGTTTTCTCTGGGTATATGCCCAGAAGTGGGATTGCTGGATCAGATGGTAATTCTATTTCTAGTTTTTTTAAGGAAACTCCATACTGTTCTGCATAGTGACTGTATCAATTTACATTCCCACCAATAGTGGAAGAGGGCTCCTTTTGTCCACACCCTCCCCAGAATTGGTTGTTTGTAGATTTTCTGATGATGCCGATTCTAACAGGTGTGAGGTGATACCTCATTGTAGTTTTGATTTGCATTTCTCTAATAATTAGTGCTGTTGAGCAGCTTTTCATGTGCGTCTTGGCCATCTCTGTGTCTCCTTTGAAGAAACGTCTCTTTAGATCTTCTGCCCATTTTTTTTGGGTTGTTTGTTTTTTTAATATTAAGCTGCATGAGCTGTTTATATATATTGGAGATTAATCCTGTGTCCATTGATTCGTTTGCAACGATTTTCACCCAGCCTGAGAGATGCCTTTTTCCATTCCCGTTTTTCTTAACAAAAAAGGAAAGAAAGGAAAAGAAGCAGAACACTAATGTGCGTAAAATATGCCTTTTGAAACGGTCGTTTTGAAATATGGACGTCCTTTGAATTTTTTGGTCGATATGTGACCCCAGGATTTGTTTTCAGGGCAGGTGTCATTTACAGGCCTGCAATGATTTTGAATATCAACTGACCATTAGCGTTGGGATTAAAGCTGCTGTTGTGTGAAACGGCCACAAGGTGGCAGCAGTTCACCCTTACCAAATCTGGTTACTAGGGCAAGAGAGCCTCAGTGGAAGTGGTGTTCTAGATTCGAATTTAGAATGGAATGTGCCAGGAGAAATCCCCTCACGTTTGTCTCACTACATCTTGTTCGTGTTTTTAATTTAATTTTTTTTTATTTTTTATTACAGCAAGTTTGATTACAATGTTTGGCTTGTTGTAGGTGTGGAAGATGTGGTTCTTTTACACATATACAGATGACTGTTCTTCTTGGGATCCTTTTCCCATGTACGTTATGATAGAATGTTGAGTAGTCCTCTCTTGGTATTCTGTAGGTCTTTGGTGATTATATATGTCACCTGTGTTTGTATATGTCTGTTAACCCCGATATCATAATGAAACCAATCCTCACACCTTTCCATTGGTGAACCATAAGTTTGTTTAATGAATCTGTGATTGCCCTTCTCCGTGGAAATATCTGCCCTGGTATCCATTTTTAGGTAACACCTATAAGTGATATGATATGATATGTGTCTTTCACTTTCTGACTTACTACAAGTCACGTGATTACTTCTAGACTCATCTACGGTGCTGCAAATGGCATTGTGTCCTTTTTTCCCTTGGCTTCTCTTCTGCCTTAGCGGGGTCCATTTTCAACAATGTGATTCCCTGAGGGTTGTGGATTAGCTGACCTGGGCAGCCTTACCCTGCCGGCCCGCCCTCCCCAGGTGTGCCTCGTTGAGGTCAATATAAACAGCGCTCCAGGCAGCAATAGCCCCTGAAGCTGTGCCTGACTCCATATTCTCTGCCCCGTCAGCAGTCTCGGGGCTGTGCTGGTGGGATGGAGTGAGGGGCCACAGCTTTGTGGGTGGCCCGGTGTGAGTGGGGTTCTGCTGGCCTTTCTGCAGGAGTTGCCAGGCTGCCGCCTGTAAAGAAGAGGGTGTGTCACCCATACCTTCCGCTGGAATTTCTCTCCGGACAGAGGTGAGGAAGGAAAAAAGCAGTGGGGTCCGGGACAGGAGGGGTATCTCAGGCAGGGCAATGGAAAGCTTCTGGAAGAGCGCCAGGGTCCAGGACCACGCTGGCTGGCCTGCAGGCACCAAGTTGGCCTGCGTGCTGTCGCTGCTGTGGCTCCACGGTCCTTCCTCTAGGCTTTCAAGCCCTTGTACATATTCAGGTGTTTTACCTGGAAAGGCTGGGAACAGTTCAGCAGCAGCTGGCCTGGGGCTCAGCTCACGTTTACTCACAGATGCCTCGGCACGGTCCCCCAGCTTTGCAATGAGGATGCTCCTTGCGTGGGGGTTGGGTTGCTGGCTGTATGGGAGATGGTTCCCCACCTCTGACCAATTTCAGAATTGTTTACCACTGGAGCAAGTGCCCTGATAGGGTTTTCCTCTGTATAACTCCTGGGTTCAGGTTTTTTTTTTCTTTTATGGTTCAAGTTAGATTTTATTCCCCTTTTATGTATTTATAGATATAAGCATGGAAATAATTCTTTCCTATAAATACATCTGTGTGATGGGAAGAATTTTTTCTGTTTTATTTTTAAATTTTATTTTTTAAAATTTTGAAATTTAATTTTATTCATTTTTTTATACAGCACGTTATTATTAGTTATGTATTTTATGCATATACATGTATACAGGTCAATCCCAATCTCCCAACTCATCCCACCACCACCACCCCATGGCTTCCCACACTTGGTGTCCATACGTTTGTTCTCTACCTCTGTGTCTCTATTTCTTCCCTGCAAACCAGTTCATCTGTACCATTTTTAGGCTCCACATATATGCATTAATATACAATATTTGTTTTCCTCTTTCTGACTTACTTCATTCTGTATGACAGTCTCTCGATCCATCGATGTCTCTACAAATGACCCAGTTTCATTCCTTTTTATGGCCGAGTCATATTCCATTTTATATATGTACCACATCTTTATCCATTCATCTGTCTGTGGGCATTTAGGTTGCTTCCATTACCTGGCTATTGTAAATAGTGCTGCAACGAACATTGTGGTGAATGTGCCTTTTTGAAATACGGTTTTCTCTGGGTATATGCCCAGAAGTGCGATTGCTGGATCAGATGGTAATTCTATTTCTAGTTTTTTTAAGGAAACTCCATACTGTTCTCCATAGGGACTGTATCAATTTACATTCCCACCAATAGTGGAAGAGGGTTCCTTTTGTCCACACCCTACCCAGAATTGGTTGTTTGTAGATTTTCTGATGATGCCGATTCTAACAGGTGTGAGGTGATACCTCATTGTAGTTTTGATTTGCATTTCTCTAATAATTAGTGCTGTTGAGCAGCTTTTCATGTGCGTCTTGGCCATCTCTGTGTCTCCTTTGAAGAAACGTCTCTTTAGATCTTCTGCCCATTTTTTTTGGGTTGTTTGTTTATTTAATATTAAGCTGCATGAGTTGTTTATATATATTGGAGATTAAACCTGTGTCCATTGATTCGTTTGCAACGATTTTCACCCATCCTGAGGGATGCCTTTTTTCATTCCCGTTTTTTTTAACAAAAAAGGAAAGAAAGGAAAAGAAGCAGAACACTAATGTGCGTAAAATATGCCTTTTGAAACGGTCGTTTTGAAATATGGACGTCCTTTGAAATTTTTGGTCGATATGTGACCCCAGGATTTGTTTTCAGGGCAGGTGTCATTTACAGGCCTGCAATGATTTTGAATATCAACTGACCATTAGCGTTGGGATTAAAGCTGCTGTTGTGTGAAACGGCCACAAGGTGGCAGCAGTTCACCCTTACCAAATCTGGTTACTAGGGCAAGAGAGCCTCAGTGGAAGTGGTGTTCTAGATTGGAGTTTAGAATGGAATGTACCAGGAGAAAGCCCCTCACGTTTGTCTCACTACTTCTTGTTCGTGTTTTTAATTTAAGTTTTTATTTTTTATTACAGCAAGTTTGATTACAATGTTTGGCTTGTTGTAGGTGTGGAAGATGTGGTTCTTTTACACATATACAGATGACTGTTCTTCTTGGGATCCTTTTCCCATGTACGTTATGACAGAATGTTGAGTAGTCCTCTCTTGGTATTCTGTAGGTCTTTGGTGATTATATATGTCACCTGTGTTTGTATATGTCTGTTAACCCCGATATCGTAATGAAACCTATCCTCACACCTTTCCATTGGTGAACCATAAGTTTGTTTAATGAATCTGTGATTGCCCTTCTCCGTGGAAATATCTGCCCTGGTATCCATTTTTAGGTAACACCTATAAGTGATATGATATGATATGTGTCTTTCACTTTCTGACTTACTACAAGTCACGTGATTACTTCTAGACTCATCTACGGTGCTGCAAAAGGCATTGTGTCCTTTTTTCCCTTGGCTTCTCTTCTGCCTTAGCGGGGTCCATTTTCAACAATGTGATTCCCTGAGGGTTGTGGATTTGCTGACCTGGGCAGCCTTACCCTGCCGGCCCGCCCTCCCCAGGTGTGCCTCATTGAGGTCAATATAAACAGCGCTCCAGGCAGCAATAGCCCCTGAAGCTGTGCCCGACTCCATATTCTCTGCCCCGTCAGCAGTCTCGGGGCTGTGCTGGTGGGAGGGAGTGAGGGGCCACAGCTTTGTGGGTGTCCCGGTGTGAGTGGGGTTCTGCTGGCCTTTCTGCAGGAGTTGCCAGGCTGCCGCCTGTAAAGAAGAGGATGTGTCACCCATACCTTCCGCTGGAATTTCTCTCCGGACAGAGGTGAGGAAGGAAAAAAGCAGTGGGGGCCGGGACAGGAGGGGTATCTCAGGCAGGGCAATGGAAAGCTTCTGGAAGAGCGCCAGGGTCCAAGACCAGGCTGGCTGGCCTGCAGGCACCAAGTTGGCCTGCGTGCTGTCGCTGGTGTGGCTCCACGGTCCTTCCTCTAGGCTTTCAAGCCCTTGTACATATTCAGGTGTTTTACCTGGAAAGGGTGGGAACAGTTCAGCAGCAGCTGGCCTGGGGCTCAGATCACGTTTACTCACAGATGCCTCGGCACGGTCCCCCAGCTTTGCAATGACGACGCTCCTTGCGTGGGGGGTGGGTTGCTGGCTGTATGGGAGATGGTTCCCCACCTCTGACCAATTTCAGAATTGTTTACCACTGGAGCAAGTGCCCTGATAGGGTTTTCCTCTGTATAACTCCTGGGTTCAGGTTTTTATTTTTCTTTTATGGTTCAAGTTAGATTTTATTCCCCTTTTATGTATTTATAGATATAAGCATGGAAATAATTATTTCCTATAAATACATCTGTGTGACGGGAAGAACTTTTTCTGTTTTATTTTTAAATTTTATTTTTTAAAATTTTGAAATATAACTTTATTTATTTTTTTTATACAGCACGTTATTATTAGTTATGTATTTTATGTATATACATGTATACAGGTCAATCCCAAACTCCCAACTCATCCCACCACCACCACCCCATGGCTTCCCACACTTGGTGTCCATACGTTTGTTCTCTACCTCTGTGTCTCTATTTCTTCCCTGCAAACCAGTTCATCTGTACCATTTTTAGGCTCCACATATATGCATTAATATACAATATTTGTTTTCCTCTTTCTGACTTACTTCATTCTGTATGACAGTCTCTCGATCCATCGATGTCTCTACAAATGACCCAGTTTCATTCCTTTTTATGGCCGAGTCATATTCCATTTTATATATGTACCACATCTTTATCCATTCATCTGTCTGTGGGCATTTAGGTTGCTTCCATTACCTGGCTATTGTAAATAGTGCTGCAACGAACATTGTGGTGAATGTGCCTTTTTGAAATACGGTTTTCTCTGGGTATATGCCCAGAAGTGGGATTGCTGGATCAGATGGTAATTCTATTTCTAGTTTTTTTAAGGAAACTCCATACTGTTCTGCATAGTGACTGTATCAATTTACATTCCCACCAATAGTGGAAGAGGGCTCCTTTTGTCCACACCCTCCCCAGAATTGATTGTTTGTAGATTTTCTGATGATGCCGATTCTAACAGGTGTGAGGTGATACCGCATTGTAGATTTGATTTGCATTTCTCTAATAATTAGTGCTGTTGAGCAGCTTTTCATGTGCGTCTTGGCCATCTCTGTGTCTCCTTTGAAGAAACGTCTCTTTAGATCTTCTGCCCATTTTTTTGGGTTGTTTGTTTTTTTAATATTAAGCTGCATGAGCTGTTTATATATATTGGAGATTAAACCTTTGTCCATTGATTCGTCTGCAACGATTTTCGCCCATTCTGAGGGATGCCTTTTTCCATTCCCGTGTTTTTTAACAAAAAAGGAAAGAAAGGAAAAGAAGCAGAACACTAATGTGCGTAAAATATGCCTTTTGAAACGGTCGTTTTGAAATATGGACGTCCTTTGAAATTTTTGGTCGATATGTGACCCCAGGATTTGTTTTCAGGGCAGGTGTCATTTACAGGCCTGCAATGATTTTGAATATCAACTGACCATTAGCGTTGGGATTAAAGCTGCTGTTGTGTGAAACGGCCACAAGGTGGCAGCAGTTCACCCTTACCAAATCTGGTTACTAGGGCAAGAGAGCCTCAGTGGAAGTGGTGTTCTAGATTGGAGTTTAGAATGGAATGTACCAGGAGAAAGCCCCTCACGTTTGTCTCACTACTTCTTGTTCGTGTTTTTAATTTAAGTTTTTATTTTTTATTACAGCAAGTTTGATTACAATGTTTGGCTTGTTGTAGGTGTGGAAGATGTGGTTCTTTTACACATATACAGATGACTGTTCTTCTTGGGATCCTTTTCCCATGTACGTTATGACAGAATGTTGAGTAGACCTCTCTTGGTATTCTGTAGGTCTTTGGTGATTATATATGTCACCTGTGTTTGTATATGTCTGTTAACCCCGATATCGTAATGAAACCTATCCTCACACCTTTCCATTGGTGAACCATAAGTTTGTTTAATGAATCTGTGATTGCCCTTCTCCGTGGAAATATCTGCCCTGGTATCCATTTTTAGGTAACACCTATAAGTGATATGATATGATATGTGTCTTTCACTTTCTGACTTACTACAAGTCACGTGATTACTTCTAGACTCATCTACGGTGCTGCAAATGGCATTGTGTCCTTTTTTCCCTTGGCTTCTCTTCTGCCTTAGCGGGGTCCATTTTCAACAATGTGATTCCCTGAGGGTTGTGGATTAGCTGACCTGGGCTGCCTTACCCTGCCGGCCCGCCCTCCCCAGGTGTGCCTCGTTGAGATCAATATAAACAGAGCTCCAGGCAGCAATAGCCCCTGAAGCTGTGCCTGACTCCATATTCTCTGCCCCGTCAGCAGTCTCGGGGCTGTGCTGGTGGGAGGGAGTGAGGGGCCACAGCTTTGTGGGTGGCCCGGTGTGAGTGGGGTTCTGCTGGCCTTTCTGCAGGAGTTGCCAGGCTGCCGCCTGTAAAGAAGAGGATGTGTCACCCATACCTTCCGCTGGAATTTCTCTCCGGACAGAGGTGAGGAAGGAAAAAAGCAGTGGGGTCCGGGACAGGAGGGGTATCTCAGGCAGGGCAATGGAAAGCTTCTGGAAGAGCACCCGGGTCCAGGACCACGCTGGCTGGCCTGCAGGCACCAAGTTGGCCTGCGTGCTGTCGCTGGTGTGGCTCCACGGTCCTTCCTCTAGGCTTTCAAGCCCTTGTACATATTCAGGTGTTTTACGTGGAAAGGGTGGGAACAGATCAGAAGCAGCTGGCCTGGGGCTCAGCTCACGTTTACTCACAGATGCCTCGGCACGGTCCCCCAGCTTTTCAATGAGGACGCTCCTTGTTGGGGGTTGGGTGGCTGGCTGTATGGGAGATGGTTCCCCACCTCTGACCAATTTCAGAATTGTTTACCGCTGGAGCAAGTGCCGTGATAGGGTTTTCCTCTGTATAACTCGTGGGTTCAATTATTTTTTCTTTTTTGGTTCAAGTTAGATTTTATTCCTCTTTTATGTATTTATAAATATAAGCATGGAAATAATTCATTCCTATAAATACATCTGTGTGACGGGAAGAATTTTTTCTGTTTTATTTTTAAATTTTATTTTTTAAAATTTTGAAATTTAATTTTATTTATGTTTTTATACAGCACGTTATTATTAGTTATGTATTTTATGCATATACATGTATACAGGTCAATCCCAATCTCCCAACTCATCCCACCACCACCACCCCATGGCTTCCCACACTTGGTGTCCATACGTTTGTTCTCTACCTCTGTGTCTCTATTTCTTCCCTGCAAACCAGTTCATCTGTACCATTTTTAGGCTCCACATATATGCATTAATATACAATATTTGTTTTCCTCTTTCTGACTTACTTCATTCTGTATGACAGTCTCTCGATCCATCGATGTCTCTACAAATGACCCAGTTTCTTTCCTTTTTATGGCCGAGTCATATTCCATTTTATATATGTACCACATCTTTATCCATTCATCTGTCTGTGGGCATTTAGGTTGCTTCCATTACCTGGCTATTGTAAATAGTGCTGCAACGAACATTGTGGTGAATGTGCCTTTTTGAAATACGGTTTTCTCTGGGTATATGCCCAGAAGTGGGATTGCTGGATCAGATGGTAATTCTATTTCTAGTTTTTTTAAGGAAACTCCATACTGTTCTGCATAGTGACTGTATCAATTTACATCCCCACCAATAGTGGAAGAGGGCTCCTTTTGTCCACACCCTCCCCAGAATTGGTTGTTTGTAGATTTTCTGATGATGCCGATTCTAACAGGTGTGAGGTGATACCTCATTGTAGTTTTGATTTGCATTTCTCTAATAATTAGTGCTGTTGAGCAGCTTTTCATGTGCGTCTTGGCCATCTCTGTGTCTCCTTTGAAGAAACGTCTCTTTAGATCTTCTGCCCATTTTTTTTGGGTTGTTTGTTTTTTTAATATTAAGCTGCATGAGTTGTTTATATATATTGGAGATTAAACCTGTGTCCATTGATTCGTCTGCAACGATTTTCACCCATCCTGAGGGATGCCTTTTTTCATTCCCGTTATTTTTAACAAAAAAGGAAAGAAAGGAAAAGAAGCAGAACACTAATGTGCGTAAAATATGCCTTTTGAAACGGTCGTTTTGAAATATGGACGTCCTTTGAAATTTTTGGTCGATAGGTGACCCCAGGATTTGTTTTCAGGGCAGGTGTCATTTACAGGCCTGCAATGATTTTGAATATCAACTGACCATTAGCGTTGGGATTAAAGCTGCTGTTGTGTGAAACGGCCACAAGGTGGCAGCAGTTCACCCTTACCAAATCTGGTTACTAGGGCAAGAGAGCCTCAGTGGAAGTGGTGTTCTAGATTGGAGTTTAGAATGGAATGTACCAGGAGAAAGCCCCTCACGTTTGTCTCACTACTTCTTGTTCGTGTTTTTAATTTAAGTTTTTATTTTTTATTACAGAAAGTTTGATTACAATGTTTGGCTTGTTGTAGGTGTGGAAGATGTGGTTCTTTTACACATATACAGATGACTGTTCTTCTTGGGATCCTTTTCCCATGTACGTTATGACAGAATGTTGAGTAGTCCTCTCTTGGTATTCTGTAGGTCTTTGGTGATTATATATGTCACCTGTGTTTGTATATGTCTGTTAACCCCGATATCGTAATGAAACCTATCCTCACACCTTTCCATTGGTGAACCATAAGTTTGTTTAATGAATCTGTGATTGCCCTTCTCCGTGGAAATATCTGCCCTGGTATCCATTTTTAGGTAACACCTATAAGTGATATGATATGATATGTGTCTTTCACTTTCTGCCTTACTACAAGTCACGTGATTACTTCTAGACTCATCTACGGTGCTGCAAATGGCATTGTGTCCTTTTTTCCCTTGGCTTCTCTTCTGCCTTAGCGGGGTCCATTTTCAACAATGTGATTCCCTGAGGGTTGTGGATTAGCTGACCTGGGCAGCCTTACCCTGCCGGCCCGCCCTCCCCAGGTGTGCCTCATTGAGGTCAATATAAACAGCGCTCCAGGCAGCAATAGCCCCTGAAGCTGTGCCTGACTCCATATTCTCTGCCCCGTCAGCAGTCTCGGGGCTGTGCTGGTGGGAGGGAGTGAGGGGCCACAGCTTTGTGGGTGTCCCGGTGTGAGTGGGGTTCTGCTGGCCTTTCTGCAGGAGTTGCCAGGCTGCCGCCTGTAAAGTAGAGGATGTGTCACCCATACCTTCCGCTGGAATTTCTCTCCGGACAGAGGTGAGGAAGGAAAAAAGCAGTGGGGGCCGGGACAGGAGGGGTATCTCAGGCAGGGCAATGGAAAGCTTCTGGAAGAGCGCCAGGGTCCAAGACCAGGCTGGCTGGCCTGCAGGCACCAAGTTGGCCTGCGTGCTGTCGCTGGTGTGGCTCCACGGTCCTTCCTCTAGGCTTTCAAGCCCTTGTACATATTCAGGTGTTTTACCTGGAAAGGGTGGGAACAGTTCAGCAGCAGCTGGCCTGGGGCTCAGATCACGTTTACTCACAGATGCCTCGGCACGGTCCCCCAGCATTGCAATGACGATGCTCCTTGCGTGGGGGTTGGGTTGCTGGCTGTATGGGAGATGGTTCCCCACCTCTGACCAATTTCAGAATTGTTTACCACTGGAGCAAGTGCCCTGATAGGGTTTTCCTCTGTATAACTCCTGGGTTCAGGTTCTTTTTTTTCTTTTATGGTTCAAGTTAGATTTTATTCCCCTTTTATGTATTTATAGATATAAGCATGGAAATAATTCATTCCTATAAATACATCTGTGTGATGGGAAGAATTTTTTCTGTTTTATTTTTAAATTTTATTTTTTAAAATTTTGAAATTTAATTTTATTTATTTTTTTTATACAGCACGTTATTATTAGTTATGTATTTTATGTATATACATGTATACAGGTCAATCCCAAACTCCCAACTCATCCCACCACCACCACCCCATGGCTTCCCACACTTGGTGTCCTTACGTTTGTTCTCTACCTCTGTGTCTCTATTTCTTCCCTGCAAACCAGTTCATCTGTACCATTTTTAGGCTCCACATATATGCATTAATAGACAATATTTGTTTTCCTCATTCTGACTTACTTCATTCTGTATGACAGTCTCTCGATCCATCGATGTCTCTACAAATGACCCAGTTTCATTCCTTTTTATGGCCGAGTCATATTCCATTTTATATATGTACCACATCTTTATCCATTCATCTGTCTGTGGGCATTTAGGTTGCTTCCATTACCTGGCTATTGTAAATAGTGCTGCAATGAACATTGTGGTGAATGTGCCTTTTTGAAATACGGTTTTCTCTGGGTATATGCCCAGAAGTGGGATTGCTGGATCAGATGGTAATTCTATTTCTAGTTTTTTTAAGGAAACTCCATACTGTTCTGCATAGTGACTGTATCAATTTACATTCCCACCAATAGTGGAAGAGGGCTCCTTTTGTCCACACCCTCCCCAGAATTGGTTGTTTGTAGATTTTCTGATGATGCCGATTCTAACAGGTGTGAGGTGATACCGCATTGTAGTTTTGATTTGCATTTCTCTAATAATTAGTGCTGTTGAGCAGCTTTTCATGTGCGTCTTGGCCATCTCTGTGTCTCCTTTGAAGAAACGTCTCTTTAGATCTTCTGCCCATTTTTTTTGGGTTGTTTGTTTTTTTAATATTAAGCTGCATGAGTTGTTTATATATATTGGAGATTACACCTGTATCCATTGATTCGTTTGCAACGATTTTCACCCATCCTGAGGGATGCCTTTTTTCATTCCCGTTTTTTTTTAACAAAAAAGGAAAGAAAGGAAAAGAAGCAGAACACTAATGTGCGTAAAATATGCCTTTTGAAACGGTCGTTTTGAAATATGGACGTCCTTTGAAATTTTTGGTCGATATGTGACCCCAGGATTTGTTTTCAGGGCAGGTGTCATTTACAGGCCTGCAATGATTTTGAATATCAACTGACCATTAGCGTTGGGATTAAAGCTGCTGTTGTGTGAAACGGCCACAAGGTGGCAGCAGTTCACCCTTACCAAATCTGGTTACTAGGGCAAGAGAGCCTCAGTGGAAGTGGTGTTCTAGATTGGAGTTTAGAATGGAATGTACCAGGAGAAAGCCCCTCACGTTTGTCTCACTACTTCTTGTTCGTGTTTTTAATTTAAGTTTTTATTTTTTATTACAGCAAGTTTGATTACAATGTTTGGCTTGTTGTAGGTGTGGAAGATGTGGTTCTTTTACACATATACAGATGACTGTTCTTCTTGGGATCCTTTTCCCATGTACGTTATGACAGAATGTTGAGTAGTCCTCTCTTGGTATTCTGTAGGTCTTTGGTGATTATATATGTCACCTGTGTTTGTATATGTCTGTTAACCCCGATATCGTAATGAAACCAATCCTCACACCTTTCCATTGGTGAACCATAAGTTTGTTTAATGAATCTGTGATTGCCCTTCTCCGTGGAAATATCTGCCCTGGTATCCATTTTTAGGTAACACCTATAAGTGATATGATATGATATGTGTCTTTCACTTTCTGACTTACTACAAGTCACGTGATTACTTCTAGACTCATCTACGGTGCTGCAAATGGCATTGTGTCCTTTTTTCCCTTGGCTTCTCTTCTGCCTTAGCGGGGTCCATTTTCAACAATGTGATTCCCTGAGGGTTGTGGATTAGCTGACCTGGGCAGCCTTACCCTGCCGGCCCGCCCTCCCCAGGTGTGCCTCGTTGAGGTCAATATAAACAGCGCTCCAGGCAGCAATAGCCCCTGAAGCTGTGCCTGACTCCATATTCTCTGCCCCGTCAGCAGTCTCGGGGCTGTGCTGGTGGGAGGGAGTGAGGGGCCACAGCTTTGTGGGTGGCCCGGTGTGAGTGGGGTTCTGCTGGCCTTTCTGCAGGAGTTGCCAGGCTGCCGCCTGTAAAGAAGAGGATGTGTCACCCATACCTTCCGCTGGAATTTCTCTCCGGACAGAGGTGAGGAAGGAAAAAAGCAGTGGGGGCCGGGACAGGAGGGGTATCTCAGGCAGGGCAATGGAAAGCTTCCTGAAGAGCGCCAGGGTCCAGGACCACGCTGGCTGGCCTGCAGGCACCAAGTTGGCCTGCGTGCTGTCGCTGGTGTGGCTCCACAGTCCTTCCTCTAGGCTTTCAAGCCCTTGTACATATTCAGGTGTTTTACCTGGAAAGGGTGGGAACAGTTCAGCAGCAGCTGGCCTGGGGCTCAGCTCACGTTTACTCACAGATGCCTCGGCACGGTCCCCCAGCTTTGCAATGAGGACGCTCCTTGCGTGGGGGTTGGGTTGCTGGCTGTATGGGAGATGGTTCCCCACCTCTGACCAATTTCAGAATTGTTTACCGCTGGAGCCAGTGCCGTGATAGGGTTTTCCTCTGTATAACTCGTGGGTTCACTTTTTTTTTCTTTTATGTTTCAAGTTAGATGTTATTCCTCTTTTATGTATTTATAGATATAAGCATGGAAATAATTCATTCCTATAAATACATCTGTGTGACGGGAAGAACTTTTTTCTGTTTTATTTTTAAATTTTATTTTTTAAAATTTTGAAATTTTATTTATTTTTTTATACAGCACGTTATTATTAGTTATGTATTTTATGCATATACATGTATACAGGTCAATCCCAAACTCCCAACTCATCCCACCACCACCACCCCATGGCTTCCCACACTTGGTGTCCATACGTTTGTTCTCTACCTCTGTGTCTCTATTTCTTCCCTGCAAACCAGTTCATCTGTACCATTTTTAGGCTCCACATATATGCATTAATATACAATATTTGTTTTCCTCTTTCTGACTTACTTCATTCTGTATGACAGTCTCTCGATCCATCGATGTCTCTACAAATGACCCAGTTTCATTCCTTTTTATGGCCGAGTCATATTCCATTTTATATATGTACCACATCTTTATCCATTCATCTGTCTGTGGGCATTTAGGTTGCTTCCATTACCTGGCTATTGTAAATAGTGCTGCAACGAACATTGTGGTGAATGTGCCTTTTTGAAATACGGTTTTCTCTGGGTATATGCCCAGAAGTGGGATTGCTGGATCAGATGGTAATTCTATTTCTAGTTTTTTTAAGGAAACTCCATACTGTTCTCCATAGTGACTGTATCAATTTACATTCCCACCAATAGTGGAAGAGGGCTCCTTTTGTCCACACCCTCCCCAGAATTGGTTGTTTGTAGATTTTCTGATGATGCCGATTCTAACAGGTGTGAGGTGATACCTCATTGTAGTTTTGATTTGCATTTCTCTAATAATTAGTGCTGTTGAGCAGCTTTTCATGTGTGTCTTGGCCATCTCTGTGTCTCCTTTGAAGAAACGTCTCTTTAGATCTTCTGCCCATTTTTTTGGGGTTGTTTGTTTTATTAATATTAAGCTGCATGAGCTGTTTATATATATTGGAGATTACACCTCTGTCCATTGATTCGTCTGCAACGATTTTCGCCCATTCTGAGGGATGCCTTTTTCCATTCCCATGTTTTTTAACAAAAAAGGAAAGAAAGGAAAAGAAGCAGAACACTAATGTGCGTAAAATATGCCTTTTGAAACGGTCGTTTTGAAATATGGACGTCCTTTGAAATTTTTGGTCGATATGTGACCCCAGGATTTGTTTTCAGGGCAGGTGTCATTTACAGGCCTGCAATGATTTTGAATATCAACTGACCATTAGCGTTGGGATTAAAGCTGCTGTTGTGTGAAACGGCCACAAGGTGGCAGCAGTTCACCCTTACCAAATCTGGTTACTAGGGCAAGAGAGCCTCAGTGGAAGTGGTGTTCTAGATTGGAGTTTAGAATGGAATGTGCCAGGAGAAAGCCCCTCACGTTTGTCTCACTACTTCTTGTTCGTGTTTTTAATTTAAGTTTTTTATTTTTTATTACAGCAAGTTTGATTACAATGTTTGGCTTGTTGTAGGTGTGGAAGATGTGGTTCTTTTACACATATACAGATGACTGTTCTTCTTGGGATCCTTTTCCCATGTACGTTATGACAGAATGTTGAGTAGTCCTCTCTTGGTATTCTGTAGGTCTTTGGTGATTATATATGTCACCTGTGTTTGTATATGTCTGTTAACCCCGATATCGTAATGAAACCAATCCTCACACCTTTCCATTGGTGAACCATAAGTTTGTTTAATGAATCTGTGATTGCCCTTCTCCGTGGAAATATCTGCCCTGGTATCCATTTTTAGGTAACACCTATAAGTGATATGATATGATATGTGTCTTTCACTTTCTGACTTACTACAAGTCACGTGATTACTTCTAGACTCATCTACGGTGCTGCAAATGGCATTGTGTCCTTTTTTCCCTTGGCTTCTCTTCTGCCTTAGCGGGGTCCATTTTCAACAATGTGATTCCCTGAGGGTTGTGGATTAGCTGACCTGGGCAGCCTTACCCTGCCGGCCCGCCCTCCCCAGGTGTGCCTCGTTGAGGTCAATATAAACAGAGCTCCAGGCAGCAATAGCCCCTGAAGCTGTGCCTGACTCCATATTCTCTGCCCCGTCAGCAGTTAGGGGCTGTGCTGGTGGGAGGGAGTGAGGGGCCACAGCTTTGTGGGTGGCCCGGTGTGAGTGGGGTTCTGCTGGCCTTTCTGCAGGAGTTGCCAGGCTGCCGCCTGTAAAGAAGAGGATGTGTCACCCATACCTTCCGCTGGAATTTCTCTCCGGACAGAGGTGAGGAAGGAAAAAAGCAGTGGGGGCCGGGACAGGAGGGGTATCTCAGGCAGGGCAATGGAAAGCTTCCGGAAGAGCGCCAGGGTCCAGGACCACGCTGGCTGGCCTGCAGGCACCAAGTTGGCCTGCGTGCTGTCGCTGGTGTGGCTCCACGGTCCTTCCTCTAGGCTTTCAAGCCCTTGTACATATTCAGGTGTTTTACCTGGAAAGGGTGGGAACAGTTCAGCAGCAGCTGGCCTGGGGCTCAGCTCACGTTTACTCACAGATGCCTCGGCACGGTCCCCCAGCTTTGCAATGAGGACGCTCCTTGCGTGGGGGTTGGGTTGCTGGCTGTATGGGAGATGGTTCCCCACCTCTGACCAATTTCAGAATTGTTTACCGCTGGAGCCAGTGCCGTGATAGGGTTTTCCTCTGTATAACTCGTGGGTTCACTTTTTTTTTCTTTTATGTTTCAAGTTAGATGTTATTCCTCTTTTATGTATTTATAGATATAAGCATGGAAATAATTCATTCCTATAAATACATCTGTGTGACGGGAAGAACTTTTTTCTGTTTTATTTTTAAATTTTATTTTTTAAAATTTTGAAATTTTATTTATTTTTTTATACAGCACGTTATTATTAGTTATGTATTTTATGCATATACATGTATACAGGTCAATCCCAAACTCCCAACTCATCCCACCACCACCACCCCATGGCTTCCCACACTTGGTGTCCATACGTTTGTTCTCTACCTCTGTGTCTCTATTTCTTCCCTGCAAACCAGTTCATCTGTACCATTTTTAGGCTCCACATATATGCATTAATATACAATATTTGTTTTCCTCTTTCTGACTTACTTCATTCTGTATGACAGTCTCTCGATCCATCGATGTCTCTACAAATGACCCAGTTTCATTCCTTTTTATGGCCGAGTCATATTCCATTTTATATATGTACCACATCTTTATCCATTCATCTGTCTGTGGGCATTTAGGTTGCTTCCATTACCTGGCTATTGTAAATAGTGCTGCAACGAACATTGTGGTGAATGCGCCTTTTTGAAATACGGTTTTCTCTGGGTATATGCCCAGAAGTGGGATTGCTGGATCAGATGGTAATTCTATTTCTAGTTTTTTTAAGGAAACTCCATACTGTTCTCCATAGTGACTGTATCAATTTACATCCCCACCAATAGTGGAAGAGGGCTCCTTTTGTCCACACCCTCCCCAGAATTGGTTGTTTGTAGATTTTCTGATGATGCCGATTCTAACAGGTGTGAGGTGATACCTCATTGTAGTTTTGATTTGCATTTCTCTAATAATTAGTGCTGTTGAGCAGCTTTTCATGTGCGTCTTGGCCATCTCTGTGTCTCCTTTGAAGAAACGTCTCTTTAGATCTTCTGCCCATTTTTTTTGGGTTGTTTGTTTTTTTAATATTAAGCTGCATGAGCTGTTTATATATATTGGAGATTACACCTCTGTCCATTGATTCGTCTGCAACGATTTTCGCCCATTCTGAGGGATGCCTTTTTCCATTCCCGTGTTTTTTAACAAAAAAGGAAAGAAAGGAAAAGAAGCAGAACACTAATGTGCGTAAAATATGCCTTTTGAAACGGTCGTTTTGAAATATGGACGTCCTTTGAAATTTTTGGTCGATATGTGACCCCAGGATTTGTTTTCAGGGCAGGTGTCATTTACAGGCCTGCAATGATTTTGAATATCAACTGACCATTAGCGTTGGGATTAAAGCTGCTGTTGTGTGAAACGGCCACAAGGTGGCAGCAGTTCACCCTTACCAAATCTGGTTACTAGGGCAAGAGAGCCTCAGTGGAAGTGGTGTTCTAGATTGGAGTTTAGAATGGAATGTGCCAGGAGAAAGCCCCTCACGTTTGTCTCACTACTTCTTGTTCGTGTTTTTAATTTAATTTTTTTATTTTTTATTACAGCAAGTTTGATTACAATGTTTGGCTTGTTGTAGGTGTGGAAGATGTGGTTCTTTTACACATATACAGATGACTGTTCTTCTTGGGATCCTTTTCCCATGTACGTTATGACAGAATGTTGAGTAGTCCTCTCTTGGTATTCTGTAGGTCTTTGGTGATTATATATGTCACCTGTGTTTGTATATGTCTGTTAACCCCGATATCATAATGAAACCAATCCTCACACCTTTCCATTGGTGAACCATAAGTTTGTTTAATGAATCTGTGATTGCCCTTCTCCGTGGAAATATCTGCCCTGGTATCCATTTTTAGGTAACACCTATAAGTGATATGATATGATATGTGTCTTTCACTTTCTGACTTACTACAAGTCACGTGATTACTTCTAGACTCATCTACGGTGCTGCAAATGGCATTGTGTCCTTTTTTCCCTTGGCTTCTCTTCTGCCTTAGCGGGGTCCATTTTCAACAATGTG
Organism: Mesoplodon mirus; assembly: GCF_964341445.2. Lineage (NCBI taxonomy): Eukaryota > Metazoa > Chordata > Mammalia > Artiodactyla > Ziphiidae > Mesoplodon > Mesoplodon mirus. The sequence continues at coordinate 2,771,390 of NW_028295782.1, forward strand.
ATTCCCTGAGGGTTGTGGATTAGCTGACCTGGGCAGCCTTACCCTGCCGGCCCGCCCTCCCCAGGTGTGCCTCGTTGAGGTCAATATAAACAGAGCTCCAGGCAGCAATAGCCCCTGAAGCTGTGCCTGACTCCATATTCTCTGCCCCGTCAGCAGTCTCGGGGCTGTGCTGGTGGGAGGGAGTGAGGGGCCACAGCTTTGTGGGTGGCCCGGTGTGAGTGGGGTTCTGCTGGCCTTTCTGCAGGAGTTGCCAGGCTGCCGCCTGTAAAGAAGAGGATGTGTCACCCATACCTTCCGCTGGAATTTCTCTCCGGACAGAGGTGAGGAAGGAAAAAAGCAGTGGGGGCCGGGACAGGAGGGGTATCTCAGGCAGGGCAATGGAAAGCTTCCGGAAGAGCGCCAGGGTCCAGGACCACGCTGGCTGGCCTGCAGGCACCAAGTTGGCCTGCGTGCTGTCGCTGGTGTGGCTCCACAGTCCTTCCTCTAGGCTTTCAAGCCCTTGTACATATTCAGGTGTTTTACCTGGAAAGGGTGGGAACAGTTCAGCAGCAGCTGGCCTGGGGCTCAGCTCACGTTTACTCACAGATGCCTCGGCACGGTCCCCCAGCTTTGCAATGAGGACGCTCCTTGCGTGGGGGTTGGGTTGCTGGCTGTATGGGAGATGGTTCCCCACCTCTGACCAATTTCAGAATTGTTTACCGCTGGAGCCAGTGCCGTGATAGGGTTTTCCTCTGTATAACTCGTGGGTTCACTTTTTTTTTTGTTTTATGTTTCAAGTTAGATGTTATTCCTCTTTTATGTATTTATAGATATAAGCATGGAAATAATTCATTCCTATAAATACATCTGTGTGACGGGAAGAACTTTTTTCTGTTTTATTTTTAAATTTTATTTTTTAAAATTTTGAAATTTAATTTTATTTTTTTATACAGCACGTTATTATTAGTTATGTATTTTATGCATATACATGTATACAGGTCAATCCCAAACTCCCAACGCATCCCACCACCACCACCCCATGGCTCCCACACTTGGTGTCCATACGTTTGTTCTCTACCTCTGTGTCTCTATTTCTTCCCTGCAAACCAGTTCATCTGTACCATTTTTAGGCTCCACATATATGCATTAATATACAATATTTGTTTTCCTCTTTCTGACTTACTTCATTCTGTATGACAGTCTCTCGATCCATCGATGTCTCTACAAATGACCCAGTTTCATTCCTTTTTATGGCCGAGTCATATTCCATTTTATATATGTACCACATCTTTATCCATTCATCTGTCTGTGGGCATTTAGGTTGCTTCCATTACCTGGCTATTGTAAATAGTGCTGCAACGAACATTGTGGTGAATGTGCCTTTTTGAAATACGGTTTTCTCTGGGTAGATGCCCAGAAGTGCGATTGCTGGATCAGATGGTAATTCTATTTCTAGTTTTTTTAAGGAAACTCCATACTGTTCTCCATAGGGACTGTATCAATTTACATCCCCACCAATAGTGGAAGAGGGCTCCTTTTGTCCACACCCTCCCCAGAATTGGTTGTTTGTAGATTTTCTGATGATGCCGATTCTAACAGGTGTGAGGTGATACCTCATTGTAGTTTTGATTTGCATTTCTCTAATAATTAGTGCTGTTGAGCAGCTTTTCATGTGCGTCTTGGCCATCTCTGTGTCTCCTTTGAAGAAACGTCTCTTTAGATCTTCTGCCCATTTTTTTTGGGTTGTTTGTTTTTTTAATATTAAGCTGCATGAGCTGTTTATATATATTGGAGATTACACCTCTGTCCATTGATTCGTCTGCAACGATTTTCGCCCATTCTGAGGGATGCCTTTTTCCATTCCCGTGTTTTTTAACAAAAAAGGAAAGAAAGGAAAAGAAGCAGAACACTAATGTGCGTAAAATATGCCTTTTGAAACGGTCGTTTTGAAATATGGACGTCCTTTGAAATTTTTGGTCGATATGTGACCCCAGGATTTGTTTTCAGGGCAGGTGTCATTTACAGGCCTGCAATGATTTTGAATATCAACTGACCATTAGCGTTGGGATTAAAGCTGCTGTTGTGTGAAACGGCCACAAGGTGGCAGCAGTTCACCCTTACCAAATCTGGTTACTAGGGCAAGAGAGCCTCAGTGGAAGTGGTGTTCTAGATTGGAGTTTAGAATGGAATGTGCCAGGAGAAAGCCCCTCACGTTTGTCTCACTACTTCTTGTTCGTGTTTTTAATTTAATTTTTTTATTTTTTATTACAGCAAGTTTGATTACAATGTTTGGCTTGTTGTAGGTGTGGAAGATGTGGTTCTTTTACACATATACAGATGACTGTTCTTCTTGGGATCCTTTTCCCAAGTACGTTATGACAGAATGTTGAGTAGTCCTCTCTTGGTATTCTGTAGGTCTTTGGTGATTATATATGTCACCTGTGTTTGTATATGTCTGTTAACCCCGATATCGTAATGAAACCAATCCTCACACCTTTCCATTGGTGAACCATAAGTTTGTTTAATGAATCTGTGATTGCCCTTCTCCGTGGAAATATCTGCCCTGGTATCCATTTTTAGGTAACACCTATAAGTGATATGATATGATATGTGTCTTTCACTTTCTGACTTACTACAAGTCACGTGATTACTTCTAGACTCATCTACGGTGCTGCAAATGGCATTGTGTCCTTTTTTCCCTTGGCTTCTCTTCTGCCTTAGCGGGGTCCATTTTCAACAATGTGATTCCCTGAGGGTTGTGGATTAGCTGACCTGGGCAGCCTTACCCTGCCGGCCCGCCCTCCCCAGGTGTGCCTCGTTGAGGTCAATATAAACAGAGCTCCAGGCAGCAATAGCCCCTGAAGCTGTGCCTGACTCCATATTCTCTGCCCCGTCAGCAGTCTCGGGGCTGTGCTGGTGGGAGGGAGTGAGGGGCCACAGCTTTGTGGGTGGCCCGGTGTGAGTGGGGTTCTGCTGGCCTTTCTGCAGGAGTTGCCAGGCTGCCGCCTGTAAAGAAGAGGATGTGTCACCCATACCTTCCGCTGGAATTTCTCTCCGGACAGAGGTGAGGAAGGAAAAAAGCAGTGGGGGCCGGGACAGGAGGGGTATCTCAGGCAGGGCAATGGAAAGCTTCCGGAAGAGCGCCAGGGTCCAGGACCACGCTGGCTGGCCTGCAGGCACCAAGTTGGCCTGCGTGCTGTCGCTGGTGTGGCTCCACAGTCCTTCCTCTAGGCTTTCAAGCCCTTGTACATATTCAGGTGTTTTACCTGGAAAGGGTGGGAACAGTTCAGCAGCAGCTGGCCTGGGGCTCAGCTCACGTTTACTCACAGATGCCTCGGCACGGTCCCCCAGCTTTGCAATGAGGACGCTCCTTGCGTGGGGGTTGGGTTGCTGGCTGTATGGGAGATGGTTCCCCACCTCTGACCAATTTCAGAATTGTTTACCGCTGGAGCCAGTGCCGTGATAGGGTTTTCCTCTGTATAACTCGTGGGTTCACTTTTTTTTTTGTTTTATGTTTCAAGTTAGATGTTATTCCTCTTTTATGTATTTATAGATATAAGCATGGAAATAATTCATTCCTATAAATACATCTGTGTGACGGGAAGAACTTTTTTCTGTTTTATTTTTAAATTTTATTTTTTAAAATTTTGAAATTTTATTTATTTTTTTATACAGCACGTTATTATTAGTTATGTATTTTATGCATATACATGTATACAGGTCAATCCCAAACTCCCAACTCATCCCACCACCACCACCCCATGGCTTCCCACACTTGGTGTCCATACGTTTGTTCTCTACCTCTGTGTCTCTATTTCTTCCCTGCAAACCAGTTCATCTGTACCATTTTTAGGCTCCACATATATGCATTAATATACAATATTTGTTTTCCTCTTTCTGACTTACTTCATTCTGTATGACAGTCTCTCGATCCATCGATGTCTCTACAAATGACCCAGTTTCATTCCTTTTTATGGCCGAGTCATATTCCATTTTATATATGTACCACATCTTTATCCATTCATCTGTCTGTGGGCATTTAGGTTGCTTCCATTACCTGGCTATTGTAAATAGTGCTGCAACGAACATTGTGGTGAATGTGCCTTTTTGAAATACGGTTTTCTCTGGGTATATGCCCAGAAGTGGGATTGCTGGATCAGATGGTAATTCTATTTCTAGTTTTTTTAAGGAAACTCCATACTGTTCTCCATAGTGACTGTATCAATTTACATTCCCACCAATAGTGGAAGAGGGCTCCTTTTGTCCACACCCTCCCCAGAATTGGTTGTTTGTAGATTTTCTGATGATGCCGATTCTAACAGGTGTGAGGTGATACCTCATTGTAGTTTTGATTTGCATTTCTCTAACAATTAGTGCTGTTGAGCAGCTTTTCATGTGTGTCTTGGCCATCTCTGTGTCTCCTTTGAAGAAACGTCTCTTTAGATCTTCTGCCCATTTTTTTGGGGTTGTTTGTTTTATTAATATTAAGCTGCATGAGCTGTTTATATATATTGGAGATTACACCTCTGTCCATTGATTCGTCTGCAACGATTTTCGCCCATTCTGAGGGATGCCTTTTTCCATTCCCGTGTTTTTTAACAAAAAAGGAAAGAAAGGAAAAGAAGCAGAACACTAATGTGCGTAAAATATGCCTTTTGAAACGGTCGTTTTGAAATATGGACGTCCTTTGAAATTTTTGGTCGATATGTGACCCCAGGATTTGTTTTCAGGGCAGGTGTCATTTACAGGCCTGCAATGATTTTGAATATCAACTGACCATTAGCGTTGGGATTAAAGCTGCTGTTGTGTGAAACGGCCACAAGGTGGCAGCAGTTCACCCTTACCAAATCTGGTTACTAGGGCAAGAGAGCCTCAGTGGAAGTGGTGTTCTAGATTGGAGTTTAGAATGGAATGTGCCAGGAGAAAGCCCCTCACGTTTGTCTCACTACTTCTTGTTCGTGTTTTTAATTTAAGTTTTTTATTTTTTATTACAGCAAGTTTGATTACAATGTTTGGCTTGTTGTAGGTGTGGAAGATGTGGTTCTTTTACACATATACAGATGACTGTTCTTCTTGGGATCCTTTTCCCATGTACGTTATGACAGAATGTTGAGTAGTCCTCTCTTGGTATTCTGTAGGTCTTTGGTGATTATATATGTCACCTGTGTTTGTATATGTCTGTTAACCCCGATATCGTAATGAAACCAATCCTCACACCTTTCCATTGGTGAACCATAAGTTTGTTTAATGAATCTGTGATTGCCCTTCTCCGTGGAAATATCTGCCCTGGTATCCATTTTTAGGTAACACCTATAAGTGATATGATATGATATGTGTGTTTCACTTTCTGCCTTACTACAAGTCACGTGATTACTTCTAGACTCATCTACGGTGCTGCAAATGGCATTGTGTCCTTTTTTCCCTTGGCTTCTCTTCTGCCTTAGCGGGGTCCATTTTCAACAATGTGATTCCCTGAGGGTTGTGGATTAGCTGACCTGGGCAGCCTTACCCTGCCGGCCCGCCCTCCCCAGGTGTGCCTCGTTGAGGTCAATATAAACAGAGCTCCAGGCAGCAATAGCCCCTGAAGCTGTGCCTGACTCCATATTCTCTGCCCCGTCAGCAGTTAGGGGCTGTGCTGGTGGGAGGGAGTGAGGGGCCACAGCTTTGTGGGTGGCCCGGTGTGAGTGGGGTTCTGCTGGCCTTTCTGCAGGAGTTGCCAGGCTGCCGCCTGTAAAGAAGAGGATGTGTCACCCATACCTTCCGCTGGAATTTCTCTCCGGACAGAGGTGAGGAAGGAAAAAAGCAGTGGGGGCCGGGACAGGAGGGGTATCTCAGGCAGGGCAATGGAAAGCTTCCGGAAGAGCGCCAGGGTCCAGGACCACGCTGGCTGGCCTGCAGGCACCAAGTTGGCCTGCGTGCTGTCGCTGGTGTGGCTCCACAGTCCTTCCTCTAGGCTTTCAAGCCCTTGTACATATTCAGGTGTTTTACCTGGAAAGGGTGGGAACAGTTCAGCAGCAGCTGGCCTGGGGCTCAGCTCACGTTTACTCACAGATGCCTCGGCACGGTCCCCCAGCTTTGCAATGAGGACGCTCCTTGCGTGGGGGTTGGGTTGCTGGCTGTATGGGAGATGGTTCCCCACCTCTGACCAATTTCAGAATTGTTTACCGCTGGAGCCAGTGCCGTGATAGGGTTTTCCTCTGTATAACTCGTGGGTTCACTTTTTTTTTCTTTTATGTTTCAAGTTAGATGTTATTCCTCTTTTATGTATTTATAGATATAAGCATGGAAATAATTCATTCCTATAAATACATCTGTGTGACGGGAAGAACTTTTTTCTGTTTTATTTTTAAATTTTATTTTTTAAAATTTTGAAATTTTATTTATTTTTTTATACAGCACGTTATTATTAGTTATGTATTTTATGCATATACATGTATACAGGTCAATCCCAAACTCCCAACTCATCCCACCACCACCACCCCATGGCTTCCCACACTTGGTGTCCATACGTTTGTTCTCTACCTCTGTGTCTCTATTTCTTCCCTGCAAACCAGTTCATCTGTACCATTTTTAGGCTCCACATATATGCATTAATATACAATATTTGTTTTCCTCTTTCTGACTTACTTCATTCTGTATGACAGTCTCTCGATCCATCGATGTCTCTACAAATGACCCAGTTTCATTCCTTTTTATGGCCGAGTCATATTCCATTTTATATATGTACCACATCTTTATCCATTCATCTGTCTGTGGGCATTTAGGTTGCTTCCATTACCTGGCTATTGTAAATAGTGCTGCAACGAACATTGTGGTGAATGTGCCTTTTTGAAATACGGTTTTCTCTGGGTATATGCCCAGAAGTGGGATTGCTGGATCAGATGGTAATTCTATTTCTAGTTTTTTTAAGGAAACTCCATACTGTTCTCCATAGGGACTGTATCAATTTACATCCCCACCAATAGTGGAAGAGGGCTCCTTTTGTCCACACCCTCCCCAGAATTGGTTGTTTGTAGATTTTCTGATGATGCCGATTCTAACAGGTGTGAGGTGATACCTCATTGTAGTTTTGATTTGCATTTCTCTAATAATTAGTGCTGTTGAGCAGCTTTTCATGTGCGTCTTGGCCATCTCTGTGTCTCCTTTGAAGAAACGTCTCTTTAGATCTTCTGCCCATTTTTTTTGGGTTGTTTGTTTTTTTAATATTAAGCTGCATGAGCTGTTTATATATATTGGAGATTACACCTCTGTCCATTGATTCGTCTGCAACGATTTTCGCCCATTCTGAGGGATGCCTTTTTCCATTCCCGTGTTTTTTAACAAAAAAGGAAAGAAAGGAAAAGAAGCAGAACACTAATGTGCGTAAAATATGCCTTTTGAAACGGTCGTTTTGAAATATGGACGTCCTTTGAAATTTTTGGTCGATATGTGACCCCAGGATTTGTTTTCAGGGCAGGTGTCATTTACAGGCCTGCAATGATTTTGAATATCAACTGACCATTAGCGTTGGGATTAAAGCTGCTGTTGTGTGAAACGGCCACAAGGTGGCAGCAGTTCACCCTTACCAAATCTGGTTACTAGGGCAAGAGAGCCTCAGTGGAAGTGGTGTTCTAGATTGGAGTTTAGAATGGAATGTGCCAGGAGAAAGCCCCTCACGTTTGTCTCACTACTTCTTGTTCGTGTTTTTAATTTAATTTTTTTATTTTTTATTACAGCAAGTTTGATTACAATGTTTGGCTTGTTGTAGGTGTGGAAGATGTGGTTCTTTTACACATATACAGATGACTGTTCTTCTTGGGATCCTTTTCCCATGTACGTTATGACAGAATGTTGAGTAGTCCTCTCTTGGTATTCTGTAGGTCTTTGGTGATTATATATGTCACCTGTGTTTGTATATGTCTGTTAACCCCGATATCATAATGAAACCAATCCTCACACCTTTCCATTGGTGAACCATAAGTTTGTTTAATGAATCTGTGATTGCCCTTCTCCGTGGAAATATCTGCCCTGGTATCCATTTTTAGGTAACACCTATAAGTGATATGATATGATATGTGTCTTTCACTTTCTGACTTACTACAAGTCACGTGATTACTTCTAGACTCATCTACGGTGCTGCAAATGGCATTGTGTCCTTTTTTCCCTTGGCTTCTCTTCTGCCTTAGCGGGGTCCATTTTCAACAATGTGATTCCCTGAGGGTTGTGGATTAGCTGACCTGGGCAGCCTTACCCTGCCGGCCCGCCCTCCCCAGGTGTGCCTCGTTGAGGTCAATATAAACAGAGCTCCAGGCAGCAATAGCCCCTGAAGCTGTGCCTGACTCCATATTCTCTGCCCCGTCAGCAGTCTCGGGGCTGTGCTGGTGGGAGGGAGTGAGGGGCCACAGCTTTGTGGGTGGCCCGGTGTGAGTGGGGTTCTGCTGGCCTTTCTGCAGGAGTTGCCAGGCTGCCGCCTGTAAAGAAGAGGATGTGTCACCCATACCTTCCGCTGGAATTTCTCTCCGGACAGAGGTGAGGAAGGAATAAAGCAGTGGGGGCCGGGACAGGAGGGGTATCTCAGGCAGGGCAATGGAAAGCTTCCGGAAGAGCGCCAGGGTCCAGGACCACGCTGGCTGGCCTGCAGGCACCAAGTTGGCCTGCGTGCTGTCGCTGGTGTGGCTCCACAGTCCTTCCTCTAGGCTTTCAAGCCCTTGTACATATTCAGGTGTTTTACCTGGAAAGGGTGGGAACAGTTCAGCAGCAGCTGGCCTGGGGCTCAGCTCACGTTTACTCACAGATGCCTCGGCACGGTCCCCCAGCTTTGCAATGAGGACGCTCCTTGCGTGGGGGTTGGGTTGCTGGCTGTATGGGAGATGGTTCCCCACCTCTGACCAATTTCAGAATTGTTTACCGCTGGAGCCAGTGCCGTGATAGGGTTTTCCTCTGTATAACTCGTGGGTTCACTTTTTTTTTTGTTTTATGTTTCAAGTTAGATGTTATTCCTCTTTTATGTATTTATAGATATAAGCATGGAAATAATTCATTCCTATAAATACATCTGTGTGACGGGAAGAACTTTTTTCTGTTTTATTTTTAAATTTTATTTTTTAAAATTTTGAAATTTTATTTATTTTTTTATACAGCACGTTATTATTAGTTATGTATTTTATGCATATACATGTATACAGGTCAATCCCAAACTCCCAACGCATCCCACCACCACCACCCCATGGCTTCCCACACTTGGTGTCCATACGTTTGTTCTCTACCTCTGTGTCTCTATTTCTTCCCTGCAAACCAGTTCATCTGTACCATTTTTAGGCTCCACATATATGCATTAATATACAATATTTGTTTTCCTCTTTCTGACTTACTTCATTCTGTATGACAGTCTCTCGATCCATCGATGTCTCTACAAATGACCCAGTTTCATTCCTTTTTATGGCCGAGTCATATTCCATTTTATATATGTACCACATCTTTATCCATTCATCTGTCTGTGGGCATTTAGGTTGCTTCCATTACCTGGCTATTGTAAATAGTGCTGCAACGAACATTGTGGTGAATGTGCCTTTTTGAAATACGGTTTTCTCTGGGTAGATGCCCAGAAGTGCGATTGCTGGATCAGATGGTAATTCTATTTCTAGTTTTTTTAAGGAAACTCCATACTGTTCTCCATAGGGACTGTATCAATTTACATCCCCACCAATAGTGGAAGAGGGCTCCTTTTGTCCACACCCTCCCCAGAATTGGTTGTTTGTAGATTTTCTGATGATGCCGATTCTAACAGGTGTGAGGTGATACCTCATTGTAGTTTTGATTTGCATTTCTCTAATAATTAGTGCTGTTGAGCAGCTTTTCATGTGCGTCTTGGCCATCTCTGTGTCTCCTTTGAAGAAACGTCTCTTTAGATCTTCTGCCCATTTTTTTTGGGTTGTTTGTTTTTTTAATATTAAGCTGCATGAGCTGTTTATATATATTGGAGATTACACCTCTGTCCATTGATTCGTCTGCAACGATTTTCGCCCATTCTGAGGGATGCCTTTTTCCATTCCCGTGTTTTTTAACAAAAAAGGAAAGAAAGGAAAAGAAGCAGAACACTAATGTGCGTAAAATATGCCTTTTGAAACGGTCGTTTTGAAATATGGACGTCCTTTGAAATTTTTGGTCGATATGTGACCCCAGGATTTGTTTTCAGGGCAGGTGTCATTTACAGGCCTGCAATGATTTTGAATATCAACTGACCATTAGCGTTGGGATTAAAGCTGCTGTTGTGTGAAACGGCCACAAGGTGGCAGCAGTTCACCCTTACCAAATCTGGTTACTAGGGCAAGAGAGCCTCAGTGGAAGTGGTGTTCTAGATTGGAGTTTAGAATGGAATGTGCCAGGAGAAAGCCCCTCACGTTTGTCTCACTACTTCTTGTTCGTGTTTTTAATTTAATTTTTTTATTTTTTATTACAGCAAGTTTGATTACAATGTTTGGCTTGTTGTAGGTGTGGAAGATGTGGTTCTTTTACACATATACAGATGACTGTTCTTCTTGGGATCCTTTTCCCATGTACGTTATGACAGAATGTTGAGTAGTCCTCTCTTGGTATTCTGTAGGTCTTTGGTGATTATATATGTCACCTGTGTTTGTATATGTCTGTTAACCCCGATATCGTAATGAAACCAATCCTCACACCTTTCCATTGGTGAACCATAAGTTTGTTTAATGAATCTGTGATTGCCCTTCTCCGTGGAAATATCTGCCCTGGTATCCATTTTTAGGTAACACCTATAAGTGATATGATATGATATGTGTCTTTCACTTTCTGACTTACTACAAGTCACGTGATTACTTCTAGACTCATCTACGGTGCTGCAAATGGCATTGTGTCCTTTTTTCCCTTGGTTTCTCTTCTGCCTTAGCGGGGTCCATTTTCAACAATGTGATTCCCTGAGGGTTGTGGATTAGCTGACCTGGGCAGCCTTACCCTGCCGGCCCGCCCTCCCCAGGTGTGCCTCGTTGAGGTCAATATAAACAGAGCTCCAGGCAGCAATAGCCCCTGAAGCTGTGCCTGACTCCATATTCTCTGCCCCGTCAGCAGTCTCGGGGCTGTGCTGGTGGGAGGGAGTGAGGGGCCACAGCTTTGTGGGTGGCCCGGTGTGAGTGGGGTTCTGCTGGCCTTTCTGCAGGAGTTGCCAGGCTGCCGCCTGTAAAGAAGAGGATGTGTCACCCATACCTTCCGCTGGAATTTCTCTCCGGACAGAGGTGAGGAAGGAAAAAAGCAGTGGGGGCCGGGACAGGAGGGATATCTCAGGCAGGGCAATGGAAAGCTTCCGGAAGAGCGCCAGGGTCCAGGACCACGCTGGCTGGCCTGCAGGCACCAAGTTGGCCTGCGTGCTGTCGCTGGTGTGGCTCCACAGTCCTTCCTCTAGGCTTTCAAGCCCTTGTACATATTCAGGTGTTTTACCTGGAAAGGGTGGGAACAGTTCAGCAGCAGCTGGCCTGGGGCTCAGCTCACGTTTACTCACAGATGCCTCGGCACGGTCCCCCAGCTTTGCAATGAGGACGCTCCTTGCGTGGGGGTTGGGTTGCTGGCTGTATGGGAGATGGTTCCCCACCTCTGACCAATTTCAGAATTGTTTACCGCTGGAGCCAGTGCCGTGATAGGGTTTTCCTCTGTATAACTCGTGGGTTCACTTTTTTTTTCTTTTATGTTTCAAGTTAGATGTTATTCCTCTTTTATGTATTTATAGATATAAGCATGGAAATAATTCATTCCTATAAATACATCTGTGTGACGGGAAGAACTTTTTTCTGTTTTATTTTTAAATTTTATTTTTTAAAATTTTGAAATTTTATTTATTTTTTTATACAGCACGTTATTATTAGTTATGTATTTTATGCATATACATGTATACAGGTCAATCCCAAACTCCCAACGCATCCCACCACCACCACCCCATGGCTTCCCACACTTGGTGTCCATACGTTTGTTCTCTACCTCTGTGTCTCTATTTCTTCCCTGCAAACCAGTTCATCTGTACCATTTTTAGGCTCCACATATATGCATTAATATACAATATTTGTTTTCCTCTTTCTGACTTACTTCATTCTGTATGACAGTCTCTCGATCCATCGATGTCTCTACAAATGACCCAGTTTCATTCCTTTTTATGGCCGAGTCATATTCCATTTTATATATGTACCACATCTTTATCCATTCATCTGTCTGTGGGCATTTAGGTTGCTTCCATTACCTGGCTATTGTAAATAGTGCTGCAACGAACATTGTGGTGAATGTGCCTTTTTGAAATACGGTTTTCTCTGGGTATATGCCCAGAAGTGCGATTGCTGGATCAGATGGTAATTCTATTTCTAGTTTTTTTAAGGAAACTCCATACTGTTCTCCATAGGGACTGTATCAATTTACATCCCCACCAATAGTGGAAGAGGGCTCCTTTTGTCCACACCCTCCCCAGAATTGGTTGTTTGTAGATTTTCTGATGATGCCGATTCTAACAGGTGTGAGGTGATACCTCATTGTAGTTTTGATTTGCATTTCTCTAATAATTAGTGCTGTTGAGCAGCTTTTCATGTGCGTCTTGGCCATCTCTGTGTCTCCTTTGAAGAAACGTCTCTTTAGATCTTCTGCCCATTTTTTTTGGGTTGTTTGTTTTTTTAATATTAAGCTGCATGAGCTGTTTATATATATTGGAGATTACACCTCTGTCCATTGATTCGTCTGCAACGATTTTCGCCCATTCTGAGGGATGCCTTTTTCCATTCCCGTGTTTTTTAACAAAAAAGGAAAGAAAGGAAAAGAAGCAGAACACTAATGTGCGTAAAATATGCCTTTTGAAACGGTCGTTTTGAAATATGGACGTCCTTTGAAATTTTTGGTCGATATGTGACCCCAGGATTTGTTTTCAGGGCAGGTGTCATTTACAGGCCTGCAATGATTTTGAATATCAACTGACCATTAGCGTTGGGATTAAAGCTGCTGTTGTGTGAAACGGCCACAAGGTGGCAGCAGTTCACCCTTACCAAATCTGGTTACTAGGGCAAGAGAGCCTCAGTGGAAGTGGTGTTCTAGATTGGAGTTTAGAATGGAATGTGCCAGGAGAAAGCCCCTCACGTTTGTCTCACTACTTCTTGTTCGTGTTTTTAATTTAATTTTTTTATTTTTTATTACAGCAAGTTTGATTACAATGTTTGGCTTGTTGTAGGTGTGGAAGATGTGGTTCTTTTACACATATACAGATGACTGTTCTTCTTGGGATCCTTTTCCCAAGTACGTTATGACAGAATGTTGAGTAGTCCTCTCTTGGTATTCTGTAGGTCTTTGGTGATTATATATGTCACCTGTGTTTGTATATGTCTGTTAACCCCGATATCGTAATGAAACCAATCCTCACACCTTTCCATTGGTGAACCATAAGTTTGTTTAATGAATCTGTGATTGCCCTTCTCCGTGGAAATATCTGCCCTGGTATCCATTTTTAGGTAACACCTATAAGTGATATGATATGATATGTGTCTTTCACTTTCTGACTTACTACAAGTCACGTGATTACTTCTAGACTCATCTACGGTGCTGCAAATGGCATTGTGTCCTTTTTTCCCTTGGCTTCTCTTCTGCCTTAGCGGGGTCCATTTTCAACAATGTGATTCCCTGAGGGTTGTGGATTAGCTGACCTGGGCAGCCTTACCCTGCCGGCCCGCCCTCCCCAGGTGTGCCTCGTTGAGGTCAATATAAACAGAGCTCCAGGCAGCAATAGCCCCTGAAGCTGTGCCTGACTCCATATTCTCTGCCCCGTCAGCAGTCTCGGGGCTGTGCTGGTGGGAGGGAGTGAGGGGCCACAGCTTTGTGGGTGGCCCGGTGTGAGTGGGGTTCTGCTGGCCTTTCTGCAGGAGTTGCCAGGCTGCCGCCTGTAAAGAAGAGGATGTGTCACCCATACCTTCCGCTGGAATTTCTCTCCGGACAGAGGTGAGGAAGGAAAAAAGCAGTGGGGGCCGGGACAGGAGGGGTATCTCAGGCAGGGCAATGGAAAGCTTCCGGAAGAGCGCCAGGGTCCAGGACCACGCTGGCTGGCCTGCAGGCACCAAGTTGGCCTGCGTGCTGTCGCTGGTGTGGCTCCACAGTCCTTCCTCTAGGCTTTCAAGCCCTTGTACATATTCAGGTGTTTTACCTGGAAAGGGTGGGAACAGTTCAGCAGCAGCTGGCCTGGGGCTCAGCTCACGTTTACTCACAGATGCCTCGGCACGGTCCCCCAGCTTTGCAATGAGGACGCTCCTTGCGTGGGGGTTGGGTTGCTGGCTGTATGGGAGATGGTTCCCCACCTCTGACCAATTTCAGAATTGTTTACCGCTGGAGCCAGTGCCGTGATAGGGTTTTCCTCTGTATAACTCGTGGGTTCACTTTTTTTTTCTTTTATGTTTCAAGTTAGATGTTATTCCTCTTTTATGTATTTATAGATATAAGCATGGAAATAATTCATTCCTATAAATACATCTGTGTGACGGGAAGAACTTTTTTCTGTTTTATTTTTAAATTTTATTTTTTAAAATTTTGAAATTTTATTTATTTTTTTATACAGCACGTTATTATTAGTTATGTATTTTATGCATATACATGTATACAGGTCAATCCCAAACTCCCAACTCATCCCACCACCACCACCCCATGGCTTCCCACACTTGGTGTCCATACGTTTGTTCTCTACCTCTGTGTCTCTATTTCTTCCCTGCAAACCAGTTCATCTGTACCATTTTTAGGCTCCACATATATGCATTAATATACAATATTTGTTTTCCTCTTTCTGACTTACTTCATTCTGTATGACAGTCTCTCGATCCATCGATGTCTCTACAAATGACCCAGTTTCATTCCTTTTTATGGCCGAGTCATATTCCATTTTATATATGTACCACATCTTTATCCATTCATCTGTCTGTGGGCATTTAGGTTGCTTCCATTACCTGGCTATTGTAAAGAGTGCTGCAACGAACATTGTGGTGAATGTGCCTTTTTGAAATACGGTTTTCTCTGGGTATATGCCCAGAAGTGGGATTGCTGGATCAGATGGTAATTCTATTTCTAGTTTTTTTAAGGAAACTCCATACTGTTCTCCATAGTGACTGTATCAATTTACATTCCCACCAATAGTGGAAGAGGGCTCCTTTTGTCCACACCCTCCCCAGAATTGGTTGTTTGTAGATTTTCTGATGATGCCGATTCTAACAGGTGTGAGGTGATACCTCATTGTAGTTTTGATTTGCATTTCTCTAACAATTAGTGCTGTTGAGCAGCTTTTCATGTGTGTCTTGGCCATCTCTGTGTCTCCTTTGAAGAAACGTCTCTTTAGATCTTCTGCCCATTTTTTTGGGGTTGTTTGTTTTATTAATATTAAGCTGCATGAGCTGTTTATATATATTGGAGATTACACCTCTGTCCATTGATTCGTCTGCAACGATTTTCGCCCATTCTGAGGGATGCCTTTTTCCATTCCCGTGTTTTTTAACAAAAAAGGAAAGAAAGGAAAAGAAGCAGAACACTAATGTGCGTAAAATATGCCTTTTGAAACGGTCGTTTTGAAATATGGACGTCCTTTGAAATTTTTGGTCGATATGTGACCCCAGGATTTGTTTTCAGGGCAGGTGTCATTTACAGGCCTGCAATGATTTTGAATATCAACTGACCATTAGCGTTGGGATTAAAGCTGCTGTTGTGTGAAACGGCCACAAGGTGGCAGCAGTTCACCCTTACCAAATCTGGTTACTAGGGCAAGAGAGCCTCAGTGGAAGTGGTGTTCTAGATTGGAGTTTAGAATGGAATGTGCCAGGAGAAAGCCCCTCACGTTTGTCTCACTACTTCTTGTTCGTGTTTTTAATTTAATTTTTTTATTTTTTATTACAGCAAGTTTGATTACAATGTTTGGCTTGTTGTAGGTGTGGAAGATGTGGTTCTTTTACACATATACAGATGACTGTTCTTCTTGGGATCCTTTTCCCATGTACGTTATGACAGAATGTTGAGTAGTCCTCTCTTGGTATTCTGTAGGTCTTTGGTGATTATATATGTCACCTGTGTTTGTATATGTCTGTTAACCCCGATATCGTAATGAAACCAATCCTCACACCTTTCCATTGGTGAACCATAAGTTTGTTTAATGAATCTGTGATTGCCCTTCTCCGTGGAAATATCTGCCCTGGTATCCATTTTTAGGTAACACCTATAAGTGATATGATATGATATGTGTGTTTCACTTTCTGCCTTACTACAAGTCACGTGATTACTTCTAGACTCATCTACGGTGCTGCAAATGGCATTGTGTCCTTTTTTCCCTTGGCTTCTCTTCTGCCTTAGCGGGGTCCATTTTCAACAATGTGATTCCCTGAGGGTTGTGGATTAGCTGACCTGGGCAGCCTTACCCTGCCGGCCCGCCCTCCCCAGGTGTGCCTCGTTGAGGTCAATATAAACAGAGCTCCAGGCAGCAATAGCCCCTGAAGCTGTGCCTGACTCCATATTCTCTGCCCCGTCAGCAGTTAGGGGCTGTGCTGGTGGGAGGGAGTGAGGGGCCACAGCTTTGTGGGTGGCCCGGTGTGAGTGGGGTTCTGCTGGCCTTTCTGCAGGAGTTGCCAGGCTGCCGCCTGTAAAGAAGAGGATGTGTCACCCATACCTTCCGCTGGAATTTCTCTCCGGACAGAGGTGAGGAAGGAAAAAAGCAGTGGGGGCCGGGACAGGAGGGGTATCTCAGGCAGGGCAATGGAAAGCTTCCGGAAGAGCGCCAGGGTCCAGGACCACGCTGGCTGGCCTGCAGGCACCAAGTTGGCCTGCGTGCTGTCGCTGGTGTGGCTCCACAGTCCTTCCTCTAGGCTTTCAAGCCCTTGTACATATTCAGGTGTTTTACCTGGAAAGGGTGGGAACAGTTCAGCAGCAGCTGGCCTGGGGCTCAGCTCACGTTTACTCACAGATGCCTCGGCACGGTCCCCCAGCTTTGCAATGAGGACGCTCCTTGCGTGGGGTTTGGGTTGCTGGCTGTATGGGAGATGGTTCCCCACCTCTGACCAATTTCAGAATTGTTTACCGCTGGAGCCAGTGCCGTGATAGGGTTTTCCTCTGTATAACTCGTGGGTTCACTTTTTTTTTCTTTTATGTTTCAAGTTAGATGTTATTCCTCTTTTATGTATTTATAGATATAAGCATGGAAATAATTCATTCCTATAAATACATCTGTGTGACGGGAAGAACTTTTTTCTGTTTTATTTTTAAATTTTATTTTTTAAAATTTTGAAATTTTATTTATTTTTTTATACAGCACGTTATTATTAGTTATGTATTTTATGCATATACATGTATACAGGTCAATCCCAAACTCCCAACTCATCCCACCACCACCACCCCATGGCTTCCCACACTTGGTGTCCATACGTTTGTTCTCTACCTCTGTGTCTCTATTTCTTCCCTGCAAACCAGTTCATCTGTACCATTTTTAGGCTCCACATATATGCATTAATATACAATATTTGTTTTCCTCTTTCTGACTTACTTCATTCTGTATGACAGTCTCTCGATCCATCGATGTCTCTACAAATGACCCAGTTTCATTCCTTTTTATGGCCGAGTCATATTCCATTTTATATATGTACCACATCTTTATCCATTCATCTGTCTGTGGGCATTTAGGTTGCTTCCATTACCTGGCTATTGTAAATAGTGCTGCAACGAACATTGTGGTGAATGTGCCTTTTTGAAATACGGTTTTCTCTGGGTATATGCCCAGAAGTGGGATTGCTGGATCAGATGGTAATTCTATTTCTAGTTTTTTTAAGGAAACTCCATACTGTTCTCCATAGTGACTGTATCAATTTACATCCCCACCAATAGTGGAAGAGGGCTCCTTTTGTCCACACCCTCCCCAGAATTGGTTGTTTGTAGATTTTCTGATGATGCCGATTCTAACAGGTGTGAGGTGATACCTCATTGTAGTTTTGATTTGCATTTCTCTAATAATTAGTGCTGTTGAGCAGCTTTTCATGTGCGTCTTGGCCATCTCTGTGTCTCCTTTGAAGAAACGTCTCTTTAGATCTTCTGCCCATTTTTTTTGGGTTGTTTGTTTTTTTAATATTAAGCTGCATGAGCTGTTTATATATATTGGAGATTACACCTCTGTCCATTGATTCGTCTGCAACGATTTTCGCCCATTCTGAGGGATGCCTTTTTCCATTCCCGTGTTTTTTAACAAAAAAGGAAAGAAAGGAAAAGAAGCAGAACACTAATGTGCGTAAAATATGCCTTTTGAAACGGTCGTTTTGAAATATGGACGTCCTTTGAAATTTTTGGTCGATATGTGACCCCAGGATTTGTTTTCAGGGCAGGTGTCATTTACAGGCCTGCAATGATTTTGAATATCAACTGACCATTAGCGTTGGGATTAAAGCTGCTGTTGTGTGAAACGGCCACAAGGTGGCAGCAGTTCACCCTTACCAAATCTGGTTACTAGGGCAAGAGAGCCTCAGTGGAAGTGGTGTTCTAGATTGGAGTTTAGAATGGAATGTGCCAGGAGAAAGCCCCTCACGTTTGTCTCACTACTTCTTGTTCGTGTTTTTAATTTAATTTTTTTATTTTTTATTACAGCAAGTTTGATTACAATGTTTGGCTTGTTGTAGGTGTGGAAGATGTGGTTCTTTTACACATATACAGATGACTGTTCTTCTTGGGATCCTTTTCCCATGTACGTTATGACAGAATGTTGAGTAGTCCTCTCTTGGTATTCTGTAGGTCTTTGGTGATTATATATGTCACCTGTGTTTGTATATGTCTGTTAACCCCGATATCATAATGAAACCAATCCTCACACCTTTCCATTGGTGAACCATAAGTTTGTTTAATGAATCTGTGATTGCCCTTCTCCGTGGAAATATCTGCCCTGGTATCCATTTTTAGGTAACACCTATAAGTGATATGATATGATATGTGTCTTTCACTTTCTGACTTACTACAAGTCACGTGATTACTTCTAGACTCATCTACGGTGCTGCAAATGGCATTGTGTCCTTTTTTCCCTTGGCTTCTCTTCTGCCTTAGCGGGGTCCATTTTCAACAATGTGATTCCCTGAGGGTTGTGGATTAGCTGACCTGGGCAGCCTTACCCTGCCGGCCCGCCCTCCCCAGGTGTGCCTCGTTGAGGTCAATATAAACAGAGCTCCAGGCAGCAATAGCCCCTGAAGCTGTGCCTGACTCCATATTCTCTGCCCCGTCAGCAGTCTCGGGGCTGTGCTGGTGGGAGGGAGTGAGGGGCCACAGCTTTGTGGGTGGCCCGGTGTGAGTGGGGTTCTGCTGGCCTTTCTGCAGGAGTTGCCAGGCTGCCGCCTGTAAAGAAGAGGATGTGTCACCCATACCTTCCGCTGGAATTTCTCTCCGGACAGAGGTGAGGAAGGAATAAAGCAGTGGGGGCCGGGACAGGAGGGGTATCTCAGGCAGGGCAATGGAAAGCTTCCGGAAGAGCGCCAGGGTCCAGGACCACGCTGGCTGGCCTGCAGGCACCAAGTTGGCCTGCGTGCTGTCGCTGGTGTGGCTCCACAGTCCTTCCTCTAGGCTTTCAAGCCCTTGTACATATTCAGGTGTTTTACCTGGAAAGGGTGGGAACAGTTCAGCAGCAGCTGGCCTGGGGCTCAGCTCACGTTTACTCACAGATGCCTCGGCACGGTCCCCCAGCTTTGCAATGAGGACGCTCCTTGCGTGGGGGTTGGGTTGCTGGCTGTATGGGAGATGGTTCCCCACCTCTGACCAATTTCAGAATTGTTTACCGCTGGAGCAAGTGCCGTGATAGGGTTTTCCTCTGTATAACTCGTGGGTTCACTTTTTTTTTCTTTTATGTTTCAAGTTAGATGTTATTCCTCTTTTATGTATTTATAGATATAAGCATGGAAATAATTCATTCCTATAAATACATCTGTGTGACGGGAAGAACTTTTTTCTGTTTTATTTTTAAATTTTATTTTTTAAAATTTTGAAATTTTATTTATTTTTTTATACAGCACGTTATTATTAGTTATGTATTTTATGCATATACATGTATACAGGTCAATCCCAAACTCCCAACTCATCCCACCACCACCACCCCATGGCTTCCCACACTTGGTGTCCATACGTTTGTTCTCTACCTCTGTGTCTCTATTTCTTCCCTGCAAACCAGTTCATCTGTACCATTTTTAGGCTCCACATATATGCATTAATATACAATATTTGTTTTCCTCTTTCTGACTTACTTCATTCTGTATGACAGTCTCTCGATCCATCGATGTCTCTACAAATGACCCAGTTTCATTCCTTTTTATGGCCGAGTCATATTCCATTTTATATATGTACCACATCTTTATCCATTCATCTGTCTGTGGGCATTTAGGTTGCTTCCATTACCTGGCTATTGTAAATAGTGCTGCAACGAACATTGTGGTGAATGTGCCTTTTTGAAATACGGTTTTCTCTGGGTATATGCCCAGAAGTGGGATTGCTGGATCAGATGGTAATTCTATTTCTAGTTTTTTTAAGGAAACTCCATACTGTTCTCCATAGTGACTGTATCAATTTACATCCCCACCAATAGTGGAAGAGGGCTCCTTTTGTCCACACCCTCCCCAGAATTGGTTGTTTGTAGATTTTCTGATGATGCCGATTCTAACAGGTGTGAGGTGATACCTCATTGTAGTTTTGATTTGCATTTCTCTAATAATTAGTGCTGTTGAGCAGCTTTTCATGTGCGTCTTGGCCATCTCTGTGTCTCCTTTGAAGAAACGTCTCTTTAGATCTTCTGCCCATTTTTTTTGGGTTGTTTGTTTTTTTAATATTAAGCTGCATGAGCTGTTTATATATATTGGAGATTACACCTCTGTCCATTGATTCGTCTGCAACGATTTTCGCCCATTCTGAGGGATGCCTTTTTCCATTCCCGTGTTTTTTAACAAAAAAGGAAAGAAAGGAAAAGAAGCAGAACACTAATGTGCGTAAAATATGCCTTTTGAAACGGTCGTTTTGAAATATGGACGTCCTTTGAAATTTTTGGTCGATATGTGACCCCAGGATTTGTTTTCAGGGCAGGTGTCATTTACAGGCCTGCAATGATTTTGAATATCAACTGACCATTAGCGTTGGGATTAAAGCTGCTGTTGTGTGAAACGGCCACAAGGTGGCAGCAGTTCACCCTTACCAAATCTGGTTACTAGGGCAAGAGAGCCTCAGTGGAAGTGGTGTTCTAGATTGGAGTTTAGAATGGAATGTGCCAGGAGAAAGCCCCTCACGTTTGTCTCACTACTTCTTGTTCGTGTTTTTAATTTAATTTTTTTATTTTTTATTACAGCAAGTTTGATTACAATGTTTGGCTTGTTGTAGGTGTGGAAGATGTGGTTCTTTTACACATATACAGATGACTGTTCTTCTTGGGATCCTTTTCCCATGTACGTTATGACAGAATGTTGAGTAGTCCTCTCTTGGTATTCTGTAGGTCTTTGGTGATTATATATGTCACCTGTGTTTGTATATGTCTGTTAACCCCGATATCGTAATGAAACCAATCCTCACACCTTTCCATTGGTGAACCATAAGTTTGTTTAATGAATCTGTGATTGCCCTTCTCCGTGGAAATATCTGCCCTGGTATCCATTTTTAGGTAACACCTATAAGTGATATGATATGATATGTGTCTTTCACTTTCTGCCTTACTACAAGTCACGTGATTACTTCTAGACTCATCTACGGTGCTGCAAATGGCATTGTGTCCTTTTTTCCCTTGGCTTCTCTTCTGCCTTAGCGGGGTCCATTTTCAACAATGTGATTCCCTGAGGGTTGTGGATTAGCTGACCTGGGCAGCCTTACCCTGCCGGCCCGCCCTCCCCAGGTGTGCCTCGTTGAGGTCAATATAAACAGCGCTCCAGGCAGCAATAGCCCCTGAAGCTGTGCCTGACTCCATATTCTCTGCCCCGTCAGCAGTCTCGGGGCTGTGCTGGTGGGAGGGAGTGAGGGGCCACAGCTTTGTGGGTGGCCCGGTGTGAGTGGGGTTCTGCTGGCCTTTCTGCAGGAGTTGCCAGGCTGCCGCCTGTAAAGAAGAGGATGTGTCACCCATACCTTCCGCTGGAATTTCTCTCCGGACAGAGGTGAGGAAGGAAAAAAGCAGTGGGGGCCGGGACAGGAGGGGTATCTCAGGCAGGGCAATGGAAAGCTTCTGGAAGAGCGCCAGGGTCCAGGACCACGCTGGCTGGCCTGCAGGCACCAAGTTGGCCTGCGTGCTGTCGCTGGTGTGGCTCCACAGTCCTTCCTCTAGGCTTTCAAGCCCTTGTACATATTCAGGTGTTTTACCTGGAAAGGGTGGGAACAGTTCAGCAGCAGCTGGCCTGGGGCTCAGCTCACGTTTACTCACAGATGCCTCGGCACGGTCCCCCAGCTTTGCAATGAGGACGCTCCTTGCGTGGGGGTTGGGTTGCTGGCTGTATGGGAGATGGTTCCCCACATCTGACCAATTTCAGAATTGTTTACCGCTGGAGCAAGTGCCGTGATAGGGTTTTCCTCTGTATAACTCGTGGGTTCACTTTTTTTTTCTTTTATGTTTCAAGTTAGATGTTATTCCTCTTTTATGTATTTATAGATATAAGCATGGAAATAATTCATTCCTATAAATACATCTGTGTGACGGGAAGAACTTTTTTCTGTTTTATTTTTAAATTTTATTTTTTAAAATTTTGAAATTTTATTTATTTTTTTATACAGCACGTTATTATTAGTTATGTATTTTATGCATATACATGTATACAGGTCAATCCCAAACTCCCAACTCATCCCACCACCACCACCCCATGGCTTCCCACACTTGGTGTCCATACGTTTGTTCTCTACCTCTGTGTCTCTATTTCTTCCCTGCAAACCAGTTCATCTGTACCATTTTTAGGCTCCACATATATGCATTAATATACAATATTTGTTTTCCTCTTTCTGACTTACTTCATTCTGTATGACAGTCTCTCGATCCATCGATGTCTCTACAAATGACCCAGTTTCATTCCTTTTTATGGCCGAGTCATATTCCATTTTATATATGTACCACATCTTTATCCATTCATCTGTCTGTGGGCATTTAGGTTGCTTCCATTACCTGGCTATTGTAAATAGTGCTGCAACGAACATTGTGGTGAATGTGCCTTTTTGAAATACGGTTTTCTCTGGGTATATGCCCAGAAGTGGGATTGCTGGATCAGATGGTAATTCTATTTCTAGTTTTTTTAAGGAAACTCCATACTGTTCTCCATAGTGACTGTATCAATTTACATCCCCACCAATAGTGGAAGAGGGCTCCTTTTGTCCACACCCTCCCCAGAATTGGTTGTTTGTAGATTTTCTGATGATGCCGATTCTAACAGGTGTGAGGTGATACCTCATTGTAGTTTTGATTTGCATTTCTCTAATAATTAGTGCTGTTGAGCAGCTTTTCATGTGCGTCTTGGCCATCTCTGTGTCTCCTTTGAAGAAACGTCTCTTTAGATCTTCTGCCCATTTTTTTTGGGTTGTTTGTTTTTTTAATATTAAGCTGCATGAGCTGTTTATATATATTGGAGATTACACCTCTGTCCATTGATTCGTCTGCAACGATTTTCGCCCATTCTGAGGGATGCCTTTTTCCATTCCCGTGTTTTTTAACAAAAAAGGAAAGAAAGGAAAAGAAGCAGAACACTAATGTGCGTAAAATATGCCTTTTGAAACGGTCGTTTTGAAATATGGACGTCCTTTGAAATTTTTGGTCGATATGTGACCCCAGGATTTGTTTTCAGGGCAGGTGTCATTTACAGGCCTGCAATGATTTTGAATATCAACTGACCATTAGCGTTGGGATTAAAGCTGCTGTTGTGTGAAACGGCCACAAGGTGGCAGCAGTTCACCCTTACCAAATCTGGTTACTAGGGCAAGAGAGCCTCAGTGGAAGTGGTGTTCTAGATTGGAGTTTAGAATGGAATGTGCCAGGAGAAAGCCCCTCACGTTTGTCTCACTACTTCTTGTTCGTGTTTTTAATTTAATTTTTTTATTTTTTATTACAGCAAGTTTGATTACAATGTTTGGCTTGTTGTAGGTGTGGAAGATGTGGTTCTTTTACACATATACAGATGACTGTTCTTCTTGGGATCCTTTTCCCATGTACGTTATGACAGAATGTTGAGTAGTCCTCTCTTGGTATTCTGTAGGTCTTTGGTGATTATATATGTCACCTGTGTTTGTATATGTCTGTTAACCCCGATATCGTAATGAAACCAATCCTCACACCTTTCCATTGGTGAACCATAAGTTTGTTTAATGAATCTGTGATTGCCCTTCTCCGTGGAAATATCTGCCCTGGTATCCATTTTTAGGTAACACCTATAAGTGATATGATATGATATGTGTCTTTCACTTTCTGACTTACTACAAGTCACGTGATTACTTCTAGACTCATCTACGGTGCTGCAAATGGCATTGTGTCCTTTTTTCCCTTGGCTTCTCTTCTGCCTTAGCGGGGTCCATTTTCAACAATGTGATTCCCTGAGGGTTGTGGATTAGCTGACCTGGGCAGCCTTACCCTGCCGGCCCGCCCTCCCCAGGTGTGCCTCGTTGAGGTCAATATAAACAGCGCTCCAGGCAGCAATAGCCCCTGAAGCTGTGCCTGACTCCATATTCTCTGCCCCGTCAGCAGTCTCGGGGCTGTGCTGGTGGGAGGGAGTGAGGGGCCACAGCTTTGTGGGTGGCCCGGTGTGAGTGGGGTTCTGCTGGCCTTTCTGCAGGAGTTGCCAGGCTGCCGCCTGTAAAGAAGAGGATGTGTCACCCATACCTTCCGCTGGAATTTCTCTCCGGACAGAGGTGAGGAAGGAAAAAAGCAGTGGGGGCCGGGACAGGAGGGGTATCTCAGGCAGGGCAATGGAAAGCTTCTGGAAGAGCGCCAGGGTCCAGGACCACGCTGGCTGGCCTGCAGGCACCAAGTTGGCCTGCGTGCTGTCGCTGGTGTGGCTCCACGGTCCTTCCTCTAGGCTTTCAAGCCCTTGTACATATTCAGGTGTTTTACCTGGAAAGGGTGGGAACAGTTCAGCAGCAGCTGGCCTGGGGCTCAGCTCACGTTTACTCACAGATGCCTCGGCACGGTCCCCCAGCTTTGCAATGAGGACGCTCCTTGCGTGGGGGTTGGGTTGCTGGCTGTATGGGAGATGGTTCCCCACCTCTGACCAATTTCAGAATTGTTTACCGCTGGAGCCAGTGCCGTGATAGGGTTTTCCTCTGTATAACTCGTGGGTTCACTTTTTTTTTCTTTTATGTTTCAAGTTAGATGTTATTCCTCTTTTATGTATTTATAGATATAAGCATGGAAATAATTCATTCCTATAAATACATCTGTGTGACGGGAAGAACTTTTTTCTGTTTTATTTTTAAATTTTATTTTTTAAAATTTTGAAATTTTATTTATTTTTTTATACAGCACGTTATTATTAGTTATGTATTTTATGCATATACATGTATACAGGTCAATCCCAAACTCCCAACTCATCCCACCACCACCACCCCATGGCTTCCCACACTTGGTGTCCATACGTTTGTTCTCTACCTCTGTGTCTCTATTTCTTCCCTGCAAACCAGTTCATCTGTACCATTTTTAGGCTCCACATATATGCATTAATATACAATATTTGTTTTCCTCTTTCTGACTTACTTCATTCTGTATGACAGTCTCTCGATCCATCGATGTCTCTACAAATGACCCAGTTTCATTCCTTTTTATGGCCGAGTCATATTCCATTTTATATATGTACCACATCTTTATCCATTCATCTGTCTGTGGGCATTTAGGTTGCTTCCATTACCTGGCTATTGTAAATAGTGCTGCAACGAACATTGTGGTGAATGTGCCTTTTTGAAATACGGTTTTCTCTGGGTATATGCCCAGAAGTGGGATTGCTGGATCAGATGGTAATTCTATTTCTAGTTTTTTTAAGGAAACTCCATACTGTTCTCCATAGTGACTGTATCAATTTACATCCCCACCAATAGTGGAAGAGGGCTCCTTTTGTCCACACCCTCCCCAGAATTGGTTGTTTGTAGATTTTCTGATGATGCCGATTCTAACAGGTGTGAGGTGATACCTCATTGTAGTTTTGATTTGCATTTCTCTAATAATTAGTGCTGTTGAGCAGCTTTTCATGTGCGTCTTGGCCATCTCTGTGTCTCCTTTGAAGAAACGTCTCTTTAGATCTTCTGCCCATTTTTTTGGGGTTGTTTGTTTTATTAATATTAAGCTGCATGAGCTGTTTATATATATTGGAGATTACACCTCTGTCCATTGATTCGTCTGCAACGATTTTCGCCCATTCTGAGGGATGCCTTTTTCCATTCCCGTGTTTTTTAACAAAAAAGGAAAGAAAGGAAAAGAAGCAGAACACTAATGTGCGTAAAATATGCCTTTTGAAACGGTGGTTTTGAAATATGGACGTCCTTTGAAATTTTTGGTCGATATGTGACCCCAGGATTTGTTTTCAGGGCAGGTGTCATTTACAGGCCTGCAATGATTTTGAATATCAACTGACCATTAGCGTTGGGATTAAAGCTGCTGTTGTGTGAAACGGCCACAAGGTGGCAGCAGTTCACCCTTACCAAATCTGGTTACTAGGGCAAGAGAGCCTCAGTGGAAGTGGTGTTCTAGATTGGAGTTTAGAATGGAATGTGCCAGGAGAAAGCCCCTCACGTTTGTCTCACTACTTCTTGTTCGTGTTTTTAATTTAATTTTTTTATTTTTTATTACAGCAAGTTTGATTACAATGTTTGGCTTGTTGTAGGTGTGGAAGATGTGGTTCTTTTACACATATACAGATGACTGTTCTTCTTGGGATCCTTTTCCCATGTACGTTATGACAGAATGTTGAGTAGTCCTCTCTTGGTATTCTGTAGGTCTTTGGTGATTATATATGTCACCTGTGTTTGTATATGTCTGTTAACCCCGATATCGTAATGAAACCAATCCTCACACCTTTCCATTGGTGAACCATAAGTTTGTTTAATGAATCTGTGATTGCCCTTCTCCGTGGAAATATCTGCCCTGGTATCCATTTTTAGGTAACACCTATAAGTGATATGATATGATATGTGTCTTTCACTTTCTGACTTACTACAAGTCACGTGATTACTTCTAGACTCATCTACGGTGCTGCAAATGGCATTGTGTCCTTTTTTCCCTTGGCTTCTCTTCTGCCTTAGCGGGGTCCATTTTCAACAATGTGATTCCCTGAGGGTTGTGGATTAGCTGACCTGGGCAGCCTTACCCTGCCGGCCCGCCCTCCCCAGGTGTGCCTCGTTGAGGTCAATATAAACAGCGCTCCAGGCAGCAATAGCCCCTGAAGCTGTGCCTGACTCCATATTCTCTGCCCCGTCAGCAGTCTCGGGGCTGTGCTGGTGGGAGGGAGTGAGGGGCCACAGCTTTGTGGGTGGCCCGGTGTGAGTGGGGTTCTGCTGGCCTTTCTGCAGGAGTTGCCAGGCTGCCGCCTGTAAAGAAGAGGATGTGTCACCCATACCTTCCGCTGGAATTTCTCTCCGGACAGAGGTGAGGAAGGAAAAAAGCAGTGGGGGCCGGGACAGGAGGGGTATCTCAGGCAGGGCAATGGAAAGCTTCCTGAAGAGCGCCAGGGTCCAGGACCACGCTGGCTGGCCTGCAGGCACCAAGTTGGCCTGCGTGCTGTCGCTGGTGTGGCTCCACAGTCCTTCCTCTAGGCTTTCAAGCCCTTGTACATATTCAGGTGTTTTACCTGGAAAGGGTGGGAACAGTTCAGCAGCAGCTGGCCTGGGGCTCAGCTCACGTTTACTCACAGATGCCTCGGCACGGTCCCCCAGCTTTGCAATGAGGACGCTCCTTGCGTGGGGGTTGGGTTGCTGGCTGTATGGGAGATGGTTCCCCACCTCTGACCAATTTCAGAATTGTTTACCGCTGGAGCCAGTGCCGTGATAGGGTTTTCCTCTGTATAACTCGTGGGTTCACTTTTTTTTTCTTTTATGTTTCAAGTTAGATGTTATTCCTCTTTTATGTATTTATAGATATAAGCATGGAAATAATTCATTCCTATAAATACATCTGTGTGACGGGAAGAACTTTTTTCTGTTTTATTTTTAAATTTTATTTTTTAAAATTTTGAAATTTTATTTATTTTTTTATACAGCACGTTATTATTAGTTATGTATTTTATGCATATACATGTATACAGGTCAAACCCAAACTCCCAACTCATCCCACCACCACCACCCCATGGCTTCCCACACTTGGTGTCCATACGTTTGTTCTCTACCTCTGTGTCTCTATTTCTTCCCTGCAAACCAGTTCATCTGTACCATTTTTAGGCTCCACATATATGCATTAATATACAATATTTGTTTTCCTCTTTCTGACTTACTTCATTCTGTATGACAGTCTCTCGATCCATCGATGTCTCTACAAATGACCCAGTTTCATTCCTTTTTATGGCCGAGTCATATTCCATTTTATATATGTACCACATCTTTATCCATTCATCTGTCTGTGGGCATTTAGGTTGCTTCCATTACCTGGCTATTGTAAATAGTGCTGCAACGAACATTGTGGTGAATGTGCCTTTTTGAAATACGGTTTTCTCTGGGTATATGCCCAGAAGTGGGATTGCTGGATCAGATGGTAATTCTATTTCTAGTTTTTTTAAGGAAACTCCATACTGTTCTCCATAGTGACTGTATCAATTTACATTCCCACCAATAGTGGAAGAGGGCTCCTTTTGTCCACACCCTCCCCAGAATTGGTTGTTTGTAGATTTTCTGATGATGCCGATTCTAACAGGTGTGAGGTGATACCTCATTGTAGTTTTGATTTGCATTTCTCTAATAATTAGTGCTGTTGAGCAGCTTTTCATGTGTGTCTTGGCCATCTCTGTGTCTCCTTTGAAGAAACGTCTCTTTAGATCTTCTGCCCATTTTTTTGGGGTTGTTTGTTTTATTAATATTAAGCTGCATGAGCTGTTTATATATATTGGAGATTACACCTCTGTCCATTGATTCGTCTGCAACGATTTTCGCCCATTCTGAGGGATGCCTTTTTCCATTCCCGTGTTTTTTAACAAAAAAGGAAAGAAAGGAAAAGAAGCAGAACACTAATGTGCGTAAAATATGCCTTTTGAAACGGTCGTTTTGAAATATGGACGTCCTTTGAAATTTTTGGTCGATATGTGACCCCAGGCTTTGTTTTCAGGGCAGGTGTCATTTACAGGCCTGCAATGATTTTGAATATCAACTGACCATTAGCGTTGGGATTAAAGCTGCTGTTGTGTGAAACGGCCACAAGGTGGCAGCAGTTCACCCTTACCAAATCTGGTTACTAGGGCAAGAGAGCCTCAGTGGAAGTGGTGTTCTAGATTGGAGTTTAGAATGGAATGTGCCAGGAGAAAGCCCCTCACGTTTGTCTCACTACTTCTTGTTCGTGTTTTTAATTTAAGTTTTTTATTTTTTATTACAGCAAGTTTGATTACAATGTTTGGCTTGTTGTAGGTGTGGAAGATGTGGTTCTTTTACACATATACAGATGACTGTTCTTCTTGGGATCCTTTTCCCATGTACGTTATGACAGAATGTTGAGTAGTCCTCTCTTGGTATTCTGTAGGTCTTTGGTGATTATATATGTCACCTGTGTTTGTATATGTCTGTTAACCCCGATATCGTAATGAAACCAATCCTCACACCTTTCCATTGGTGAACCATAAGTTTGTTTAATGAATCTGTGATTGCCCTTCTCCGTGGAAATATCTGCCCTGGTATCCATTTTTAGGTAACACCTATAAGTGATATGATATGATATGTGTCTTTCACTTTCTGACTTACTACAAGTCACGTGATTACTTCTAGACTCATCTACGGTGCTGCAAATGGCATTGTGTCCTTTTTTCCCTTGGCTTCTCTTCTGCCTTAGCGGGGTCCATTTTCAACAATGTGATTCCCTGAGGGTTGTGGATTAGCTGACCTGGGCAGCCTTACCCTGCCGGCCCGCCCTCCCCAGGTGTGCCTCGTTGAGGTCAATATAAACAGAGCTCCAGGCAGCAATAGCCCCTGAAGCTGTGCCTGACTCCATATTCTCTGCCCCGTCAGCAGTTAGGGGCTGTGCTGGTGGGAGGGAGTGAGGGGCCACAGCTTTGTGGGTGGCCCGGTGTGAGTGGGGTTCTGCTGGCCTTTCTGCAGGAGTTGCCAGGCTGCCGCCTGTAAAGAAGAGGATGTGTCACCCATACCTTCCACTGGAATTTCTCTCCGGACAGAGGTGAGGAAGGAAAAAAGCAGTGGGTGCCGGGAGAGGAGGGGTATCTCAGGCAGGGCAATGGAAAGCTTCCGGAAGAGCGCCAGGGTCCAGGACCACGCTGGCTGGCCTGCAGGCACCAAGTTGGCCTGCGTGCTGTCGCTGGTGTGGCTCCACAGTCCTTCCTCTAGGCTTTCAAGCCCTTGTACATATTCAGGTGCTTTACCTGGAAAGGGTGGGAACAGTTCAGCAGCAGCTGGCCTGGGGCTCAGCTCACGTTTACTCACAGATGCCTCGGCACGGTCCCCCAGCTTTGCAATGAGGACGCTCCTTGCGTGGGGGTTGGGTTGCTGGCTGTATGGGAGATGGTTCCCCACCTCTGACCAATTTCAGAATTGTTTACCGCTGGAGCCAGTGCCGTGATAGGGTTTTCCTCTGTATAACTCGTGGGTTCACTTTTTTTTTCTTTTATGTTTCAAGTTAGATGTTATTCCTCTTTTATGTATTTATAGATATAAGCATGGAAATAATTCATTCCTATAAATACATCTGTGTGACGGGAAGAACTTTTTTCTGTTTTATTTTTAAATTTTATTTTTTAAAATTTTGAAATTTTATTTATTTTTTTATACAGCACGTTATTATTAGTTATGTATTTTATGCATATACATGTATACAGGTCAATCCCAAACTCCCAACTCATCCCACCACCACCACCCCATGGCTTCCCACACTTGGTGTCCATACGTTTGTTCTCTACCTCTGTGTCTCTATTTCTTCCCTGCAAACCAGTTCATCTGTACCATTTTTAGGCTCCACATATATGCATTAATATACAATATTTGTTTTCCTCTTTCTGACTTACTTCATTCTGTATGACAGTCTCTCGATCCATCGATGTCTCTACAAATGACCCAGTTTCATTCCTTTTTATGGCCGAGTCATATTCCATTTTATATATGTACCACATCTTTATCCATTCATCTGTCTGTGGGCATTTAGGTTGCTTCCATTACCTGGCTATTGTAAATAGTGCTGCAACGAACATTGTGGTGAATGTGCCTTTTTGAAATACGGTTTTCTCTGGGTATATGCCCAGAAGTGGGATTGCTGGATCAGATGGTAATTCTATTTCTAGTTTTTTTAAGGAAACTCCATACTGTTCTCCATAGTGACTGTATCAATTTACATCCCCACCAATAGTGGAAGAGGGCTCCTTTTGTCCACACCCTCCCCAGAATTGGTTGTTTGTAGATTTTCTGATGATGCCGATTGTAACAGGTGTGAGGTGATACCTCATTGTAGTTTTGATTTGCATTTCTCTAATAATTAGTGCTGTTGAGCAGCTTTTCATGTGCGTCTTGGCCATCTCTGTGTCTCCTTTGAAGAAACGTCTCTTTAGATCTTCTGCCCATTTTTTTTGGGTTGTTTGTTTTTTTAATATTAAGCTGCATGAGCTGTTTATATATATTGGAGATTACACCTCTGTCCATTGATTCGTCTGCAACGATTTTCGCCCATTCTGAGGGATGCCTTTTTCCATTCCCGTGTTTTTTAACAAAAAAGGAAAGAAAGGAAAAGAAGCAGAACACTAATGTGCGTAAAATATGCCTTTTGAAACGGTCGTTTTGAAATATGGACGTCCTTTGAAATTTTTGGTCGATATGTGACCCCAGGATTTGTTTTCAGGGCAGGTGTCATTTACAGGCCTGCAATGATTTTGAATATCAACTGACCATTAGCGTTGGGATTAAAGCTGCTGTTGTGTGAAACGGCCACAAGGTGGCAGCAGTTCACCCTTACCAAATCTGGTTACTAGGGCAAGAGAGCCTCAGTGGAAGTGGTGTTCTAGATTGGAGTTTAGAATGGAATGTGCCAGGAGAAAGCCCCTCACGTTTGTCTCACTACTTCTTGTTCGTGTTTTTAATTTAATTTTTTTATTTTTTATTACAGCAAGTTTGATTACAATGTTTGGCTTGTTGTAGGTGTGGAAGATGTGGTTCTTTTACACATATACAGATGACTGTTCTTCTTGGGATCCTTTTCCCATGTACGTTATGACAGAATGTTGAGTAGTCCTCTCTTGGTATTCTGTAGGTCTTTGGTGATTATATATGTCACCTGTGTTTGTATATGTCTGTTAACCCCGATATCATAATGAAACCAATCCTCACACCTTTCCATTGGTGAACCATAAGTTTGTTTAATGAATCTGTGATTGCCCTTCTCCGTGGAAATATCTGCCCTGGTATCCATTTTTAGGTAACACCTATAAGTGATATGATATGATATGTGTCTTTCACTTTCTGACTTACTACAAGTCACGTGATTACTTCTAGACTCATCTACGGTGCTGCAAATGGCATTGTGTCCTTTTTTCCCTTGGCTTCTCTTCTGCCTTAGCGGGGTCCATTTTCAACAATGTGATTCCCTGAGGGTTGTGGATTAGCTGACCTGGGCAGCCTTACCCTGCCGGCCCGCCCTCCCCAGGTGTGCCTCGTTGAGGTCAATATAAACAGAGCTCCAGGCAGCAATAGCCCCTGAAGCTGTGCCTGACTCCATATTCTCTGCCCCGTCAGCAGTCTCGGGGCTGTGCTGGTGGGAGGGAGTGAGGGGCCACAGCTTTGTGGGTGGCCCGGTGTGAGTGGGGTTCTGCTGGCCTTTCTGCAGGAGTTGCCAGGCTGCCGCCTGTAAAGAAGAGGATGTGTCACCCATACCTTCCGCTGGAATTTCTCTCCGGACAGAGGTGAGGAAGGAAAAAAGCAGTGGGGGCCGGGACAGGAGGGGTATCTCAGGCAGGGCAATGGAAAGCTTCCGGAAGAGCGCCAGGGTCCAGGACCACGCTGGCTGGCCTGCAGGCACCAAGTTGGCCTGCGTGCTGTCGCTGGTGTGGCTCCACAGTCCTTCCTCTAGGCTTTCAAGCCCTTGTACATATTCAGGTGTTTTACCTGGAAAGGGTGGGAACAGTTCAGCAGCAGCTGGCCTGGGGCTCAGCTCACGTTTACTCACAGATGCCTCGGCACGGACCCCCAGCTTTGCAATGAGGACGCTCCTTGCGTGGGGGTTGGGTTGCTGGCTGTATGGGAGATGGTTCCCCACCTCTGACCAATTTCAGAATTGTTTACCGCTGGAGCCAGTGCCGTGATAGGGTTTTCCTCTGTATAACTCGTGGGTTCACTTTTTTTTTTGTTTTATGTTTCAAGTTAGATGTTATTCCTCTTTTATGTATTTATAGATATAAGCATGGAAATAATTCATTCCTATAAATACATCTGTGTGACGGGAAGAACTTTTTTCTGTTTTATTTTTAAATTTTATTTTTTAAAATTTTGAAATTTTATTTATTTTTTTATACAGCACGTTATTATTAGTTATGTATTTTATGCATATACATGTATACAGGTCAATCCCAAACTCCCAACGCATCCCACCACCACCACCCCATGGCTTCCCACACTTGGTGTCCATACGTTTGTTCTCTACCTCTGTGTCTCTATTTCTTCCCTGCAAACCAGTTCATCTGTACCATTTTTAGGCTCCACATATATGCATTAATATACAATATTTGTTTTCCTCTTTCTGACTTACTTCATTCTGTATGACAGTCTCTCGATCCATC
This sequence comes from Mesoplodon mirus, assembly GCF_964341445.2. Classification (NCBI taxonomy): domain Eukaryota; kingdom Metazoa; phylum Chordata; class Mammalia; order Artiodactyla; family Ziphiidae; genus Mesoplodon; species Mesoplodon mirus. The sequence continues at coordinate 2,805,247 of NW_028295782.1, forward strand.
GATGTCTCTACAAATGACCCAGTTTCATTCCTTTTTATGGCCGAGTCATATTCCATTTTATATATGTACCACATCTTTATCCATTCATCTGTCTGTGGGCATTTAGGTTGCTTCCATTACCTGGCTATTGTAAATAGTGCTGCAACGAACATTGTGGTGAATGTGCCTTTTTGAAATACGGTTTTCTCTGGGTATATGCCCAGAAGTGCGATTGCTGGATCAGATGGTAATTCTATTTCTAGTTTTTTTAAGGAAACTCCATACTGTTCTCCATAGGGACTGTATCAATTTACATCCCCACCAATAGTGGAAGAGGGCTCCTTTTGTCCACACCCTCCCCAGAATTGGTTGTTTGTAGATTTTCTGATGATGCCGATTCTAACAGGTGTGAGGTGATACCTCATTGTAGTTTTGATTTGCATTTCTCTAATAATTAGTGCTGTTGAGCAGCTTTTCATGTGCGTCTTGGCCATCTCTGTGTCTCCTTTGAAGAAACGTCTCTTTAGATCTTCTGCCCATTTTTTTGGGTTGTTTGTTTTTTTAATATTAAGCTGCATGAGCTGTTTATATATATTGGAGATTACACCTCTGTCCATTGATTCGTCTGCAACGATTTTCGCCCATTCTGAGGGATGCCTTTTTCCATTCCCGTGTTTTTTAACAAAAAAGGAAAGAAAGGAAAAGAAGCAGAACACTAATGTGCGTAAAATATGCCTTTTGAAACGGTCGTTTTGAAATATGGACGTCCTTTGAAATTTTTGGTCGATATGTGACCCCAGGATTTGTTTTCAGGGCAGGTGTCATTTACAGGCCTGCAATGATTTTGAATATCAACTGACCATTAGCGTTGGGATTAAAGCTGCTGTTGTGTGAAACGGCCACAAGGTGGCAGCAGTTCACCCTTACCAAATCTGGTTACTAGGGCAAGAGAGCCTCAGTGGAAGTGGTGTTCTAGATTGGAGTTTAGAATGGAATGTGCCAGGAGAAAGCCCCTCACGTTTGTCTCACTACTTCTTGTTCGTGTTTTTAATTTAATTTTTTTATTTTTTATTACAGCAAGTTTGATTACAATGTTTGGCTTGTTGTAGGTGTGGAAGATGTGGTTCTTTTACACATATACAGATGACTGTTCTTCTTGGGATCCTTTTCCCAAGTACGTTATGACAGAATGTTGAGTAGTCCTCTCTTGGTATTCTGTAGGTCTTTGGTGATTATATATGTCACCTGTGTTTGTATATGTCTGTTAACCCCGATATCGTAATGAAACCAATCCTCACACCTTTCCATTGGTGAACCATAAGTTTGTTTAATGAATCTGTGATTGCCCTTCTCCGTGGAAATATCTGCCCTGGTATCCATTTTTAGGTAACACCTATAAGTGATATGATATGATATGTGTCTTTCACTTTCTGCCTTACTACAAGTCACGTGATTACTTCTAGACTCATCTACGGTGCTGCAAATGGCATTGTGTCCTTTTTTCCCTTGGCTTCTCTTCTGCCTTAGCGGGGTCCATTTTCAACAATGTGATTCCCTGAGGGTTGTGGATTAGCTGACCTGGGCAGCCTTACCCTGCCGGCCCGCCCTCCCCAGGTGTGCCTCGTTGAGGTCAATATAAACAGAGCTCCAGGCAGCAATAGCCCCTGAAGCTGTGCCTGACTCCATATTCTCTGCCCCGTCAGCAGTCTCGGGGCTGTGCTGGTGGGAGGGAGTGAGGGGCCACAGCTTTGTGGGTGGCCCGGTGTGAGTGGGGTTCTGCTGGCCTTTCTGCAGGAGTTGCCAGGCTGCCGCCTGTAAAGAAGAGGATGTGTCACCCATACCTTCCGCTGGAATTTCTCTCCGGACAGAGGTGAGGAAGGAAAAAAGCAGTGGGGGCCGGGACAGGAGGGGTATCTCAGGCAGGGCAATGGAAAGCTTCCGGAAGAGCGCCAGGGTCCAGGACCACGCTGGCTGGCCTGCAGGCACCAAGTTGGCCTGCGTGCTGTCGCTGGTGTGGCTCCACAGTCCTTCCTCTAGGCTTTCAAGCCCTTGTACATATTCAGGTGTTTTACCTGGAAAGGGTGGGAACAGTTCAGCAGCAGCTGGCCTGGGGCTCAGCTCACGTTTACTCACAGATGCCTCGGCACGGTCCCCCAGCTTTGCAATGAGGACGCTCCTTGCGTGGGGGTTGGGTTGCTGGCTGTATGGGAGATGGTTCCCCACCTCTGACCAATTTCAGAATTGTTTACCGCTGGAGCCAGTGCCGTGATAGGGTTTTCCTCTGTATAACTCGTGGGTTCACTTTTTTTTTCTTTTATGTTTCAAGTTAGATGTTATTCCTCTTTTATGTATTTATAGATATAAGCATGGAAATAATTCATTCCTATAAATACATCTGTGTGACGGGAAGAACTTTTTTCTGTTTTATTTTTAAATTTTATTTTTTAAAATTTTGAAATTTTATTTATTTTTTTATACAGCACGTTATTATTAGTTATGTATTTTATGCATATACATGTATACAGGTCAATCCCAAACTCCCAACTCATCCCACCACCACCACCCCATGGCTTCCCACACTTGGTGTCCATACGTTTGTTCTCTACCTCTGTGTCTCTATTTCTTCCCTGCAAACCAGTTCATCTGTACCATTTTTAGGCTCCACATATATGCATTAATATACAATATTTGTTTTCCTCTTTCTGACTTACTTCATTCTGTATGACAGTCTCTCGATCCATCGATGTCTCTACAAATGACCCAGTTTCATTCCTTTTTATGGCCGAGTCATATTCCATTTTATATATGTACCACATCTTTATCCATTCATCTGTCTGTGGGCATTTAGGTTGCTTCCATTACCTGGCTATTGTAAATAGTGCTGCAACGAACATTGTGGTGAATGCGCCTTTTTGAAATACGGTTTTCTCTGGGTATATGCCCAGAAGTGGGATTGCTGGATCAGATGGTAATTCTATTTCTAGTTTTTTTAAGGAAACTCCATACTGTTCTCCATAGTGACTGTATCAATTTACATCCCCACCAATAGTGGAAGAGGGCTCCTTTTGTCCACACCCTCCCCAGAATTGGTTGTTTGTAGATTTTCTGATGATGCCGATTCTAACAGGTGTGAGGTGATACCTCATTGTAGTTTTGATTTGCATTTCTCTAATAATTAGTGCTGTTGAGCAGCTTTTCATGTGCGTCTTGGCCATCTCTGTGTCTCCTTTGAAGAAACGTCTCTTTAGATCTTCTGCCCATTTTTTTTGGGTTGTTTGTTTTTTTAATATTAAGCTGCATGAGCTGTTTATATATATTGGAGATTACACCTCTGTCCATTGATTCGTTTGCAACGATTTTCGCCCATTCTGAGGGATGCCTTTTTCCATTCCCGTGTTTTTTAACAAAAAAGGAAAGAAAGGAAAAGAAGCAGAACACTAATGTGCGTAAAATATGCCTTTTGAAACGGTCGTTTTGAAATATGGACGTCCTTTGAATTTTTTGGTCGATATGTGACCCCAGGAATTGTGTTCAGGGCAGGTGTCATTTACAGGCCTGCAATGATTTTGAATATCAACTGACCATTAGCGTTGGGATTAAAGCTGCTGTTGTGTGAAACGGCCACAAGGTGGCAGCAGTTCACCCTTACCAAATCTGGTTACTAGGGCAAGAGAGCCTCAGTGGAAGTGGTGTTCTAGATTGGAGTTTAGAATGGAATGTGCCAGGAGAAAGCCCCTCACGTTTGTCTCACTACTTCTTGTTCGTGTTTTTAATTTAATTTTTTTATTTTTTATTACAGCAAGTTTGATTACAATGTTTGGCTTGTTGTAGGTGTGGAAGATGTGGTTCTTTTACACATATACAGATGACTGTTCTTCTTGGGATCCTTTTCCCATGTACGTTATGACAGAATGTTGAGTAGTCCTCTCTTGGTATTCTGTAGGTCTTTGGTGATTATATATGTCACCTGTGTTTGTATATGTCTGTTAACCCCGATATCATAATGAAACCAATCCTCACACCTTTCCATTGGTGAACCATAAGTTTGTTTAATGAATCTGTGATTGCCCTTCTCCGTGGAAATATCTGCCCTGGTATCCATTTTTAGGTAACACCTATAAGTGATATGATATGATATGTGTCTTTCACTTTCTGACTTACTACAAGTCACGTGATTACTTCTAGACTCATCTACGGTGCTGCAAATGGCATTGTGTCCTTTTTTCCCTTGGCTTCTCTTCTGCCTTAGCGGGGTCCATTTTCAACAATGTGATTCCCTGAGGGTTGTGGATTAGCTGACCTGGGCAGCCTTACCCTGCCGGCCCGCCCTCCCCAGGTGTGCCTCGTTGAGGTCAATATAAACAGAGCTCCAGGCAGCAATAGCCCCTGAAGCTGTGCCTGACTCCATATTCTCTGCCCCGTCAGCAGTCTCGGGGCTGTGCTGGTGGGAGGGAGTGAGGGGCCACAGCTTTGTGGGTGGCCCGGTGTGAGTGGGGTTCTGCTGGCCTTTCTGCAGGAGTTGCCAGGCTGCCGCCTGTAAAGAAGAGGATGTGTCACCCATACCTTCCGCTGGAATTTCTCTCCGGACAGAGGTGAGGAAGGAAAAAAGCAGTGGGGGCCGGGACAGGAGGGGTATCTCAGGCAGGGCAATGGAAAGCTTCCGGAAGAGCGCCAGGGTCCAGGACCACGCTGGCTGGCCTGCAGGCACCAAGTTGGCCTGCGTGCTGTCGCTGGTGTGGCTCCACAGTCCTTCCTCTAGGCTTTCAAGCCCTTGTACATATTCAGGTGTTTTACCTGGAAAGGGTGGGAACAGTTCAGCAGCAGCTGGCCTGGGGCTCAGCTCACGTTTACTCACAGATGCCTCGGCACGGTCCCCTAGCTTTGCAATGAGGACGCTCCTTGCGTGGGGGTTGGGTTGCTGGCTGTATGGGAGATGGTTCCCCACCTCTGACCAATTTCAGAATTGTTTACCGCTGGAGCCAGTGCCGTGATAGGGTTTTCCTCTGTATAACTCGTGGGTTCACTTTTTTTTTTGTTTTATGTTTCAAGTTAGATGTTATTCCTCTTTTATGTATTTATAGATATAAGCATGGAAATAATTCATTCCTATAAATACATCTGTGTGACGGGAAGAACTTTTTTCTGTTTTATTTTTAAATTTTATTTTTTAAAATTTTGAAATTTTATTTATTTTTTTATACAGCACGTTATTATTAGTTATGTATTTTATGCATATACATGTATACAGGTCAATCCCAAACTCCCAACGCATCCCACCACCACCACCCCATGGCTTCCCACACTTGGTGTCCATACGTTTGTTCTCTACCTCTGTGTCTCTATTTCTTCCCTGCAAACCAGTTCATCTGTACCATTTTTAGGCTCCACATATATGCATTAATATACAATATTTGTTTTCCTCTTTCTGACTTACTTCATTCTGTATGACAGTCTCTCGATCCATCGATGTCTCTACAAATGACCCAGTTTCATTCCTTTTTATGGCCGAGTCATATTCCATTTTATATATGTACCACATCTTTATCCATTCATCTGTCTGTGGGCATTTAGGTTGCTTCCATTACCTGGCTATTGTAAATAGTGCTGCAACGAACATTGTGGTGAATGTGCCTTTTTGAAATACGGTTTTCTCTGGGTAGATGCCCAGAAGTGCGATTGCTGGATCAGATGGTAATTCTATTTCTAGTTTTTTTAAGGAAACTCCATACTGTTCTCCATAGGGACTGTATCAATTTACATCCCCACCGATAGTGGAAGAGGGCTCCTTTTGTCCACACCCTCCCCAGAATTGGTTGTTTGTAGATTTTCTGATGATGCCGATTCTAACAGGTGTGAGGTGATACCTCATTGTAGTTTTGATTTGCATTTCTCTAATAATTAGTGCTGTTGAGCAGCTTTTCATGTGCGTCTTGGCCATCTCTGTGTCTCCTTTGAAGAAACGTCTCTTTAGATCTTCTGCCCATTTTTTTTGGGTTGTTTGTTTTTTTAATATTAAGCTGCATGAGCTGTTTATATATATTGGAGATTACACCTCTGTCCATTGATTCGTCTGCAACGATTTTCGCCCATTCTGAGGGATGCCTTTTTCCATTCCCGTGTTTTTTAACAAAAAAGGAAAGAAAGGAAAAGAAGCAGAACACTAATGTGCGTAAAATATGCCTTTTGAAACGGTCGTTTTGAAATATGGACGTCCTTTGAAATTTTTGGTCGATATGTGACCCCAGGATTTGTTTTCAGGGCAGGTGTCATTTACAGGCCTGCAATGATTTTGAATATCAACTGACCATTAGCGTTGGGATTAAAGCTGCTGTTGTGTGAAACGGCCACAAGGTGGCAGCAGTTCACCCTTACCAAATCTGGTTACTAGGGCAAGAGAGCCTCAGTGGAAGTGGTGTTCTAGATTGGAGTTTAGAATGGAATGTGCCAGGAGAAAGCCCCTCACGTTTGTCTCACTACTTCTTGTTCGTGTTTTTAATTTAATTTTTTTATTTTTTATTACAGCAAGTTTGATTACAATGTTTGGCTTGTTGTAGGTGTGGAAGATGTGGTTCTTTTACACATATACAGATGACTGTTCTTCTTGGGATCCTTTTCCCATGTACGTTATGACAGAATGTTGAGTAGTCCTCTCTTGGTATTCTGTAGGTCTTTGGTGATTATATATGTCACCTGTGTTTGTATATGTCTGTTAACCCCGATATCGTAATGAAACCAATCCTCACACCTTTCCATTGGTGAACCATAAGTTTGTTTAATGAATCTGTGATTGCCCTTCTCCGTGGAAATATCTGCCCTGGTATCCATTTTTAGGTAACACCTATAAGTGATATGATATGATATGTGTCTTTCACTTTCTGCCTTACTACAAGTCACGTGATTACTTCTAGACTCATCTACGGTGCTGCAAATGGCATTGTGTCCTTTTTTCCCTTGGCTTCTCTTCTGCCTTAGCGGGGTCCATTTTCAACAATGTGATTCCCTGAGGGTTGTGGATTAGCTGACCTGGGCAGCCTTACCCTGCTGGCCCGCCCTCCCCAGGTGTGCCTCGTTGAGGTCAATATAAACAGAGCTCCAGGCAGCAATAGCCCCTGAAGCTGTGCCTGACTCCATATTCTCTGCCCCGTCAGCAGTCTCGGGGCTGTGCTGGTGGGAGGGAGTGAGGGGCCACAGATTTGTGGGTGGCCCGGTGTGAGTGGGGTTCTGCTGGCCTTTCTGCAGGAGTTGCCAGGCTGCCGCCTGTAAAGAAGAGGATGTGTCACCCATACCTTCCGCTGGAATTTCTCTCCGGACAGAGGTGAGGAAGGAAAAAAGCAGTGGGGGCCGGGACAGGAGGGGTATCTCAGGCAGGGCAATGGAAAGCTTCCGGAAGAGCGCCAGGGTCCAGGACCACGCTGGCTGGCCTGCAGGCACCAAGTTGGCCTGCGTGCTGTCGCTGGTGTGGCTCCACAGTCCTTCCTCTAGGCTTTCAAGCCCTTGTACATATTCAGGTGTTTTACCTGGAAAGGGTGGGAACAGTTCAGCAGCAGCTGGCCTGGGGCTCAGCTCACGTTTACTCACAGATGCCTCGGCACGGTCCCCCAGCTTTGCAATGAGGACGCTCCTTGCGTGGGGGTTGGGTTGCTGGCTGTATGGGAGATGGTTCCCCACCTCTGACCAATTTCAGAATTGTTTACCGCTGGAGCCAGTGCCGTGATAGGGTTTTCCTCTGTATAACTCGTGGGTTCACTTTTTTTTTCTTTTATGTTTCAAGTTAGATGTTATTCCTCTTTTATGTATTTATAGATATAAGCATGGAAATAATTCATTCCTATAAATACATCTGTGTGACGGGAAGAACTTTTTTCTGTTTTATTTTTAAATTTTATTTTTTAAAATTTTGAAATTTTATTTATTTTTTTATACAGCACGTTATTATTAGTTATGTATTTTATGCATATACATGTATACAGGTCAATCCCAAACTCCCAACGCATCCCACCACCACCACCACATGGCTTCCCACACTTGGTGTCCATACGTTTGTTCTCTACCTCTGTGTCTCTATTTCTTCCCTGCAAACCAGTTCATCTGTACCATTTTTAGGCTCCACATATATGCATTAATATACAATATTTGTTTTCCTCTTTCTGACTTACTTCATTCTGTATGACAGTCTCTCGATCCATCGATGTCTCTACAAATGACCCAGTTTCATTCCTTTTTATGGCCGAGTCATATTCCATTTTATATATGTACCACATCTTTATCCATTCATCTGTCTGTGGGCATTTAGGTTGCTTCCATTACCTGGCTATTGTAAATAGTGCTGCAACGAACATTGTGGTGAATGTGCCTTTTTGAAATACGGTTTTCTCTGGGTATATGCCCAGAAGTGCGATTGCTGGATCAGATGGTAATTCTATTTCTAGTTTTTTTAAGGAAACTCCATACTGTTCTCCATAGGGACTGTATCAATTTACATCCCCACCAATAGTGGAAGAGGGCTCCTTTTGTCCACACCCTCCCCAGAATTGGTTGTTTGTAGATTTTCTGATGATGCCGATTCTAACAGGTGTGAGGTGATACATCATTGTAGTTTTGATTTGCATTTCTCTAATAATTAGTGCTGTTGAGCAGCTTTTCATGTGCGTCTTGGCCATCTCTGTGTCTCCTTTGAAGAAACGTCTCTTTAGATCTTCTGCCCATTTTTTTTGGGTTGTTTGTTTTTTTAATATTAAGCTGCATGAGCTGTTTATATATATTGGAGATTACACCTCTGTCCATTGATTCGTCTGCAACGATTTTCGCCCATTCTGAGGGATGCCTTTTTCCATTCCCGTGTTTTTTAACAAAAAAGGAAAGAAAGGAAAAGAAGCAGAACACTAATGTGCGTAAAATATGCCTTTTGAAACGGTCGTTTTGAAATATGGACGTCCTTTGAAATTTTTGGTCGATATGTGACCCCAGGATTTGTTTTCAGGGCAGGTGTCATTTACAGGCCTGCAATGATTTTGAATATCAACTGACCATTAGCGTTGGGATTAAAGCTGCTGTTGTGTGAAACGGCCACAAGGTGGCAGCAGTTCACCCTTACCAAATCTGGTTACTAGGGCAAGAGAGCCTCAGTGGAAGTGGTGTTCTAGATTGGAGTTTAGAATGGAATGTGCCAGGAGAAAGCCCCTCACGTTTGTCTCACTACTTCTTGTTCGTGTTTTTAATTTAATTTTTTTATTTTTTATTACAGCAAGTTTGATTACAATGTTTGGCTTGTTGTAGGTGTGGAAGATGTGGTTCTTTTACACATATACAGATGACTGTTCTTCTTGGGATCCTTTTCCCATGTACGTTATGACAGAATGTTGAGTAGTCCTCTCTTGGTATTCTGTAGGTCTTTGGTGATTATATATGTCACCTGTGTTTGTATATGTCTGTTAACCCCGATATCGTAATGAAACCAATCCTCACACCTTTCCATTGGTGAACCATAAGTTTGTTTAATGAATCTGTGATTGCCCTTCTCCGTGGAAATATCTGCCCTGGTATCCATTTTTAGGTAACACCTATAAGTGATATGATATGATATGTGTCTTTCACTTTCTGACTTACTACAAGTCACGTGATTACTTCTAGACTCATCTACGGTGCTGAAAATGGCATTGTGTCCTTTTTTCCCTTGGCTTCTCTTCTGCCTTAGCGGGGTCCATTTTCAACAATGTGATTCCCTGAGGGTTGTGGATTAGCTGACCTGGGCAGCCTTACCTTGCCGGCCCGCCCTCCCCAGGTGTGCCTCGTTGAGGTCAATATAAACAGAGCTCCAGGCAGCAATAGCCCCTGAAGCTGTGCCTGACTCCATATTCTCTGCCCCGTCAGCAGTCTCGGGGCTGTGCTGGTGGGAGGGAGTGAGGGGCCACAGCTTTGTGGGTGGCCCGGTGTGAGTGGGGTTCTGCTGGCCTTTCTGCAGGAGTTGCCAGGCTGCCGCCTGTAAAGAAGAGGATGTGTCACCCATACCTTCCGCTGGAATTTCTCTCCGGACAGAGGTGAGGAAGGAAAAAAGCAGTGGGGGCCGGGACAGGAGGGGTATCTCAGGCAGGGCAATGGAAAGCTTCCGGAAGAGCGCCAGGGTCCAGGACCACGCTGGCTGGCCTGCAGGCACCAAGTTGGCCTGCGTGCTGTCGCTGGTGTGGCTCCACGGTCCTTCCTCTAGGCTTTCAAGCCCTTGTACATATTCAGGTGTTTTACCTGGAAAGGGTGGGAACAGTTCAGCAGCAGCTGGCCTGGGGCTCAGCTCACGTTTACTCACAGATGCCTCGGCACGGTCCCCCAGCTTTGCAATGAGGACGCTCCTTGCGTGGGGGTTGGGTTGCTGGCTGTATGGGAGATGGTTCCCCACCTCTGACCAATTTCAGAATTGTTTACCGCTGGAGCCAGTGCCGTGATAGGGTTTTCCTCTGTATAACTCGTGGGTTCACTTTTTTTTTCTTTTATGTTTCAAGTTAGATGTTATTCCTCTTTTATGTATTTATAGATATAAGCATGGAAATAATTCATTCCTATAAATACATCTGTGTGACGGGAAGAACTTTTTTCTGTTTTATTTTTAAATTTTATTTTTTAAAATTTTGAAATTTTATTTATTTTTTTATACAGCACGTTATTATTAGTTATGTATTTTATGCATATACATGTATACAGGTCAATCCCAAACTCCCAACGCATCCCACCACCACCACCCCATGGCTTCCCACACTTGGTGTCCATACGTTTGTTCTCTACCTCTGTGTCTCTATTTCTTCCCTGCAAACCAGTTCATCTGTACCATTTTTAGGCTCCACATATATGCATTAATATACAATATTTGTTTTCCTCTTTCTGACTTACTTCATTCTGTATGACAGTCTCTCGATCCATCGATGTCTCTACAAATGACCCAGTTTCATTCCTTTTTATGGCCGAGTCATATTCGATTTTATATATGTACCACATCTTTATCCATTCATCTGTCTGTGGGCATTTAGGTTGCTTCCATTACCTGGCTATTGTAAATAGTGCTGCAACGAACATTGTGGTGAATGTGCCTTTTTGAAATACGGTTTTCTCTGGGTATATGCCCAGAAGTGCGATTGCTGGATCAGATGGTAATTCTATTTCTAGTTTTTTTAAGGAAACTCCATACTGTTCTCCATAGGGACTGTATCAATTTACATTCCCACCAATAGTGGAAGAGGGCTCCTTTTGTCCACACCCTCCCCAGAATTGGTTGTTTGTAGATTTTCTGATGATGCCGATTCTAACAGGTGTGAGGTGATACCTCATTGTAGTTTTGATTTGCATTTCTCTAATAATTAGTGCTGTTGAGCAGCTTTTCATGTGCGTCTTGGCCATCTCTGTGTCTCCTTTGAAGAAACGTCTCTTTAGATCTTCTGCCCATTTTTTTTGGGTTGTTTGTTTTTTTAATATTAAGCTGCATGAGCTGTTTATATATATTGGAGATTACACCTCTGTCCATTGATTCGTCTGCAACGATTTTCGCCCATTCTGAGGGATGCCTTTTTCCATTCCCGTGTTTTTTAACAAAAAAGGAAAGAAAGGAAAAGAAGCAGAACACTAATGTGCGTAAAATATGCCTTTTGAAACGGTCGTTTTGAAATATGGACGTCCTTTGAAATTATTGGTCGATATGTGACCCCAGGATTTGTTTTCAGGGCAGGTGTCATTTACAGGCCTGCAATGATTTTGAATATCAACTGACCATTAGCGTTGGGATTAAAGCTGCTGATGTGTGAAACGGCCACAAGGTGGCAGCAGTTCACCCTTACCAAATCTGGTTACTAGGGCAAGAGAGCCTCAGTGGAAGTGGTGTTCTAGATTGGAGTTTAGAATGGAATGTACCAGGAGAAAGCCCCTCACGTTTGTCTCACTACTTCTTGTTCGTGTTTTTAATTTAAGTTTTTATTTTTTATTACAGCAAGTTTGATTACAATGTTTGGCTTGTTGTAGGTGTGGAAGATGTGGTTCTTTTACACATATACAGATGACTGTTCTTCTTGGGATCCTTTTCCCATGTACGTTATGACAGAATGTTGAGTAGTCCTCCCTTGGTATTCTGTAGGTCTTTGGTGATTATATATGTCACCTATGATTGTATATGTCTGTTAACCCCGATATCGTAATGAAACCAATCCTCACACCTTTCCATTGGTGAACCATAAGTTTGTTTAATGAATCTGTGATTGCCCTTCTCCGTGGAAATATCTGCCCTGGTATCCATTTTTAGGTAACACCTATAAGTGATATGATATGATATGTGTCTTTCACTTTCTGACTTACTACAAGTCACGTGATTACTTCTAGACTCATCTACGGTGCTGCAAATGGCATTGTGTCCTTTTTTCCCTTGGCTTCTCTTCTGCCTTAGCGGGGTCCATTTTCAACAATGTGATTCCCTGAGGGTTGTGGATTAGCTGACCTGGGCAGCCTTACCCTGCCGGCCCGCCCTCCCCAGGTGTGCCTCGTTGAGGTCAATATAAACAGAGCTCCAGGCAGCAATAGCCCCTGAAGCTGTGCCTGACTCCATATTCTCTGCCCCGTCAGCAGTCTCGGGGCTGTGCTGGTGGGAGGGAGTGAGGGGCCACAGCTTTGTGGGTGGCCCGGTGTGAGTGGGGTTCTGCTGGCCTTTCTGCAGGAGTTGCCAGGCTGCCGCCTGTAAAGAAGAGGATGTGTCACCCATACCTTCCGCTGGAATTTCTCTCCGGACAGAGGTGAGGAAGGAAAAAAGCAGTGGGGGCCGGGACAGGAGGGGTATCTCAGGCAGGGCAATGGAAATCTTCTGGAAGAGCACCAGGTTCCAGGACCAGGCTGGCTGGCCTGCAGGCACCAAGTTGGCCTGCGTGCTGTCGCTGGTGTGGCTCCACGGTCCTTCCTCTAGGCTTTCAAGCCCTTGTACATATTCAGGTGTTTTACCTGGAAAGGGTGGGAACAGTTCAGCAGCAGCTGGCCTGGGGCTCAGCTCACGTTTACTCACAGATGCCTCGGCACGGTCCCCCAGCTTTGCAATGAGGACGCTCCTTGCGTGGGGGTTGGGTTGCTGGCTGTATGGGAGATGGTTCCCCACCTCTGACCAATTTCAGAATTGTTTACCGCTGGAGCCAGTGCCGTGATAGGGTTTTCCTCTGTATAACTCGTGGGTTCACTTTTTTTTTCTTTTATGTTTCAAGTTAGATGTTATTCCTCTTTTATGTATTTATAGATATAAGCATGGAAATAATTCATTCCTATAAATACATCTGTGTGACGGGAAGAACTTTTTTCTGTTTTATTTTTAAATTTTATTTTTTAAAATTTTGAAATTTTATTTATTTTTTTATACAGCACGTTATTATTAGTTATGTATTTTATGCATATACATGTATACAGGTCAATCCCAAACTCCCAACTCATCCCACCACCACCACCCCATGGCTTCCCACACTTGGTGTCCATACGTTTGTTCTCTACCTCTGTGTCTCTATTTCTTCCCTGCAAACCAGTTCATCTGTACCATTTTTAGGCTCCACATATATGCATTAATATACAATATTTGTTTTCCTCTTTCTGACTTACTTCATTCTGTATGACAGTCTCTCGATCCATCGATGTCTCTACAAATGACCCAGTTTCATTCCTTTTTATGGCCGAGTCATATTCGATATTATATATGTACCACATCTTTATCCATTCATCTGTCTGTGGGCATTTAGGTTGCTTCCATTACCTGGCTATTGTAAATAGTGCTGCAACGAACATTGTGGTGAATGTGCCTTTTTGAAATACGGTTTTCTCTGGGTATATGCCCAGAAGTGCGATTGCTGGATCAGATGGTAATTCTATTTCTAGTTTTTTTAAGGAAACTCCATACTGTTCTCCATAGGGACTGTATCAATTTACATTCCCACCAATAGTGGAAGAGGGCTCCTTTTGTCCACACCCTCCCCAGAATTGGTTGTTTGTAGATTTTCTGATGATGCCGATTCTAACAGGTGTGAGGTGATACCTCATTGTAGTTTTGATTTGCATTTCTCTAATAATTAGTGCTGTTGAGCAGCTTTTCATGTGCGTCTTGGCCATCTCTGTGTCTCCTTTGAAGAAACGTCTCTTTAGATCTTCTGCCCATTTTTTTTGGGTTGTTTGTTTTTTTAATATTAAGCTGCATGAGCTGTTTATATATATTGGAGATTACACCTCTGTCCATTGATTCGTCTGCAACGATTTTCGCCCATTCTGAGGGATGCCTTTTTCCATTCCCGTGTTTTTTAACAAAAAAGGAAAGAAAGGAAAAGAAGCAGAACACTAATGTGCGTAAAATATGCCTTTTGAAACGGTCGTTTTGAAATATGGACGTCCTTTGAAATTATTGGTCGATATGTGACCCCAGGATTTGTTTTCAGGGCAGGTGTCATTTACAGGCCTGCAATGATTTTGAATATCAACTGACCATTAGCGTTGGGATTAAAGCTGCTGATGTGTGAAACGGCCACAAGGTGGCAGCAGTTCACCCTTACCAAATCTGGTTACTAGGGCAAGAGAGCCTCAGTGGAAGTGGTGTTCTAGATTGGAGTTTAGAATGGAATGTACCAGGAGAAAGCCCCTCACGTTTGTCTCACTACTTCTTGTTCGTGTTTTTAATTTAAGTTTTTATTTTTTATTACAGCAAGTTTGATTACAATGTTTGGCTTGTTGTAGGTGTGGAAGATGTGGTTCTTTTACACATATACAGATGACTGTTCTTCTTGGGATCCTTTTCCCATGTACGTTATGACAGAATGTTGAGTAGTCCTCCCTTGGTATTCTGTAGGTCTTTGGTGATTATATATGTCACCTGTGATTGTATATGTCTGTTAACCCCGATATCGTAATGAAACCAATCCTCACACCTTTCCATTGGTGAACCATAAGTTTGTTTAATGAATCTGTGATTGCCCTTCTCCGTGGAAATATCTGCCCTGGTATCCATTTTTAGGTAACACCTATAAGTGATATGATATGATATGTGTGTTTCACTTTCTGCCTTACTACAAGTCACGTGATTACTTCTAGACTCATCTACGGTGCTGCAAATGGCATTGTGTCCTTTTTTCCCTTGGCTTCTCTTCTGCCTTAGCGGGGTCCATTTTCAACAATGTGATTCCCTGAGGGTTGTGGATTAGCTGACCTGGGCAGCCTTACCCTGCCGGCCCGCCCTCCCCAGGTGTGCCTCGTTGAGGTCAATATAAACAGAGCTCCAGGCAGCAATAGCCCCTGAAGCTGTGCCTGACTCCATATTCTCTGCCCCGTCAGCAGTCTCGGGGCTGTGCTGGTGGGAGGGAGTGAGGGGCCACAGCTTTGTGGGTGGCCCGGTGTGAGTGGGGTTCTGCTGGCCTTTCTGCAGGAGTTGCCAGGCTGCCGCCTGTAAAGAAGAGGATGTGTCACCCATACCTTCCGCTGGAATTTCTCTCCGGACAGAGGTGAGGAAGGAAAAAAGCAGTGGGGGCCGGGACAGGAGGGGTATCTCAGGCAGGGCAATGGAAAGCTTCTGGAAGAGCGCCAGGGTCCAGGACCACGCTGGCTGGCCTGCAGGCGCCAAGTTGGCCTGCGTGCTGTCGCTGGTGTGGCTCCACGGTCCTTCCTCTAGGCTTTCAAGCCCTTGTACATATTCAGGTGTTTTACCTGGAAAGGGTGGGAACAGTTCAGCAGCAGCTGGCCTGGGGCTCAGCTCACGTTTACTCACAGATGCCTCGGCACGGTCCCCCAGCTTTGCAATGAGGACGCTCCTTGCGTGGGGGTTGGGTTGCTGGCTGTATGGGAGATGGTTCCCCACCTCTGACCAATTTCAGAATTGTTTACCGCTGGAGCAAGTGCCGTGATAGGGTTTTCCTCTGTATAACTCGTGGGTTCACTTTTTTTTTCTTTTATGTTTCAAGTTAGATGTTATTCCTCTTTTATGTATTTATAGATATAAGCATGGAAATAATTCATTCCTATAAATACATCTGTGTGACGGGAAGAACTTTTTTCTGTTTTATTTTTAAATTTTATTTTTTAAAATTTTGAAATTTTATTTATTTTTTTATACAGCACGTTATTATTAGTTATGTATTTTATGCATATACATGTATACAGGTCAATTCCAAACCCCCAACTCATCCCACCACCACCACCCCATGGCTTCCCAAACTTGGTGTCCATACGTTTGTTCTCTACCTCTCTGTCTCTATTTCTTCCCTGCAAACCAGTTCATCTGTACCATTTTTAGGCTCCACATATATGCATTAATATACAATATTTGTTTTCCTCTTTCTGACTTACTTCATTCTGTATGACAGTCTCTCGATCCATCGATGTCTCTACAAATGACCCAGTTTCATTCCTTTTTATGGCCGAGTCATATTCCATTTTATATATGTACCACATCTTTATCCATTCATCTGTCTGTGGGCATTTAGGTTGCTTCCATTACCTGGCTATTGTAAATAGTGCTGCAACGAACATTGTGGTGAATGTGCCTTTTTGAAATACGGTTTTCTCTGGGTATATGCCCAGAAGTGGGATTGCTGGATCAGATGGTAATTCTATTTCTAGTTTTTTTAAGGAAACTCCATACTGTTCTCCATAGTGACTGTATCAATTTACATTCCCACCAATAGTGGAAGAGGGCTCCTTTTGTCCACACCCTCCCCAGAATTGGTTGTTTGTAGATTTTCTGATGATGCCGATTCTAACAGGTGTGAGGTGATACCTCATTGTAGTTTTGATTTGCATTTCCCTAATAATTAGTGCTGTTGAGCAGCTTTTCATGTGTGTCTTGGCCATCTCTGTGTCTCCTTTGAAGAAACATCTCTTTAGATCTTCTGCCCATTTTTTTTGGGTTGTTTGTTTTATTAATATTAAGCTGCATGAGCTGTTTATATATATTGGAGATTAAACCTCTGTCCATTGATTCGTCTGCAACGATTTTCGCCCATTCTGAGGGATGCCTTTTTCCATTCCCGTGTTTTTTAACAAAAAAGGAAAGAAAGGAAAAGAAGCAGAACACTAATGTGCATAAAATATGCCTTTTGAAACGGTCGTTTTGAAATATGGACGTCCTTTGAAATTTTTGGTCGATATGTGACCCCAGGATTTGTTTTCAGGGCAGGTGTCATTTACAGGCCTGCAATGATTTTGAATATCAACTGACCATTAGCGTTGGGATTAAAGCTGCTGTTGTGTGAAACGGCCACAAGGTGGCAGCAGTTCACCCTTACCAAATCTGGTTACTAGGGCAAGAGAGCCTCAGTGGAAGTGGTGTTCTAGATTGGAGTTTAGAATGGAATGTGCCAGGAGAAAGCCCCTCACGTTTGTCTCACTACTTCTTGTTCGTGTTTTTAATTTAATTTTTTTATTTTTTATTACAGCAAGTTTGATTACAATGTTTGGCTTGTTGTAGGTGTGGAAGATGTGGTTCTTTTACACATATACAGATGACTGTTCTTCTTGGGATCCTTTTCCCATGTACGTTATGACAGAATGTTGAGTAGTCCTCTCTTGGTATTCTGTAGGTCTTTGGTGATTATATATGTCACCTGTGTTTGTATATGTCTGTTAACCCCGATATCGTAATGAAACCAATCCTCACACCTTTCCATTGGTGAACCATAAGTTTGTTTAATGAATCTGTGATTGCCCTTCTCCGTGGAAATATCTGCCCTGGTATCCATTTTTAGGTAACACCTATAAGTGATATGATATGATATGTGTGTTTCACTTTCTGCCTTACTACAAGTCACGTGATTACTTCTAGACTCATCTACGGTGCTGCAAATGGCATTGTGTCCTTTTTTCCCTTGGCTTCTCTTCTGCCTTAGCGGGGTCCATTTTCAACAATGTGATTCCCTGAGGGTTGTGGATTAGCTGACCTGGGCAGCCTTACCCTGCCGGCCCGCCCTCCCCAGGTGTGCCTCGTTGAGGTCAATATAAACAGAGCTCCAGGCAGCAATAGCCCCTGAAGCTGTGCCTGACTCCATATTCTCTGCCCCGTCAGCAGTCTCGGGGCTGTGCTGGTGGGAGGGAGTGAGGGGCCACAGCTTTGTGGGTGGCCCGGTGTGAGTGGGGTTCTGCTGGCCTTTCTGCAGGAGTTGCCAGGCTGCCGCCTGTAAAGAAGAGGATGTGTCACCCATACCTTCCGCTGGAATTTCTCTCCGGACAGAGGTGAGGAAGGAAAAAAGCAGTGGGTGCCGGGACAGGAGGGGTATCTCAGGCAGGGCAATGGAAAACTTCTGGAAGAGCGCCAGGGTCCAGGACCACGCTGGCTGGCCTGCAGGCACCAAGTTGGCCTGCGTGCTGTCGCTGGTGTGGCTCCACGGTCCTTCCTCTAGGCTTTCAAGCCCTTGTACATATTCAGGTGTTTTACCTGGAAAGGGTGGGAACAGTTCAGCAGCAGCTGGCCTGGGGCTCAGCTCACGTTTACTCACAGATGCCTCGGCACGGTCCCCCAGCTTTGCAATGAGGACGCTCCTTGCGTGGGGGTTGGGTTGCTGGCTGTATGGGAGATGGTTCCCCACCTCTGACCAATTTCAGAATTGTTTAACACTGGAGCAAGTGCCGTGATAGGGTTTTCCTCTGTATAACTCGTGGGTTCACTTTTTTTTCTTTTATGTTTCAAGTTAGATGTTATTCCTCTTTTATGTATTTATAGATATAAGCATGGAAATAATTCATTCCTATAAATACATCTGTGTGACGGGAAGAATTTTTTCTGTTTTATTTTTAAATTTTATTTTTTAAAATTTTGAAATTTTATTTATTTTTTTATACAGCACGTTATTATTAGTTATGTATTTTATGCATATACATGTATACAGGTCAATCCCAAACTCCCAACTCATCCCACCACCACCACCCCATGGCTTCCCACACTTGGTGTCCATACGTTTGTTCTCTACCTCTGTGTCTCTATTTCTTCCCTGCAAACCAGTTCATCTGTACCATTTTTAGGCTCCACATATATGCATTAATATACAATATTTGTTTTCCTCTTTCTGACTTACTTCATTCTGTATGACAGTCTCTCGATCCATCGATGTCTCTACAAATGACCCAGTTTCATTCCTTTTTATGGCCGAGTCATATTCCATTTTATATATGTACCACATCTTTATCCATTCATCTGTCTGTGGGCATTTAGGTTGCTTCCATTACCTGGCTATTGTAAATAGTGCTGCAACGAACATTGTGGTGAATGTGCCTTTTTGAAATACGGTTTTCTCTGGGTATATGCCCAGAAGTGGGATTGCTGGATCAGATGGTAATTCTATTTCTAATTTTTTTAAGGAAACTCCATACTGTTCTCCATAGGGACTGTATCAATTTACATTCCCACCAATAGTGGAAGAGGGCTCCTTTTGTCCACACCCTCCCCAGAATTGGTTGTTTGTAGATTTTCTGATGATGCCGATTCTAACAGGTGTGAGGTGATACCTCATTGTAGTTTTGATTTGCATTTCCCTAATAATTAGTGCTGTTGAGCAGCTTTTCATGTGTGTCTTGGCCATCTCTGTGTCTCCTTTGAAGAAACGTCTCTTTAGATCTTCTGCCCATTTTTTTTGGGTTGTTTGTTTTATTAATATTAAGCTGCATGAGCTGTTTATATATATTGGAGATTAAACCTCTGTCCATTGATTCGTCTGCAACGATTTTCGCCCATTCTGAGGGATGCCTTTTTCCATTCCCGTGTTTTTTAACAAAAAAGGAAAGAAAGGAAAAGAAGCAGAACACTAATGTGCATAAAATATGCCTTTTGAAACGGTCGTTTTGAAATATGGACGTCCTTTGAAATTTTTGGTCGATATGTGACCCCAGGATTTGTTTTCAGGGCAGGTGTCATTTACAGGCCTGCAATGATTTTGAATATCAACTGACCATTAGCGTTGGGATTAAAGCTGCTGTTGTGTGAAACGGCCACAAGGTGGCAGCAGTTCACCCTTACCAAATCTGGTTACTAGGGCAAGAGAGCCTCAGTGGAAGTGGTGTTCTAGATTGGAGTTTAGAATGGAATGTGCCAGGAGAAAGCCCCTCACGTTTGTCTCACTACTTCTTGTTCGTGTTTTTAATTTAATTTTTTTATTTTTTATTACAGCAAGTTTGATTACAATGTTTGGCTTGTTGTAGGTGTGGAAGATGTGGTTCTTTTACACATATACAGATGACTGTTCTTCTTGGGATCCTTTTCCCATGTACGTTATGACAGAATGTTGAGTAGTCCTCTCTTGGTATTCTGTAGGTCTTTGGTGATTATATATGTCACCTGTGTTTGTATATGTCTGTTAACCCCGATATAGTAATGAAACCAATCCTCACACCTTTCCATTGGTGAACCATAAGTTTGTTTAATGAATCTGTGATTGCCCTTCTCCGTGGAAATATCTGCCCTGGTATCCATTTTTAGGTAACACCTATAAGTGATATGATATGATATGTGTCTTTCACTTTCTGCCTTACTACAAGTCACGTGATTACTTCTAGACTCATCTACGGTGCTGCAAATGGCATTGTGTCCTTTTTTCCCTTGGCTTCTCTTCTGCCTTAGCGGGGTCCATTTTCAACAATGTGATTCCCTGAGGGTTGTGGATTAGCTGACCTGGGCAGCCTTACCCTGCTGGCCCGCCCTCCCCAGGTGTGCCTCGTTGAGGTCAATATAAACAGAGCTCCAGGCAGCAATAGCCCCTGAAGCTGTGCCTGACTCCATATTCTCTGCCCCGTCAGCAGTCTCGGGGCTGTGCTGGTGGGAGGGAGTGAGGGGCCACAGCTTTGTGGGTGGCCCGGTGTGAGTGGGGTTCTGCTGGCCTTTCTGCAGGAGTTGCCAGGCTGCCGCCTGTAAAGAAGAGGATGTGTCAACCATACCTTCCGCTGGAATTTCTCTCCGGACAGAGGTGAGGAAGGAAAAAAGCAGTGGGGGCCGGGACAGGAGGGGTATCTCAGGCAGGGCAATGGAAAGCTTCTGGAAGAGCGCCAGGGTCCAGGACCACGCTGGCTGGCCTGCAGGCACCAAGTTGGCCTGCGTGCTGTCGCTGGTGTGGCTCCACGGTCCTTCCTCTAGGCTTTCAAGCCCTTGTACATATTCAGGTGTTTTACCTGGAAAGGGTGGGAACAGTTCAGCAGCAGCTGGCCTGGGGCTCAGCTCACGTTTACTCACAGATGCCTCAGCACGGTCCCCCAGCTTTGCAATGAGGACGCTCCTTGCGTGGGGGTTGGGTTGCTGGCTGTATGGGAGATGGTTCCCCACCTCTGACCAATTTCAGAATTGTTTACCGCTGGAGCAAGTGCCGTGATAGGGTTTTCCTCTGTATAACTCGTGGGTTCACTTTTTTTTTCTTTTATGTTTCAAGTTAGATGTTATTCCTCTTTTATGTATTTATAGATATAAGCATGGAAATAATTCATTCCTATAAATACATCTGTGTGACGGGAAGAACTTTTTTCTGTTTTATTTTTAAATTTTATTTTTTAAAATTTTGAAATTTTATTTATTTTTTTTATACAGCACGTTATTATTAGTTATGTATTTTATGCATATACATGTATACAGGTCAATCCCAAACTCCCAACTCATCCCACCACCACCACCCCATGGCTTCCCACACTTGGTGTCCATACGTTTGTTCTCTACCTCTGTGTCTCTATTTCTTCCCTGCAAACCAGTTCATCTGTACCATTTTTAGGCTCCACATATATGCATTAATATACAATATTTGTTTTCCTCTTTCTGACTTACTTCATTCTGTATGACAGTCTCTCGATCCATCGATGTCTCTACAAATGACCCAGTTTCATTCCTTTTTATGGCCGAGTCATATTCCATTTTATATATGTACCACATCTTTATCCATTCATCTGTCTGTGGGCATTTAGGTTGCTTCCATTACCTGGCTATTGTAAATAGTGCTGCAACGAACATTGTGGTGAATGTGCCTTTTTGAAATACGGTTTTCTCTGGGTATATGCCCAGAAGTGGGATTGCTGGATCAGATGGTAATTCTATTTCTAGTTTTTTTAAGGAAACTCCATACTGTTCTCCATAGTGACTGTATCAATTTACATTCCCACCAATAGTGGAAGAGGGCTCCTTTTGTCCACACCCTCCCCAGAATTGGTTGTTTGTAGTTTTTCTGATGATGCCGATTCTAACAGGTGTGAGGTGATACCTCATTGTAGTTTTGATTTGCATTTCTCTAATAATTAGTGCTGTTGAGCAGCTTTTCATGTGTGTCTTGGCCATCTCTGTGTCTCCTTTGAAGAAACGTCTCTTTAGATCTTCTGCCCATTTTTTTTGGGTTGTTTGTTTTATTAATATTAAGCTGCATGAGCTGTTTATATATATTGGAGATTAAACCTCTGTCCATTGATTCGTCTGCAACGATTTTCGCCCATTCTGAGGGATGCCTTTTTCCATTCCCGTGTTTTTTAACAAAAAAGGAAAGAAAGGAAAAGAAGCAGAACACTAATGTGCATAAAATATGCCTTTTGAAACGGTCGTTTTGAAATATGGACGTCCTTTGAAATTTTTGGTCGATATGTGACCCCAGGATTTGTTTTCAGGGCAGGTGTCATTTACAGGCCTGCAATGATTTTGAATATCAACTGACCATTAGCGTTGGGATTTAAGCTGCTGTTGTGTGAAACGGCCACAAGGTGGCAGCAGTTCACCCTTACCAAATCTGGTTACTAGGGCAAGAGAGCCTCAGTGGAAGTGGTGTTCTAGATTGGAGTTTAGAATGGAATGTGCCAGGAGAAAGCCCCTCACGTTTGTCTCACTACTTCTTGTTCGTGTTTTTAATTTAATTTTTTTATTTTTTATTACAGCAAGTTTGATTACAATGTTTGGCTTGTTGTAGGTGTGGAAGATGTGGTTCTTTTACACATATACAGATGACTGTTCTTCTTGGGATCCTTTTCCCATGTACGTTATGACAGAATGTTGAGTAGTCCTCTCTTGGTATTCTGTAGGTCTTTGGTGATTATATATGTCACCTGTGTTTGTATATGTCTGTTAACCCCGATATCGTAATGAAACCAATCCTCACACCTTTCCATTGGTGAACCATAAGTTTGTTTAATGAATCTGTGATTGCCCTTCTCCGTGGAAATATCTGCCCTGGTATCCATTTTTAGGTAACACCTATAAGTGATATGATATGATATGTGTGTTTCACTTTCTGCCTTACTACAAGTCACGTGATTACTTCTAGACTCATCTACGGTGCTGCAAATGGCATTGTGTCCTTTTTTCCCTTGGCTTCTCTTCTGCCTTAGCGGGGTCCATTTTCAACAATGTGATTCCCTGAGGGTTGTGGATTAGCTGACCTGGGCAGCCTTACCCTGCCGGCCCGCCCTCCCCAGGTGTGCCTCGTTGAGGTCAATATAAACAGAGCTCCAGGCAGCAATAGCCCCTGAAGCTGTGCCTGACTCCATATTCTCTGCCCCGTCAGCAGTCTCGGGGCTGTGCTGGTGGGAGGGAGTGAGGGGCCACAGCTTTGTGGGTGGCCCGGTGTGAGTGGGGTTCTGCTGGCCTTTCTGCAGGAGTTGCCAGGCTGCCGCCTGTAAAGAAGAGGATGTGTCACCCATACCTTCCGCTGGAATTTCTCTCTGGACAGAGGTGAGGAAGGAAAAAAGCAGTGGGGGCCGGGACAGGAGGGGTATCTCAGGCAGGGCAATGGAAAGCTTCTGGAAGAGCGCCAGGGTCCAGGACCACGCTGGCTGGCCTGCAGGCACCAAGTTGGCCTGCGTGCTGTCGCTGGTGTGGCTCCACGGTCCTTCCTCTAGGCTTTCAAGCCCTTGTACATATTCAGGTGTTTTACCTGGAAAGGGTGGGAACAGTTCAGCAGCAGCTGGCCTGGGGCTCAGCTCACGTTTACTCACAGATGCCTCGGCACGGTCCCCCAGCTTTGCAATGAGGACGCTCCTTGCGTGGGGGTTGGGTTGCTGGCTGTATGGGAGATGGTTCCCCACCTCTGACCAATTTCAGAATTGTTTACCGCTGGAGCAAGTGCCGTGATAGGGTTTTCCTCTGTATAACTCGTGGGTTCACTTTTTTTTTCTTTTATGTTTCAAGTTAGATGTTATTCCTCTTTTATGTATTTATAGATATAAGCATGGAAATAATTCATTCCTATAAATACATCTGTGTGACGGGAAGAACTTTTTTCTGTTTTATTTTTAAATTTTATTTTTTAAAATTTTGAAATTTTATTTATTTTTTTATACAGCATGTTATTATTAGTTATGTATTTTATGCATATACATGTATACAGGTCAATCCCAAACCCCCAACTCATCCCACCACCACCACCCCATGGCTTCCCACACTTGGTGTCCATACGTTTGTTCTCTACCTCTGTGTCTCTATTTCTTCCCTGCAAACCAGTTCATCTGTACCATTTTTAGGCTCCACATATATGCATTAATATACAATATTTGTTTTCCTCTTTCTGACTTACTTCATTCTGTATGACAGTCTCTCGATCCATCGATGTCTCTACAAATGACCCAGTTTCATTCCTTTTTATGGCCGAGTAATATTCCATTTTATATATGTACCACATCTTTATCCATTCATCTGTCTGTGGGCATTTAGGTTGCTTCCATTACCTGGCTATTGTAAATAGTGCTGCAACGAACATTGTGGTGAATGTGCCTTTTTGAAATACGGTTTTCTCTGGGTATATGCCCAGAAGTGGGATTGCTGGATCAGATGGTAATTCTATTTCTAGTTTTTTTAAGGAAACTCCATACTGTTCTCCATAGTGACTGTATCAATTTACATTCCCACCAATAGTGGAAGAGGGCTCCTTTTGTCCACACCCTCCCCAGAATTGGTTGTTTGTAGATTTTCTGATGATGCCGATTCTAACAGGTGTGAGGTGATACCTCATTGTAGTTTTGATTTGCATTTCCCTAATAATTAGTGCTGTTGAGCAGCTTTTCATGTGTGTCTTGGCCATCTCTGTGTCTCCTTTGAAGAAACGTCTCTTTAGATCTTCTGCCCATTTTTTTTGGGTTGTTTGTTTTATTAATATTAAGCTGCATGAGCTGTTTATATATATTGGAGATTAAACCTCTGTCCATTGATTCGTCTGCAACGATTTTCGCCCATTCTGAGGGATGCCTTTTTCCATTCACGTGTTTTTTAACAAAAAAAGGAAAGAAAGGAAAAGAAGCAGAACACTAATGTGCGTAAAATATGCCTTTTGAAACGGTCGTTTTGAAATATGGACGTCCTTTGAAATTTTTGGTCGATATGTGACCCCAGGATTTGTTTTCAGGGCAGGTGTCATTTACAGGCCTGCAATGATTTTGAATATCAACTGACCATTAGCGTTGGGATTAAAGCTGCTGTTGTGTGAAACGGCCACAAGGTGGCAGCAGTTCACCCTTACCAAATCTGGTTACTAGGGCAAGAGAGCCTCAGTGGAAGTGGTGTTCTAGATTGGAGTTTAGAATGGAATGTGCCAGGAGAAAGCCCCTCACGTTTGTCTCACTACTTCTTGTTCGTGTTTTTAATTTAATTTTTTTATTTTTTATTACAGCAAGTTTGATTACAATGTTTGGCTTGTTGTAGGTGTGGAAGATGTGGTTCTTTTACACATATACAGATGACTGTTCTTCTTGGGATCCTTTTCCCATGTACGTTATGACAGAATGTTGAGTAGTCCTCTCTTGGTATTCTGTAGGTCTTTGGTGATTATATATGTCACCTGTGTTTGTATATGTCTGTTAACCCCGATATCGTAATGAAACCAATCCTCACACCTTTCCATTGGTGAACCATAAGTTTGTTTAATGAATCTGTGATTGCCCTTCTCCGTGGAAATATCTGCCCTGGTATCCATTTTTAGGTAACACCTATAAGTGATATGATATGATATGTGTCTTTCACTTTCTGCCTTACTACAAGTCACGTGATTACTTCTAGACTCATCTACGGTGCTGCAAATGGCATTGTGTCCTTTTTTCCCTTGGCTTCTCTTCTGCCTTAGCGGGGTCCATTTTCAACAATGTGATTCCCTGAGGGTTGTGGATTAGCTGACCTGGGCAGCCTTACCCTGCCGGCCCGCCCTCCCCAGGTGTGCCTCGTTGAGGTCAATATAAACAGAGCTCCAGGCAGCAATAGCCCCTGAAGCTGTGCCTGACTCCATATTCTCTGCCCCGTCAGCAGTCTCGGGGCTGTGCTGGTGGGAGGGAGTGAGGGGCCACAGCTTTGTGGGTGGCCCGGTGTGAGTGGGGTTCTGCTGGCCTTTCTGCAGGAGTTGCCAGGCTGCCGCCTGTAAAGAAGAGGATGTGTCACCCATACCTTCCGCTGGAATTTCTCTCCGGACAGAGGTGAGGAAGGAAAAAAGCAGTGGGGGCCGGGACAGGAGGGGTATCTCAGGCAGGGCAATGGAAAGCTTCTGGAAGAGCGCCAGGGTCCAGGACCACGCTGGCTGGCCTGCAGGCACCAAGTTGGCCTGCGTGCTGTCGCTGGTGTGGCTCCACGGTCCTTCCTCTAGGCTTTCAAGCCCTTGTACATATTCAGGTGTTTTACCTGGAAAGGGTGGGAACAGTTCAGCAGCAGCTGGCCTGGGGCTCAGCTCACGTTTACTCACAGATGCCTCGGCACGGTCCCCCAGCTTTGCAATGAGGACGCTCCTTGCGTGGGGGTTGGGTTGCTGGCTGTATGGGAGATGGTTCCCCACCTCTGACCAATTTCAGAATTGTTTACCGCTGGAGCAAGTGCCGTGATAGGGTTTTCCTCTGTATAACTCGTGGGTTCACTTTTTTTTTCTTTTATGTTTCAAGTTAGATGTTATTCCTCTTTTATGTATTTATAGATATAAGCATGGAAATAATTCATTCCTATAAATACATCTGTGTGACGGGAAGAACTTTTTTCTGTTTTATTTTTAAATTTTATTTTTTAAAATTTTGAAATTTTATTTATTTTTTTATACAGCACGTTATTATTAGTTATGTATTTTATGCATATACATGTATACAGGTCAATCCCAAACTCCCAACTCATCCCACCACCACCACCCCATGGCTTCCCACACTTGGTGTCCATACGTTTGTTCTCTACCTCTGTGTCTCTATTTCTTCCCTGCAAACCAGTTCATCTGTACCATTTTTAGGCTCCACATATATGCATTAATATACAATATTTGTTTTCCTCTTTCTGACTTACTTCATTCTGTATGACAGTCTCTCGATCCATCGATGTCTCTACAAATGACCCAGTTTCATTCCTTTTTATGGCCGAGTCATATTCCATTTTATATATGTACCACATCTTTATCCATTCATCTGTCTGTGGGCATTTAGGTTGCTTCCATTACCTGGCTATTGTAAATAGTGCTGCAACGAACATTGTGGTGAATGTGCCTTTTTGAAATACGGTTTTCTCTGGGTATATGCCCAGAAGTGGGATTGCTGGATCAGATGGTAATTCTATTTCTAGTTTTTTTAAGGAAACTCCATACTGTTCTCCATAGTGACTGTATCAATTTACATCCCCACCAATAGTGGAAGAGGGCTCCTTTTGTCCACACCCTCCCCAGAATTGGTTGTTTGTAGATTTTCTGATGATGCCGATTCTAACAGGTGTGAGGTGATACCTCATTGTAGTTTTGATTTGCATTTCCCTAATAATTAGTGCTGTTGAGCAGCTTTTCATGTGTGTCTTGGCCATCTCTGTGTCTCCTTTGAAGAAACGTCTCTTTAGATCTTCTGCCCATTTTTTTTGGGTTGTTTGTTTTATTAATATTAAGCTGCATGAGCTGTTTATATATATTGGAGATTAAACCTCTGTCCATTGATTCGTCTGCAACGATTTTCGCCCATTCTGAGGGATGCCTTTTTCCATTCCCGTGTTTTTTAACAAAAAAGGAAAGAAAGGTAAAGAAGCAGAACACTAATGTCTATAAAATATGCCTTTTGAAACGGTCGTTTTGAAATATGGACGTCCTTTGAAATTTTTGGTCGATATGTGACCCTAGGATTTGTTTTCAGGGCAGGTGTCATTTACAGGCCTGCAATGATTTTGAATATCAACTGACCATTAGCGTTGGGATTAAAGCTGCTGTTGTGTGAAACGGCCACAAGGTGGCAGCAGTTCACCCTTACCAAATCTGGTTACTAGGGCAAGAGAGCCTCAGTGGAAGTGGTGTTCTAGATTGGAGTTTAGAATGGAATGTGCCAGGAGAAAGCCCCTCACGTTTGTCTCACTACTTCTTGTTCGTGTTTTTAATTTAATTTTTTTATTTTTTATTACAGCAAGTTTGATTACAATGTTTGGCTTGTTGTAGGTGTGGAAGATGTGGTTCTTTTACACATATACAGATGACTGTTCTTCTTGGGATCCTTTTCCCATGTACGTTATGACAGAATGTTGAGTAGTCCTCTCTTGGTATTCTGTAGGTCTTTGGTGATTATATATGTCACCTGTGTTTGTATATGTCTGTTAACCCCGATATCGTAATGAAACCAATCCTCACACCTTTCCATTGGTGAACCATAAGTTTGTTTAATGAATCTGTGATTGCCCTTCTCCGTGGAAATATCTGCCCTGGTATCCATTTTTAGGTAACACCTATAAGTGATATGATATGATATGTGTGTTTCACTTTCTGCCTTACTACAAGTCACGTGATTACTTCTAGACTCATCTACGGTGATGCAAATGGCATTGTGTCCTTTTTTCCCTTGGCTTCTCTTCTGCCTTAGCGGGGTCCATTTTCAACAATGTGATTCCCTGAGGGTTGTGGATTAGCTGACCTGGGCAGCCTTACCCTGCCGGCCCGCCCTCCCCAGGTGTGCCTCGTTGAGGTCAATATAAACAGAGCTCCAGGCAGCAATAGCCCCTGAAGCTGTGCCTGACTCCATATTCTCTGCCCCGTCAGCAGTCTCGGGGCTGTGCTGGTGGGAGGGAGTGAGGGGCCACAGCTTTGTGGGTGGCCCGGTGTGAGTGGGGTTCTGCTGGCCTTTCTGCAGGAGTTGCCAGGCTGCCGCCTGTAAAGAAGAGGATGTGTCACCCATACCTTCCGCTGGAATTTCTCTCCGGACAGAGGTGAGGAAGGAAAAAAGCAGTGGGGGCCGGGACAGGAGGGGTATCTCAGGCAGGGCAATGGAAAGCTTCTGGAAGAGCGCCAGGGTCCAGGACCACGCTGGCTGGCCTGCAGGCACCAAGTTGGCCTGCGTGCTGTCGCTGGTGTGGCTCCACGGTCCTTCCTCTAGGCTTTCAAGCCCTTGTACATATTCAGGTGTTTTACCTGGAAAGGGTGGGAACAGTTCAGCAGCAGCTGGCCTGGGGCTCAGCTCACGTTTACTCACAGATGCCTCGGCACGGTCCCCCAGCTTTGCAATGAGGACGCTCCTTGCGTGGGGGTTGGGTTGCTGGCTGTATGGGAGATGGTTCCCCACCTCTGACCAATTTCAGAATTGTTTACCGCTGGAGCAAGTGCCGTGATAGGGTTTTCCTCTGTATAACTTGTGGGTTCACTTTTTTTTTCTTTTATGTTTCAAGTTAGATGTTATTCCTCTTTTATGTATTTATAGATATAAGCATGGAAATAATTCATTCCTATAAATACATCTGTGTGACGGGAAGAACTTTTTTCTGTTTTATTTTTAAATTTTATTTTTTAAAATTTTGAAATTTTATTTATTTTTTTATACAGCACGTTATTATTAGTTATGTATTTTATGCATATACATGTATACAGGTCAATCCCAAACTCCCAACTCATCCCACCACCACCACCCCATGGCTTCCCACACTTGGTGTCCATACGTTTGTTCTCTACCTCTGTGTCTCTATTTCTTCCCTGCAAACCAGTTCATCTGTACCATTTTTAGGCTCCACATATATGCATTAATATACAATATTTGTTTTCCTCTTTCTGACTTACTTCATTCTGTATGACAGTCTCTCGATCCATCGATGTCTCTACAAATGACCCAGTTTCATTCCTTTTTATGGCCGAGTCATATTCCATTTTATATATGTACCACATCTTTATCCATTCATCTGTCTGTGGGCATTTAGGTTGCTTCCATTACCTGGCTATTGTAAATAGTGCTGCAACGAACATTGTGGTGAATGTGCCTTTTTGAAATACGGTTTTCTCTGGGTATATGCCCAGAAGTGGGATTGCTGGATCAGATGGTAATTCTATTTCTAGTTTTTTTAAGGAAACTCCATACTGTTCTCCATAGTGACTGTATCAATTTACATTCCCACCAATAGTGGAAGAGGGCTCCTTTTGTCCACCCCCTCCCCAGAATTGGTTGTTTGTAGATTTTCTGATGATGCCGATTCTAACAGGTGTGAGGTGATACCTCATTGTAGTTTTGATTTGCATTTCCCTAATAATTAGTGCTGTTGAGCAGCTTTTCATGTGTGTCTTGGCCATCTCTGTGTCTCCTTTGAAGAAACGTCTCTTTAGATCTTCTGCCCATTTTTTTTGGGTTGTTTGTTTTATTAATATTAAGCTGCATGAGCTGTTTATATATATTGGAGATTAAACCTCTGTCCATTGATTCGTCTGCAACGATTTTCGCCCATTCTGAGGGATGCCTTTTTCCATTCCCGTGTTTTTTAACAAAAAAGGAAAGAAAGGAAAAGAAGCAGAACACTAATGTGCGTAAAATATGCCTTTTGAAACGGTCGTTTTGAAATATGGACGTCCTTTGAAATTTTTGGTCGATATGTGACCCCAGGCTTTGTTTTCAGGGCAGGTGTCATTTACAGGCCTGCAATGATTTTGAATATCAACTGACCATTAGCGTTGGGATTAAAGCTGCTGTTGTGTGAAACGGCCACAAGGTGGCAGCAGTTCACCCTTACCAAATCTGGTTACTAGGGCAAGAGAGCCTCAGTGGAAGTGGTGTTCTAGATTGGAGTTTAGAATGGAATGTGCCAGGAGAAAGCCCCTCACGTTTGTCTCACTACTTCTTGTTCGTGTTTTTAATTTAAGTTTTTTATTTTTTATTACAGCAAGTTTGATTACAATGTTTGGCTTGTTGTAGGTGTGGAAGATGTGGTTCTTTTACACATATACAGATGACTGTTCTTCTTGGGATCCTTTTCCCATGTACGTTATGACAGAATGTTGAGTAGTCCTCTCTTGGTATTCTGTAGGTCTTTGGTGATTATATATGTCACCTGTGTTTGTATATGTCTGTTAACCCCGATATCGTAATGAAACCAATCCTCACACCTTTCCATTGGTGAACCATAAGTTTGTTTAATGAATCTGTGATTGCCCTTCTCCGTGGAAATATCTGCCCTGGTATCCATTTTTAGGTAACACCTATAAGTGATATGATATGATATGTGTGTTTCACTTTCTGCCTTACTACAAGTCACGTGATTACTTCTAGACTCATCTACGGTGCTGCAAATGGCATTGTGTCCTTTTTTCCCTTGGCTTCTCTTCTGCCTTAGCGGGGTCCATTTTCAACAATGTGATTCCCTGAGGGTTGTGGATTAGCTGACCTGGGCAGCCTTACCCTGCCGGCCCGCCCTCCCCAGGTGTGCCTCGTTGAGGTCAATATAAACAGAGCTCCAGGCAGCAATAGCCCCTGAAGCTGTGCCTGACTCCATATTCTCTGCCCCGTCAGCAGTCTCGGGGCTGTGCTGGTGGGAGGGAGTGAGGGGCCACAGCTTTGTGGGTGGCCCGGTGTGAGTGGGGTTCTGCTGGCCTTTCTGCAGGAGTTGCCAGGCTGCCGCCTGTAAAGAAGAGGATGTGTCACCCATACCTTCCGCTGGAATTTCTCTCCGGACAGAGGTGAGGAAGGAAAAAAGCAGTGGGGGCCGGGACAGGAGGGGTATCTCAGGCAGGGCAATGGAAAGCTTCTGGAAGAGCGCCAGGGTCCAGGACCACGCTGGCTGGCCTGCAGGCACCAAGTTGGCCTGCGTGCTGTCGCTGGTGTGGCTCCACGGTCCTTCCTCTAGGCTTTCAAGCCCTTGTACATATTCAGGTGTTTTACCTGGAAAGGGTGGGAACAGTTCAGCAGCAGCTGGCCTGGGGCTCAGCTCACGTTTACTCACAGATGCCTCGGCACGGTCCCCCAGCTTTGCAATGAGGACGCTCCTTGCGTGGGGGTTGGGTTGCTGGCTGTATGGGAGATGGTTCCCCACCTCTGACCAATTTCAGAATTGTTTACCGCTGGAGCAAGTGCCGTGATAGGGTTTTCCTCTGTATAACTCGTGGGTTCACTTTTTTTTTCTTTTATGTTTCAAGTTAGATGTTATTCCTCTTTTATGTATTTATAGATATAAGCATGGAAATAATTCATTCCTATAAATACATCTGTGTGACGGGAAGAACTTTTTTCTGTTTTATTTTTAAATTTTATTTTTTAAAATTTTGAAATTTTATTTATTTTTTTATACAGCACGTTATTATTAGTTATGTATTTTATGCATATACATGTATACAGGTCAATCCCAAACTCCCAACTCATCCCACCACCACCACCCCATGGCTTCCCACACTTGGTGTCCATACGTTTGTTCTCTACCTCTGTGTCTCTATTTCTTCCCTGCAAACCAGTTCATCTGTACCATTTTTAGGCTCCACATATATGCATTAATATACAATATTTGTTTTCTTCTTTCTGACTTACTTCATTCTGTATGACAGTCTCTCGATCCATCGATGTCTCTACAAATGACCCAGTTTCATTCCTTTTTATGGCCGAGTCATATTCCATTTTATATATGTACCACATCTTTATCCATTCATCTGTCTGTGGGCATTTAGGTTGCTTCCATTACCTGGCTATTGTAAATAGTGCTGCAACGAACATTGTGGTGAATGTGCCTTTTTGAAATACGGTTTTCTCTGGGTATATGCCCAGAAGTGGGATTGCTGGATCAGATGGTAATTCTATTTCTAGTTTTTTTAAGGAAACTCCATACTGTTCTCCATAGTGACTGTATCAATTTACATTCCCACCAATAGTGGAAGAGGGCTCCTTTTGTCCACCCCCTCCCCAGAATTGGTTGTTTGTAGATTTTCTGATGATGCCGATTCTAACAGGTGTGAGGTGATACCTCATTGTAGTTTTGATTTGCATTTCCCTAATAATTAGTGCTGTTGAGCAGCTTTTCATGTGTGTCTTGGCCATCTCTGTGTCTCCTTTGAAGAAACGTCTCTTTAGATCTTCTGCCCATTTTTTTTGGGTTGTTTGTTTTATTAATATTAAGCTGCATGAGCTGTTTATATATATTGGAGATTAAACCTCTGTCCATTGATTCGTCTGCAACGATTTTCGCCCATTCTGAGGGATGCCTTTTTCCATTCCCGTGTTTTTTAACAAAAAAGGAAAGAAAGGAAAAGAAGCAGAACACTAATGTGCGTAAAATATGCCTTTTGAAACGGTCGTTTTGAAATATGGACGTCCTTTGAAATTTTTGGTCGATATGTGACCCCAGGCTTTGTTTTCAGGGCAGGTGTCATTTACAGGCCTGCAATGATTTTGAATATCAACTGACCATTAGCGTTGGGATTAAAGCTGCTGTTGTGTGAAACGGCCACAAGGTGGCAGCAGTTCACCCTTACCAAATCTGGTTACTAGGGCAAGAGAGCCTCAGTGGAAGTGGTGTTCTAGATTGGAGTTTAGAATGGAATGTGCCAGGAGAAAGCCCCTCACGTTTGTCTCACTACTTCTTGTTCGTGTTTTTAATTTAAGTTTTTTATTTTTTATTACAGCAAGTTTGATTACAATGTTTGGCTTGTTGTAGGTGTGGAAGATGTGGTTCTTTTACACATATACAGATGACTGTTCTTCTTGGGATCCTTTTCCCATGTACGTTATGACAGAATGTTGAGTAGTCCTCTCTTGGTATTCTGTAGGTCTTTGGTGATTATATATGTCACCTGTGTTTGTATATGTCTGTTAACCCCGATATCGTAATGAAACCAATCCTCACACCTTTCCATTGGTGAACCATAAGTTTGTTTAATGAATCTGTGATTGCCCTTCTCCGTGGAAATATCTGCCCTGGTATCCATTTTTAGGTAACACCTATAAGTGATATGATATGATATGTGTGTTTCACTTTCTGCCTTACTACAAGTCACGTGATTACTTCTAGACTCATCTACGGTGCTGCAAATGGCATTGTGTCCTTTTTTCCCTTGGCTTCTCTTCTGCCTTAGCGGGGTCCATTTTCAACAATGTGATTCCCTGAGGGTTGTGGATTAGCTGACCTGGGCAGCCTTACCCTGCCGGCCCGCCCTCCCCAGGTGTGCCTCGTTGAGGTCAATATAAACAGAGCTCCAGGCAGCAATAGCCCCTGAAGCTGTGCCTGACTCCATATTCTCTGCCCCGTCAGCAGTCTCGGGGCTGTGCTGGTGGGAGGGAGTGAGGGGCCACAGCTTTGTGGGTGGCCCGGTGTGAGTGGGGTTCTGCTGGCCTTTCTGCAGGAGTTGCCAGGCTGCCGCCTGTAAAGAAGAGGATGTGTCACCCATACCTTCCGCTGGAATTTCTCTCCGGACAGAGGTGAGGAAGGAAAAAAGCAGTGGGGGCCGGGACAGGAGGGGTATCTCAGGCAGGGCAATGGAAAGCTTCTGGAAGAGCGCCAGGGTCCAGGACCACGCTGGCTGGCCTGCAGGCACCAAGTTGGCCTGCGTGCTGTCGCTGGTGTGGCTCCACGGTCCTTCCTCTAGGCTTTCAAGCCCTTGTACATATTCAGGTGTTTTACCTGGAAAGGGTGGGAACAGTTCAGCAGCAGCTGGCCTGGGGCTCAGCTCACGTTTACTCACAGATGCCTCGGCACGGTCCCCCAGCTTTGCAATGAGGACGCTCCTTGCGTGGGGGTTGGGTTGCTGGCTGTATGGGAGATGGTTCCCCACCTCTGACCAATTTCAGAATTGTTTACCGCTGGAGCAAGTGCCGTGATAGGGTTTTCCTCTGTATAACTCGTGGGTTCACTTTTTTTTTCTTTTATGTTTCAAGTTAGATGTTATTCCTCTTTTATGTATTTATAGATATAAGCATGGAAATAATTCATTCCTATAAATACATCTGTGTGACGGGAAGAACTTTTTTCTGTTTTATTTTTAAATTTTATTTTTTAAAATTTTGAAATTTTATTTATTTTTTTATACAGCACGTTATTATTAGTTATGTATTTTATGCATATACATGTATACAGGTCAATCCCAAACTCCCAACTCATCCCACCACCACCACCCCATGGCTTCCCACACTTGGTGTCCATACGTTTGTTCTCTACCTCTGTGTCTCTATTTCTTCCCTGCAAACCAGTTCATCTGTACCATTTTTAGGCTCCACATATATGCATTAATATACAATATTTGTTTTCCTCTTTCTGACTTACTTCATTCTGTATGACAGTCTCTCGATCCATCGATGTCTCTACAAATGACCCAGTTTCATTCCTTTTTATGGCCGAGTCATATTCCATTTTATATATGTACCACATCTTTATCCATTCATCTGTCTGTGGGCATTTAGGTTGCTTCCATTACCTGGCTATTGTAAATAGTGCTGCAACGAACATTGTGGTGAATGTGCCTTTTTGAAATACGGTTTTCTCTGGGTATATGCCCAGAAGTGGGATTGCTGGATCAGATGGTAATTCTATTTCTAATTTTTTTAAGGAAACTCTATACTGTTCTCCATAGTGACTGTATCAATTTACATTCCCACCAATAGTGGAAGAGGGCTCCTTTTGTCCACACCCTCCCCAGAATTGGTTGTTTGTAGATTTTCTGATGATGCCGATTCTAACAGGTGTGAGGTGATACCTCATTGTAGTTTTGATTTGCATTTCTCTAATAATTAGTGCTGTTGAGCAGCTTTTCATGTGCGTCTTGGCCATCTCTGTGTCTCTTTGAAGAAACGTCTCTTTAGATCTTCTGCCCATTTTTTTGGGTTGTTTGTTTTCTTAATATTAAGCTGCATGAGCTGTTTATATATATTGGAGATTAAACCTCTGTCCATTGATTCGTCTGCAACGATTTTCGCCCATTCTGAGGGATGCCTTTTTCCATTCCCGTGTTTTTTAACAAAAAAGGAAAGAAAGGAAAAGAAGCAGAACACTAATGTGCGTAAAATATGCCTTTTGAAACGGTCGTTTTGAAATATGGACGTCCTTTGAAATTTTTGGTCGATATGTGACCCCAGGATTTGTTTTCAGGGCAGGTGTCCTTTACAGGCCTGCAATGATTTTGAATATCAACTGACCATTAGCGTTGGGATTAAAGCTGCTGATGTGTGAAACGGCCACAAGGTGGCAGCAGTTCACCCTTACCAAATCTGGTTACTAGGGCAAGAGAGCCTCAGTGGAAGTGGTGTTCTAGATTGGAGTTTAGAATGGAATGTGCCAGGAGAAAGCCCCTCACGTTTGTCTCACTACTTCTTGTTCGTGTTTTTAATTTAAGTTTTTATTTTTTATTACAGCAAGTTTGATTACAATGTTTGGCTTGTTGTAGGTGTGGAAGATGTGGTTCTTTTACACATATACAGATGACTGTCCTTCTTGGGATCCTTTTCCCATGTACGTTATGACAGAATGTAGAGTAGTCCTCCCTTGGTATTCTGTAGGTCTTTGGTGATTATATATGTCACCTGTGTTTGTATATGTCTGTTAACCCCGATATCGTAATGAAACCAATCCTCACACCTTTCCATTGGTGAACCATAAGTTTGTTTAATGAATCTGTG
Source organism: Mesoplodon mirus (assembly GCF_964341445.2). Taxonomy (NCBI): domain Eukaryota; kingdom Metazoa; phylum Chordata; class Mammalia; order Artiodactyla; family Ziphiidae; genus Mesoplodon; species Mesoplodon mirus. Next base: position 2,841,949 of record NW_028295782.1, read on the forward strand.
ATTGCCCTTCTCCGTGGAAATATCTGCCCTGGTATCCATTTTTAGGTAACACCTATAAGTGATATGATATGATATGTGTCTTTCACTTTCTGACTTACTACAAGTCACGTGATTACTTCTAGACTCATCTACGGTGCTGCAAATGGCATTGTGTCCTTTTTTCCCTTGGCTTCTCTTCTGCCTTAGCGGGGTCCATTTTCAACAATGTGATTCCCTGAGGGTTGTGGATTAGCTGACCTGGGCAGCCTTACCCTGCCGGCCCGCCCTCCCCAGGTGTGCCTCGTTGAGGTCAATATAAACAGAGCTCCAGGCAGCAATAGCCCCTGAAGCTGTGCCTGACTCCATATTCTCTGCCCCGTCAGCAGTTAGGGGCTGTGCTGGTGGGAGGGAGTGAGGGGCCACAGCTTTGTGGGTGGCCCGGTGTGAGTGGGGTTCTGCTGGCCTTTCTGCAGGAGTTGCCAGGCTGCCGCCTGTAAAGAAGAGGATGTGTCACCCATACCTTCCGCTGGAATTTCTCTCCGGACAGAGGTGAGGAAGGAAAAAAGCAGTGGGGGCCGGGACAGGAGGGGTATCTCAGGCAGGGCAATGGAAAGCTTCTGGAAGAGCGCCAGGGTCCAGGACCACGCTGGCTGGCCTGCAGGCACCAAGTTGGCCTGCGTGCTGTCGCTGGTGTGGCTCCACGGTCCTTCCTCTAGGCTTTCAAGCCCTTGTACATATTCAGGTGTTTTACCTGGAAAGGGTGGGAACAGTTCAGCAGCAGCTGGCCTGGGGCTCAGCTCACGTTTACTCACAGATGCCTCGGCACGGTCCCCCAGCTTTGCAATGAGGACGCTCCTTGCGTGGGGGTTGGGTTGCTGGCTGTATGGGAGATGGTTCCCCACCTCTGACCAATTTCAGAATTGTTTACCGCTGGAGCAAGTGCCGTGATAGGGTTTTCCTCTGTATAACTCGTGGGTTCACTTTTTTTTTCTTTTATGTTTCAAGTTAGATGTTATTCCTCTTTTATGTATTTATAGATATAAGCATGGAAATAATTCATTCCTATAAATACATCTGTGTGACGGGAAGAACTTTTTTCTGTTTTATTTTTAAATTTTATTTTTTAAAATTTTGAAATTTTATTTATTTTTTTATACAGCACGTTATTATTAGTTATGTATTTTATGCATATACATGTATACAGGTCAATCCCAAACTCCCAACTCATCCCACCACCACCACCCCATGGCTTCCCACACTTGGTGTCCATACGTTTGTTCTCTACCTCTGTGTCTCTATTTCTTCCCTGCAAACCAGTTCATCTGTACCATTTTTAGGCTCCACATATATGCATTAATATACAATATTTGTTTTCCTCTTTCTGACTTACTTCATTCTGTATGACAGTCTCTCGATCCATCGATGTCTCTACAGATGACCCAGTTTCATTCCTTTTTATGGCCGAGTCATATTCCATTTTATATATGTACCACATCTTTATCCATTCATCTGTCTGTGGGCATTTAGGTTGCTTCCATTACCTGCCTATTGTAAATAGTGCTGCAACGAACATTGTGGTGAATGTGCCTTTTTGAAATACGGTTTTCTCTGGGTATATGCCCAGAAGTGGGATTGCTGGATCAGATGGTAATTCTATTTCTAGTTTTTTTAAGGAAACTCCATACTGTTCTCCATAGTGACTGTATCAATTTACATTCCCACCAATAGTGGAAGAGGGCTCCTTTTGTCCACCCCCTCCCCAGAATTGGTTGTTTGTAGATTTTCTGATGATGCCGATTCTAACAGGTGTGAGGTGATACCTCATTGTAGTTTTGATTTGCATTTCTCTAATAATTAGTGCTGTTGAGCAGCTTTTCATGTGCGTCTTGGCCATCTCTGTGTCTCCTTTGAAGAAACGTCTCTAGATCTTCTGCCCATTTTTTTGGGGTTGTTTGTTTTCTTAATATTAAGCTGCATGAGCTGTTTATATATATTGGAGATTAAACCTCTGTCCATTGATTCGTCTGCAACGATTTTCGCCCATTCTGAGGGATGCCTTTTTCCATTCCCGTGTTTTTTAACAAAAAAGGAAAGAAAGGAAAAGAAGCAGAACACTAATGTGCGTAAAATATGCCTTTTGAAACGGTCGTTTTGAAATATGGACGTCCTTTGAAATTTTTGGTCGATATGTGACCCCAGGATTTGTTTTCAGGGCAGGTGTCCTTTACAGGCCTGCAATGATTTTGAATATCAACTGACCATTAGCGTTGGGATTAAAGCTGCTGATGTGTGAAACGGCCACAAGGTGGCAGCAGTTCACCCTTACCAAATCTGGTTACTAGGGCAAGAGAGCCTCAGTGGAAGTGGTGTTCTAGATTGGAGTTTAGAATGGAATGTGCCAGGAGAAAGCCCCTCACGTTTGTCTCACTACTTCTTGTTCGTGTTTTTAATTTAAGTTTTTATTTTTTATTACAGCAAGTTTGATTACAATGTTTGGCTTGTTGTAGGTGTGGAAGATGTGGTTCTTTTACACATATACAGATGACTGTTCTTCTTGGGATCCTTTTCCCATGTACGTTATGACAGAATGTTGAGTAGTCCTCCCTTGGTATTCTGTAGGTCTTTGGTGATTATATGTGTCACCTGTGTTTGTATATGTCAACCCCGATATCGTAATGAAACCAATCCTCACACCTTTCCATTGGTGAACCATAAGTTTGTTTAATGAATCTGTGATTGCCCTTCTCCGTGGAAATATCTGCCCTGGTATCCATTTTTAGGTAACACCTATAAGTGATATGATATGATATGTGTCTTTCACTTTCTGACTTACTACAAGTCACGTGATTACTTCTAGACTCATCTACGGTGCTGCAAATGGCATTGTGTCCTTTTTTCCCTTGGCTTCTCTTCTGCCTTAGCGGGGTCCATTTTCAACAATGTGATTCCCTGAGGGTTGTGGATTAGCTGACCTGGGCAGCCTTACCCTGCCGGCCCGCCCTCCCCAGGTGTGCCTCGTTGAGGTCAATATAAACAGAGCTCCAGGCAGCAATAGCCCCTGAAGCTGTGCCTGACTCCATATTCTCTGCCCCGTCAGCAGTCTCGGGGCTGTGCTGGTGGGAGGGAGTGAGGGGCCACAGCTTTGTGGGTGGCCCGGTGTGAGTGGGGTTCTGCTGGCCTTTCTGCAGGACTTGCCAGGCTGCCGCCTGTAAAGAAGAGGATGTGTCACCCATACCTTCCGCTGGAATTTCTCTCCGGACAGAGGTGAGGAAGGAAAAAAGCAGTGGGGGCCGGGACAGGAGGGGTATCTCAGGCAGGGCAATGGAAAGCTTCTGGAAGAGCGCCAGGGTCCAGGATCACGCTGGCTGGCCTGCAGGCACCAAGTTGGCCTGCGTGCTGTCGCTGGTGTGGCTCCACGGTCCTTCCTCTAGGCTTTCAAGCCCTTGTACATATTCAGGTGTTTTACCTGGAAAGGGTGGGAACAGTTCAGCAGCAGCTGGCCTGGGGCTCAGCTCACGTTTACTCACAGATGCCTCGGCACGGTCCCCCAGCTTTGCAATGAGGACGCTCCTTGCGTGGGGGTTGGGTTGCTGGCTGTATGGGAGATGGTTCCCCACCTCTGACCAATTTCAGAATTGTTTACCGCTGGAGCAAGTGCCGTGATAGGGTTTTCCTCTGTATAACTCGTGGGTTCACTTTTTTTTTCTTTTATGTTTCAAGTTAGATGTTATTCCTCTTTTATGTATTTATAGATATAAGCATGGAAATAATTCATTCCTATAAATACATCTGTGTGACGGGAAGAACTTTTTTCTGTTTTATTTTTAAATTTTATTTTTTAAAATTTTGAAATTTTATTTATTTTTTTATACAGCACGTTATTATTAGTTATGTATTTTATGCATATACATGTATACAGGTCAATCCCAAACTCCCAACTCATCCCACCACCACCACCCCATGGCTTCCCACACTTGGTGTCCATACGTTTGTTCTCTACCTCTGTGTCTCTATTTCTTCCCTGCAAACCAGTTCATCTGTACCATTTTTAGGCTCCACATATATGCATTAATATACAATATTTGTTTTCCTCTTTCTGACTTACTTCATTCTGTATGACAGTCTCTCGATCCATCGATGTCTCTACAGATGACCCAGTTTCATTCCTTTTTATGGCCGAGTCATATTCCATTTTATATATGTACCACATCTTTATCCATTCATCTGTCTGTGGGCATTTAGGTTGCTTCCATTACCTGCCTATTGTAAATAGTGCTGCAACGAACATTGTGGTGAATGTGCCTTTTTGAAATACGGTTTTCTCTGGGTATATGCCCAGAAGTGGGATTGCTGGATCAGATGGTAATTCTATTTCTAGTTTTTTTAAGGAAACTCCATACTGTTCTCCATAGTGACTGTATCAATTTACATTCCCACCAATAGTGGAAGAGGGCTCCTTTTGTCCACACCCTCCCCAGAATTGGTTGTTTGTAGATTTTCTGATGATGCCGATTCTAACAGGTGTGAGGTGATACCTCATTGTAGTTTTGATTTGCATTTCTCTAATAATTAGTGCTGTTGAGCAGCTTTTCATGTGCGTCTTGGCCATCTCTGTGTCTCCTTTGAAGAAACGTCTCTTTAGATCTTCTGCCCATTTTTTTGGGGTTGTTTGTTTTCTTAATATTAAGCTGCATGAGCTGTTTATATATATTGGAGATTAAACCTCTGTCCATTGATTCGTCTGCAACGATTTTCGCCCATTCTGAGGGATGCCTTTTTCCATTCCCGTGTTTTTTAACAAAAAAGGAAAGAAAGGAAAAGAAGCAGAACACTAATGTGCGTAAAATATGCCTTTTGAAACGGTCGTTTTGAAATATGGACGTCCTTTGAAATTTTTGGTCGATATGTGACCCCAGGATTTGTTTTCAGGGCAGGTGTCCTTTACAGGCCTGCAATGATTTTGAATATCAACTGACCATTAGCGTTGGGATTAAAGCTGCTGATGTGTGAAACGGCCACAAGGTGGCAGCAGTTCACCCTTACCAAATCTGGTTACTAGGGCAAGAGAGCCTCAGTGGAAGTGGTGTTCTAGATTGGAGTTTAGAATGGAATGTGCCAGGAGAAAGCCCCTCACGTTTGTCTCACTACTTCTTGTTCGTGTTTTTAATTTAAGTTTTTATTTTTTATTACAGCAAGTTTGATTACAATGTTTGGCTTGTTGTAGGTGTGGAAGATGTGGTTCTTTTACACATATACAGATGACTGTTCTTCTTGGGATCCTTTTCCCATGTACGTTATGACAGAATGTTGAGTAGTCCTCCCTTGGTATTCTGTAGGTCTTTGGTGATTATATATGTCACCTGTGTTTGTATATGTCTGTTAACCCCGATATCGTAATGAAACCAATCCTCACACCTTTCCATTGGTGAACCATAAGTTTGTTTAATGAATCTGTGATTGCCCTTCTCCGTGGAAATATCTGCCCTGGTATCCATTTTTAGGTAACACCTATAAGTGATATGATATGATATGTGTCTTTCACTTTCTGACTTACTACAAGTCACGTGATTACTTCTAGACTCATCTACGGTGCTGCAAATGGCATTGTGTCCTTTTTTCCCTTGGCTTCTCTTCTGCCTTAGCGGGGTCCATTTTCAACAATGTGATTCCCTGAGGGTTGTGGATTAGCTGACCTGGGCAGCCTTACCCTGCCGGCCCGCCCTCCCCAGGTGTGCCTCGTTGAGGTCAATATAAACAGAGCTCCAGGCAGCAATAGCCCCTGAAGCTGTGCCTGACTCCATATTCTCTGCCCCGTCAGCAGTCTCGGGGCTGTGCTGGTGGGAGGGAGTGAGGGGCCACAGCTTTGTGGGTGGCCCGGTGTGAGTGGGGTTCTGCTGGCCTTTCTGCAGGAGTTGCCAGGCTGCCGCCTGTAAAGAAGAGGATGTGTCACCCATACCTTCCGCTGGAATTTCTCTCCGGACAGAGGTGAGGAAGGAAAAAAGCAGTGGGGGCCGGGACAGGAGGGGTATCTCAGGCAGGGCAATGGAAAGCTTCTGGAAGAGCGCCAGGGTCCAGGACCACGCTGGCTGGCCTGCAGGCACCAAGTTGGCCTGCGTGCTGTCGCTGGTGTGGCTCCACGGTCCTTCCTCTAGGCTTTCAAGCCCTTGTACATATTCAGGTGTTTTACCTGGAAAGGGTGGGAACAGTTCAGCAGCAGCTGGCCTGGGGCTCAGCTCACGTTTACTCACAGATGCCTCGGCACGGTCCCCCAGCTTTGCAATGAGGACGCTCCTTGCGTGGGGGTTGGGTTGCTGGCTGTATGGGAGATGGTTCCCCACCTCTGACCAATTTCAGAATTGTTTACCGCTGGAGCAAGTGCCGTGATAGGGTTTTCCTCTGTATAACTCGTGGGTTCACTTTTTTTTTCTTTTATGTTTCAAGTTAGATGTTATTCCTCTTTTATGTATTTATAGATATAAGCATGGAAATAATTCATTCCTATAAATACATCTGTGTGACGGGAAGAACTTTTTTCTGTTTTATTTTTAAATTTTATTTTTTAAAATTTTGAAATTTTATTTATTTTTTTATACAGCACGTTATTATTAGTTATGTATTTTATGCATATACATGTATACAGGTCAATCCCAAACTCCCAACTCATCCCACCACCACCACCCCATGGCTTCCCACACTTGGTGTCCATACGTTTGTTCTCTACCTCTGTGTCTCTATTTCTTCCCTGCAAACCAGTTCATCTGTACCATTTTTAGGCTCCACATATATGCATTAATATACAATATTTGTTTTCCTCTTTCTGACTTACTTCATTCTGTATGACAGTCTCTCGATCCATCGATGTCTCTACAGATGACCCAGTTTCATTCCTTTTTATGGCCGAGTCATATTCCATTTTATATATGTACCACATCTTTATCCATTCATCTGTCTGTGGGCATTTAGGTTGCTTCCATTACCTGCCTATTGTAAATAGTGCTGCAACGAACATTGTGGTGAATGTGCCTTTTTGAAATACGGTTTTCTCTGGGTATATGCCCAGAAGTGGGATTGCTGGATCAGATGGTAATTCTATTTCTAATTTTTTTAAGGAAACTCCATACTGTTCTCCATAGGGACTGTATCAATTTACATTCCCACCAATAGTGGAAGAGGGCTCCTTTTGTCCACCCCCTCCCCAGAATTGGTTGTTTGTAGATTTTCTGATGATGCCGATTCTAACAGGTGTGAGGTGATACCTCATTGTAGTTTTTATTTGCATTTCTCTAATAATTAGTGCTGTTGAGCAGCTTTTCATGTGCGTCTTGGCCATCTCTGTGTCTCCTTTGAAGAATCGTCTCTTTAGATCTTCTGCCCATTTTTTTGGGGTTGTTTGTTTTATTAATATTAAGCTGCATGAGCTGTTTATATATATTGGAGATTAAACCTCTGTCCATTGATTCGTCTGCAACGATTTTCGCCCATTCTGAGGGATGCCTTTTTCCATTCCCGTGTTTTTTAACAAAAAAGGAAAGAAAGGAAAAGAAGCAGAACACTAATGTGCGTAAAATATGCCTTTTGAAACGGTCGTTTTGAAATATGGACGTCCTTTGAAATTTTTGGTCGATATGTGACCCCAGGATTTGTTTTCAGGGCAGGTGTCCTTTACAGGCCTGCAATGATTTTGAATATCAACTGACCATTAGCGTTGGGATTAAAGCTGCTGTTGTGTGAAACGGCCACAAGGTGGCAGCAGTTCACCCTTACCAAATCTGGTTACTAGGGCAAGAGAGCCTCAGTGGAAGTGGTGTTCTAGATTGGAGTTTAGAATGGAATGTGCCAGGAGAAAGCCCCTCACGTTTGTCTCACTACTTCTTGTTCGTGTTTTTAATTTAATTTTTTTATTTTTTATTACAGCAAGTTTGATTACAATGTTTGGCTTGTTGTAGGTGTGGAAGATGTGGTTCTTTTACACATATACAGATGACTGTTCTTCTTGGGATCCTTTTCCCATGTACGTTATGACAGAATGTTGAGTAGTCCTCTCTTGGTATTCTGTAGGTCTTTGGCGATTATATATGTCACCTGTGTTTGTATATGTCTGTTAACCCCGATATCGTAATGAAACCAATCCTCACACCTTTCCATTGGTGAACCATAAGTTTGTTTAATGAATCTGTGATTGCCCTTCTCCGTGGAAATATCTGCCCTGGTATCCATTTTTAGGTAACACCTATAAGTGATATGATATGATATGTGTGTTTCACTTTCTGCCTTACTACAAGTCACGTGATTACTTCTAGACTCATCTACGGTGCTGCAAATGGCATTGTGTCCTTTTTTCCCTTGGCTTCTCTTCTGCCTTAGCGGGGTCCATTTTCAACAATGTGATTCCCTGAGGGTTGTGGATTAGCTGACCTGGGCAGCCTTACCCTGCCGGCCCGCCCTCCCCAGGTGTGCCTCGTTGAGGTCAATATAAACAGAGCTCCAGGCAGCAATAGCCCCTGAAGCTGTGCCTGACTCCATATTCTCTGCCCCGTCAGCAGTTAGGGGCTGTGCTGGTGGGAGGGAGTGAGGGGCCACAGCTTTGTGGGTGGCCCGGTGTGAGTGGGGTTCTGCTGGCCTTTCTGCAGGAGTTGCCAGGCTGCCGCCTGTAAAGAAGAGGATGTGTCACCCATACCTTCCGCTGGAATTTCTCTCCGGACAGAGGTGAGGAAGGAAAAAAGCAGTGGGGGCCGGGACAGGAGGGGTATCTCAGGCAGGGCAATGGAAAGCTTCCTGAAGAGCGCCAGGGTCCAGGACCACGCTGGCTGGCCTGCAGGCACCAAGTTGGCCTGCGTGCTGTCGCTGGTGTGGCTCCACAGTCCTTCCTCTAGGCTTTCAAGCCCTTGTACATATTCAGGTGTTTTACCTGGAAAGGGTGGGAACAGTTCAGCAGCAGCTGGCCTGGGGCTCAGCTCACGTTTACTCACAGATGCCTCGGCACGGTCCCCCAGCTTTGCAATGAGGACGCTCCTTGCGTGGGGGTTGGGTTGCTGGCTGTATGGGAGATGGTTCCCCACCTCTGACCAATTTCAGAATTGTTTACCGCTGGAGCAAGTGCCGTGATAGGGTTTTCCTCTGTATAACTCGTGGGTTCACTTTTTTTTTCTTTTATGTTTCAAGTTAGATGTTATTCCTCTTTTATGTATTTATAGATATAAGCATGGAAATAATTCATTCCTATAAATACATCTGTGTGACGGGAAGAACTTTTTTCTGTTTTATTTTTAAATTTTATTTTTTAAAATTTTGAAATTTTATTTATTTTTTTATACAGCACGTTATTATTAGTTATGTATTTTATGCATATACATGTATACAGGTCAATCCCAAACTCCCAACTCATCCCACCACCACCACCCCATGGCTTCCCACACTTGGTGTCCATACGTTTGTTCTCTACCTCTGTGTCTCTATTTCTTCCCTGCAAACCAGTTCATCTGTACCATTTTTAGGCTCCACATATATGCATTAATATACAATATTTGTTTTCCTCTTTCTGACTTACTTCATTCTGTATGACAGTCTCTCGATCCATCGATGTCTCTACAGATGACCCAGTTTCATTCCTTTTTATGGCCGAGTCATATTCCATTTTATATATGTACCACATCTTTATCCATTCATCTGTCTGTGGGCATTTAGGTTGCTTCCATTACCTGCCTATTGTAAATAGTGCTGCAACGAACATTGTGGTGAATGTGCCTTTTTGAAATACGGTTTTCTCTGGGTATATGCCCAGAAGTGGGATTGCTGGATCAGATGGTAATTCTATTTCTAATTTTTTTAAGGAAACTCCATACTGTTCTCCATAGTGACTGTATCAATTTACATTCCCACCAATAGTGGAAGAGGGCTCCTTTTGTCCACACCCTCCCCAGAATTGGTTGTTTGTAGATTTTCTGATGATGCCGATTCTAACAGGTGTGAGGTGATACCTCATTGTAGTTTTGATTTGCATTTCTCTAATAATTAGTGCTGTTGAGCAGCTTTTCATGTGCGTCTTGGCCATCTCTGTGTCTCCTTTGAAGAAACGTCTCTTTAGATCTTCTGCCCATTTTTTTGGGGTTGTTTGTTTTCTTAATATTAAGCTGCATGAGCTGTTTATATATATTGGAGATTAAACCTCTGTCCATTGATTCGTCTGCAACGATTTTCGCCCATTCTGAGGGATGCCTTTTTCCATTCCCGTGTTTTTTAACAAAAAAGGAAAGAAAGGAAAAGAAGCAGAACACTAATGTGCGTAAAATATGCCTTTTGAAACGGTGGTTTTGAAATATGGACGTCCTTTGAAATTTTTGGTCGATATGTGACCCCAGGATGTGTTTTCAGGGCAGGTGTCATTTACAGGCCTGCAATGATTTTGAATATCAACTGACCATTAGCGTTGGGATTAAAGCTGCTGTTGTGTGAAACGGCCACAAGGTGGCAGCAGTTCACCCTTACCAAATCTGGTTACTAGGGCAAGAGAGCCTCAGTGGAAGTGGTGTTCTAGATTGGAGTTTAGAATGGAATGTGCCAGGAGAAAGCCCCTCACGTTTGTCTCACTACTTCTTGTTCGTGTTTTTAATTTAATTTTTTTATTTTTTATTACAGCAAGTTTGATTACAATGTTTGGCTTGTTGTAGGTGTGGAAGATGTGGTTCTTTTACACATATACAGATGACTGTTCTTCTTGGGATCCTTTTCCCATGTACGTTATGACAGAATGTTGAGTAGTCCTCTCTTGGTATTCTGTAGGTCTTTGGCGATTATATATGTCACCTGTGTTTGTATATGTCTGTTAACCCCGATATCGTAATGAAACCAATCCTCACACCTTTCCATTGGTGAACCATAAGTTTGTTTAATGAATCTGTGATTGCCCTTCTCCGTGGAAATATCTGCCCTGGTATCCATTTTTAGGTAACACCTATAAGTGATATGATATGATATGTGTGTTTCACTTTCTGCCTTACTACAAGTCACGTGATTACTTCTAGACTCATCTACGGTGCTGCAAATGGCATTGTGTCCTTTTTTCCCTTGGCTTCTCTTCTGCCTTAGCGGGGTCCATTTTCAACAATGTGATTCCCTGAGGGTTGTGGATTAGCTGACCTGGGCAGCCTTACCCTGCCGGCCCGCCCTCCCCAGGTGTGCCTCGTTGAGGTCAATATAAACAGAGCTCCAGGCAGCAATAGCCCCTGAAGCTGTGCCTGACTCCATATTCTCTGCCCCGTCAGCAGTTAGGGGCTGTGCTGGTGGGAGGGAGTGAGGGGCCACAGCTTTGTGGGTGGCCCGGTGTGAGTGGGGTTCTGCTGGCCTTTCTGCAGGAGTTGCCAGGCTGCCGCCTGTAAAGAAGAGGATGTGTCACCCATACCTTCCGCTGGAATTTCTCTCCGGACAGAGGTGAGGAAGGAAAAAAGCAGTGGGGGCCGGGACAGGAGGGGTATCTCAGGCAGGGCAATGGAAAGCTTCCTGAAGAGCGCCAGGGTCCAGGACCACGCTGGCTGGCCTGCAGGCACCAAGTTGGCCTGCGTGCTGTCGCTGGTGTGGCTCCACAGTCCTTCCTCTAGGCTTTCAAGCCCTTGTACATATTCAGGTGTTTTACCTGGAAAGGGTGGGAACAGTTCAGCAGCAGCTGGCCTGGGGCTCAGCTCACGTTTACTCACAGATGCCTCGGCACGGTCCCCCAGCTTTGCAATGAGGACGCTCCTTGCGTGGGGGTTGGGTTGCTGGCTGTATGGGAGATGGTTCCCCACCTCTGACCAATTTCAGAATTGTTTACCACTGGAGCAAGTGCCGTGATAGGGTTTTCCTCTGTATAACTCGTGGGTTCACTTTTTTTTTCTTTTATGTTTCAAGTTAGATGTTATTCCTCTTTTATGTATTTATAGATATAAGCATGGAAATAATTCATTCCTATAAATACATCTGTGTGACGGGAAGAACTTTTTTCTGTTTTATTTTTAAATTTTATTTTTTAAAATTTTGAAATTTTATTTATTTTTTTATACAGCACGTTATTATTAGTTATGTATTTTATGCATATACATGTATACAGGTCAATCCCAAACTCCCAACTCATCCCACCACCACCACCCCATGGCTTCCCACACTTGGTGTCCATACGTTTGTTCTCTACCTCTGTGTCTCTATTTCTTCCCTGCAAACCAGTTCATCTGTACCATTTTTAGGCTCCACATATATGCATTAATATACAATATTTGTTTTCCTCTTTCTGACTTACTTCATTCTGTATGACAGTCTCTCGATCCATCGATGTCTCTACAGATGACCCAGTTTCATTCCTTTTTATGGCCGAGTAATATTCCATTTTATATATGTACCACATCTTTATCCATTCATCTGTCTGTGGGCATTTAGGTTGCTTCCATTACCTGCCTATTGTAAATAGTGCTGCAACGAACATTGTGGTGAATGTGCCTTTTTGAAATACGGTTTTCTCTGGGTATATGCCCAGAAGTGGGATTGCTGGATCAGATGGTAATTCTATTTCTAATTTTTTTAAGGAAACTCCATACTGTTCTCCATAGTGACTGTATCAATTTACATTCCCACCAATAGTGGAAGAGGGCTCCTTTTGTCCACACCCTCCCCAGAATTGGTTGTTTGTAGATTTTCTGATGATGCCGATTCTAACAGGTGTGAGGTGATACCTCATTGTAGTTTTGATTTGCATTTCTCTAATAATTAGTGCTGTTGAGCAGCTTTTCATGTGCGTCTTGGCCATCTCTGTGTCTCCTTTGAAGAAACGTCTCTTTAGATCTTCTGCCCATTTTTTTGGGGTTGTTTGTTTTCTTAATATTAAGCTGCATGAGCTGTTTATATATATTGGAGATTAAACCTCTGTCCATTGATTCGTCTGCAACGATTTTCGCCCATTCTGAGGGATGCCTTTTTCCATTCCCGTGTTTTTTAACAAAAAAGGAAAGAAAGGAAAAGAAGCAGAACACTAATGTGCGTAAAATATGCCTTTTGAAACGGTGGTTTTGAAATATGGACGTCCTTTGAAATTTTTGGTCGATATGTGACCCCAGGATGTGTTTTCAGGGCAGGTGTCATTTACAGGCCTGCAATGATTTTGAATATCAACTGACCATTAGCGTTGGGATTAAAGCTGCTGTTGTGTGAAACGGCCACAAGGTGGCAGCAGTTCACCCTTACCAAATCTGGTTACTAGGGCAAGAGAGCCTCAGTGGAAGTGGTGTTCTAGATTGGAGTTTAGAATGGAATGTGCCAGGAGAAAGCCCCTCACGTTTGTCTCACTACTTCTTGTTCGTGTTTTTAATTTAATTTTTTTATTTTTTATTACAGCAAGTTTGATTACAATGTTTGGCTTGTTGTAGGTGTGGAAGATGTGGTTCTTTTACACATATACAGATGACTGTTCTTCTTGGGATCCTTTTCCCATGTACGTTATGACAGAATGTTGAGTAGTCCTCTCTTGGTATTCTGTAGGTCTTTGGCGATTATATATGTCACCTGTGTTTGTATATGTCTGTTAACCCCGATATCGTAATGAAACCAATCCTCACACCTTTCCATTGGTGAACCATAAGTTTGTTTAATGAATCTGTGATTGCCCTTCTCCGTGGAAATATCTGCCCTGGTATCCATTTTTAGGTAACACCTATAAGTGATATGATATGATATGTGTCTTTCACTTTCTGACTTACTACAAGTCACGTGATTACTTCTAGACTCATCTACGGTGCTGCAAATGGCATTGTGTCCTTTTTTCCCTTGGCTTCTCTTCTGCCTTAGCGGGGTCCATTTTCAACAATGTGATTCCCTGAGGGTTGTGGATTAGCTGACCTGGGCAGCCTTACCCTGCCGGCCCGCCCTCCCCAGGTGTGCCTCGTTGAGGTCAATATAAACAGAGCTCCAGGCAGCAATAGCCCCTGAAGCTGTGCCTGACTCCATATTCTCTGCCCCGTCAGCAGTTAGGGGCTGTGCTGGTGGGAGGGAGTGAGGGGCCACAGCTTTGTGGGTGGCCCGGTGTGAGTGGGGTTCTGCTGGCCTTTCTGCAGGAGTTGCCAGGCTGCCGCCTGTAAAGAAGAGGATGTGTCACCCATACCTTCCGCTGGAATTTCTCTCCGGACAGAGGTGAGGAAGGAAAAAAGCAGTGGGGGCCGGGACAGGAGGGGTATCTCAGGCAGGGCAATGGAAAGCTTCCTGAAGAGCGCCAGGGTCCAGGACCACGCTGGCTGGCCTGCAGGCACCAAGTTGGCCTGCGTGCTGTCGCTGGTGTGGCTCCACAGTCCTTCCTCTAGGCTTTCAAGCCCTTGTACATATTCAGGTGTTTTACCTGGAAAGGGTGGGAACAGTTCAGCAGCAGCTGGCCTGGGGCTCAGCTCACGTTTACTCACAGATGCCTCGGCACGGTCCCCCAGCTTTGCAATGAGGATGCTCCTTGCGTGGGGGTTGGGTTGCTGGCTGTATGGGAGATGGTTCCCCACCTCTGACCAATTTCAGAATTGTTTACCGCTGGAGCAAGTGCCGTGATAGGGTTTTCCTCTGTATAACTCGTGGGTTCACTTTTTTTTTCTTTTATGTTTCAAGTTAGATGTTATTCCTCTTTTATGTATTTATAGATATAAGCATGGAAATAATTCATTCCTATAAATACATCTGTGTGACGGGAAGAACTTTTTTCTGTTTTATTTTTAAATTTTATTTTTTAAAATTTTGAAATTTTATTTATTTTTTTATACAGCACGTTATTATTAGTTATGTATTTTATGCATATACATGTATACAGGTCAATCCCAAACTCCCAACTCATCCCACCACCACCACCCCATGGCTTCCCACACTTGGTGTCCATACGTTTGTTCTCTACCTCTGTGTCTCTATTTCTTCCCTGCAAACCAGTTCATCTGTACCATTTTTAGGCTCCACATATATGCATTAATATACAATATTTGTTTTCCTCTTTCTGACTTACTTCATTCTGTATGACAGTCTCTCGATCCATCGATGTCTCTACAGATGACCCAGTTTCATTCCTTTTTATGGCCGAGTAATATTCCATTTTATATATGTACCACATCTTTATCCATTCATCTGTCTGTGGGCATTTAGGTTGCTTCCATTACCTGCCTATTGTAAATAGTGCTGCAACGAACATTGTGGTGAATGTGCCTTTTTGAAATACGGTTTTCTCTGGGTATATGCCCAGAAGTGGGATTGCTGGATCAGATGGTAATTCTATTTCTAATTTTTTTAAGGAAACTCCATACTGTTCTCCATAGTGACTGTATCAATTTACATTCCCACCAATAGTGGAAGAGGGCTCCTTTTGTCCACACCCTCCCCAGAATTGGTTGTTTGTAGATTTTCTGATGATGCCGATTCTAACAGGTGTGAGGTGATACCTCATTGTAGTTTTGATTTGCATTTCTCTAATAATTAGTGCTGTTGAGCAGCTTTTCATGTGCGTCTTGGCCATCTCTGTGTCTCCTTTGAAGAAACGTCTCTTTAGATCTTCTGCCCATTTTTTTGGGGTTGTTTGTTTTCTTAATATTAAGCTGCATGAGCTGTTTATATATATTGGAGATTAAACCTCTGTCCATTGATTCGTCTGCAACGATTTTCGCCCATTCTGAGGGATGCCTTGTTCCATTCCCGTGTTTTTTAACAAAAAAGGAAAGAAAGGAAAAGAAGCAGAACACTAATGTGCGTAAAATATGCCTTTTGAAACGGTGGTTTTGAAATATGGACGTCCTTTGAAATTTTTGGTCGATATGTGACCCCAGGATGTGTTTTCAGGGCAGGTGTCATTTACAGGCCTGCAATGATTTTGAATATCAACTGACCATTAGCGTTGGGATTAAAGCTGCTGTTGTGTGAAACGGCCACAAGGTGGCAGCAGTTCACCCTTACCAAATCTGGTTACTAGGGCAAGAGAGCCTCAGTGGAAGTGGTGTTCTAGATTGGAGTTTAGAATGGAATGTGCCAGGAGAAAGCCCCTCACGTTTGTCTCACTACTTCTTGTTCGTGTTTTTAATTTAATTTTTTTATTTTTTATTACAGCAAGTTTGATTACAATGTTTGGCTTGTTGTAGGTGTGGAAGATGTGGTTCTTTTACACATATACAGATGACTGTTCTTCTTGGGATCCTTTTCCCATGTACGTTATGACAGAATGTTGAGTAGTCCTCTCTTGGTATTCTGTAGGTCTTTGGCGATTATATATGTCACCTGTGTTTGTATATGTCTGTTAACCCCGATATCGTAATGAAACCAATCCTCACACCTTTCCATTGGTGAACCATAAGTTTGTTTAATGAATCTGTGATTGCCCTTCTCCGTGGAAATATCTGCCCTGGTATCCATTTTTAGGTAACACCTATAAGTGATATGATATGATATGTGTCTTTCACTTTCTGACTTACTACAAGTCACGTGATTACTTCTAGACTCATCTACGGTGCTGCAAATGGCATTGTGTCCTTTTTTCCCTTGGCTTCTCTTCTGCCTTAGCGGGGTCCATTTTCAACAATGTGATTCCCTGAGGGTTGTGGATTAGCTGACCTGGGCAGCCTTACCCTGCCGGCCCGCCCTCCCCAGGTGTGCCTCGTTGAGGTCAATATAAACAGAGCTCCAGGCAGCAATAGCCCCTGAAGCTGTGCCTGACTCCATATTCTCTGCCCCGTCAGCAGTTAGGGGCTGTGCTGGTGGGAGGGAGTGAGGGGCCACAGCTTTGTGGGTGGCCCGGTGTGAGTGGGGTTCTGCTGGCCTTTCTGCAGGAGTTGCCAGGCTGCCGCCTGTAAAGAAGAGGATGTGTCACCCATACCTTCCGCTGGAATTTCTCTCCGGACAGAGGTGAGGAAGGAAAAAAGCAGTGGGGGCCGGGACAGGAGGGGTATCTCAGGCAGGGCAATGGAAAGCTTCCTGAAGAGCGCCAGGGTCCAGGACCACGCTGGCTGGCCTGCAGGCACCAAGTTGGCCTGCGTGCTGTCGCTGGTGTGGCTCCACAGTCCTTCCTCTAGGCTTTCAAGCCCTTGTACATATTCAGGTGTTTTACCTGGAAAGGGTGGGAACAGTTCAGCAGCAGCTGGCCTGGGGCTCAGCTCACGTTTACTCACAGATGCCTCGGCACGGTCCCCCAGCTTTGCAATGAGGACGCTCCTTGCGTGGGGGTTGGGTTGCTGGCTGTATGGGAGATGGTTCCCCACCTCTGACCAATTTCAGAATTGTTTACCGCTGGAGCAAGTGCCGTGATAGGGTTTTCCTCTGTATAACTCGTGGGTTCACTTTTTTTTTCTTTTATGTTTCAAGTTAGATGTTATTCCTCTTTTATGTATTTATAGATATAAGCATGGAAATAATTCATTCCTATAAATACATCTGTGTGACGGGAAGAACTTTTTTCTGTTTTATTTTTAAATTTTATTTTTTAAAATTTTGAAATTTTATTTATTTTTTTATACAGCACGTTATTATTAGTTATGTATTTTATGCATATACATGTATACAGGTCAATCCCAAACTCCCAACTCATCCCACCACCACCACCCCATGGCTTCCCACACTTGGTGTCCATACGTTTGTTCTCTACCTCTGTGTCTCTATTTCTTCCCTGCAAACCAGTTCATCTGTACCATTTTTAGGCTCCACATATATGCATTAATATACAATATTTGTTTTCCTCTTTCTGACTTACTTCATTCTGTATGACAGTCTCTCGATCCATCGATGTCTCTACAGATGACCCAGTTTCATTCCTTTTTATGGCCGAGTAATATTCCATTTTATATATGTACCACATCTTTATCCATTCATCTGTCTGTGGGCATTTAGGTTGCTTCCATTACCTGCCTATTGTAAATAGTGCTGCAACGAACATTGTGGTGAATGTGCCTTTTTGAAATACGGTTTTCTCTGGGTATATGCCCAGAAGTGGGATTGCTGGATCAGATGGTAATTCTATTTCTAATTTTTTTAAGGAAACTCCATACTGTTCTCCATAGTGACTGTATCAATTTACATTCCCACCAATAGTGGAAGAGGGCTCCTTTTGTCCACACCCTCCCCAGAATTGGTTGTTTGTAGATTTTCTGATGATGCCGATTCTAACAGGTGTGAGGTGATACCTCATTGTAGTTTTGATTTGCATTTCTCTAATAATTAGTGCTGTTGAGCAGCTTTTCATGTGCGTCTTGGCCATCTCTGTGTCTCCTTTGAAGAAACGTCTCTTTAGATCTTCTGCCCATTTTTTTGGGGTTGTTTGTTTTCTTAATATTAAGCTGCATGAGCTGTTTATATATATTGGAGATTAAACCTCTGTCCATTGATTCGTCTGCAACGATTTTCGCCCATTCTGAGGGATGCCTTTTTCCATTCCCGTGTTTTTTAACAAAAAAGGAAAGAAAGGAAAAGAAGCAGAACACTAATGTGCGTAAAATATGCCTTTTGAAACGGTGGTTTTGAAATATGGACGTCCTTTGAAATTTTTGGTCGATATGTGACCCCAGGATGTGTTTTCAGGGCAGGTGTCATTTACAGGCCTGCAATGATTTTGAATATCAACTGACCATTAGCGTTGGGATTAAAGCTGCTGTTGTGTGAAACGGCCACAAGGTGGCAGCAGTTCACCCTTACCAAATCTGGTTACTAGGGCAAGAGAGCCTCAGTGGAAGTGGTGTTCTAGATTGGAGTTTAGAATGGAATGTGCCAGGAGAAAGCCCCTCACGTTTGTCTCACTACTTCTTGTTCGTGTTTTTAATTTAATTTTTTTATTTTTTATTACAGCAAGTTTGATTACAATGTTTGGCTTGTTGTAGGTGTGGAAGATGTGGTTCTTTTACACATATACAGATGACTGTTCTTCTTGGGATCCTTTTCCCATGTACGTTATGACAGAATGTTGAGTAGTCCTCTCTTGGTATTCTGTAGGTCTTTGGCGATTATATATGTCACCTGTGTTTGTATATGTCTGTTAACCCCGATATCGTAATGAAACCAATCCTCACACCTTTCCATTGGTGAACCATAAGTTTGTTTAATGAATCTGTGATTGCCCTTCTCCGTGGAAATATCTGCCCTGGTATCCATTTTTAGGTAACACCTATAAGTGATATGATATGATATGTGTCTTTCACTTTCTGACTTACTACAAGTCACGTGATTACTTCTAGACTCATCTACGGTGCTGCAAATGGCATTGTGTCCTTTTTTCCCTTGGCTTCTCTTCTGCCTTAGCGGGGTCCATTTTCAACAATGTGATTCCCTGAGGGTTGTGGATTAGCTGACCTGGGCAGCCTTACCCTGCCGGCCCGCCCTCCCCAGGTGTGCCTCGTTGAGGTCAATATAAACAGAGCTCCAGGCAGCAATAGCCCCTGAAGCTGTGCCTGACTCCATATTCTCTGCCCCGTCAGCAGTTAGGGGCTGTGCTGGTGGGAGGGAGTGAGGGGCCACAGCTTTGTGGGTGGCCCGGTGTGAGTGGGGTTCTGCTGGCCTTTCTGCAGGAGTTGCCAGGCTGCCGCCTGTAAAGAAGAGGATGTGTCACCCATACCTTCCGCTGGAATTTCTCTCCGGACAGAGGTGAGGAAGGAAAAAAGCAGTGGGGGCCGGGACAGGAGGGGTATCTCAGGCAGGGCAATGGAAAGCTTCCTGAAGAGCGCCAGGGTCCAGGACCACGCTGGCTGGCCTGCAGGCACCAAGTTGGCCTGCGTGCTGTCGCTGGTGTGGCTCCACAGTCCTTCCTCTAGGCTTTCAAGCCCTTGTACATATTCAGGTGTTTTACCTGGAAAGGGTGGGAACAGTTCAGCAGCAGCTGGCCTGGGGCTCAGCTCACGTTTACTCACAGATGCCTCGGCACGGTCCCCCAGCTTTGCAATGAGGACGCTCCTTGCGTGGGGGTTGGGTTGCTGGCTGTATGGGAGATGGTTCCCCACCTCTGACCAATTTCAGAATTGTTTACCGCTGGAGCAAGTGCCGTGATAGGGTTTTCCTCTGTATAACTCGTGGGTTCACTTTTTTTTTCTTTTATGTTTCAAGTTAGATGTTATTCCTCTTTTATGTATTTATAGATATAAGCATGGAAATAATTCATTCCTATAAATACATCTGTGTGACGGGAAGAACTTTTTTCTGTTTTATTTTTAAATTTTATTTTTTAAAATTTTGAAATTTTATTTATTTTTTTATACAGCACGTTATTATTAGTTATGTATTTTATGCATATACATGTATACAGGTCAATCCCAAACTCCCAACTCATCCCACCACCACCACCCCATGGCTTCCCACACTTGGTGTCCATACGTTTGTTCTCTACCTCTGTGTCTCTATTTCTTCCCTGCAAACCAGTTCATCTGTACCATTTTTAGGCTCCACATATATGCATTAATATACAATATTTGTTTTCCTCTTTCTGACTTACTTCATTCTGTATGACAGTCTCTCGATCCATCGATGTCTCTACAGATGACCCAGTTTCATTCCTTTTTATGGCCGAGTAATATTCCATTTTATATATGTACCACATCTTTATCCATTCATCTGTCTGTGGGCATTTAGGTTGCTTCCATTACCTGGCTATTGTAAATAGTGCTGCAACGAACATTGTGGTGAATGTGCCTTTTTGAAATACGGTTTTCTCTGGGTATATGCCCAGAAGTGGGATTGCTGGATCAGATGGTAATTCTATTTCTAATTTTTTTAAGGAAACTCCATACTGTTCTCCATAGTGACTGTATCAATTTACATTCCCACCAATAGTGGAAGAGGGCTCCTTTTGTCCACACCCTCCCCAGAATTGGTTGTTTGTAGATTTTCTGATGATGCCGATTCTAACAGGTGTGAGGTGATACCTCATTGTAGTTTTGATTTGCATTTCTCTAATAATTAGTGCTGTTGAGCAGCTTTTCATGTGCGTCTTGGCCATCTCTGTGTCTCCTTTGAAGAAACGTCTCTTTAGATCTTCTGCCCATTTTTTTGGGGTTGTTTGTTTTCTTAATATTAAGCTGCATGAGCTGTTTATATATATTGGAGATTAAACCTCTGTCCATTGATTCGTCTGCAACGATTTTCGCCCATTCTGAGGGATGCCTTGTTCCATTCCCGTGTTTTTTAACAAAAAAGGAAAGAAAGGAAAAGAAGCAGAACACTAATGTGCGTAAAATATGCCTTTTGAAACGGTGGTTTTGAAATATGGACGTCCTTTGAAATTTTTGGTCGATATGTGACCCCAGGATGTGTTTTCAGGGCAGGTGTCATTTACAGGCCTGCAATGATTTTGAATATCAACTGACCATTAGCGTTGGGATTAAAGCTGCTGTTGTGTGAAACGGCCACAAGGTGGCAGCAGTTCACCCTTACCAAATCTGGTTACTAGGGCAAGAGAGCCTCAGTGGAAGTGGTGTTCTAGATTGGAGTTTAGAATGGAATGTGCCAGGAGAAAGCCCCTCACGTTTGTCTCACTACTTCTTGTTCGTGTTTTTAATTTAATTTTTTTATTTTTTATTACAGCAAGTTTGATTACAATGTTTGGCTTGTTGTAGGTGTGGAAGATGTGGTTCTTTTACACATATACAGATGACTGTTCTTCTTGGGATCCTTTTCCCATGTACGTTATGACAGAATGTTGAGTAGTCCTCTCTTGGTATTCTGTAGGTCTTTGGCGATTATATATGTCACCTGTGTTTGTATATGTCTGTTAACCCCGATATCGTAATGAAACCAATCCTCACACCTTTCCATTGGTGAACCATAAGTTTGTTTAATGAATCTGTGATTGCCCTTCTCCGTGGAAATATCTGCCCTGGTATCCATTTTTAGGTAACACCTATAAGTGATATGATATGATATGTGTCTTTCACTTTCTGACTTACTACAAGTCACGTGATTACTTCTAGACTCATCTACGGTGCTGCAAATGGCATTGTGTCCTTTTTTCCCTTGGCTTCTCTTCTGCCTTAGCGGGGTCCATTTTCAACAATGTGATTCCCTGAGGGTTGTGGATTAGCTGACCTGGGCAGCCTTACCCTGCCGGCCCGCCCTCCCCAGGTGTGCCTCGTTGAGGTCAATATAAACAGAGCTCCAGGCAGCAATAGCCCCTGAAGCTGTGCCTGACTCCATATTCTCTGCCCCGTCAGCAGTTAGGGGCTGTGCTGGTGGGAGGGAGTGAGGGGCCACAGCTTTGTGGGTGGCCCGGTGTGAGTGGGGTTCTGCTGGCCTTTCTGCAGGAGTTGCCAGGCTGCCGCCTGTAAAGAAGAGGATGTGTCACCCATACCTTCCGCTGGAATTTCTCTCCGGACAGAGGTGAGGAAGGAAAAAAGCAGTGGGGGCCGGGACAGGAGGGGTATCTCAGGCAGGGCAATGGAAAGCTTCCTGAAGAGCGCCAGGGTCCAGGACCACGCTGGCTGGCCTGCAGGCACCAAGTTGGCCTGCGTGCTGTCGCTGGTGTGGCTCCACAGTCCTTCCTCTAGGCTTTCAAGCCCTTGTACATATTCAGGTGTTTTACCTGGAAAGGGTGGGAACAGTTCAGCAGCAGCTGGCCTGGGGCTCAGCTCACGTTTACTCACAGATGCCTCGGCACGGTCCCCCAGCTTTGCAATGAGGACGCTCCTTGCGTGGGGGTTGGGTTGCTGGCTGTATGGGAGATGGTTCCCCACCTCTGACCAATTTCAGAATTGTTTACCACTGGAGCAAGTGCCGTGATAGGGTTTTCCTCTGTACAACTCGTGGGTTCACTTTTTTTTTCTTTTATGTTTCAAGTTAGATGTTATTCCTCTTTTATGTATTTATAGATATAAGCATGGAAATAATTCATTCCTATAAATACATCTGTGTGACGGGAAGAACTTTTTTCTGTTTTATTTTTAAATTTTATTTTTTAAAATTTTGAAATTTTATTTATTTTTTTATACAGCACGTTATTATTAGTTATGTATTTTATGCATATACATGTATACAGGTCAATCCCAAACTCCCAACTCATCCCACCACCACCACCCCATGGCTTCCCACACTTGGTGTCCATACGTTTGTTCTCTACCTCTGTGTCTCTATTTCTTCCCTGCAAACCAGTTCATCTGTACCATTTTTAGGCTCCACATATATGCATTAATATACAATATTTGTTTTCCTCTTTCTGACTTACTTCATTCTGTATGACAGTCTCTCGATCCATCGATGTCTCTACAGATGACCCAGTTTCATTCCTTTTTATGGCCGAGTCATATTCCATTTTATATATGTACCACATCTTTATCCATTCATCTGTCTGTGGGCATTTAGGTTGCTTCCATTACCTGGCTATTGTAAATAGTGCTGCAACGAACATTGTGGTGAATGTGCCTTTTTGAAATACGGTTTTCTCTGGGTATATGCCCAGAAGTGGGATTGCTGGATCAGATGGTAATTCTATTTCTAATTTTTTTAAGGAAACTCCATACTGTTCTCCATAGTGACTGTATCAATTTACATTCCCACCAATAGTGGAAGAGGGCTCCTTTTGTCCACACCCTCCCCAGAATTGGTTGTTTGTAGATTTTCTGATGATGCCGATTCTAACAGGTGTGAGGTGATACCTCACTGTAGTTTTGATTTGCATTTCTCTAATAATTAGTGCTGTTGAGCAGCTTTTCATGTGCGTCTTGGCCATCTCTGTGTCTCCTTTGAAGAAACGTCTCTTTAGATCTTCTGCCCATTTTTTTGGGGTTGTTTGTTTTCTTAATATTAAGCTGCATGAGCTGTTTATATATATTGGAGATTAAACCTCTGTCCATTGATTCGTCTGCAACGATTTTCGCCCATTCTGAGGGATGCCTTTTTCCATTCCCGTGTTTTTTAACAAAAAAGGAAAGAAAGGAAAAGAAGCAGAACACTAATGTGCGTAAAATATGCCTTTTGAAACGGTGGTTTTGAAATATGGACGTCCTTTGAAATTTTTGGTCGATATGTGACCCCAGGATGTGTTTTCAGGGCAGGTGTCATTTACAGGCCTGCAATGATTTTGAATATCAACTGACCATTAGCGTTGGGATTAAAGCTGCTGTTGTGTGAAACGGCCACAAGGTGGCAGCAGTTCACCCTTACCAAATCTGGTTACTAGGGCAAGAGAGCCTCAGTGGAAGTGGTGTTCGAGATTGGAGTTTAGAATGGAATGTGCCAGGAGAAAGCCCCTCACGTTTGTCTCACTACTTCTTGTTCGTGTTTTTAATTTAATTTTTTTATTTTTTATTACAGCAAGTTTGATTACAATGTTTGGCTTGTTGTAGGTGTGGAAGATGTGGTTCTTTTACACATATACAGATGACTGTTCTTCTTGGGATCCTTTTCCCATGTACGTTATGACAGAATGTTGAGTAGTCCTCTCTTGGTATTCTGTAGGTCTTTGGCGATTATATATGTCACCTGTGTTTGTATATGTCTGTTAACCCCGATATCGTAATGAAACCAATCCTCACACCTTTCCATTGGTGAACCATAAGTTTGTTTAATGAATCTGTGATTGCCCTTCTCCGTGGAAATATCTGCCCTGGTATCCATTTTTAGGTAACACCTATAAGTGATATGATATGATATGTGTCTTTCACTTTCTGACTTACTACAAGTCACGTGATTACTTCTAGACTCATCTACGGTGCTGCAAATGGCATTGTGTCCTTTTTTCCCTTGGCTTCTCTTCTGCCTTAGCGGGGTCCATTTTCAACAATGTGATTCCCTGAGGGTTGTGGATTAGCTGACCTGGGCAGCCTTACCCTGCCGGCCCGCCCTCCCCAGGTGTGCCTCGTTGAGGTCAATATAAACAGAGCTCCAGGCAGCAATAGCCCCTGAAGCTGTGCCTGACTCCATATTCTCTGCCCCGTCAGCAGTTAGGGGCTGTGCTGGTGGGAGGGAGTGAGGGGCCACAGCTTTGTGGGTGGCCCGGTGTGAGTGGGGTTCTGCTGGCCTTTCTGCAGGAGTTGCCAGGCTGCCGCCTGTAAAGAAGAGGATGTGTCACCCATACCTTCCGCTGGAATTTCTCTCCGGACAGAGGTGAGGAAGGAAAAAAGCAGTGGGGGCCGGGACAGGAGGGGTATCTCAGGCAGGGCAATGGAAAGCTTCCTGAAGAGCGCCAGGGTCCAGGACCACGCTGGCTGGCCTGCAGGCACCAAGTTGGCCTGCGTGCTGTCGCTGGTGTGGCTCCACAGTCCTTCCTCTAGGCTTTCAAGCCCTTGTACATATTCAGGTGTTTTACCTGGAAAGGGTGGGAACAGTTCAGCAGCAGCTGGCCTGGGGCTCAGCTCACGTTTACTCACAGATGCCTCGGCACGGTCCCCCAGCTTTGCAATGAGGACGCTCCTTGCGTGGGGGTTGGGTTGCTGGCTGTATGGGAGATGGTTCCCCACCTCTGACCAATTTCAGAATTGTTTACCACTGGAGCAAGTGCCGTGATAGGGTTTTCCTCTGTACAACTCGTGGGTTCACTTTTTTTTTCTTTTATGTTTCAAGTTAGATGTTATTCCTCTTTTATGTATTTATAGATATAAGCATGGAAATAATTCATTCCTATAAATACATCTGTGTGACGGGAAGAACTTTTTTCTGTTTTATTTTTAAATTTTGTTTTTTAAAATTTTGAAATTTTATTTATTTTTTTATACAGCACGTTATTATTAGTTATGTATTTTATGCATATACATGTATACAGGTCAATCCCAAACTCCCAACTCATCCCACCACCACCACCCCATGGCTTCCCACACTTGGTGTCCATACGTTTGTTCTCTACCTCTGTGTCTCTATTTCTTCCCTGCAAACCAGTTCATCTGTACCATTTTTAGGCTCCACATATATGCATTAATATACAATATTTGTTTTCCTCTTTCTGACTTACTTCATTCTGTATGACAGTCTCTCGATCCATCGATGTCTCTACAGATGACCCAGTTTCATTCCTTTTTATGGCCGAGTCATATTCCATTTTATATATGTACCACATCTTTATCCATTCATCTGTCTGTGGGCATTTAGGTTGCTTCCATTACCTGGCTATTGTAAATAGTGCTGCAACGAACATTGTGGTGAATGTGCCTTTTTGAAATACGGTTTTCTCTGGGTATATGCCCAGAAGTGGGATTGCTGGATCAGATGGTAATTCTATTTCTAATTTTTTTAAGGAAACTCCATACTGTTCTCCATAGTGACTGTATCAATTTACATTCCCACCAATAGTGGAAGAGGGCTCCTTTTGTCCACACCCTCCCCAGAATTGGTTGTTTGTAGATTTTCTGATGATGCCGATTCTAACAGGTGTGAGGTGATACCTCATTGTAGTTTTGATTTGCATTTCTCTAATAATTAGTGCTGTTGAGCAGCTTTTCATGTGCGTCTTGGCCATCTCTGTGTCTCCTTTGAAGAAACGTCTCTTTAGATCTTCTGCCCATTTTTTTGGGGTTGTTTGTTTTCTTAATATTAAGCTGCATGAGCTGTTTATATATATTGGAGATTAAACCTCTGTCCATTGATTCGTCTGCAACGATTTTCGCCCATTCTGAGGGATGCCTTTTTCCATTCCCGTGTTTTTTAACAAAAAAGGAAAGAAAGGAAAAGAAGCAGAACACTAATGTGCGTAAAATATGCCTTTTGAAACGGTGGTTTTGAAATATGGACGTCCTTTGAAATTTTTGGTCGATATGTGACCCCAGGATGTGTTTTCAGGGCAGGTGTCATTTACAGGCCTGCAATGATTTTGAATATCAACTGACCATTAGCGTTGGGATTAAAGCTGCTGTTGTGTGAAACGGCCACAAGGTGGCAGCAGTTCACCCTTACCAAATCTGGTTACTAGGGCAAGAGAGCCTCTGTGGAAGTGGTGTTCGAGATTGGAGTTTAGAATGGAATGTGCCAGGAGAAAGCCCCTCACGTTTGTCTCACTACTTCTTGTTCGTGTTTTTAATTTAATTTTTTTATTTTTTATTACAGCAAGTTTGATTACAATGTTTGGCTTGTTGTAGGTGTGGAAGATGTGGTTCTTTTACACATATACAGATGACTGTTCTTCTTGGGATCCTTTTCCCATGTACGTTATGACAGAATGTTGAGTAGTCCTCTCTTGGTATTCTGTAGGTCTTTGGCGATTATATATGTCACCTGTGTTTGTATATGTCTGTTAACCCCGATATCGTAATGAAACCAATCCTCACACCTTTCCATTGGTGAACCATAAGTTTGTTTAATGAATCTGTGATTGCCCTTCTCCGTGGAAATATCTGCCCTGGTATCCATTTTTAGGTAACACCTATAAGTGATATGATATGATATGTGTCTTTCACTTTCTGACTTACTACAAGTCACGTGATTACTTCTAGACTCATCTACGGTGCTGCAAATGGCATTGTGTCCTTTTTTCCCTTGGCTTCTCTTCTGCCTTAGCGGGGTCCATTTTCAACAATGTGATTCCCTGAGGGTTGTGGATTAGCTGACCTGGGCAGCCTTACCCTGCCGGCCCGCCCTCCCCAGGTGTGCCTCGTTGAGGTCAATATAAACAGAGCTCCAGGCAGCAATAGCCCCTGAAGCTGTGCCTGACTCCATATTCTCTGCCCCGTCAGCAGTTAGGGGCTGTGCTGGTGGGAGGGAGTGAGGGGCCACAGCTTTGTGGGTGGCCCGGTGTGAGTGGGGTTCTGCTGGCCTTTCTGCAGGAGTTGCCAGGCTGCCGCCTGTAAAGAAGAGGATGTGTCACCCATACCTTCCGCTGGAATTTCTCTCCGGACAGAGGTGAGGAAGGAAAAAAGCAGTGGGGGCCGGGACAGGAGGGGTATCTCAGGCAGGGCAATGGAAAGCTTCCTGAAGAGCGCCAGGGACCAGGACCACGCTGGCTGGCCTGCAGGCACCAAGTTGGCCTGCGTGCTGTCGCTGGTGTGGCTCCACAGTCCTTCCTCTAGGCTTTCAAGCCCTTGTACATATTCAGGTGTTTTACCTGGAAAGGGTGGGAACAGTTCAGCAGCAGCTGGCCTGGGGCTCAGCTCACGTTTACTCACAGATGCCTCGGCACGGTCCCCCAGCTTTGCAATGAGGACGCTCCTTGCGTGGGGGTTGGGTTGCTGGCTGTATGGGAGATGGTTCCCCACCTCTGACCAATTTCAGAATTGTTTACCACTGGAGAAAGTGCCGTGATAGGGTTTTCCTCTGTACAACTCGTGGGTTCACTTTTTTTTTCTTTTATGTTTCAAGTTAGATGTTATTCCTCTTTTATGTATTTATAGATATAAGCATGGAAATAATTCATTCCTATAAATACATCTGTGTGACGGGAAGAACTTTTTTCTGTTTTATTTTTAAATTTTGTTTTTTAAAATTTTGAAATTTTATTTATTTTTTTATACAGCACGTTATTATTAGTTATGTATTTTATGCATATACATGTATACAGGTCAATCCCAAACTCCCAACTCATCCCACCACCACCACCCCATGGCTTCCCACACTTGGTGTCCATACGTTTGTTCTCTACCTCTGTGTCTCTATTTCTTCCCTGCAAACCAGTTCATCTGTACCATTTTTAGGCTCCACATATATGCATTAATATACAATATTTGTTTTCCTCTTTCTGACTTACTTCATTCTGTATGACAGTCTCTCGATCCATCGATGTCTCTACAGATGACCCAGTTTCATTCCTTTTTATGGCCGAGTCATATTCCATTTTATATATGTACCACATCTTTATCCATTCATCTGTCTGTGGGCATTTAGGTTGCTTCCATTACCTGGCTATTGTAAATAGTGCTGCAACGAACATTGTGGTGAATGTGCCTTTTTGAAATACGGTTTTCTCTGGGTATATGCCCAGAAGTGGGATTGCTGGATCAGATGGTAATTCTATTTCTAATTTTTTTAAGGAAACTCCATACTGTTCTCCATAGTGACTGTATCAATTTACATTCCCACCAATAGTGGAAGAGGGCTCCTTTTGTCCACACCCTCCCCAGAATTGGTTGTTTGTAGATTTTCTGATGATGCCGATTCTAACAGGTGTGAGGTGATACCTCACTGTAGTTTTGATTTGCATTTCTCTAATAATTAGTGCTGTTGAGCAGCTTTTCATGTGCGTCTTGGCCATCTCTGTGTCTCCTTTGAAGAAACGTCTCTTTAGATCTTCTGCCCATTTTTTTGGGGTTGTTTGTTTTCTTAATATTAAGCTGCATGAGCTGTTTATATATATTGGAGATTAAACCTCTGTCCATTGATTCGTCTGCAACGATTTTCGCCCATTCTGAGGGATGCCTTTTTCCATTCCCGTGTTTTTTAACAAAAAAGGAAAGAAAGGAAAAGAAGCAGAACACTAATGTGCGTAAAATATGCCTTTTGAAACGGTGGTTTTGAAATATGGACGTCCTTTGAAATTTTTGGTCGATATGTGACCCCAGGATGTGTTTTCAGGGCAGGTGTCATTTACAGGCCTGCAATGATTTTGAATATCAACTGACCATTAGCGTTGGGATTAAAGCTGCTGATGTGTGAAACGGCCACAAGGTGGCAGCAGTTCACCCTTACCAAATCTGGTTACTAGGGCAAGAGAGCCTCAGTGGAAGTGGTGTTCTAGATTGGAGTTTAGAATGGAATGTGCCAGGAGAAAGCCCCTCACGTTTGTCTCACTACTTCTTGTTCGTGTTTTTAATTTAAGTTTTTATTTTTTATTACAGCAAGTTTGATTACAATGTTTGGCTTGTTGTAGGTGTGGAAGATGTGGTTCTTTTACACATATACAGATGACTGTTCTTCTTGGGATCCTTTTCCCATGTACGTTATGACAGAATGTTGAGTAGTCCTCCCTTGGTATTCTGTAGGTCTTTGGTGATTATATGTGTCACCTGTGTTTGTATATGTCTGTTAACCCCGATATCGTAATGAAACCAATCCTCACACCTTTCCATTGGTGAACCATAAGTTTGTTTAATGAATCTGTGATTGCCCTTCTCCGTGGAAATATCTGCCCTGGTATCCATTTTTAGGTAACACCTATAAGTGATATGATATGATATGTGTCTTTCACTTTCTGACTTACTACAAGTCACGTGATTACTTCTAGACTCATCTACGGTGCTGCAAATGGCATTGTGTCCTTTTTTCCCTTGGCTTCTCTTCTGCCTTAGCGGGGTCCATTTTCAACAATGTGATTCCCTGAGGGTTGTGGATTAGCTGACCTGGGCAGCCTTACCCTGCCGGCCCGCCCTCCCCAGGTGTGCCTCGTTGAGGTCAATATAAACAGAGCTCCAGGCAGCAATAGCCCCTGAAGCTGTGCCTGACTCCATATTCTCTGCCCCGTCAGCAGTCTCGGGGCTGTGCTGGTGGGAGGGAGTGAGGGGCCACAGCTTTGTGGGTGGCCCGGTGTGAGTGGGGTTCTGCTGGCCTTTCTGCAGGAGTTGCCAGGCTGCCGCCTGTAAAGAAGAGGATGTGTCACCCATACCTTCCGCTGGAATTTCTCTCCGGACAGAGGTGAGGAAGGAAAAAAGCAGTGGGGGCCGGGACAGGAGGGGTATCTCAGGCAGGGCAATGGAAAGCTTCTGGAAGAGCGCCAGGGTCCAGGATCACGCTGGCTGGCCTGCAGGCACCAAGTTGGCCTGCGTGCTGTCGCTGGTGTGGCTCCACGGTCCTTCCTCTAGGCTTTCAAGCCCTTGTACATATTCAGGTGTTTTACCTGGAAAGGGTGGGAACAGTTCAGCAGCAGCTGGCCTGGGGCTCAGCTCACGTTTACTCACAGATGCCTCGGCACGGTCCCCCAGCTTTGCAATGAGGACGCTCCTTGCGTGGGGGTTGGGTTGCTGGCTGTATGGGAGATGGTTCCCCACCTCTGACCAATTTCAGAATTGTTTACCGCTGGAGCAAGTGCCGTGATAGGGTTTTCCTCTGTATAACTCGTGGGTTCACTTTTTTTTTCTTTTATGTTTCAAGTTAGATGTTATTCCTCTTTTATGTATTTATAGATATAAGCATGGAAATAATTCATTCCTATAAATACATCTGTGTGACGGGAAGAACTTTTTTCTGTTTTATTTTTAAATTTTATTTTTTAAAATTTTGAAATTTTATTTATTTTTTTATACAGCACGTTATTATTAGTTATGTATTTTATGCATATACATGTATACAGGTCAATCCCAAACTCCCAACTCATCCCACCACCACCACCCCATGGCTTCCCACACTTGGTGTCCATACGTTTGTTCTCTACCTCTGTGTCTCTATTTCTTCCCTGCAAACCAGTTCATCTGTACCATTTTTAGGCTCCACATATATGCATTAATATACAATATTTGTTTTCCTCTTTCTGACTTACTTCATTCTGTATGACAGTCTCTCGATCCATCGATGTCTCTACAGATGACCCAGTTTCATTCCTTTTTATGGCCGAGTCATATTCCATTTTATATATGTACCACATCTTTATCCATTCATCTGTCTGTGGGCATTTAGGTTGCTTCCATTACCTGCCTATTGTAAATAGTGCTGCAACGAACATTGTGGTGAATGTGCCTTTTTGAAATACGGTTTTCTCTGGGTATATGCCCAGAAGTGGGATTGCTGGATCAGATGGTAATTCTATTTCTAGTTTTTTTAAGGAAACTCCATACTGTTCTCCATAGTGACTGTATCAATTTACATTCCCACCAATAGTGGAAGAGGGCTCCTTTTGTCCACACCCTCCCCAGAATTGGTTGTTTGTAGATTTTCTGATGATGCCGATTCTAACAGGTGTGAGGTGATACCTCATTGTAGTTTTGATTTGCATTTCTCTAATAATTAGTGCTGTTGAGCAGCTTTTCATGTGCGTCTTGGCCATCTCTGTGTCTCCTTTGAAGAAACGTCTCTAGATCTTCTGCCCATTTTTTTGGAGTTGTTTGTTTTCTTAATATTAAGCTGCATGAGCTGTTTATATATATTGGAGATTAAACCTCTGTCCATTGATTCGTCTGCAACGATTTTCGCCCATTCTGAGGGATGCCTTTTTCCATTCCCGTGTTTTTTAACAAAAAAGGAAAGAAAGGAAAAGAAGCAGAACACTAATGTGCGTAAAATATGCCTTTTGAAACGGTCGTTTTGAAATATGGACGTCCTTTGAAATTTTTGGTCGATATGTGACCCCAGGATTTGTTTTCAGGGCAGGTGTCCTTTACAGGCCTGCAATGATTTTGAATATCAACTGACCATTAGCGTTGGGATTAAAGCTGCTGATGTGTGAAACGGCCACAAGGTGGCAGCAGTTCACCCTTACCAAATCTGGTTACTAGGGCAAGAGAGCCTCAGTGGAAGTGGTGTTCTAGATTGGAGTTTAGAATGGAATGTGCCAGGAGAAAGCCCCTCACGTTTGTCTCACTACTTCTTGTTCGTGTTTTTAATTTAAGTTTTTATTTTTTATTACAGCAAGTTTGATTACAATGTTTGGCTTGTTGTAGGTGTGGAAGATGTGGTTCTTTTACACATATACAGATGACTGTTCTTCTTGGGATCCTTTTCCCATGTACGTTATGACAGAATGTTGAGTAGTCCTCCCTTGGTATTCTGTAGGTCTTTGGTGATTATATATGTCACCTGTGTTTGTATATGTCTGTTAACCCCGATATCGTAATGAAACCAATCCTCACACCTTTCCATTGGTGAACCATAAGTTTGTTTAATGAATCTGTGATTGCCCTTCTCCGTGGAAATATCTGCCCTGGTATCCATTTTTAGGTAACACCTATAAGTGATATGATATGATATGTGTCTTTCACTTTCTGACTTACTACAAGTCACGTGATTACTTCTAGACTCATCTACGGTGCTGCAAATGGCATTGTGTCCTTTTTTCCCTTGGCTTCTCTTCTGCCTTAGCGGGGTCCATTTTCAACAATGTGATTCCCTGAGGGTTGTGGATTAGCTGACCTGGGCAGCCTTACCCTGCCGGCCCGCCCTCCCCAGGTGTGCCTCGTTGAGGTCAATATAAACAGAGCTCCAGGCAGCAATAGCCCCTGAAGCTGTGCCTGACTCCATATTCTCTGCCCCGTCAGCAGTCTCGGGGCTGTGCTGGTGGGAGGGAGTGAGGGGCCACAGCTTTGTGGGTGGCCCGGTGTGAGTGGGGTTCTGCTGGCCTTTCTGCAGGAGTTGCCAGGCTGCCGCCTGTAAAGAAGAGGATGTGTCACCCATACCTTCCGCTGGAATTTCTCTCCGGACAGAGGTGAGGAAGGAAAAAAGCAGTGGGGGCCGGGACAGGAGGGGTATCTCAGGCAGGGCAATGGAAAGCTTCTGGAAGAGCGCCAGGGTCCAGGACCACGCTGGCTGGCCTGCAGGCACCAAGTTGGCCTGCGTGCTGTCGCTGGTGTGGCTCCACGGTCCTTCCTCTAGGCTTTCAAGCCCTTGTACATATTCAGGTGTTTTACCTGGAAAGGGTGGGAACAGTTCAGCAGCAGCTGGCCTGGGGCTCAGCTCACGTTTACTCACAGATGCCTCGGCACGGTCCCCCAGCTTTGCAATGAGGACGCTCCTTGCGTGGGGTTGGGTTGCTGGCTGTATGGGAGATGGTTCCCCACCTCTGACCAATTTCAGAATTGTTTACCGCTGGAGCAAGTGCCGTGATAGGGTTTTCCTCTGTATAACTCGTGGGTTCACTTTTTTTTTCTTTTATGTTTCAAGTTAGATGTTATTCCTCTTTTATGTATTTATAGATATAAGCATGGAAATAATTCATTCCTATAAATACATCTGTGTGACGGGAAGAACTTTTTTCTGTTTTATTTTTAAATTTTATTTTTTAAAATTTTGAAATTTTATTTATTTTTTTATACAGCACGTTATTATTAGTTATGTATTTTATGCATATACATGTATACAGGTCAATCCCAAACTCCCAACTCATCCCACCACCACCACCCCATGGCTTCCCACACTTGGTGTCCATACGTTTGTTCTCTACCTCTGTGTCTCTATTTCTTCCCTGCAAACCAGTTCATCTGTACCATTTTTAGGCTCCACATATATGCATTAATATACAATATTTGTTTTCCTCTTTCTGACTTACTTCATTCTGTATGACAGTCTCTCGATCCATCGATGTCTCTACAGATGACCCAGTTTCATTCCTTTTTATGGCCGAGTCATATTCCATTTTATATATGTACCACATCTTTATCCATTCATCTGTCTGTGGGCATTTAGGTTGCTTCCATTACCTGCCTATTGTAAATAGTGCTGCAACGAACATTGTGGTGAATGTGCCTTTTTGAAATACGGTTTTCTCTGGGTATATGCCCAGAAGTGGGATTGCTGGATCAGATGGTAATTCTATTTCTAGTTTTTTTAAGGAAACTCCATACTGTTCTCCATAGGGACTGTATCAATTTACATTCCCACCAATAGTGGAAGAGGGCTCCTTTTGTCCACACCCTCCCCAGAATTGGTTGTTTGTAGATTTTCTGATGATGCCGATTCTAACAGGTGTGAGGTGATACCTCATTGTAGTTTTGATTTGCATTTCTCTAATAATTAGTGCTGTTGAGCAGCTTTTCATGTGCGTCTTGGCCATCTCTGTGTCTCCTTTGAAGAAACGTCTCTAGATCTTCTGCCCATTTTTTTGGAGTTGTTTGTTTTCTTAATATTAAGCTGCATGAGCTGTTTATATATATTGGAGATTAAACCTCAGTCCATTGATTCGTCTGCAACGATTTTCGCCCATTCTGAGGGATGCCTTTTTCCATTCCCGTGTTTTTTAACAAAAAAGGAAAGAAAGGAAAAGAAGCAGAACACTAATGTGCGTAAAATATGCCTTTTGAAACGGTCGTTTTGAAATATGGACGTCCTTTGAAATTTTTGGTCGATATGTGACCCCAGGATTTGTTTTCAGGGCAGGTGTCCTTTACAGGCCTGCAATGATTTTGAATATCAACTGACCATTAGCGTTGGGATTAAAGCTGCTGATGTGTGAAACGGCCAGAAGGTGGCAGCAGTTCACCCTTACCAAATCTGGTTACTAGGGCAAGAGAGCCTCAGTGGAAGTGGTGTTCTAGATTGGAGTTTAGAATGGAATGTGCCAGGAGAAAGCCCCTCACGTTTGTCTCACTACTTCTTGTTCGTGTTTTTAATTTAAGTTTTTATTTTTTATTACAGCAAGTTTGATTACAATGTTTGGCTTGTTGTAGGTGTGGAAGATGTGGTTCTTTTACACATATACAGATGACTGTTCTTCTTGGGATCCTTTTCCCATGTACGTTATGACAGAATGTTGAGTAGTCCTCCCTTGGTATTCTGTAGGTCTTTGGTGATTATATATGTCACCTGTGTTTGTATATGTCTGTTAACCCCGATATCGTAATGAAACCAATCCTCACACCTTTCCATTGGTGAACCATAAGTTTGTTTAATGAATCTGTGATTGCCCTTCTCCGTGGAAATATCTGCCCTGGTATCCATTTTTAGGTAACACCTATAAGTGATATGATATGATATGTGTCTTTCACTTTCTGACTTACTACAAGTCACGTGATTACTTCTAGACTCATCTACGGTGCTGCAAATGGCATTGTGTCCTTTTTTCCCTTGGCTTCTCTTCTGCCTTAGCGGGGTCCATTTTCAACAATGTGATTCCCTGAGGGTTGTGGATTAGCTGACCTGGGCAGCCTTACCCTGCCGGCCCGCCCTCCCCAGGTGTGCCTCGTTGAGGTCAATATAAACAGAGCTCCAGGCAGCAATAGCCCCTGAAGCTGTGCCTGACTCCATATTCTCTGCCCCGTCAGCAGTTAGGGGCTGTGCTGGTGGGAGGGAGTGAGGGGCCACAGCTTTGTGGGTGGCCCGGTGTGAGTGGGGTTCTGCTGGCCTTTCTGCAGGAGTTGCCAGGCTGCCGCCTGTAAAGAAGAGGATGTGTCACCCATACCTTCCGCTGGAATTTCTCTCCGGACAGAGGTGAGGAAGGAAAAAAGCAGTGGGGGCCGGGACAGGAGGGGTATCTCAGGCAGGGCAATGGAAAGCTTCTGGAAGAGCGCCAGGGTCCAGGACCACGCTGGCTGGCCTGCAGGCACCAAGTTGGCCTGCGTGCTGTCGCTGGTGTGGCTCCACGGTCCTTCCTCTAGGCTTTCAAGCCCTTGTACATATTCAGGTGTTTTACCTGGAAAGGGTGGGAACAGTTCAGCAGCAGCTGGCCTGGGGCTCAGCTCACGTTTACTCACAGATGCCTCGGCACGGTCCCCCAGCTTTGCAATGAGGACGCTCCTTGCGTGGGGGTTGGGTTGCTGGCTGTATGGGAGATGGTTCCCCACCTCTGACCAATTTCAGAATTGTTTACCGCTGGAGCAAGTGCCGTGATAGGGTTTTCCTCTGTATAACTCGTGGGTTCACTTTTTTTTTCTTTTATGTTTCAAGTTAGATGTTATTCCTCTTTTATGTATTTATAGATATAAGCATGGAAATAATTCATTCCTATAAATACATCTGTGTGACGGGAAGAACTTTTTTCTGTTTTATTTTTAAATTTTATTTTTTAAAATTTTGAAATTTTATTTATTTTTTTATACAGCACGTTATTATTAGTTATGTATTTTATGCATATACATGTATACAGGTCAATCCCAAACTCCCAACTCATCCCACCACCACCACCCCATGGCTTCCCACACTTGGTGTCCATACGTTTGTTCTCTACCTCTGTGTCTCTATTTCTTCCCTGCAAACCAGTTCATCTGTACCATTTTTAGGCTCCACATATATGCATTAATATACAATATTTGTTTTCCTCTTTCTGACTTACTTCATTCTGTATGACAGTCTCTCGATCCATCGATGTCTCTACAGATGACCCAGTTTCATTCCTTTTTATGGCCGAGTCATATTCCATTTTATATATGTACCACATCTTTATCCATTCATCTGTCTGTGGGCATTTAGGTTGCTTCCATTACCTGCCTATTGTAAATAGTGCTGCAACGAACATTGTGGTGAATGTGCCTTTTTGAAATCCGGTTTTCTCTGGGTATATGCCCAGAAGTGGGATTGCTGGATCAGATGGTAATTCTATTTCTAATTTTTTTAAGGAAACTCCATACTGTTCTCCATAGGGACTGTATCAATTTACATTCCCACCAATAGTGGAAGAGGGCTCCTTTTGTCCACCCCCTCCCCAGAATTGGTTGTTTGTAGATTTTCTGATGATGCCGATTCTAACAGGTGTGAGGTGATACCTCATTGTAGTTTTTATTTGCATTTCTCTAATAATTAGTGCTGTTGAGCAGCTTTTCATGTGCGTCTTGGCCATCTCTGTGTCTCCTTTGAAGAATCGTCTCTTTAGATCTTCTGCCCATTTTTTTGGGTTGTTTGTTTTATTAATATTAAGCTGCATGAGCTGTTTATATATATTGGAGATTAAACCTCTGTCCATTGATTCGTCTGCAACGATTTTCGCCCATTCTGAGGGATGCCTTTTTCCATTCCCGTGTTTTTTAACAAAAAAGGAAAGAAAGGAAAAGAAGCAGAACACTAATGTGCGTAAAATATGCCTTTTGAAACGGTGGTTTTGAAATATGGACGTCCTTTGAAATTTTTGGTCGATATGTGACCCCAGGATTTGTTTTCAGGGCAGGTGTCCTTTACAGGCCTGCAATGATTTTGAATATCAACTGACCATTAGCGTTGGGATTAAAGCTGCTGTTGTGTGAAACGGCCAGAAGGTGGCAGCAGTTCACCCTTACCAAATCTGGTTACTAGGGCAAGAGAGCCTCAGTGGAAGTGGTGTTTTGGATTGGAGTTTAGAATGGAATGTACCAGGAGAAAGCCCCTCACGTTTGTCTCACTACTTCTTGTTCGTGTTTTTAATTTAATTTTTTTATTTTTTATTACAGCAAGTTTGATTACAATGTTTGGCTTGTTGTAGGTGTGGAAGATGTGGTTCTTTTACACATATACAGATGACTGTTCTTCTTGGGATCCTTTTCCCATGTACGTTATGACAGAATGTTGAGTAGTCCTCTCTTGGTATTCTGTAGGTCTTTGGCGATTATATATGTCACCTGTGTTTGTATATGTCTGTTAACCCCGATATCGTAATGAAACCAATCCTCACACCTTTCCATTGGTGAACCATAAGTTTGTTTAATGAATCTGTGATTGCCCTTCTCCGTGGAAATATCTGCCCTGGTATCCATTTTTAGGTAACACCTATAAGTGATATGATATGATATGTGTCTTTCACTTTCTGACTTACTACAAGTCACGTGATTACTTCTAGACTCATCTACGGTGCTGCAAATGGCATTGTGTCCTTTTTTCCCTTGGCTTCTCTTCTGCCTTAGCGGGGTCCATTTTCAACAATGTGATTCCCTGAGGGTTGTGGATTAGCTGACCTGGGCAGCCTTACCCTGCCGGCCCGCCCTCCCCAGGTGTGCCTCGTTGAGGTCAATATAAACAGAGCTCCAGGCAGCAATAGCCCCTGAAGCTGTGCCTGACTCCATATTCTCTGCCCCGTCAGCAGTCTCGGGGCTGTGCTGGTGGGAGGGAGTGAGGGGCCACAGCTTTGTGGGTGGCCCGGTGTGAGTGGGGTTCTGCTGGCCTTTCTGCAGGAGTTGCCAGGCTGCCGCCTGTAAAGAAGAGGATGTGTCACCCATACCTTCCGCTGGAATTTCTCTCCGGACAGAGGTGAGGAAGGAAAAAAGCAGTGGGGGCCGGGACAGGAGGGGTATCTCAGGCAGGGCAATGGAAAGCTTCTGGAAGAGCGCCAGGGTCCAGGACCACGCTGGCTGGCCTGCAGGCACCAAGTTGGCCTGCGTGCTGTCGCTGGTGTGGCTCCACGGTCCTTCCTCTAGGCTTTCAAGCCCTTGTACATATTCAGGTGTTTTACCTGGAAAGGGTGGGAACAGTTCAGCAGCAGCTGGCCTGGGGCTCAGCTCACGTTTACTCACAGATGCCTCGGCACGGTCCCCCAGCTTTGCAATGAGGACGCTCCTTGCGTGGGGGTTGGGTTGCTGGCTGTATGGGAGATGGTTCCCCACCTCTGACCAATTTCAGAATTGTTTACCACTGGAGCAAGTGCCGTGATAGGGTTTTCCTCTGTACAACTCGTGGGTTCACTTTTTTTTTCTTTTATGTTTCAAGTTAGATGTTATTCCTCTTTTATGTATTTATAGATATAAGCATGGAAATAATTCATTCCTATAAATACATCTGTGTGACGGGAAGAACTTTTTTCTGTTTTATTTTTAAATTTTATTTTTTAAAATTTTGAAATTTTATTTATTTTTTTATACAGCACGTTATTATTAGTTATGTATTTTATGCATATACATGTATACAGGTCAATCCCAAACTCCCAACTCATCCCACCACCACCACCCCATGGCTTCCCACACTTGGTGTCCATACGTTTGTTCTCTACCTCTGTGTCTCTATTTCTTCCCTGCAAACCAGTTCATCTGTACCATTTTTAGGCTCCACATATATGCATTAATATACAATATTTGTTTTCCTCTTTCTGACTTACTTCATTCTGTATGACAGTCTCTCGATCCATCGATGTCTCTACAGATGACCCAGTTTCATTCCTTTTTATGGCCGAGTCATATTCCATTTTATATATGTACCACATCTTTATCCATTCATCTGTCTGTGGGCATTTAGGTTGCTTCCATTACCTGGCTATTGTAAATAGTGCTGCAACGAACATTGTGGTGAATGTGCCTTTTTGAAATACGGTTTTCTCTGGGTATATGCCCAGAAGTGGGATTGCTGGATCAGATGGTAATTCTATTTCTAATTTTTTTAAGGAAACTCCATACTGTTCTCCATAGTGACTGTATCAATTTACATTCCCACCAATAGTGGAAGAGGGCTCCTTTTGTCCACACCCTCCCCAGAATTGGTTGTTTGTAGATTTTCTGATGATGCCGATTCTAACAGGTGTGAGGTGATACCTCATTGTAGTTTTGATTTGCATTTCTCTAATAATTAGTGCTGTTGAGCAGCTTTTCATGTGCGTCTTGGCCATCTCTGTGTCTCCTTTGAAGAAACGTCTCTTTAGATCTTCTGCCCATTTTTTTGGGGTTGTTTGTTTTCTTAATATTAAGCTGCATGAGCTGTTTATATATATTGGAGATTAAACCTCTGTCCATTGATTCGTCTGCAACGATTTTCGCCCATTCTGAGGGATGCCTTTTTCCATTCCCGTGTTTTTTAACAAAAAAGGAAAGAAAGGAAAAGAAGCAGAACACTAATGTGCGTAAAATATGCCTTTTGAAACGGTGGTTTTGAAATATGGACGTCCTTTGAAATTTTTGGTCGATATGTGACCCCAGGATGTGTTTTCAGGGCAGGTGTCATTTACAGGCCTGCAATGATTTTGAATATCAACTGACCATTAGCGTTGGGATTAAAGCTGCTGTTGTGTGAAACGGCCACAAGGTGGCAGCAGTTCACCCTTACCAAATCTGGTTACTAGGGCAAGAGAGCCTCAGTGGAAGTGGTGTTCTAGATTGGAGTTTAGAATGGAATGTGCCAGGAGAAAGCCCCTCACGTTTGTCTCACTACTTCTTGTTCGTGTTTTTAATTTAATTTTTTTATTTTTTATTACAGCAAGTTTGATTACAATGTTTGGCTTGTTGTAGGTGTGGAAGATGTGGTTCTTTTACACATATACAGATGACTGTTCTTCTTGGGATCCTTTTCCCATGTACGTTATGACAGAATGTTGAGTAGTCCTCTCTTGGTATTCTGTAGGTCTTTGGCGATTATATATGTCACCTGTGTTTGT
Organism: Mesoplodon mirus; assembly: GCF_964341445.2. Taxonomy (NCBI): domain Eukaryota; kingdom Metazoa; phylum Chordata; class Mammalia; order Artiodactyla; family Ziphiidae; genus Mesoplodon; species Mesoplodon mirus. The sequence continues at coordinate 2,882,666 of NW_028295782.1, forward strand.
ATATGTCTGTTAACCCCGATATCGTAATGAAACCAATCCTCACACCTTTCCATTGGTGAACCATAAGTTTGTTTAATGAATCTGTGATTGCCCTTCTCCGTGGAAATATCTGCCCTGGTATCCATTTTTAGGTAACACCTATAAGTGATATGATATGATATGTGTCTTTCACTTTCTGCCTTACTACAAGTCACGTGATTACTTCTAGACTCATCTACGGTGCTGCAAATGGCATTGTGTCCTTTTTTCCCTTGGCTTCTCTTCTGCCTTAGCGGGGTCCATTTTCAACAATGTGATTCCCTGAGGGTTGTGGATTAGCTGACCTGGGCAGCCTTACCCTGCCGGCCCGCCCTCCCCAGGTGTGCCTCGTTGAGGTCAATATAAACAGAGCTCCAGGCAGCAATAGCCCCTGAAGCTGTGCCTGACTCCATATTCTCTGCCCCGTCAGCAGTTAGGGGCTGTGCTGGTGGGAGGGAGTGAGGGGCCACAGCTTTGTGGGTGGCCCGGTGTGAGTGGGGTTCTGCTGGCCTTTCTGCAGGAGTTGCCAGGCTGCCGCCTGTAAAGAAGAGGATGTGTCACCCATACCTTCCGCTGGAATTTCTCTCCGGACAGAGGTGAGGAAGGAAAAAAGCAGTGGGGGCCGGGACAGGAGGGGTATCTCAGGCAGGGCAATGGAAAGCTTCCTGAAGAGCGCCAGGGTCCAGGACCACGCTGGCTGGCCTGCAGGCACCAAGTTGGCCTGCGTGCTGTCGCTGGTGTGGCTCCACAGTCCTTCCTCTAGGCTTTCAAGCCCTTGTACATATTCAGGTGTTTTACCTGGAAAGGGTGGGAACAGTTCAGCAGCAGCTGGCCTGGGGCTCAGCTCACGTTTACTCACAGATGCCTCGGCACGGTCCCCCAGCTTTGCAATGAGGACGCTCCTTGCGTGGGGGTTGGGTTGCTGGCTGTATGGGAGATGGTTCCCCACCTCTGACCAATTTCAGAATTGTTTACCACTGGAGCAAGTGCCGTGATAGGGTTTTCCTCTGTATAACTCGTGGGTTCACTTTTTGTTTCTTTTATGTTTCAAGTTAGATGTTATTCCTCTTTTATGTATTTATAGATATAAGCATGGAAATAATTCATTCCTATAAATACATCTGTGTGACGGGAAGAACTTTTTTCTGTTTTATTTTTAAATTTTATTTTTTAAAATTTTGAAATTTTATTTATTTTTTTATACAGCACGTTATTATTAGTTATGTATTTTATGCATATACATGTATACAGGTCAATCCCAAACTCCCAACTCATCCCACCACCACCACCCCATGGCTTCCCACACTTGGTGTCCATACGTTTGTTCTCTACCTCTGTGTCTCTATTTCTTCCCTGCAAACCAGTTCATCTGTACCATTTTTAGGCTCCACATATATGCATTAATATACAATATTTGTTTTCCTCTTTCTGACTTACTTCATTCTGTATGACAGTCTCTCGATCCATCGATGTCTCTACAGATGACCCAGTTTCATTCCTTTTTATGGCCGAGTCATATTCCATTTTATATATGTACCACATCTTTATCCATTCATCTGTCTGTGGGCATTTAGGTTGCTTCCATTACCTGGCTATTGTAAATAGTGCTGCAACGAACATTGTGGTGAATGTGCCTTTTTGAAATACGGTTTTCTCTGGGTATATGCCCAGAAGTGGGATTGCTGGATCAGATGGTAATTCTATTTCTAATTTTTTTAAGGAAACTCCATACTGTTCTCCATAGTGACTGTATCAATTTACATTCCCACCAATAGTGGAAGAGGGCTCCTTTTGTCCACACCCTCCCCAGAATTGGTTGTTTGTAGATTTTCTGATGATGCCGATTCTAACAGGTGTGAGGTGATACCTCATTGTAGTTTTGATTTGCATTTCTCTAATAATTAGTGCTGTTGAGCAGCTTTTCATGTGCGTCTTGGCCATCTCTGTGTCTCCTTTGAAGAAACGTCTCTTTAGATCTTCTGCCCATTTTTTTGGGGTTGTTTGTTTTCTTAATATTAAGCTGCATGAGCTGTTTATATATATTGGAGATTAAACCTCTGTCCATTGATTCGTCTGCAACGATTTTCGCCCATTCTGAGGGATGCCTTTTTCCATTCCCGTGTTTTTTAACAAAAAAGGAAAGAAAGGAAAAGAAGCAGAACACTAATGTGCGTAAAATATGCCTTTTGAAACGGTGGTTTTGAAATATGGACGTCCTTTGAAATTTTTGGTCGATATGTGACCCCAGGATGTGTTTTCAGGGCAGGTGTCATTTACAGGCCTGCAATGATTTTGAATATCAACTGACCATTAGCGTTGGGATTAAAGCTGCTGTTGTGTGAAACGGCCACAAGGTGGCAGCAGTTCACCCTTACCAAATCTGGTTACTAGGGCAAGAGAGCCTCAGTGGAAGTGGTGTTCTAGATTGGAGTTTAGAATGGAATGTGCCAGGAGAAAGCCCCTCACGTTTGTCTCACTACTTCTTGTTCGTGTTTTTAATTTAATTTTTTATTTTTTATTACAGCAAGTTTGATTACAATGTTTGGCTTGTTGTAGGTGTGGAAGATGTGGTTCTTTTACACATATACAGATGACTGTTCTTCTTGGGATCCTTTTCCCATGTACGTTATGACAGAATGTTGAGTAGTCCTCTCTTGGTATTCTGTAGGTCTTTGGCGATTATATATGTCACCTGTGTTTGTATATGTCTGTTAACCCCGATATCGTAATGAAACCAATCCTCACACCTTTCCATTGGTGAACCATAAGTTTGTTTAATGAATCTGTGATTGCCCTTCTCCGTGGAAATATCTGCCCTGGTATCCATTTTTAGGTAACACCTATAAGTGATATGATATGATATGTGTCTTTCACTTTCTGACTTACTACAAGTCACGTGATTACTTCTAGACTCATCTACGGTGCTGCAAATGGCATTGTGTCCTTTTTTCCCTTGGCTTCTCTTCTGCCTTAGCGGGGTCCATTTTCAACAATGTGATTCCCTGAGGGTTGTGGATTAGCTGACCTGGGCAGCCTTACCCTGCCGGCCCGCCCTCCCCAGGTGTGCCTCGTTGAGGTCAATATAAACAGAGCTCCAGGCAGCAATAGCCCCTGAAGCTGTGCCTGACTCCATATTCTCTGCCCCGTCAGCAGTTAGGGGCTGTGCTGGTGGGAGGGAGTGAGGGGCCACAGCTTTGTGGGTGGCCCGGTGTGAGTGGGGTTCTGCTGGCCTTTCTGCAGGAGTTGCCAGGCTGCCGCCTGTAAAGAAGAGGATGTGTCACCCATACCTTCCGCTGGAATTTCTCTCCGGACAGAGGTGAGGAAGGAAAAAAGCAGTGGGGGCCGGGACAGGAGGGGTATCTCAGGCAGGGCAATGGAAAGCTTCCTGAAGAGCGCCAGGGTCCAGGACCACGCTGGCTGGCCTGCAGGCACCAAGTTGGCCTGCGTGCTGTCGCTGGTGTGGCTCCACAGTCCTTCCTCTAGGCTTTCAAGCCCTTGTACATATTCAGGTGTTTTACCTGGAAAGGGTGGGAACAGTTCAGCAGCAGCTGGCCTGGGGCTCAGCTCACGTTTACTCACAGATGCCTCGGCACGGTCCCCCAGCTTTGCAATGAGGACGCTCCTTGCGTGGGGGTTGGGTTGCTGGCTGTATGGGAGATGGTTCCCCACCTCTGACCAATTTCAGAATTGTTTACCACTGGAGCAAGTGCCGTGATAGGGTTTTCCTCTGTACAACTCGTGGGTTCACTTTTTTTTTCTTTTATGTTTCAAGTTAGATGTTATTCCTCTTTTATGTATTTATAGATATAAGCATGGAAATAATTCATTCCTATAAATACATCTGTGTGACGGGAAGAACTTTTTTCTGTTTTATTTTTAAATTTTATTTTTTAAAATTTTGAAATTTTATTTATTTTTTTATACAGCACGTTATTATTAGTTATGTATTTTATGCATATACATGTATACAGGTCAATCCCAAACTCCCAACTCATCCCACCACCACCACCCCATGGCTTCCCACACTTGGTGTCCATACGTTTGTTCTCTACCTCTGTGTCTCTATTTCTTCCCTGCAAACCAGTTCATCTGTACCATTTTTAGGCTCCACATATATGCATTAATATACAATATTTGTTTTCCTCTTTCTGACTTACTTCATTCTGTATGACAGTCTCTCGATCCATCGATGTCTCTACAGATGACCCAGTTTCATTCCTTTTTATGGCCGAGTCATATTCCATTTTATATATGTACCACATCTTTATCCATTCATCTGTCTGTGGGCATTTAGGTTGCTTCCATTACCTGGCTATTGTAAATAGTGCTGCAACGAACATTGTGGTGAATGTGCCTTTTTGAAATACGGTTTTCTCTGGGTATATGCCCAGAAGTGGGATTGCTGGATCAGATGGTAATTCTATTTCTAATTTTTTTAAGGAAACTCCATACTGTTCTCCATAGTGACTGTATCAATTTACATTCCCACCAATAGTGGAAGAGGGCTCCTTTTGTCCACACCCTCCCCAGAATTGGTTGTTTGTAGATTTTCTGATGATGCCGATTCTAACAGGTGTGAGGTGATACCTCATTGTAGTTTTGATTTGCATTTCTCTAATAATTAGTGCTGTTGAGCAGCTTTTCATGTGCGTCTTGGCCATCTCTGTGTCTCCTTTGAAGAAACGTCTCTTTAGATCTTCTGCCCATTTTTTTGGGGTTGTTTGTTTTCTTAATATTAAGCTGCATGAGCTGTTTATATATATTGGAGATTAAACCTCTGTCCATTGATTCGTCTGCAACGATTTTCGCCCATTCTGAGGGATGCCTTTTTCCATTCCCGTGTTTTTTAACAAAAAAGGAAAGAAAGGAAAAGAAGCAGAACACTAATGTGCGTAAAATATGCCTTTTGAAACGGTGGTTTTGAAATATGGACGTCCTTTGAAATTTTTGGTCGATATGTGACCCCAGGATGTGTTTTCAGGGCAGGTGTCATTTACAGGCCTGCAATGATTTTGAATATCAACTGACCATTAGCGTTGGGATTAAAGCTGCTGTTGTGTGAAACGGCCACAAGGTGGCAGCAGTTCACCCTTACCAAATCTGGTTACTAGGGCAAGAGAGCCTCAGTGGAAGTGGTGTTCTAGATTGGAGTTTAGAATGGAATGTGCCAGGAGAAAGCCCCTCACGTTTGTCTCACTACTTCTTGTTCGTGTTTTTAATTTAATTTTTTATTTTTTATTACAGCAAGTTTGATTACAATGTTTGGCTTGTTGTAGGTGTGGAAGATGTGGTTCTTTTACACATATACAGATGACTGTTCTTCTTGGGATCCTTTTCCCATGTACGTTATGACAGAATGTTGAGTAGTCCTCTCTTGGTATTCTGTAGGTCTTTGGCGATTATATATGTCACCTGTGTTTGTATATGTCTGTTAACCCCGATATCGTAATGAAACCAATCCTCACACCTTTCCATTGGTGAACCATAAGTTTGTTTAATGAATCTGTGATTGCCCTTCTCCGTGGAAATATCTGCCCTGGTATCCATTTTTAGGTAACACCTATAAGTGATATGATATGATATGTGTCTTTCACTTTCTGACTTACTACAAGTCACGTGATTACTTCTAGACTCATCTACGGTGCTGCAAATGGCATTGTGTCCTTTTTTCCCTTGGCTTCTCTTCTGCCTTAGCGGGGTCCATTTTCAACAATGTGATTCCCTGAGGGTTGTGGATTAGCTGACCTGGGCAGCCTTACCCTGCCGGCCCGCCCTCCCCAGGTGTGCCTCGTTGAGGTCAATATAAACAGAGCTCCAGGCAGCAATAGCCCCTGAAGCTGTGCCTGACTCCATATTCTCTGCCCCGTCAGCAGTTAGGGGCTGTGCTGGTGGGAGGGAGTGAGGGGCCACAGCTTTGTGGGTGGCCCGGTGTGAGTGGGGTTCTGCTGGCCTTTCTGCAGGAGTTGCCAGGCTGCCGCCTGTAAAGAAGAGGATGTGTCACCCATACCTTCCGCTGGAATTTCTCTCCGGACAGAGGTGAGGAAGGAAAAAAGCAGTGGGGGCCGGGACAGGAGGGGTATCTCAGGCAGGGCAATGGAAAGCTTCCTGAAGAGCGCCAGGGTCCAGGACCACGCTGGCTGGCCTGCAGGCACCAAGTTGGCCTGCGTGCTGTCGCTGGTGTGGCTCCACAGTCCTTCCTCTAGGCTTTCAAGCCCTTGTACATATTCAGGTGTTTTACCTGGAAAGGGTGGGAACAGTTCAGCAGCAGCTGGCCTGGGGCTCAGCTCACGTTTACTCACAGATGCCTCGGCACGGTCCCCCAGCTTTGCAATGAGGACGCTCCTTGCGTGGGGGTTGGGTTGCTGGCTGTATGGGAGATGGTTCCCCACCTCTGACCAATTTCAGAATTGTTTACCACTGGAGCAAGTGCCGTGATAGGGTTTTCCTCTGTACAACTCGTGGGTTCACTTTTTTTTTCTTTTATGTTTCAAGTTAGATGTTATTCCTCTTTTATGTATTTATAGATATAAGCATGGAAATAATTCATTCCTATAAATACATCTGTGTGACGGGAAGAACTTTTTTCTGTTTTATTTTTAAATTTTATTTTTTAAAATTTTGAAATTTTATTTATTTTTTTATACAGCACGTTATTATTAGTTATGTATTTTATGCATATACATGTATACAGGTCAATCCCAAACTCCCAACTCATCCCACCACCACCACCCCATGGCTTCCCACACTTGGTGTCCATACGTTTGTTCTCTACCTCTGTGTCTCTATTTCTTCCCTGCAAACCAGTTCATCTGTACCATTTTTAGGCTCCACATATATGCATTAATATACAATATTTGTTTTCCTCTTTCTGACTTACTTCATTCTGTATGACAGTCTCTCGATCCATCGATGTCTCTACAGATGACCCAGTTTCATTCCTTTTTATGGCCGAGTCATATTCCATTTTATATATGTACCACATCTTTATCCATTCATCTGTCTGTGGGCATTTAGGTTGCTTCCATTACCTGGCTATTGTAAATAGTGCTGCAACGAACATTGTGGTGAATGTGCCTTTTTGAAATACGGTTTTCTCTGGGTATATGCCCAGAAGTGGGATTGCTGGATCAGATGGTAATTCTATTTCTAATTTTTTTAAGGAAACTCCATACTGTTCTCCATAGTGACTGTATCAATTTACATTCCCACCAATAGTGGAAGAGGGCTCCTTTTGTCCACACCCTCCCCAGAATTGGTTGTTTGTAGATTTTCTGATGATGCCGATTCTAACAGGTGTGAGGTGATACCTCATTGTAGTTTTGATTTGCATTTCTCTAATAATTAGTGCTGTTGAGCAGCTTTTCATGTGCGTCTTGGCCATCTCTGTGTCTCCTTTGAAGAAACGTCTCTTTAGATCTTCTGCCCATTTTTTTGGGGTTGTTTGTTTTCTTAATATTAAGCTGCATGAGCTGTTTATATATATTGGAGATTAAACCTCTGTCCATTGATTCGTCTGCAACGATTTTCGCCCATTCTGAGGGATGCCTTTTTCCATTCCCGTGTTTTTTAACAAAAAAGGAAAGAAAGGAAAAGAAGCAGAACACTAATGTGCGTAAAATATGCCTTTTGAAACGGTGGTTTTGAAATATGGACGTCCTTTGAAATTTTTGGTCGATATGTGACCCCAGGATGTGTTTTCAGGGCAGGTGTCCTTTACAGGCCTGCAATGATTTTGAATATCAACTGACCATTAGCGTTGGGATTAAAGCTGCTGTTGTGTGAAACGGCCACAAGGTGGCAGCAGTTCACCCTTACCAAATCTGGTTACTAGGGCAAGAGAGCCTCAGTGGAAGTGGTGTTCGAGATTGGAGTTTAGAATGGAATGTGCCAGGAGAAAGCCCCTCACGTTTGTCTCACTACTTCTTGTTCGTGTTTTTAATTTAATTTTTTTATTTTTTATTACAGCAAGTTTGATTACAATGTTTGGCTTGTTGTAGGTGTGGAAGATGTGGTTCTTTTACACATATACAGATGACTGTTCTTCTTGGGATCCTTTTCCCATGTACGTTATGACAGAATGTTGAGTAGTCCTCTCTTGGTATTCTGTAGGTCTTTGGCGATTATATATGTCACCTGTGTTTGTATATGTCTGTTAACCCCGATATCGTAATGAAACCAATCCTCACACCTTTCCATTGGTGAACCATAAGTTTGTTTAATGAATCTGTGATTGCCCTTCTCCGTGGAAATATCTGCCCTGGTATCCATTTTTAGGTAACACCTATAAGTGATATGATATGATATGTGTCTTTCACTTTCTGACTTACTACAAGTCACGTGATTACTTCTAGACTCATCTACGGTGCTGCAAATGGCATTGTGTCCTTTTTTCCCTTGGCTTCTCTTCTGCCTTAGCGGGGTCCATTTTCAACAATGTGATTCCCTGAGGGTTGTGGATTAGCTGACCTGGGCAGCCTTACCCTGCCGGCCCGCCCTCCCCAGGTGTGCCTCGTTGAGGTCAATATAAACAGAGCTCCAGGCAGCAATAGCCCCTGAAGCTGTGCCTGACTCCATATTCTCTGCCCCGTCAGCAGTTAGGGGCTGTGCTGGTGGGAGGGAGTGAGGGGCCACAGCTTTGTGGGTGGCCCGGTGTGAGTGGGGTTCTGCTGGCCTTTCTGCAGGAGTTGCCAGGCTGCCGCCTGTAAAGAAGAGGATGTGTCACCCATACCTTCCGCTGGAATTTCTCTCCGGACAGAGGTGAGGAAGGAAAAAAGCAGTGGGGGCCGGGACAGGAGGGGTATCTCAGGCAGGGCAATGGAAAGCTTCCTGAAGAGCGCCAGGGACCAGGACCACGCTGGCTGGCCTGCAGGCACCAAGTTGGCCTGCGTGCTGTCGCTGGTGTGGCTCCACAGTCCTTCCTCTAGGCTTTCAAGCCCTTGTACATATTCAGGTGTTTTACCTGGAAAGGGTGGGAACAGTTCAGCAGCAGCTGGCCTGGGGCTCAGCTCACGTTTACTCACAGATGCCTCGGCACGGTCCCCCAGCTTTGCAATGAGGACGCTCCTTGCGTGGGGGTTGGGTTGCTGGCTGTATGGGAGATGGTTCCCCACCTCTGACCAATTTCAGAATTGTTTACCACTGGAGCAAGTGCCGTGATAGGGTTTTCCTCTGTACAACTCGTGGGTTCACTTTTTTTTTCTTTTATGTTTCAAGTTAGATGTTATTCCTCTTTTATGTATTTATAGATATAAGCATGGAAATAATTCATTCCTATAAATACATCTGTGTGACGGGAAGAACTTTTTTCTGTTTTATTTTTAAATTTTATTTTTTAAAATTTTGAAATTTTATTTATTTTTTTATACAGCACGTTATTATTAGTTATGTATTTTATGCATATACATGTATACAGGTCAATCCCAAACTCCCAACTCATCCCACCACCACCACCCCATGGCTTCCCACACTTGGTGTCCATACGTTTGTTCTCTACCTCTGTGTCTCTATTTCTTCCCTGCAAACCAGTTCATCTGTACCATTTTTAGGCTCCACATATATGCATTAATATACAATATTTGTTTTCCTCTTTCTGACTTACTTCATTCTGTATGACAGTCTCTCGATCCATCGATGTCTCTACAGATGACCCAGGTTCATTCCTTTTTATGGCCGAGTCATATTCCATTTTATATATGTACCACATCTTTATCCATTCATCTGTCTGTGGGCATTTAGGTTGCTTCCATTACCTGGCTATTGTAAATAGTGCTGCAACGAACATTGTGGTGAATGTGCCTTTTTGAAATACGGTTTTCTCTGGGTATATGCCCAGAAGTGGGATTGCTGGATCAGATGGTAATTCTATTTCTAATTTTTTTAAGGAAACTCCATACTGTTCTCCATAGTGACTGTATCAATTTACATTCCCACCAATAGTGGAAGAGGGCTCCTTTTGTCCACACCCTCCCCAGAATTGGTTGTTTGTAGGTTTTCTGATGATGCCGATTCTAACAGGTGTGAGGTGATACCTCATTGTAGTTTTGATTTGCATTTCTCTAATAATTAGTGCTGTTGAGCAGCTTTTCATGTGCGTCTTGGCCATCTCTGTGTCTCCTTTGAAGAAACGTCTCTTTAGATCTTCTGCCCATTTTTTTGGGGTTGTTTGTTTTCTTAATATTAAGCTGCATGAGCTGTTTATATATATTGGAGATTAAACCTCTGTCCATTGATTCGTCTGCAACGATTTTCGCCCATTCTGAGGGATGCCTTTTTCCATTCCCGTGTTTTTTAACAAAAAAGGAAAGAAAGGAAAAGAAGCAGAACACTAATGTGCGTAAAATATGCCTTTTGAAACGGTGGTTTTGAAATATGGACGTCCTTTGAAATTTTTGGTCGATATGTGACCCCAGGATGTTTTTTCAGGGCAGGTGTCATTTACAGGCCTGCAATGATTTTGAATATCAACTGACCATTAGCGTTGGGATTAAAGCTGCTGTTGTGTGAAACGGCCACAAGGTGGCAGCAGTTCACCCTTACCAAATCTGGTTACTAGGGCAAGAGAGCCTCAGTGGAAGTGGTGTTCTAGATTGGAGTTTAGAATGGAATGTGCCAGGAGAAAGCCCCTCACGTTTGTCTCACTACTTCTTGTTCGTGTTTTTAATTTAATTTTTTATTTTTTATTACAGCAAGTTTGATTACAATGTTTGGCTTGTTGTAGGTGTGGAAGATGTGGTTCTTTTACACATATACAGATGACTGTTCTTCTTGGGATCCTTTTCCCATGTACGTTATGACAGAATGTTGAGTAGTCCTCTCTTGGTATTCTGTAGGTCTTTGGCGATTATATATGTCACCTGTGTTTGTATATGTCTGTTAACCCCGATATCGTAATGAAACCAATCCTCACACCTTTCCATTGGTGAACCATAAGTTTGTTTAATGAATCTGTGATTGCCCTTCTCCGTGGAAATATCTGCCCTGGTATCCATTTTTAGGTAACACCTATAAGTGATATGATATGATATGTGTCTTTCACTTTCTGCCTTACTACAAGTCACGTGATTACTTCTAGACTCATCTACGGTGCTGCAAATGGCATTGTGTCCTTTTTTCCCTTGGCTTCTCTTCTGCCTTAGCGGGGTCCATTTTCAACAATGTGATTCCCTGAGGGTTGTGGATTAGCTGACCTGGGCAGCCTTACCCTGCCGGCCCGCCCTCCCCAGGTGTGCCTCGTTGAGGTCAATATAAACAGAGCTCCAGGCAGCAATAGCCCCTGAAGCTGTGCCTGACTCCATATTCTCTGCCCCGTCAGCAGTTAGGGGCTGTGCTGGTGGGAGGGAGTGAGGGGCCACAGCTTTGTGGGTGGCCCGGTGTGAGTGGGGTTCTGCTGGCCTTTCTGCAGGAGTTGCCAGGCTGCCGCCTGTAAAGAAGAGGATGTGTCACCCATACCTTCCGCTGGAATTTCTCTCCGGACAGAGGTGAGGAAGGAAAAAAGCAGTGGGGGCCGGGACAGGAGGGGTATCTCAGGCAGGGCAATGGAAAGCTTCCTGAAGAGCGCCAGGGTCCAGGACCACGCTGGCTGGCCTGCAGGCACCAAGTTGGCCTGCGTGCTGTCGCTGGTGTGGCTCCACAGTCCTTCCTCTAGGCTTTCAAGCCCTTGTACATATTCAGGTGTTTTACCTGGAAAGGGTGGGAACAGTTCAGCAGCAGCTGGCCTGGGGCTCAGCTCACGTTTACTCACAGATGCCTCGGCACGGTCCCCCAGCTTTGCAATGAGGACGCTCCTTGCGTGGGGGTTGGGTTGCTGGCTGTATGGGAGATGGTTCCCCACCTCTGACCAATTTCAGAATTGTTTACCACTGGAGCAAGTGCCGTGATAGGGTTTTCCTCTGTACAACTCGTGGGTTCACTTTTTTTTTCTTTTATGTTTCAAGTTAGATGTTATTCCTCTTTTATGTATTTATAGATATAAGCATGGAAATAATTCATTCCTATAAATACATCTGTGTGACGGGAAGAACTTTTTTCTGTTTTATTTTTAAATTTTATTTTTTAAAATTTTGAAATTTTATTTATTTTTTTATACAGCACGTTATTATTAGTTATGTATTTTATGCATATACATGTATACAGGTCAATCCCAAACTCCCAACTCATCCCACCACCACCACCCCATGGCTTCCCACACTTGGTGTCCATACGTTTGTTCTCTACCTCTGTGTCTCTATTTCTTCCCTGCAAACCAGTTCATCTGTACCATTTTTAGGCTCCACATATATGCATTAATATACAATATTTGTTTTCCTCTTTCTGACTTACTTCATTCTGTATGACAGTCTCTCGATCCATCGATGTCTCTACAGATGACCCAGTTTCATTCCTTTTTATGGCCGAGTCATATTCCATTTTATATATGTACCACATCTTTATCCATTCATCTGTCTGTGGGCATTTAGGTTGCTTCCATTACCTGGCTATTGTAAATAGTGCTGCAACGAACATTGTGGTGAATGTGCCTTTTTGAAATACGGTTTTCTCTGGGTATATGCCCAGAAGTGGGATTGCTGGATCAGATGGTAATTCTATTTCTAATTTTTTTAAGGAAACTCCATACTGTTCTCCATAGTGACTGTATCAATTTACATTCCCACCAATAGTGGAAGAGGGCTCCTTTTGTCCACACCCTCCCCAGAATTGGTTGTTTGTAGATTTTCTGATGATGCCGATTCTAACAGGTGTGAGGTGATACCTCATTGTAGTTTTGATTTGCATTTCTCTAATAATTAGTGCTGTTGAGCAGCTTTTCATGTGCGTCTTGGCCATCTCTGTGTCTCCTTTGAAGAAACGTCTCTTTAGATCTTCTGCCCATTTTTTTGGGGTTGTTTGTTTTCTTAATATTAAGCTGCATGAGCTGTTTATATATATTGGAGATTAAACCTCTGTCCATTGATTCGTCTGCAACGATTTTCGCCCATTCTGAGGGATGCCTTTTTCCATTCCCGTGTTTTTTAACAAAAAAGGAAAGAAAGGAAAAGAAGCAGAACACTAATGTGCGTAAAATATGCCTTTTGAAACGGTGGTTTTGAAATATGGACGTCCTTTGAAATTTTTGGTCGATATGTGACCCCAGGATGTGTTTTCAGGGCAGGTGTCCTTTACAGGCCTGCAATGATTTTGAATATCAACTGACCATTAGCGTTGGGATTAAAGCTGCTGTTGTGTGAAACGGCCACAAGGTGGCAGCAGTTCACCCTTACCAAATCTGGTTACTAGGGCAAGAGAGCCTCAGTGGAAGTGGTGTTCGAGATTGGAGTTTAGAATGGAATGTGCCAGGAGAAAGCCCCTCACGTTTGTCTCACTACTTCTTGTTCGTGTTTTTAATTTAATTTTTTTATTTTTTATTACAGCAAGTTTGATTACAATGTTTGGCTTGTTGTAGGTGTGGAAGATGTGGTTCTTTTACACATATACAGATGACTGTTCTTCTTGGGATCCTTTTCCCATGTACGTTATGACAGAATGTTGAGTAGTCCTCTCTTGGTATTCTGTAGGTCTTTGGCGATTATATATGTCACCTGTGTTTGTATATGTCTGTTAACCCCGATATCGTAATGAAACCAATCCTCACACCTTTCCATTGGTGAACCATAAGTTTGTTTAATGAATCTGTGATTGCCCTTCTCCGTGGAAATATCTGCCCTGGTATCCATTTTTAGGTAACACCTATAAGTGATATGATATGATATGTGTCTTTCACTTTCTGACTTACTACAAGTCACGTGATTACTTCTAGACTCATCTACGGTGCTGCAAATGGCATTGTGTCCTTTTTTCCCTTGGCTTCTCTTCTGCCTTAGCGGGGTCCATTTTCAACAATGTGATTCCCTGAGGGTTGTGGATTAGCTGACCTGGGCAGCCTTACCCTGCCGGCCCGCCCTCCCCAGGTGTGCCTCGTTGAGGTCAATATAAACAGAGCTCCAGGCAGCAATAGCCCCTGAAGCTGTGCCTGACTCCATATTCTCTGCCCCGTCAGCAGTTAGGGGCTGTGCTGGTGGGAGGGAGTGAGGGGCCACAGCTTTGTGGGTGGCCCGGTGTGAGTGGGGTTCTGCTGGCCTTTCTGCAGGAGTTGCCAGGCTGCCGCCTGTAAAGAAGAGGATGTGTCACCCATACCTTCCGCTGGAATTTCTCTCCGGACAGAGGTGAGGAAGGAAAAAAGCAGTGGGGGCCGGGACAGGAGGGGTATCTCAGGCAGGGCAATGGAAAGCTTCCTGAAGAGCGCCAGGGTCCAGGACCACGCTGGCTGGCCTGCAGGCACCAAGTTGGCCTGCGTGCTGTCGCTGGTGTGGCTCCACAGTCCTTCCTCTAGGCTTTCAAGCCCTTGTACATATTCAGGTGTTTTACCTGGAAAGGGTGGGAACAGTTCAGCAGCAGCTGGCCTGGGGCTCAGCTCACGTTTACTCACAGATGCCTCGGCACGGTCCCCCAGCTTTGCAATGTGGACGCTCCTTGCGTGGGGGTTGGGTTGCTGGCTGTATGGGAGATGGTTCCCCACCTCTGACCAATTTCAGAATTGTTTACCACTGGAGCAAGTGCCGTGATAGGGTTTTCCTCTGTACAACTCGTGGGTTCACTTTTTTTTTCTTTTATGTTTCAAGTTAGATGTTATTCCTCTTTTATGTATTTATAGATATAAGCATGGAAATAATTCATTCCTATAAATACATCTGTGTGACGGGAAGAACTTTTTTCTGTTTTATTTTTAAATTTTATTTTTTAAAATTTTGAAATTTTATTTATTTTTTTATACAGCACGTTATTATTAGTTATGTATTTTATGCATATACATGTATACAGGTCAATCCCAAACTCCCAACTCATCCCACCACCACCACCCCATGGCTTCCCACACTTGGTGTCCATACGTTTGTTCTCTACCTCTGTGTCTCTATTTCTTCCCTGCAAACCAGTTCATCTGTACCATTTTTAGGCTCCACATATATGCATTAATATACAATATTTGTTTTCCTCTTTCTGACTTACTTCATTCTGTATGACAGTCTCTCGATCCATCGATGTCTCTACAGATGACCCAGTTTCATTCCTTTTTATGGCCGAGTCATATTCCATTTTATATATGTACCACATCTTTATCCATTCATCTGTCTGTGGGCATTTAGGTTGCTTCCATTACCTGGCTATTGTAAATAGTGCTGCAACGAACATTGTGGTGAATGTGCCTTTTTGAAATACGGTTTTCTCTGGGTATATGCCCAGAAGTGGGATTGCTGGATCAGATGGTAATTCTATTTCTAATTTTTTTAAGGAAACTCCATACTGTTCTCCATAGTGACTGTATCAATTTACATTCCCACCAATAGTGGAAGAGGGCTCCTTTTGTCCACACCCTCCCCAGAATTGGTTGTTTGTAGATTTTCTGATGATGCCGATTCTAACAGGTGTGAGGTGATACCTCATTGTAGTTTTGATTTGCATTTCTCTAATAATTAGTGCTGTTGAGCAGCTTTTCATGTGCGTCTTGGCCATCTCTGTGTCTCCTTTGAAGAAACGTCTCTTTAGATCTTCTGCCCATTTTTTTGGGGTTGTTTGTTTTCTTAATATTAAGCTGCATGAGCTGTTTATATATATTGGAGATTAAACCTCTGTCCATTGATTCGTCTGCAACGATTTTCGCCCATTCTGAGGGATGCCTTTTTCCATTCCCGTGTTTTTTAACAAAAAAGGAAAGAAAGGAAAAGAAGCAGAACACTAATGTGCGTAAAATATGCCTTTTGAAACGGTGGTTTTGAAATATGGACGTCCTTTGAAATTTTTGGTCGATATGTGACCCCAGGATGTGTTTTCAGGGCAGGTGTCATTTACAGGCCTGCAATGATTTTGAATATCAACTGACCATTAGCGTTGGGATTAAAGCTGCTGTTGTGTGAAACGGCCACAAGGTGGCAGCAGTTCACCCTTACCAAATCTGGTTACTAGGGCAAGAGAGCCTCAGTGGAAGTGGTGTTCGAGATTGGAGTTTAGAATGGAATGTGCCAGGAGAAAGCCCCTCACGTTTGTCTCACTACTTCTTGTTCGTGTTTTTAATTTAATTTTTTTATTTTTTATTACAGCAAGTTTGATTACAATGTTTGGCTTGTTGTAGGTGTGGAAGATGTGGTTCTTTTACACATATACAGATGACTGTTCTTCTTGGGATCCTTTTCCCATGTACGTTATGACAGAATGTTGAGTAGTCCTCTCTTGGTATTCTGTAGGTCTTTGGTGATTATATATGTCACCTGTGTTTGTATATGTCTGTTAACCCCGATATCGTAATGAAACCAATCCTCACACCTTTCCATTGGTGAACCATAAGTTTGTTTAATGAATCTGTGATTGCCCTTCTCCGTGGAAATATCTGCCCTGGTATCCATTTTTAGGTAACACCTATAAGTGATATGATATGATATGTGTCTTTCACTTTCTGACTTACTACAAGTCACGTGATTACTTCTAGACTCATCTATGGTGCTGCAAATGGCATTGTGTCCTTTTTTTCCCTTGGCTTCTCTTCTGCCTTAGCGGGGTCCATTTTCAACAATGTGATTCCCTGAGGGTTGTGGATTAGCTGACCTGGGCAGCCTTACCCTGCCGGCCCGCCCTCCCCAGGTGTGCCTCGTTGAGGTCAATATAAACAGAGCTCCAGGCAGCAATAGCCCCTGAAGCTGTGCCTGACTCCATATTCTCTGCCCCGTCAGCAGTTAGGGGCTGTGCTGGTGGGAGGGAGTGAGGGGCCACAGCTTTGTGGGTGGCCCGGTGTGAGTGGGGTTCTGCTGGCCTTTCTGCAGGAGTTGCCAGGCTGCCGCCTGTAAAGAAGAGGATGTGTCACCCATACCTTCCGCTGGAATTTCTCTCCGGACAGAGGTGAGGAAGGAAAAAAGCAGTGGGGGCCGGGACAGGAGGGGTATCTCAGGCAGGGCAATGGAAAGCTTCCTGAAGAGCGCCAGGGACCAGGACCACGCTGGCTGGCCTGCAGGCACCAAGTTGGCCTGCGTGCTGTCGCTGGTGTGGCTCCACAGTCCTTCCTCTAGGCTTTCAAGCCCTTGTACATATTCAGGTGTTTTACCTGGAAAGGGTGGGAACAGTTCAGCAGCAGCTGGCCTGGGGCTCAGCTCACGTTTACTCACAGATGCCTCGGCACGGTCCCCCAGCTTTGCAATGAGGACGCTCCTTGCGTGGGGGTTGGGTTGCTGGCTGTATGGGAGATGGTTCCCCACCTCTGACCAATTTCAGAATTGTTTACCACTGGAGCAAGTGCCGTGATAGGGTTTTCCTCTGTACAACTCGTGGGTTCACTTTTTTTTTCTTTTATGTTTCAAGTTAGATGTTATTCCTCTTTTATGTATTTATAGATATAAGCATGGAAATAATTCATTCCTATAAATACATCTGTGTGACGGGAAGAACTTTTTTCTGTTTTATTTTTAAATTTTATTTTTTAAAATTTTGAAATTTTATTTATTTTTTTATACAGCACGTTATTATTAGTTATGTATTTTATGCATATACATGTATACAGGTCAATCCCAAACTCCCAACTCATCCCACCACCACCACCCCATGGCTTCCCACACTTGGTGTCCATACGTTTGTTCTCTACCTCTGTGTCTCTATTTCTTCCCTGCAAACCAGTTCATCTGTACCATTTTTAGGCTCCACATATATGCATTAATATACAATATTTGTTTTCCTCTTTCTGACTTACTTCATTCTGTATGACAGTCTCTCGATCCATCGATGTCTCTACAGATGACCCAGTTTCATTCCTTTTTATGGCCGAGTCATATTCCATTTTATATATGTACCACATCTTTATCCATTCATCTGTCTGTGGGCATTTAGGTTGCTTCCATTACCTGGCTATTGTAAATAGTGCTGCAACGAACATTGTGGTGAATGTGCCTTTTTGAAATACGGTTTTCTCTGGGTATATGCCCAGAAGTGGGATTGCTGGATCAGATGGTAATTCTATTTCTAATTTTTTTAAGGAAACTCCATACTGTTCTCCATAGTGACTGTATCAATTTACATTCCCACCAATAGTGGAAGAGGGCTCCTTTTGTCCACACCCTCCCCAGAATTGGTTGTTTGTAGATTTTCTGATGATGCCGATTCTAACAGGTGTGAGGTGATACCTCATTGTAGTTTTGATTTGCATTTCTCTAATAATTAGTGCTGTTGAGCAGCTTTTCATGTGCGTCTTGGCCATCTCTGTGTCTCCTTTGAAGAAACGTCTCTTTAGATCTTCTGCCCATTTTTTTGGGGTTGTTTGTTTTCTTAATATTAAGCTGCATGAGCTGTTTATATATATTGGAGATTAAACCTCTGTCCATTGATTCGTCTGCAACGATTTTCGCCCATTCTGAGGGATGCCTTTTTCCATTCCCGTGTTTTTTAACAAAAAAGGAAAGAAAGGAAAAGAAGCAGAACACTAATGTGCGTAAAATATGCCTTTTGAAACGGTGGTTTTGAAATATGGACGTCCTTTGAAATTTTTGGTCGATATGTGACCCCAGGATGTGTTTTCAGGGCAGGTGTCATTTACAGGCCTGCAATGATTTTGAATATCAACTGACCATTAGCGTTGGGATTAAAGCTGCTGTTGTGTGAAACGGCCACAAGGTGGCAGCAGTTCACCCTTACCAAATCTGGTTACTAGGGCAAGAGAGCCTCAGTGGAAGTGGTGTTCTAGATTGGAGTTTAGAATGGAATGTGCCAGGAGAAAGCCCCTCACGTTTGTCTCACTACTTCTTGTTCGTGTTTTTAATTTAATTTTTTTATTTTTTATTACAGCAAGTTTGATTACAATGTTTGGCTTGTTGTAGGTGTGGAAGATGTGGTTCTTTTACACATATACAGATGACTGTTCTTCTTGGGATCCTTTTCCCATGTACGTTATGACAGAATGTTGAGTAGTCCTCTCTTGGTATTCTGTAGGTCTTTGGCGATTATATATGTCACCTGTGTTTGTATATGTCTGTTAACCCCGATATCGTAATGAAACCAATCCTCACACCTTTCCATTGGTGAACCATAAGTTTGTTTAATGAATCTGTGATTGCCCTTCTCCGTGGAAATATCTGCCCTGGTATCCATTTTTAGGTAACACCTATAAGTGATATGATATGATATGTGTCTTTCACTTTCTGACTTACTACAAGTCACGTGATTACTTCTAGACTCATCTACGGTGCTGCAAATGGCATTGTGTCCTTTTTTCCCTTGGCTTCTCTTCTGCCTTAGCGGGGTCCATTTTCAACAATGTGATTCCCTGAGGGTTGTGGATTAGCTGACCTGGGCAGCCTTACCCTGCCGGCCCGCCCTCCCCAGGTGTGCCTCGTTGAGGTCAATATAAACAGAGCTCCAGGCAGCAATAGCCCCTGAAGCTGTGCCTGACTCCATATTCTCTGCCCCGTCAGCAGTTAGGGGCTGTGCTTGTGGGAGGGAGTGAGGGGCCACAGCTTTGTGGGTGGCCCGGTGTGAGTGGGGTTCTGCTGGCCTTTCTGCAGGAGTTGCCAGGCTGCCGCCTGTAAAGAAGAGGATGTGTCACCCATACCTTCCGCTGGAATTTCTCTCCGGACAGAGGTGAGGAAGGAAAAAAGCAGTGGGGCCCGGGACAGGAGGGGTATCTCAGGCAGGGCAATGGAAAGCTTCTGGAAGAGCGCCAGGGTCCAGGACCACGCTGGCTGGCCTGCAGGCACCAAGTTGGCCTGCGTGCTGTCGCTGGTGTGGCTCGACGGTCCTTCCTCTAGGCTTTCAAGCCCTTGTACATATTCAGGTGTTTTACCTGGAAAGGGTGGGAACAGTTCAGCAGCAGCTGGCCTGGGGCTCAGCTCACGTTTACTCACAGATGCCTCAGCACGGTCCCCCAGCTTTGCAATGAGGACGCTCCTTGCGTGGGGGTTGGGTTGCTGGCTGTATGGGAGATGGTTCCCCACCTCTGACCAATTTCAGAATTGTTTACCACTGGAGCAAGTGCCGTGATAGGGTTTTCCTCTGTATAACTCGTGGGTTCACTTTTTTTTTCTTTTATGTTTCAAGTTAGATGTTATTCCTCTTTTATGTATTTATAGATATAAGCATGGAAATAATTCATTCCTATAAATACATCTGTGTGATGGGAAGAACTTTTTTCTGTTTTATTTTTAAATTTTATTTTTTAAAATTTTGAAATTTTATTTATTTTTTTATACAGCACGTTATTATTAGTTATGTATTTTATGCATATACATGTATACAGGTCAATCCCAAACTCCCAACTCATCCCACCACCACCACCCCATGGCTTCCCACACTTGGTGTCCATACGTTTGTTCTCTACCTCTGTGTCTCTATTTCTTCCCTGCAAACCAGTTCATCTGTACCATTTTTAGGCTCCACATATATGCATTAATATACAATATTTGTTTTCCTCTTTCTGACTTACTTCATTCTGTATGACAGTCTCTCGATCCATCGATGTCTCTACAAATGACCCAGTTTCATTCCTTTTTATGGCCGAGTAATATTCCATTTTATATATGTACCACATCTTTATCCATTCATCTGTCTGTGGGCATTTAGGTTGCTTCCATTACCTGCCTATTGTAAATAGTGCTGCAACGAACATTGTGGTGAATGTGCCTTTTTGAAATACGGTTTTTTCTGGGTATATGCCCAGAAGTGTGATTGCTGGATCAGATGGTAATTCTATTTCTAATTTTTTTAAGGAAACTCCATACTGTTCTCCATAGTGACTCTATCAATTTACATTCCCACCAATAGTGGAAGAGGGCTCCTTTTGTCCACACCCTCCCCAGAATTGGTTGTTTGTAGATTTTCTGATGATGCCGATTCTAACAGGTGTGAGGTGGTAACTCATTGTAGTTTTGATTTGCATTTCTCTAATAATTAGTGCTGTTGAGCAGCTTTTCATGTGTGTCTTGGCCATCTCTCTGTCTCCTTTGAAAAAACGTCTCTTTAGATCTTCTGCCCATTTTTTGGGGGTTTGTATGTTTTTTAATATTAAGCTGCATGAGCTGTTTATATATATTGGAGATTAAACCTCTGTCCATTGATTCGTCTGCAACGATTTTCGCCCATTCTGAGGGATGCCTTTTTCCATTCCCGTGTTTTTTAACAAAAAAGGAAAGAAAGGAAAAGAAGCAGAACACTAATGTGCGTAAAATATGCCTTTTGAAACGGTCGTTTTGAAATATGGACGTCCTTTGAAATTTTTGGTCGATATGTGACCCCAGGATTTGTTTTCAGGGCAGGTGTCATTTACAGGCCTGCAATGATTTTGAATATCAACTGACCATTAGCGTTGGGATTAAAGCTGCTGTTGTGTGAAACGGCCACAAGGTGACAGCTGTTCACCCTTACCAAATCTGGTTACTAGGGCAAGAGAGCCTCAGTGGAAGTGGTGTTCTAGATTGGAGTTTAGAATGGAATGTGCCAGGAGAAAGCCCCTCACGTTTGTCTCACTACTTCTTGTTCGTGTTTTTAATTTAATTTTTTTATTTTTTATTACAGCAAGTTTGATTACAATGTTTGGCTTGTTGTAGGTGTGGAAGATGTGGTTCTTTTACACATATACAGATGACTGTTCTTCTTGGGATCCTTTTCCCATGTACGTTATGACAGAATGTTGAGTAGTCCTCTCTTGGTATTCTGTAGGTCTTTGGCGATTATATATGTCACCTGTGTTTGTATATGTCTGTTAACCCCGATATCGTAATGAAACCAATCCTCACACCTTTCCATTGGTGAACCATAAGTTTGTTTAATGAATCTGTGATTGCCCTTCTCCGTGGAAATATCTGCCCTGGTATCCATTTTTAGGTAACACCTATAAGTGATATGATATGATATGTGTCTTTCACTTTCTGACTTACTACAAGTCACGTGATTACTTCTAGACTCATCTACGGTGCTGCAAATGGCATTGTGTCCTTTTTTCCCTTGGCTTCTCTTCTGCCTTAGCGGGGTCCATTTTCAACAATGTGATTCCCTGAGGGTTGTGGATTAGCTGACCTGGGCAGCCTTACCCTGCCGGCCCGCCCTCCCCAGGTGTGCCTCGTTGAGGTCAATATAAACAGAGCTCCAGGCAGCAATAGCCCCTGAAGCTGTGCCTGACTCCATATTCTCTGCCCCGTCAGCAGTTAGGGGCTGTGCTTGTGGGAGGGAGTGAGGGGCCACAGCTTTGTGGGTGGCCCGGTGTGAGTGGGGTTCTGCTGGCCTCTCTGCAGGAGTTGCCAGGCTGCCGCCTGTAAAGAAGAGGATGTGTCACCCATACCTTCCGCTGGAATTTCTCTCCGGACAGAGGTGAGGAAGGAAAAAAGCAGTGGGGGCCGGGACAGGAGGGGTATCTCAGGCAGGGCAATGGAAAGCTTCTGGAAGAGCGCCAGGGTCCAGGACCACGCTGGCTGGCCTGCAGGCACCAAGTTGGCCTGCGTGCTGTCGCTGGTGTGGCTCCACGGTCCTTCCTCTAGGCTTTCAAGCCCTTGTACATATTCAGGTGTTTTACCTGGAAAGGGTGGGAACAGTTCAGCAGCAGCTGGCCTGGGGCTCAGCTCACGTTTACTCACAGATGCCTCGGCACGGTTCCCCAGCTTTGCAATGAGGACGCTCCTTGCGTGGGGGTTGGGTTGCTGGCTGTATGGGAGATGGTTCCCCACCGCTGACCAATTTCAGAATTGTTTACCACTGGAGCAAGTGCCGTGATAGGGATTTCCTCTGTATAACTCGTGGGTTCACTTTTTTTTTCTTTTATGTTTCAAGTTAGATGTTATTCCTCTTTTATGTATTTATAGATATAAGCATGGAAATAATTCATTCCTATAAATACATCTGTGTGACGGGAAGAACTTTTTTCTGTTTTATTTTTAAATTTTATTTTTTAAAATTTTGAAATTTTATTTATTTTTTTATACAGCACGTTATTATTAGTTATGTATTTTATGCATATACATGTATACAGGTCAATCCCAAACTCCCAACTCATCCCACCACCACCACCCCATGGCTTCCCACACTTGGTGTCCATACGTTTGTTCTCTACCTCTGTGTCTCTATTTCTTCCCTGCAAACCAGTTCATCTGTACCATTTTTAGGCTCCACATATATGCATTAATATACAATATTTGTTTTCCTCTTTCTGACTTACTTCATTCTGTATGACAGTCTCTCGATCCATCGATGTCTCTACAGATGACCCAGTTTCATTCCTTTTTATGGCCGAGTCATATTCCATTTTATATATGTACCACATCTTTATCCATTCATCTGTCTGTGGGCATTTAGGTTGCTTCCATTACCTGGCTATTGTAAATAGTGCTGCAACGAACATTGTGGTGAATGTGCCTTTTTGAAATACGGTTTTCTCTGGGTATATGCCCAGAAGTGGGATTGCTGGATCAGATGGTAATTCTATTTCTAGTTTTTTTAAGGAAACTCCATACTGTTCTCCATAGGGACTGTATCAATTTACATTCCCACCAATAGTGGAAGAGGGTTCCTTTTGTCCACACCCTCCCCAGAATTGGTTGTTTGTAGATTTTCTGATGATGCCGATTCTAACAGGTGTGAGGTGATACCTCATTGTAGTTTTGATTTGCATTTCTCTAATAATTAGTGCTGTTGAGCAGCTTTTCATGTGCGTCTTGGCCATCTCTCTGTCTCCTTTGAAGAAACGTCTCTTTAGATCTTCTGCCCATTTTTTTGGGTTGTTTGTTTTTTTAATATTAAGCTGCATGAGCTGTTTATATATATTGGAGATTAAACCTCTGTCCATTGATTCGTCTGCAACGATTTTCGCCCATTCTGAGGGATGCCTTTTTCCATTCCCGTGTTTTTTAACAAAAAAGGAAAGAAAGGAAAAGAAGCAGAACACTAATGTGCGTAAAATATGCCTTTTGAAACGGTCGTTTTGAAATATGGACGTCCTTTGAATTTTTTGGTCGATATGTGACCCCAGGATTTGTTTTCAGGGCAGGTGTCATTTACAGGCCTGCAATGATTTTGAATATCAACTGACCATTAGCGTTGGGATAAAAGCTGCTGTTGTGTGAAACGGCCACAAGGTGGCAGCAGTTCACCCTTACCAAATCTGGTTACTAGGGCAAGAGAGCCTCAGTGGAAGTGGTGTTCTAGATTGGAGTTTAGAATGGAATGTGCCAGGAGAAAGCCCCTCACGTTTGTCTCACTACTTCTTGTTCGTGTTTTTAATTTAATTTTTTTATTTTTTATTACAGCAAGTTTGATTACAATGTTTGGCTTGTTGTAGGTGTGGAAGATGTGGTTCTTTTACACATATACAGATGACTGTTCTTCTTGGGATCCTTTTCCCATGTAAGTTATGACAGAATGTTGAGTAGTCCTCTCTTGGTATTCTGTAGGTCTTTGGCGATTATATATGTCACCTGTGTTTGTATATGTCTGTTAACCCCGATATCGTAATGAAACCAATCCTCACACCTTTCCATTGGTGAACCATAAGTTTGTTTAATGAATCTGTGATTGCCCTTCTCCATGGAAATATCTGCCCTGGTATCCATTTTTAGGTAACACCTATAAGTGATATGATATGATATGTGTCTTTCACTTTCTGACTTACTACAAGTCACGTGATTACTTCTAGACTCATCTACGGTGCTGCAAATGGCATTGTGTCCTTTTTTCCCTTGGCTTCTCTTCTGCCTTAGCGGGGTCCATTTTCAACAATGTGATTCCCTGGGGGTTGTGGATTAGCTGACCTGGGCAGCCTTACCCTGCCGGCCCGCCCTCCCCAGGTGTGCCTCGTTGAGGTCAATATAAACAGCGCTCCAGGCAGCAATAGCCCCTGAAGCTGTGCCTGACTCCATATTCTCTGCCCCGTCAGCAGTCTCGGGGCTGTGCTCGTGGGAGGGAGTGAGGGGCCACAGCTTTGTGGCCGGCCCGGTGTGAGTGGGGTTCTGCTGGCCTTTCTGCAGGAGTTGCCAGGCTGCCGCCTGTAAAGAAGAGGATGTGTCACCCATACCTTCCGCTGGAATTTCTCTCCGGACAGAGGTGAGGAAGGAAAAAAGCAGTGGGGGCCGGGACAGGAGGGGTATCTCAGGCAGGGCAATGGAAAGCTTCTGGAAGAGCGCCAGGGTCCAGGACCACGCTGGCTGGCCTGCAGGCACCAAGTTGGCCTGCGTGCTGTCGCTGGTGTGGCTCCACGGTCCTTCCTCTAGGCTTTCAAGCCCTTGTACATATTCAGGTGTTTTACCTGGAAAGGGTGGGAACAGTTCAGCAGCAGCTGGCCTGGGGCTCAGCTCACGTTTACTCACAGATGCCTCGGCACGGTCCCCCAGCTTTGCAATGAGGACGCTCCTTGCGTGGGGGTTGGGTTGCTGGCTGTATGAGAGATGGTTCCCCACCTCTGACCAATTTCAGAATTGTTTACGACTGGAGCAAGTGCCCTGATAGGGTTTTCCTCTGTATAACTCGTGGGTTCACTTTTTCTTTCTTTTATGTTTCAAGTTAGATGTTATTCCTCTTTTATGTATTTATAGATATAAGCATGGAAATAATTCATTCCTATAAATACATCTGTGTGACGGGAAGAACTTTTTTCTGTTTTATTTTTAAATTTTATTTTTTAAAATTTTGAAATTTTATTTATTTTTTTATACAGCACGTTATTATTAGTTATGTATTTTATGCATATACATGTATACAGGTCAATCCCAAACTCCCAACTCATCCCACCACCACCACCCCATGGCTTCCCACACTTGGTGTCCATACGTTTGTTCTCTACCTCTGTGTCTCTATTTCTTCCCTGCAAACCAGTTCATCTGTACCATTTTTAGGCTCCACATATATGCATTAATATACAATATTTGTTTTCCTCTTTCTGACTTACTTCATTCTGTATGACAGTCTCTCGATCCATCGATGTCTCTACAAATGACCCAGTTTCATTCCTTTTTATGGCCGAGTAATATTTCATTTTATATATGTACCACATCTTTATCCATTTATCTGTCTGTGGGCATTTAGGTGGCTTCTATTCCGTGGCTATTGTAAATAGTGCTGCAACGAACTTTGTGGTGAATGTGCCTTTTTGATTTACGGTTTTCTCTGGGTATATGCCCAGAAGTGGGATTGCTGGATCAGATGGTAATTCTATTTCTAGTTTTTTTAAGGAAACTCCATACTGTTCTCCATAGTGACTGTATCAATTTACATTCCCACCAATAGTGGAAGAGGGCTCCTTTTGTCCACACCCTCCCCAGAATTGGTTGTTTGTAGATTTTCTGATGATGCCGATTCTAACAGGTGTGAGGTGATACCTCATTGTAGTTTTGATTTGCATTTCTCTAATAATTAGTGCTGTTGAGCAGCTTTTCATGGGCGTCTTGGCCATCTCTGTGTCTTCTTTGAAGAAACGCCTCTTTAGATCTTCTGCCCATTTTTGTATTGGGTTGTTTGTTTTTTTAATATTAAGCTGCATGAGCTGTTTATATATATTGGAGATTAAACCTCTGTCCATTGATTCGTTTGCAACGATTTTTGCCCATTCTGAGGGATGCCTTTTTCCATTCCCGTTTTTTTTTAACAAAAAAGGAAAGAAAGGAAAAGAAGCAGAACACTAATGTGCGTAAAATATGCCTTTTGAAACGGTCGTTTTGAAATATGGACGTCCTTTGAATTTTTTGGTCGATATGTGACCCCAGGAATTGTGTTCAGGGCAGGTGTCATTTACAGGCCTGCAATGATTTTGAATATCAACTGACCATTAGCGCTGGGATTAAAGCTGCTGTTGTGTGAAACGGCCACAAGGTGGCAGCAGTTCACCCTTACCAAATCTGGTTACTAGGGCAAGAGAGCCTCAGTGGAAGTGGTGTTCTAGATTGGAATTTAGAATGGAATGTGCCAGGAGAAAGCCCCTCAAGTTTGTCTCACTACTTCTTGTTCGTGTTTTTAATTTAATTTTTTTATTTTTTATTACAGCAAGTTTGACTACAATGTTTGGCTTTTTGTAGGTGTGGAAGATGTGGTTCTTTTACACATATACAGATGTCTGTTCTTCCTGGGATCCTTTTCCCATGTACGTTATGACAGAATGTTGAGTAGTCCTCTATTGGTATTCTGTAGGTCTTTGGTGATTATATATGTCATCTGTGTTTGTATATGATTGTTAACCCCGATATCGTAATGAAACCAATCCTCACACCTTTCCTTTCGTGAACCATAATTTGGTTTAATGAATCTGTGATTGCCCTTCTCCGTGGAAATATCTGCCCTGGTATCCATTTTTAGGTAACACCTATAAGTGATATGATATGGTATGTGTCTTTCACTTTCTGACTTACTACAAGTCACGTGATTACTTCTAGACTCATTTACGGTGCTGCAAATGGCATTGTGTCCTTTTTTTCCTTGGCTTCTCTTCTGCCTTAGCGAGGTCCATTTTCAACAATGTGATTCCCTGAGGGTTGTGGATTAGCTGACCTGGGCAGCCTTACCCTGCCGGCCCGCCCTCCCCAGGTGTGCCTCGTTGAGGTCAATATAAACAGCGCTCCAGGCAGCAATAGCCCCTGAAGCTGTGCCTGACTCCATATTCTCTGCCCCGTCAGCAGTCTCGGGGCTGTGCTGGTGGGTGGGAGTGAGGGGCCACAGCTTTGTGGGTGGCCCGGTGTGAGTGGGGCTCTGCTGGCCTTTCTGCAGGAGTTGCCAGGCTGACACCTGTAAAGAAGAGGATGTGTCACCCATACCTTCCGCTGGAATTTCTCTCCGGACAGAGGTGAGGAAGGAAAAAAGCAGTGGGGGCCAGGACAGGAGGCGTATCTCAGGCAGGGCAATGGAAAGCTTCCGGAAGAGCGCCCGGGGCCAGGACCACCCTGGCTGGCCTGCAGGCACCAAGTTGACCTGCGTGCTGTCGCTGGAGTGGCTCGACGGCCCTTCCTCTAGGCTTTCAAGCCCTTGTACATATTCAGGTGTTTTACCTGGGAAGGGTGGGAACAGTTCAGCAGCAGCTGGCCTGGGGCTCAGCTCACGTTTACGCACAGATGCCTCGGCACAATCCCCCAGCTTTGCAATGAGGCCGCTCCTTGCGTGGGGGGTGGGGTGCTGGCTGTATGGGAGATGGTTCCCCACCTCTGAACAATTTCAGAATTGTTTACCGCTGGAGCAAGTGTCCAGATAGGGTTTTCCTCTGTATAAATGGAGGGTTCAGGGTTTTTTTTTCTTTTATGTTTCAAGTTAGATTTTATTCCTCTTTTATGTATTTATAGATATAAGCATGGAAATAATTCATTCCTATAAATACATCTGTGTGATGGGAAGAACTTTTTTCTCTCTTATTTTTAAATTTTATTTTTTAGAATTTTGAAATTAATTAATTTATTTTTTTATACAGCAGTTTATTATTAGTTATGTATTTTATGCATATACATGTATACAGGTCAATCCCAATCTCCCAACTCATCCCACCACCACCACCCCATGGCTTCCCACACTTGGTGTCCATACGTTTGTTCTCTACCTCTGTGTCTCTATTTCTTCGCTGCAAACCAGTTCATCTGTACCATTTTTTAGGTTCCACATATATGCCTTAATATACAGTATTTGGTTTCCTCTTTCTGACTTCATTCTGTATGACAGTCCCTTGATCCATCGATGTCTCTACAAATGACCCAGTTTCATTCCTTTTTATGGCCGAGTAATATTTCATTTTATATATGTACCACATCTTTATCCATTTATCTGTCTGTGGGCATTTAGGTGGCTTCTATTACCTGGCTATTGTAAATTGTGTTGCAACGAACTTTGTGGTGAATGTGCCTTTTTGATTTACGGTTTTCTCTGGCTATATGCCCAGAAGTGGGATTGCTGGATCAGCTGGTAATTCTATTTCTAGTTTTTTTAAGGAAACTCCATACTGTTCTCCATAGTGACTGTATCAATTTACATTCCCACCAATAGTGGAAGAGGGCTCCTTTTGTCCACACCCTCCGCAGAATTGGTTGTTTGTAGATTTTCTGATGATGCCGATTCTAACAGGTGTGAGGTGATACCTCATTGTAGTTTTGATTTGCATTTCTCTAATAATTAGTGCTGTTGAGCAGCTTTTCATGGGCGTCTTTGCCATCTCTGTGTCTTCTTTGAAGAAACGCCTCTTTAGATCTTCTGCCCATTTTTGTATTGGGTTGTTTGTTTTTTTAATATTAAGCTGCATGAGCTGTTTATATATATTGGAGATTAAACCTCTGTCCATTGATTCGTTTGCAACGATTTTTGCCCATTCTGAGGGATGCCTTTTTCCATTCCCGTTTTTTTTTAACAAAAAAGGAAAGAAAGGAAAAGAAGCAGAACACTAATGTGCGTAAAATATGCCTTTTGAAACGGTCGTTTTGAAATATGGACGTCCTTTGAATTTTTTGGTCGATATGTGACCCCAGGAATTGTGTTCAGGGCAGGTGTCATTTACAGGCCTGCAATGATTTTGAATATCAACTGACCATTAGCGCTGGGATTAAAGCTGCTGTTGTGTGAAACGGCCACAAGGTGGCAGCAGTTCACCCTTACCGAATCTGGTTACTAGGGCAAGAGAGCCTCAGTGGAAGTGGTGTTCTAGATTGGAATTTAGAATGGAATGTGCCAGGAGAAAGCCCCTCAAGTTTGTCTCACTACTTCTTGTTCGTGTTTTTAATTTAATTTTTTTATTTTTTATTACAGCAAGTTTGATTACAATGTTTGGCTTGTTGTAGGTGTGGAAGATGTGGTTCTTTTACACATATACAGATGTCTGTTCTTCCTGGGATCCTTTTCCCATGTACGTTATGACAGAATGTTGAGTAGTCCTCTCTTGGTATTCTGTAGGTCTTTGGTGATTATATATGTCACCTGTGTTTGTATATGTCTGTTAACCCCTATATCGTAATGAAACCAATCCTCACACCTTTCCTTTCGTGAACCATAAGTTTGTTTAATGAATCTGTGATTGCCCTTCTCCGTGGAAATATCTGCCCTGGTATCCATTTTTAGGTAACACCTATAAGTGATATGATATGGTATGTGTCTTTCACTTTCTGACTTACTACAAGTCACGTGATTACTTCTAGACTCATTTACGGTGCTGCAAATGACATTGTGTCCTTTTTTTCCTTGGCTTCTCTTCTGCCTTAGCGAGGTCCATTTTCAACAATGTGATTCCCTGAGGGTTGTGGATTAGCTGACCTGGGCAGCCTTACACTGCCGGCCCGCCCTCCCCAGGTGTGCCTCGTTGAGGTCAATATAAACAGCGCTCCAGGCAGCAATAGCCCCTGAAGCTGTGCCTGACTCCATATTCTCTGCCCCGTCAGCAGTCTCGGGGCTGTGCTGGTGGGTGGGAGTGAGGGGCCACAGCTTTGTGGGTGGCCCGGTGTGAGTGGGGCTCTGCTGGCCTTTCTGCAGGAGTTGCCAGGCTGACACCTGTAAAGAAGAGGATGTGTCACCCATACCTTCCGCTGGAATTTCTCTCCGGACAGAGGTGAGGAAGGAAAAAAGCAGTGGGGGCCAGGACAGGAGGGGTATCTCAGGCAGGGCAATGGAAAGCTTCCGGAAGAGTGCCCGGGGCCAGGACCACCCTGGCTGGCCTGCAGGCACCAACTTGGCCTGCGTGCTGTCGCTGGTGTGGCTCGACGGCCCTTCCTCTAGGCTTTCAAGCCCTTGTAAATATTCAGGTGTTTTACCTGGGAAGGGTGGGAACAGTTCAGCAGCAGCTGGCCTGGGGCTCAGCTCACGTTTACGCACAGATGTCTCGGCACAATCCCCCAGCTTTGCAATGAGGACGCTCCTTGCGTGGGGGTTGGGGTGCTGGCTGTATGGGAGATGGTTCCCCACCTCTGACCAATTTCAGAATTGTTTACCACTGGAGCAAGTGTCCAGATAGGGTTTTCCTCTGTATAAATGGTGGGTTCAGGGTTTTTTTTCTTTTATGTTTCAAGTTAGATTTTATTCCTCTTTTATGTATTTATAGATATAAGCATGGAAATAATTCATTCCTATAAATACATCTGTGTGATGGGAAGAACTTTTTTCTCTTTTATTTTTAAATTTTATTTTTTAGAATTTTGAAATTAATTAATTTATTTTTTTATACAGCAGGTTATTATTAGTTATGTATTTTATGCATATACATGTATACAGGCCAATCCCAATCTCCCAACTCATCCCACCACCACCACCCCATGGCTTCCCACCCTTGGTGTCCATACGTTTGTTCTCTACCTCTGTGTCTCTATTTCTTCGCTGCAAACCAGTTCATCTGTACCATTTTTTAAGTTCCACATATATGCCTTAATATACAGTATTTGGTTTCCTCTTTCTGACTTCATTCTGTATGACAGTCCCTTGATCCATCGATGTCTCTACAAATGACCCAGTTTCATTCCTTTTTATGGCCGAGTAATATTTCATTTTATATATGTACCACATCTTTATCCATTTATCTGTCTGTGGGCATTTAGGTGGCTTCTATTACCTGGCTATTGTAAATTGTGCTGCAACGAACTTTGTGGTGAATGTGCCTTTTTGATTTACGGTTTTCTCTGGGTATATGCCCAGAAGTGGGATTGCTGGATCAGATGGTAATTCTATTTCTAGTTTTTTTAAGGAAACTCCATACTGTTCTCCATAGTGACTGTATCAATTTACATTCCCACCAATAGTGGAAGAGGGCTCCTTTTGTCCACACCCTCCCCAGAATTGGTTGTTTGTAGATTTTCTGATGATGCCGATTCTAACAGGTGTGAGGTGTTACCTCATTGTAGTTTTGATTTGCATTTCTCTAATAATTAGTGCTGTTGAGCAGCTTTTCATGGGCGTCTTGGCCATCTCTGTGTCTTCTTTGAAGAAACGCCTCTTTAGATCTTCTGCCCATTTTTGTATTGGGTTGTTTGATTTTTTAATATTAAGCTGCATGAGCTGTTTATATATATTGGAGATTAAACCTCTGTCCATTGATTCGTTTGCAACGGTTTTTGCCCATTCTGAGGGATGCCTTTTTCCATTCCCGTTTTTTTTTTAACAAAAAAGGAAAGAAAGGAAAAGAAGCAGAACACTAATGTGCGTAAAATATGCCTTTTGAAACGGTCGTTTTGAAATATGGACGTCCTTTGAATTTTTTGGTCGATATGTGACCCCAGGAATTGTGTTCAGGGCAGGTGTCATTTACAGGCCTGCAATGATTTTGAATATCAACTGACCATTAGCGCTGGGATTAAAGCTGCTGTTGTGTGAAACGGCCACAAGGTGGCAGCAGTTCACCCTTACCGAATCTGGTTACTAGGGCAAGAGAGCCTCAGTGGAAGTGGTGTTCTAGATTGGAATTTAGAATGCAATGTGCCAGGAGAAAGCCCCTCAAGTTTGTCTCACTACTTCTTGTTCGTGTTTTTAATTTAATTTTTTTATTTTTTATTACAGCAAGTTTGATTACAATGTTTGGCTTGTTGTAGGTGTGGAAGATGTGGTTCTTTTACACATATACAGATGTCTGTTCTTCCTCGGATCCTTTTCCCATGTACGTTATGACAGAATGTTGAGTAGTCCTCTCTTGGTATTCTGTAGGTCTTTGGTGATTATATATGTCATCTGTGTTTGTATATGATTGTTAACCCCGATATCGTAATGAAACCAAACCTCACACCTTTCCTTTCGTGAACCATAAGTTGGTTTAATGAATCTGTGATTGCCCTTCTCCGTGGACATATCTGCCCTGGTATCCATTTTTAGGTAACACCTATAAGTGATATGATATGGTATGTGTCTTTCACTTTCTGACTTACTACAAGTCACGTGATTACTTCTAGACTCATTTACGGTGCTGCAAATGGAATTGTGTCCTTTTTTTCCTTGGCTTCTCTTCTGCCTTAGCGAGGTCCATTTTCAACAATGTGATTCCCTGAGGGTTGTGGATTAACTGACCTGGGCAGCCTTACCCTGCCGGCCCGCCCTCCCCAGGTGTGCCTCGTTGAGGTCAATATAAACAGCGCTCCAGGCAGCAATAGCCCCTGAAGCTGTGCCTGACTCCATATTCTCTGCCCCGTCAGCAGTCTCGGGGCTGTGCTGGTGGGTGGGAGTGAGGGGCCACAGCTTTGTGGGTGGCCCGGTGTGAGTGGGGCTCTGCTGGCCTTTCTGCAGGAGTTGCCAGGCTGCCGCCTGTAAAGAAGAGGATGTGTCACCCATACCTTCCGCTGGAATTTCTCTCCGGACAGAGGTGAGGAAGGAAAAAAGCAGTGGGGGCCAGGACAGGAGGCGTATCTCAGGCAGGGCAATGGAGAGCTTCCGGAAGAGCGCCCGGGTCCAGGACCACCCTGGCTGGCCTGCAGGCACCAAGTTGGCCTGCGTGCTGTCGCTGGTGTGGCTCGACGGCCCGTCCTCTAGGCTTTCAAGCCCTTGTACATATTCAGGTGTTTTACCTGGGAAGGGTGGGAACAGTTCAGCAGCAGCTGGCCTGGGGCTCAGCTCACGTTTACGCACAGATGCCTCGGCACAATCCCCCAGCTTTGCAATGAGGACGCTCCTTGCGTGGGGGGTGGGGTGCTGGCTGTATGGGAGATGGTTCCCCACCTCTGACCAATTTCAGAATTGTTTACCGCTGGAGCAAGTGTCCAGATAGGGTTTTCCTCTGTATAAATGGTGGGTTCAGGTTTTTTTTTTCTTTTATGTTTCAAGTTAGATTTTATTCCTCTTTTATGTATTTATAGATATAAGCATGGAAATAATTCATTCCTATAAATACATCTGTGTGATGGGAAGAACTTTTTTCTCTCTTATTTTTAAATTTTATTTTTTAGAATTTTGAAATTAATTAATTTATTTTTTTATACAGCAGTTTATTATTAGTTATGTATTTTATGCATATACATGTATACAGGTCAATCCCAATCTCCCAACTCATCCCACCACCACTACATGGCTTCCCACACTTGGTGTCCATACGTTTGTTCTCTACCTCTGTGTCTCTATTTCTTCGCTGCAAACCAGTTCATCTGTACCATTTTTTAGTTTCCACATATATGCCTTAATATACAGTATTTGGTTTCCTCTTTCTGACTTCATTCTGTATGACAGTCCCTTGATCCATCGATGTCTCTACAAATGACCCAGTTTCATTCCTTTTTATGGCCGAGTAATATTTCATTTTATATATGTACCACATCTTTATCCATTTATCTGTCTGTGGGCATTTAGGTGGCTTCTATTACCTGGCTATTGTAAATTGTGCTGCAACGAAATTTGTGGTGAATGTGCCTTTTTGATTTACGGTTTTCTCTGGGTATATGCCCAGAAGTGGGATTGCTGGATCAGATGGTAATTCTATTTCTAGTATTTTTAAGGAAACTCCATACTGTTCTCCATAGTGACTGTATCAATTTACATTCCCACCAATAGTGGAAGAGGGCTCCTTTTGTCCACACCCTCCCCAGAATTGGTTGTTTGTAGATTTTCTGATGATGCCGATTCTAACAGGTGTGAGGTGATACCTCATTGTAGTTTTGATTTGCATTTCTCTAATAATTAGTGCTGTTGAGCAGCTTTTCATGGGCGTCTTGGCCATCTCTGTGTCTTCTTTGAAGAAACGCCTCTTTAGATCTTCTGCCCATTTTTGTATTGGGTTGTTTGATTTTTTAATATTAAGCTGCATGAGCTGTTTATATATATTGGAGATTAAACCTCTGTCCATTGATTCGTTTGCAACGGTTTTTGCCCATTCTGAGGGATGCCTTTTTCCATTCCCATTTTTTTTTAACAAAAAAGGAAAGAAAGGAAAAGAAGCAGAACACTAATGTGCGTAAAATATGCCTTTTGAAACGGTCGTTTTGAAATATGGACGTCCTTTGAATTTTTTGTCGATATGTGACCCCAGGATTTGTGTTCAGGGCAGGTGTCATTCACAGGCCTGCAATGATTTTGAATATCAACTGACCATTAGCGCTGGGATTAAAGCTGCTGTTGTGTGAAACGGCCACAAGGTGGCAGCAGTTCACCCTTACCAAATCTGGTTACTAGGGCAAGAGAGCCTCAGTGGAAGTGGTGTTCTAGATTGGAGTTTAGAATGGAATGTGCCAGGAGAAAGCCCCTCAAGTTTGTCTCACTACTTCTTGTTCGTGTTTTTAATTTATTTTTTTTATTTTTTATTACAGCAAGTTTGATTACAATGTTTGGCTTGTTGTAGGTGTGGAAGATGTGGTTCTTTTACACATATACAGATGTCTGTTCTTCCTGGGATCCTTTTCCCATGTACGTTATGACAGAATGTTGAGTAGTCCTCTCTTGGTATTCTGTAGGTCTTTGATGATTTTATATGTCACCTGTGTTTGTATATGTCTGTTAACCCCTATATCGTAATGAAACCAATCCTCACACCTTTCCATTGGTGAACCATAAGTTTGTTTAATGAATCTGTGATTGCCCTTCTCCGTGGAAATATCTGCCCTGGTATCCATTTTTAGGTAACACCTATAAGTGATATGATATGATATGTGTCTTTCAATTTCTGACTTACTACAAGTCACGTGATTACTTCTAGACTCATTTACGGTGCTGCAAATGGAATTGTGTCCTTTTTTTCCTTGGCTTCTCTTCTGCCTTAGCGAGGTCCATTTTCAACAATGTGATTCCCTGAGGGTTGTGGATTAGCTGACCTGGGCAGCCATACCCTGCCGGCCCGCCCTCCCCAGGTTTGCCTCATTGAGGTCAACATAAACAGCGCTCCAGGCAGCAATAGCCCCTGAAGCTGTGCCTGACTCCATATTCTCTGCCCCGTCAGCAGTCTCGGGGCTGTGCTGGTGGGTGGGAGTGAGGGGCCACAGCTTTGTGGGTGGCCCGGTGTGAGTGGGGCTCTGCTGGCCTTTCTGCAGGAGTTGCCAGGCTGACACCTGTAAAGAAGAGGATGTGTCACCCATACCTTCCGCTGGAATTTCTCTCCGGACAGAGGTGAGGAAGGAAAAAAGCAGTGGGGGCCAGGACAGGAGGCGTATCTCAGGCAGGGCAATGGAAAGCTTCCGGAAGAGCGCCCGGGGCCAGGACCACCCTGGCTGGCCTGCAGGCACCAAGTTGGCCTGCGTGCTGTCGCTGGTGTGGCTCGACGGCCCTTCCTCTAGGCTTTCAAGCCCTTGTACATATTCAGGTGTTTTACCTGGGAAGGGTGGGAACAGTTCAGCAGCAGCTGGCCTGGGGCTCAGCTCACGTTTACGCACAGATGCCTCGGCACAGTCCCCCAGCTATGCAATGAGGACGCTCCTTGTGTGGGGTGTGGGGTGCTGGCTGTATGGGTGATGGTTCCACACCTCTGACCAATTTCAGAATTGTTTACCGCTGGAGCAAGTGTCCAGATAGGGTTTTCCTCTGTATAAATGGTGGGTTCAGGTTTTTTTTTCTTTTATGTTTCAAGTTAGATTTTATTCCTCTTTTATGTATTTATAGATATAAGCATGGAAATAATTCATTCCTATAAATACATCTGTGAGACGGGAACAACTTTTTTCTCTTTTATTTTTAAATTTTATTGTTTAGAATTTTGAAATTAATTAATTTATTTTTTTATACAGCAGGTTATTATTAGTTATGTATTTTATGCATATAAATGTATACAGGTCAATCCCAATCTCCCAACTCATCCCACCACCACCACCCCATGGCTTCCCACACTTGGTGTCCATACGTTTGTTCTCTACCTCTGTGTCTCTATTTCTTCGCTGCAAACCAGTTCATCTGTACCATTTTTTTGGGTTCCACATATATGCATTAATATACAGTATTTGGTTTCCTCTTTCTGACTTCATTCTGTATGACAGTCTCTTGATCCATCGATGTCTCTACAAATGACCCAGTTTCATTCCTTTTTATGGCCGAGTAATATTCCATTTTATATATGTACCACATCTTTATCCATTTATCTGTCTGTGGGCATTTAGGTGGCTTCTATTACCTGGCTATTGTAAATTGTGCTGCATCGAACTTTGTGGTGAATGTGCCTTTTTGATTTACGGTTTTCTCTGGGTATATGCCCAGAAGTGGGATTGCTGGATCAGATGGTAATTCTATTTCTAGTTTTTTTAAGGAAACTCCATACTGTTCTCCATAGTGACTGTATCAATTTACATTCCCACCAATAGTGGAAGAGGGCTCCTTTTGTCCACACCCTCCCCAGAATTGGTTGTTTGTAGATTTTCTGATGATGCCGATTCTAACAGGTGTGAGGTGATACCTCATTGTAGTTTTGATTTGCATTTCTCTAATAATTAGTGCTGTTGAGCAGCTTTTCATGGGCGTCTTGGCCATCTCTGTGTCTTCTTTGAAGAAACGCCTCTTTAGATCTTCTGCCCATTTTTGTATTGGGTTGTTTGTTTTTTTAATATTAAGCTGCATGAGCTGTTTATATATATTGGAGATTAAACCTCTGTCCATTGATTCGTTTGCAACGATTTTTGCCCATTCTGAGGGATGCCTTTTTCCATTCCCGTTTTTTTTTAACAAAAAAGGAAAGAAAGGAAAAGAAGCAGAACACT
This sequence comes from Mesoplodon mirus, assembly GCF_964341445.2. Classification (NCBI taxonomy): domain Eukaryota; kingdom Metazoa; phylum Chordata; class Mammalia; order Artiodactyla; family Ziphiidae; genus Mesoplodon; species Mesoplodon mirus. The sequence goes on from NW_028295782.1 coordinate 2,920,243, forward strand.
AATGTGCGTAAAATATGCCTTTTGAAACGGTCGTTTTGAAATATGGACATCCTTTGAATTTTTTGGTCGATATGTGACCCCAGGATTTGTGTTCAGGGCAGGTGTCATTTACAGGCCTGCAATGATTTTGAATATCAACTGACCATTAGCGCTGGGATTAAAGCTGCTGTTGTGTGAAACGGCCACAAGGTGGCAGCAGTTCACCCTTACCAAATCTGGTTACTAGGGCAAGAGAGCCTCAGTGGAAGTGGTGTTCTAGATTGGAATTTAGAATGGAATGTGCCAGGAGAAAGCCCCTCAAGTTTGTCTCACTAATTCTTGTTCGTGTTTTTAATTTATTTTTTTTATTTTTTATTACAGCAAGTTTGATTACAATGTTTGGCTTGTTGTAGGTGTGGAAGATGTGGTTCTTTTACACATATACAGATGTCTGTTCTTCCTGGGATCCTTTTCCCATGTACGTTATGACAGAATGTTGAGTAGTCCTCTCTTGGTATTCTGTAGGTCTTTGATGATTTTATATGTCACCTGTGTTTGTATATGTCTGTTAACCCCTATATCGTAATGAAACCAATCCTCACACCTTTCCATTGGTGAACCATAAGTTTGTTTAATGAATCTGTGATTGCCCTTCTCCGTGGAAATATCTGCCCTGGTATCCATTTTTAGGTAACACCTATAAGTGATATGATATGATATGTGTCTTTCAATTTCTGACTTACTACAAGTCACGTGATTACTTCTAGACTCATTTACGGTGCTGCAAATGGAATTGTGTCCTTTTTTCCTTGGCTTCTCTTCTGCCTTAGCGAGGTCCATTTTCAACAATGTGATTCCCTGAGGGTTGTGGATTAGCTGACCTGGGCAGCCATACCCTGCCGGCCCGCCCTCCCCAGGTTTGCCTCATTGAGGTCAACATAAACAGCGCTCCAGGCAGCAATAGCCCCTGAAGCTGTGCCTGACTCCATATTCTCTGCCCCGTCAGCAGTCTCGGGGCTGTGCTGGTGGGTGGGAGTGAGGGGCCACAGCTTTGTGGGTGGCCCGGTGTGAGTGGGGCTCTGCTGGCCTTTCTGCAGGAGTTGCCAGGCTGACACCTGTAAAGAAGAGGATGTGTCACCCATACCTTCCGCTGGAATTTCTCTCCGGACAGAGGTGAGGAAGGAAAAAAGCAGTGGGGGCCAGGACAGGAGGCGTATCTCAGGCAGGGCAATGGAAAGCTTCCGGAAGAGCGCCCGGGGCCAGGACCACCCTGGCTGGCCTGCAGGCACCAAGTTGGCCTGCGTGCTGTCGCTGGTGTGGCTCGACGGCCCTTCCTCTAGGCTTTCAAGCCCTTGTACATATTCAGGTGTTTTACCTGGGAAGGGTGGGAACAGTTCAGCAGCAGCTGGCCTGGGGCTCAGCTCACGTTTACGCACAGATGCCTCGGCACAGTCCCCCAGCTATGCAATGAGGACGCTCCTTGTGTGGGGTGTGGGGTGCTGGCTGTATGGGTGATGGTTCCACACCTCTGACCAATTTCAGAATTGTTTACCGCTGGAGCAAGTGTCCAGATAGGGTTTTCCTCTGTATAAATGGTGGGTTCAGGTTTTTTTTTCTTTTATGTTTCAAGTTAGATTTTATTCCTCTTTTATGTATTTATAGATATAAGCATGGAAATAATTCATTCCTATAAATACATCTGTGAGACGGGAACAACTTTTTTCTCTTTTATTTTTAAATTTTATTGTTTAGAATTTTGAAATTAATTAATTTATTTTTTTATACAGCAGGTTATTATTAGTTATGTATTTTATGCATATAAATGTATACAGGTCAATCCCAATCTCCCAACTCATCCCACCACCACCACCCCATGGCTTCCCACACTTGGTGTCCATACGTTTGTTCTCTACCTCTGTGTCTCTATTTCTTCGCTGCAAACCAGTTCATCTGTACCATTTTTTTGGGTTCCACATATATGCATTAATATACAGTATTTGGTTTCCTCTTTCTGACTTCATTCTGTATGACAGTCTCTTGATCCATCGATGTCTCTACAAATGACCCAGTTTCATTCCTTTTTATGGCCGAGTAATATTCCATTTTATATATGTACCACATCTTTATCCATTTATCTGTCTGTGGGCATTTAGGTGGCTTCTATTACCTGGCTATTGTAAATTGTGCTGCATCGAACTTTGTGGTGAATGTGCCTTTTTGATTTACGGTTTTCTCTGGGTATATGCCCAGAAGTGGGATTGCTGGATCAGATGGTAATTCTATTTCTAGTTTTTTTAAGGAAACTCCATACTGTTCTCCATAGTGACTGTATCAATTTACATTCCCACCAATAGTGGAAGAGGGCTCCTTTTGTCCACACCCTCCCCAGAATTGGTTGTTTGTAGATTTTCTGATGATGCCGATTCTAACAGGTGTGAGGTGATACCTCATTGTACTTTTGATTGGCATTTCTCTAATAATTAGTTCTGTTGAGCAGCTTTTCATGGGCGTCTTGGCCATCTCTGTGTCTCCTTTGAAGAAACGTCTCTTTAGATCTTCTGCCCATTTTTTTTTGGGTTGTTTGTTTTTTTAATATTAAGCTGCATGAGCTGTTTATATATATTGGAGATTAAACCTCTGTCCATTGATTCGTCTGCAACGATTTTCGCCCATTCTTTGGGATGCCATTTTCCATTCCCGTGTTTTTTAACAAAAAAGGAAAGAAAGGAAAAGAAGCAGAACACTAATGTGCGTAAAATATGCCTTTTGAAATGGTCGTTTTGAAATATGGACGGCCTTTGAATTTTTTGGTTGATACGTGACCCCAGGATTTGTTTTCAGGGCAGGTGTCATTTACAGGCCTGCAATGATTTTGAATATCAACTGACCATTAGCGTTGGGATTAAAGCTGCTGTTTTGTGAAACGGCCACAAGGTGGCAGCAGTTCACCCTTACCAAATCTGGTTACTAGGGCAAGAGAGCCTCAGTGGAAGTGGTGTTCTAGATTGGAGTTTAGAATGGAATGTGCCAGGAGAAAGCCCCTCACGTTTGTCTCACTACTTCTTGTTCGTGTATTTAATTTAATTTAATATTTTTTATTACAGCAAGTTTGATTACAATGTTTGGCTTGTTGTAGGTGTGGAAGATGTGGTTCTTTTACACATATACAGATGACTGTTCTTCTTGGGATCCTTTTCCCATGTACGTTATGACAGAATGTTGAGTAGTCCACTCTTGGTATTCTGTAGGTCTTTGGTGATTATATATGTCACCTGTGTTTGTATATGTGTGTTAACCCCGATATCGTAATGAAACCAATCCTCACACCTTTCCATTGGTGAACCATAAGTTTGTTTAGTGAATCTGTGATTGCCCCTCTCCGTGGAAATATCTGCCCGGGTATCCACTTTTAGGTAACACCTATATGTGATATGATATGATATGTGTCTTTCACTTTCTGACTTACTACAAGTCACGTGATTACTTCTAGACTCATCTATGGTGCTGCAAATGGCATTGTGTCCTTTTTTCCCTTGGCTTCTATTCTGCCTTAGCGAGGTCCATTTACAACAATGTGATTCCCTGAGGGTAGTGGATTAGCTGACCTGGGCAGCCTTACCCTGCCGGCCCGCCCTCCCCAGGTGTGCCTCGTTGAGGTCAATATAAACAGAGCTCCAGGCAGCCATAGCCCCTGAAGCTGTGCCTGACTCCATATTCTCTGCCCCTTCAACAGTCTCGGGGCTGTGCTGGTGGGAAGGAGTGAGGGGCCACAGCTTTGTGGGTGGCCCGGTGTGAGTGGGGCTCTGCTGGCCTTTCTCCAGGAGTTGCCAGGCTGCCGCCTGTAAAGAAGAGGATGTGTCAAGCAAACCTTCCGCTGGAATTTCTCTCCGGACTGAGTTGAGGAAGGAAAAAAGCAGTGGGTGCCGGGAGAGGAGGGGTATATCAGGCAGGGCAATGGAAAGCTTCCGGAAGAGCGTCCAGGGACAGGACCACCCTGTCTGGACTGCAGGCACCAAGTTGGCCTGCGTACTGTTGCTGGTGTGGCTCGACGGCCCTTCCTCTAGGCTTTCAAGCCCTTGTACATATTCAGGTGTTTTACCTGGGAAGGGTGGGAACAGTTCAGCAGCAGCTGGCCTGGCGCTCAGCTCACGTTTACTCACAGATGCCTTGCCTCGGTCCCCCAGCTTTGCAATGAGGACGCCCCTTGCGTGGGAGGTGGGTTGCTGGCTGTATGGGAGATGGTTCCCCACCTCTGACCAATTTCAGAATTGTTTACCACTGGAGCAAGTGCCCTGATAGGTTTTTCCTCTGAATAACTCGTGGGTTCACTTTTTTTTTCTTTTATGGTTCAAATTAGGTTTTATTCCTCTTTTATGTATTTATAGATATAAGCATGGAAATAATTCATTCCTATAAATACATCTGTGTGATGGGAAGAACTTTTTTCTTTTATTTTTAAATTTTATTTTTTAAAATTTTGAAATTTAATTTTATTTATTTTTTTATACAGCACGTTATTATTAGTTATGTATTTTATGCATATACATGTATTCAAATCAATCCCAATCTCCCAACTCATCCCACCACCACCACCCCATGGCTTCCCACACTTGGTGTCCATACGTTTGTTCTCTACCTCTGTGTCTCTATTTCTTCCCTGCAAACCAGTTCATCTGTACCATTTTTTAAGCTCCACATATATGCATTAATATACAATATTTCTTTTCCTCTTTCTGACTTACTTCATTCTGTATGACAGTCTCTCTATCCATCGATGTCTCTACAAATGACCCAGTTTCATTCCTTTTTATGGCCGAGTAATATTCCATTTTATATACGTACCACATCTTTATCCATTCATCTGTCTGTGGGCATTTAGGTTGCTTCCATTACCTGGCTATTGTAAATAGTGCTGCAACGAACATTGTGGTGAATGTGCCTTTTTGATTTACGGTTTTCTCTGGGTATATGCCCAGAAGTGGGATTGCTGGATCAGATGGTAATTCTATTTCTAGTTTTTTTAAGGAAACTCCATACTGCTCTCCATAGTGACTGTATCAATTTACATTCCCACCAATAGTGGAAGAGGGCTCCTTTTGTCCACACCCTCCGCAGAATTGGTTGTTTGTAGATTTTCTGATGATGCCGATTCTAACAGGTGTGAGGTGATACCTCATTGTAGTTTTGATTTGCATTTCTCTAATAATTAGTGCTGTTGAGCATCTTTTCATGTGCGTCTTGGCCATCTCTGTGTCTCCTTTGAAGAAACGTCTCTTTAGATCTTCTGCCCATTTTTGTATCGGTTGTTTTTTTTTTTAATATTAAGCTGCATGAGCTGTTTAATTATATTGGAGATTAAACCTCTGTCCATTGATTCGTTTGCAATGATTTTTGCCCATTCTGAGGGATGCCTTTTTCCATTCCCGTTTTTTTTTTTAACAAAAAAGGAAAGAAAGGAAAAGAAGCAGAACACTAATGTGCGTAAAATATGCCTTTTGAAACGGTCGTTTTGAAATATGGACGTCCTTTGAATTTTTTGGTCGATATGTGACCCCAGGATTTGTTTTCAGGGCAGGTGTCATTTACAGGCCTGCAATGATTTTGAATATCAACTGACCATTAGCGCTGGGATTAAAGCTGCTGTTGTATGAAACGGCCACAAGGTGGCAGCAGTTCACCCTTACCAAATCTGGTTACTAGGGCAAGAGAGCCTCAGTGGAAGTGGTGTTCTAGATAGGAGTTTAGAATGGAATGTGCCAGGAGAAAGCCCCTCACGTTTGTCTCACTACTTCTTGTTCGTGTTTTTAATTTAATTTTTTATTTTTTATTACAGCAAGTTTGATTACAATGTTTGGCTTGTTGTAGGTGTGGAAGATGTGGTTCTTTTACACATATACAGATGACTGTTCTTCCTGGGATCCTTTTCCCATGTATGTTATGACAGAATGTTGAGTAGTCCTCTCTTGGTATTCTGAAGGTCTTTGGTGATTATATATGTCACCTGTGTTTGTATATGTGTGTTTACCCCGATATCGTAATGAAACCAATCCTCACACCTTTCCATTGGTGAACCATAAGTTTGTTTAATGAATCTGTGATTGCCCTTCTCCGTGGAAATATCTGCCCTGGTATCCATTTTTAGGTAACACCTATAAGTGATATGATATGATATGTGTCTTTCACTTTCTGACTTACTACAAGTCACGTGATTACTTCTAGACTCATCTACGGTGCTGCAAATTGCATTGTGTCCTTTGTCCCTTGGCTTCTCTTCTGCCTTAGCGAGGTCCATTTTCAACAATGTGATTCCCTGAGGGTTGTGGATTAGCTGACCTGGGCAACCTTACCCTGCCGGCTCGCCCTCCCCAGGTGTGCCTCGTTGAGGTCAATATAAAGAGAGCTGCACGCAGCAATAGCCCCTGAAGATGTGCCTGACTCCATATTCTCTGCCCTGTCAGCAGTCTCGGGGCTGTGCTGGTGGGAGGGAGTGAGGGGCCACAGCTTTGTGTGTGGCCCGGTGTGAGTGGGGCTCTGCTGGCCTTTCTGCAGGAGTTGCCAGGCTGCCGCCTGTAAAGAAGAGGATGTGTCACACATACCTTCCGCTGGAATTTCTCTCCGGACAGAGGTGAGGAAGGAAAAAAGCAGTGGGGGCCGGGACAGGAGGGGTATCTCAGGCAGTGCAATGGAAAGCTTCTGGAAGAGATCGCGGGGCCACGACCACCGTGGCTGGCCTGCAGGCAGCAAGTTGGCCTGCGTGCTGTCGCTGGTGTGGCTCCACGGTCCTTCCTCTAGGCTTTCAAGCCCTTGTACATATTCAGGTGTTTTACCTGGGAATGGTGGGAACAGTTCAGCAGCAGCTGGCCTGGGGCTCAGCTCACGTTTACTCACAGATGCCTCGGCACTGTCCCCCAGCTTTGCAATGAGGACGCTCCTTGCGTGGGGGGTGGGTTGCTGGCTGTATGGGAGATGGTTCCCCACCTCTGACCAATTTCAGAATTGTTTACCGCTGGAGCAAGTGCCCAGATAGGATTTTCCTCTGTAAAACTCGTGAGTTCAGGTTTTTTTTTTTTCTTTTATGGTTCAAGTTAGATTTTATTCCTCTTTTATGTATTTATAGATATAAGCATGGAAATAATTCATTCCTATAAATACATCTGTGTGACGGGAAGAACTTTTTTCTGTTTTATTTTTAAATTTTATTTTTTAAAATTTTGAAATTTTATTTTATTTATTTTTTTTATACAGCACGTTATTATTAGTTATGTATTTTATGCATATACATGTATACAGGTCAATCCCAAACTCCCAACTCATCCCACCACCACCACCCCATGGCTTCCCACACTTGGTGTCCATACGTTTGTTCTCTACCTCTGTGTCTCTATTTCTGCCCTGCCAACCAGTTCATCTGTACCATTTTTAGGCTCCACATATATGCGTTAATAGACAATATTTGTTTTCCTCTTTCTGACTTACTTCATTCTGTATGACAGTCTCTCGATCCATCGATGTCTCTACAAATGACCCAGTTTCATTCCTTTTTATGGCCGAGTCATATTCCATTTTATATATGTACCACATCTTTATCCATTCATCTGTCTGTGGGCATTTAGGTTGCTTCCATTACCTGGCTATTGTAAATAGTGCTGCAACGAACATTGTGGTGAATGTGCCTTTTTGAAATACGGTTTTCTCTGGGTATATGCCCAGAAGTGGGATTGCTGGATCAGATGGTAATTCTATTTCTAGTTTTTTTAAGGAAACTCCATACTGTTCTCCATAGTGACTGTATCAATTTACATTCCCACCAATAGTGGAAGAGGGCTCCTTTTGTCCACACCCTCCCCAGAATTGTTTGTTTGTAGATTTTCTGATGATGCCGATTCTAACAGGTGTGAGGTGATACCTCATTGTAGTTTTGATTTGCATTTCTCTAATAATTAGTGCTGTTGAGCAGCTTTTCATGTGCGTCTTGGCCATCTCTGTGTCTTCTTTGAAGAAACGTCTCTTTAGATCTTCTGACCATTTTTGTATTGGGTTGTTTGTTTTTTTAATATTAAGCTGCATGAGCTGTTTATATATATTGGAGATTAAACCTCTGTCCATTGATTCGTCTGCAACGATTTTCGCCCATTCTGAGGGATGCCTTTTTCCATTCCCGTGTTTTTTAACAAAAAAGGAAAGAAAGGAAAAGAAGCAGAACACTAATGTGCGTAAAATATGCCTTTTGAAACGGTCGATTTGAAATATGGACGTCCTTTGAATTTTTTGGTCGATATGTGACCCCAGGATTTGTTTTCAGGGCAGGTGTCATTTACAGGCCTGCAATGATTTTGAATATCAACTGACCATTAGCGCTGGGATTAAAGCTGCTGTTGTATGAAACGGCCACAAGGTGGCAGCAGTTCACCCTTACCAAATCTGGTTACTAGGGCAAGAGAGCCTCAGTGGAAGTGGTGTTCTAGATAGGAGTTTAGAATGGAATGTGCCAGGAGAAAGCCCCTCACGTTTGTCTCACTACTTCTTGTTCGTGTATTTAATTTAATTTAATATTTTTTATTACAGCAAGTTTGATTACAATGTTTGGCTTGTTGTAGGTGTGGAAGATGTGGTTCTTTTACACATATACAGATGACTGTTCTTCTTGGGATCCTTTTCCCATGTACGTTATGACAGAATGTTGAGTAGTCCACTCTTGGTATTCTGTAGGTCTTTGGTGATTATATATGTCACCTGTGTTTGTATATGTGTGTTAACCCCGATATCGTAATGAAACCAATCCTCACACCTTTCCATTGGTGAACCATAAGTTTGTTTAGTGAATCTGTGATTGCCCCTCTCCGTGGAAATATCTGCCCGGGTATCCACTTTTAGGTAACACCTATATGTGATATGATATGATATGTGTCTTTCACTTTCTGACTTACTACAAGTCACGTGATTACTTCTAGACTCATCTATGGTGCTGCAAATGGCATTGTGTCCTTTTTTCCCTTGGCTTCTATTCTGCCTTAGCGAGGTCCATTTACAACAATGTGATTCCCTGAGGGTAGTGGATTAGCTGACCTGGGCAGCCTTACCCTGCCGGCCCGCCCTCCCCAGGTGTGCCTCGTTGAGGTCAATATAAACAGAGCTCCAGGCAGCCATAGCCCCTGAAGCTGTGCCTGACTCCATATTCTCTGCCCCTTCAACAGTCTCGGGGCTGTGCTGGTGGGAAGGAGTGAGGGGCCACAGCTTTGTGGGTGGCCCGGTGTGAGTGGGGCTCTGCTGGCCTTTCTCCAGGAGTTGCCAGGCTGCCGCCTGTAAAGAAGAGGATGTGTCAAGCAAACCTTCCGCTGGAATTTCTCTCCGGACTGAGTTGAGGAAGGAAAAAAGCAGTGGGTGCCGGGAGAGGAGGGGTATATCAGGCAGGGCAATGGAAAGCTTCCGGAAGAGCGTCCAGGGACAGGACCACCCTGTCTGGACTGCAGGCACCAAGTTGGCCTGCGTACTGTTGCTGGTGTGGCTCGACGGCCCTTCCTCTAGGCTTTCAAGCCCTTGTACATATTCAGGTGTTTTACCTGGGAAGGGTGGGAACAGTTCAGCAGCAGCTGGCCTGGCGCTCAGCTCACGTTTACTCACAGATGCCTTGCCTCGGTCCCCCAGCTTTGCAATGAGGACGCCCCTTGCGTGGGAGGTGGGTTGCTGGCTGTATGGGAGATGGTTCCCCACCTCTGACCAATTTCAGAATTGTTTACCACTGGAGCAAGTGCCCTGATAGGTTTTTCCTCTGAATAACTCGTGGGTTCACTTTTTTTTTCTTTTATGGTTCAAATTAGGTTTTATTCCTCTTTTATGTATTTATAGATATAAGCATGGAAATAATTCATTCCTATAAATACATCTGTGTGATGGGAAGAACTTTTTTCTTTTATTTTTAAATTTTATTTTTTAAAATTTTGAAATTTAATTTTATTTATTTTTTTATACAGCACGTTATTATTAGTTATGTATTTTATGCATATACATGTATTCAAATCAATCCCAATCTCCCAACTCATCCCACCACCACCACCCCATGGCTTCCCACACTTGGTGTCCATACGTTTGTTCTCTACCTCTGTGTCTCTATTTCTTCCCTGCAAACCAGTTCATCTGTACCATTTTTTAAGCTCCACATATATGCATTAATATACAATATTTCTTTTCCTCTTTCTGACTTACTTCATTCTGTATGACAGTCTCTCTATCCATCGATGTCTCTACAAATGACCCAGTTTCATTCCTTTTTATGGCCGAGTAATATTCCATTTTATATACGTACCACATCTTTATCCATTCATCTGTCTGTGGGCATTTAGGTTGCTTCCATTACCTGGCTATTGTAAATAGTGCTGCAACGAACATTGTGGTGAATGTGCCTTTTTGATTTACGGTTTTCTCTGGGTATATGCCCAGAAGTGGGATTGCTGGATCAGATGGTAATTCTATTTCTAGTTTTTTTAAGGAAACTCCATACTGCTCTCCATAGTGACTGTATCAATTTACATTCCCACCAATAGTGGAAGAGGGCTCCTTTTGTCCACACCCTCCGCAGAATTGGTTGTTTGTAGATTTTCTGATGATGCCGATTCTAACAGGTGTGAGGTGATACCTCATTGTAGTTTTGATTTGCATTTCTCTAATAATTAGTGCTGTTGAGCATCTTTTCATGTGCGTCTTGGCCATCTCTGTGTCTCCTTTGAAGAAACGTCTCTTTAGATCTTCTGCCCATTTTTGTATCGGTTGTTTTTTTTTTTAATATTAAGCTGCATGAGCTGTTTAATTATATTGGAGATTAAACCTCTGTCCATTGATTCGTTTGCAATGATTTTTGCCCATTCTGAGGGATGCCTTTTTCCATTCCCGTTTTTTTTTTTAACAAAAAAGGAAAGAAAGGAAAAGAAGCAGAACACTAATGTGCGTAAAATATGCCTTTTGAAACGGTCGTTTTGAAATATGGACGTCCTTTGAATTTTTTGGTCGATATGTGACCCCAGGATTTGTTTTCAGGGCAGGTGTCATTTACAGGCCTGCAATGATTTTGAATATCAACTGACCATTAGCGCTGGGATTAAAGCTGCTGTTGTATGAAACGGCCACAAGGTGGCAGCAGTTCACCCTTACCAAATCTGGTTACTAGGGCAAGAGAGCCTCAGTGGAAGTGGTGTTCTAGATAGGAGTTTAGAATGGAATGTGCCAGGAGAAAGCCCCTCACGTTTGTCTCACTACTTCTTGTTCGTGTTTTTAATTTAATTTTTTATTTTTTATTACAGCAAGTTTGATTACAATGTTTGGCTTGTTGTAGGTGTGGAAGATGTGGTTCTTTTACACATATACAGATGACTGTTCTTCCTGGGATCCTTTTCCCATGTATGTTATGACAGAATGTTGAGTAGTCCTCTCTTGGTATTCTGAAGGTCTTTGGTGATTATATATGTCACCTGTGTTTGTATATGTGTGTTTACCCCGATATCGTAATGAAACCAATCCTCACACCTTTCCATTGGTGAACCATAAGTTTGTTTAATGAATCTGTGATTGCCCTTCTCCGTGGAAATATCTGCCCTGGTATCCATTTTTAGGTAACACCTATAAGTGATATGATATGATATGTGTCTTTCACTTTCTGACTTACTACAAGTCACGTGATTACTTCTAGACTCATCTACGGTGCTGCAAATTGCATTGTGTCCTTTGTCCCTTGGCTTCTCTTCTGCCTTAGCGAGGTCCATTTTCAACAATGTGATTCCCTGAGGGTTGTGGATTAGCTGACCTGGGCAACCTTACCCTGCCGGCTCGCCCTCCCCAGGTGTGCCTCGTTGAGGTCAATATAAAGAGAGCTGCACGCAGCAATAGCCCCTGAAGATGTGCCTGACTCCATATTCTCTGCCCTGTCAGCAGTCTCGGGGCTGTGCTGGTGGGAGGGAGTGAGGGGCCACAGCTTTGTGTGTGGCCCGGTGTGAGTGGGGCTCTGCTGGCCTTTCTGCAGGAGTTGCCAGGCTGCCGCCTGTAAAGAAGAGGATGTGTCACACATACCTTCCGCTGGAATTTCTCTCCGGACAGAGGTGAGGAAGGAAAAAAGCAGTGGGGGCCGGGACAGGAGGGGTATCTCAGGCAGTGCAATGGAAAGCTTCTGGAAGAGATCGCGGGGCCACGACCACCGTGGCTGGCCTGCAGGCAGCAAGTTGGCCTGCGTGCTGTCGCTGGTGTGGCTCCACGGTCCTTCCTCTAGGCTTTCAAGCCCTTGTACATATTCAGGTGTTTTACCTGGGAATGGTGGGAACAGTTCAGCAGCAGCTGGCCTGGGGCTCAGCTCACGTTTACTCACAGATGCCTCGGCACTGTCCCCCAGCTTTGCAATGAGGACGCTCCTTGCGTGGGGGGTGGGTTGCTGGCTGTATGGGAGATGGTTCCCCACCTCTGACCAATTTCAGAATTGTTTACCGCTGGAGCAAGTGCCCAGATAGGATTTTCCTCTGTAAAACTCGTGAGTTCAGGTTTTTTTTTTTTCTTTTATGGTTCAAGTTAGATTTTATTCCTCTTTTATGTATTTATAGATATAAGCATGGAAATAATTCATTCCTATAAATACATCTGTGTGACGGGAAGAACTTTTTTCTGTTTTATTTTTAAATTTTATTTTTTAAAATTTTGAAATTTTATTTTATTTATTTTTTTTATACAGCACGTTATTATTAGTTATGTATTTTATGCATATACATGTATACAGGTCAATCCCAAACTCCCAACTCATCCCACCACCACCACCCCATGGCTTCCCACACTTGGTGTCCATACGTTTGTTCTCTACCTCTGTGTCTCTATTTCTGCCCTGCCAACCAGTTCATCTGTACCATTTTTAGGCTCCACATATATGCGTTAATAGACAATATTTGTTTTCCTCTTTCTGACTTACTTCATTCTGTATGACAGTCTCTCGATCCATCGATGTCTCTACAAATGACCCAGTTTCATTCCTTTTTATGGCCGAGTCATATTCCATTTTATATATGTACCACATCTTTATCCATTCATCTGTCTGTGGGCATTTAGGTTGCTTCCATTACCTGGCTATTGTAAATAGTGCTGCAACGAACATTGTGGTGAATGTGCCTTTTTGAAATACGGTTTTCTCTGGGTATATGCCCAGAAGTGGGATTGCTGGATCAGATGGTAATTCTATTTCTAGTTTTTTTAAGGAAACTCCATACTGTTCTCCATAGTGACTGTATCAATTTACATTCCCACCAATAGTGGAAGAGGGCTCCTTTTGTCCACACCCTCCCCAGAATTGTTTGTTTGTAGATTTTCTGATGATGCCGATTCTAACAGGTGTGAGGTGATACCTCATTGTAGTTTTGATTTGCATTTCTCTAATAATTAGTGCTGTTGAGCAGCTTTTCATGTGCGTCTTGGCCATCTCTGTGTCTTCTTTGAAGAAACGTCTCTTTAGATCTTCTGACCATTTTTGTATTGGGTTGTTTGTTTTTTTAATATTAAGCTGCATGAGCTGTTTATATATATTGGAGATTAAACCTCTGTCCATTGATTCGTCTGCAACGATTTTCGCCCATTCTGAGGGATGCCTTTTTCCATTCCCGTGTTTTTTAACAAAAAAGGAAAGAAAGGAAAAGAAGCAGAACACTAATGTGCGTAAAATATGCCTTTTGAAACGGTCGATTTGAAATATGGACGTCCTTTGAATTTTTTGGTCGATATGTGACCCCAGGATTTGTTTTCAGGGCAGGTGTCATTTACAGGCCTGCAATGATTTTGAATATCAACTGACCATTAGCGCTGGGATTAAAGTTGCTGTTGTGTGAAACGGCCACAAGGTGGCAGCAGTTCACCCTTACCAAATCTGGTTACTAGGGCAAGAGAGCCTCAGTGGAAGTGGTGTTCTAGATTGGAGTTTAGAATGGAATGTGCCAGGAGAAAGCCCCTCACGTTTGTCTCACTACTTCTTGTTCGTGTTTTTAATTTAATTTTTTATTTTTTATTACAGCAAGTTTGATTACAATGTTTGGTTTGTTGTAGGTGTGGAAGATGTGGTTCTTTTACACATATACACATGTCTGTTCTTCCTGGGATCCTTTTCCCATGTACGTTATGACAGAATGTTGAGTAGTCCTCTCTTGGTATTCTGTAGGTCTTTGGTGATTATATATGTCACCTGTGTTTGTATATGTCTGTTAACACCGATATCGTAATGAAACCAATCCTCACACCTTTCCATTGGTGAACCATAAGTTTGTTTAATGAATCTGTGATTGCCCTTCTCCGTGGACATATCTGCCTTGGTATCCATTTTTAGGTAACACCTATAAGTGATATGATATGATATGTGTCTTTCACTTTCTGACTTACTACAAGTCACGTGATTACTTCTAGACTCATCTACGGTGCTGCAAATGGCATTGTGTCCTTTTTTCCCTTGGCTTCTCTTCTGCCTTAGCGGGGTCCATTTTCAGCAATGTGATTCCCTCAGGGTTGTGGATTAGCTGACCTGGGCAGCCTTACCCTGCCGGCCCGCCCTCCCCAGGTGTGCCTCGTTGAGGTCAATATAAACAGCGCCCCAGGCAGCAATAGCCCCTGAAGCTGTGCCAGACCCCATATTCTCTGCCCCGTCAGCAGTCTCGGGGCTGTGCTGGTGGGAGGGAGTGAGGGGCCACAGCTTTGTGGGTGGCCCGGTGTGAGTGGGGTTCTGCTGGCCTTTCTGCAGGAGTTGCCAGGCTGCCGCCTGTAAAGAAGAGGATGTGTCACCCATACCTTCCGCTGGAATTTCTCTCTGGACAGAGGTGAGGAAGGAAAAAAGCAGTGGGGGCCGGGACAGGAGGGGTATCTCAGGCAGGGCAATGGGAAGCTTCTGGAAGAGCGCCAGGGTCCAGGACAACCCTGGCTGGCCTGCAGGCACCAAGTTGGCCTGCGTGCTGTCGCTGGTGTGGCTCCACGGTCCTTCCTCTAGGCTTTCAAGCCCTTGTACATATTCAGGTGATTTACCTGGAAAGGGTGGGAACAGTTCAGCAGCAGCTGGCCTGGGGCTCAGCTCACGTTTACTCACAGATGCCTCGGCACTGTCCCCCAGCTTTGCAATGAGGACGCTCCTTGCGTGGGGGGTGGGTTGCTGGCTATATGGGAGATGGTTCCCCACCTCTGACCAATTTCAGAATTGTTTACCGCTGGAGCAAGGGCCCTGATAGGGTTTTCCTCTGTATAACTAGTGGGTTTACTTTTTTTTTTTCTTTTATGGTTCAAGTTAGATTTTATTCCTCTTTTATGTATTTATAAATATAAGCATGGAAATAATTCATTCCTATAAATACATCTGTGTGACGGGAAGAATTTTTTCTGTTTTATTTTTAAATTTTATTTTTTAGAATTTTGAAATTTTATTTTATTTATGTTTTTATACAGCAGGTTATTATTAGTTATGTATTTTATGCATATACATTTATACAGGTCAATCCCAATCTCCCAACTCATCCCACCACCAGCACCCCATGTCTTCCCACAATTGTTGTCCATATGTGTGTTCTCTACCTCTGTGTCTCTATTTCTTCCCTGCAAACCAGTTCATCCGTACCATTTTTTTAGTTTCCTCATATATGCATTAATATACAATATTTGTTTTCCTTTTTCTGACTTACTTCATTCTGTATGACAGTCTCTTGATCCATCGATGTCTCTACAAATGACCCAGTTTCATTCCTTTTTATGGCCGAATAATATTCCATTTCATATATGTACCACATCTTTATCCATTCATCTGTCTGTGGGCATTTAGGTTGCTTCCATTACCTTGCTATTGTAAATAGTGCTGCAACGAACATTGTGGTGAATGTGCCTTTTTGAAATACGGTTTTCTCTAGGTATATGCCCAGAAGTGGGATTGCTGGATCAGATGGTAATTCTATTTCTAGTTTTTTTAAGGAAACTCCATACTGTTCTCCATAGAGACTCTATCAATTTACATTCCCACCAATAGTGGAAGAGGGCTCCTTTTGTCCACACCCTCCCCAGATTTGGTTGTTTGTAGATTTTCTGATGATGCCGATTCTAACAGGTGTGAGGTGATACCTCATTGTAGTTTTCTCCTGAATATATTCAGGAGAAAACGCATACGCCCTTTTTGGCCAAGTGCATCATTGTCGAAGTTGTGCCCCTCTTCCTGTGCTTTACAGGCGATTCCAACGTACCTCTTGAAATCTGTTTCCTGCTATTCTGCCTCGCTTTCAAGTCCGCCTCGTTGCCTTCCCTCAACAGATTTTTGGACGATAGTTGGCCTAGATTACTCTGCCAGTTTGTGAATTGCTGTGCCCCTGAGCTCCATTTTTCAACTCGTTTCTTGTGAGCTGAACGCAAGTCCAAACTTTTGGTTCAGGACCTATACTGGTTCCCGGTGCGTGGCTGAGACTTTGGTTAATTCATCTTCCTGCCGGGAATTTAGAGTGACATGTGCCCATCCAAATGCCTAACAGCTACTCTCTCATTGGTTCTCCCTCTTCCCTTTCCTCCTCTGCCAAATGGGCTACTTGTGTGAACCAGGAGCTTAAAGGGGCTGTCTCTCCAAGTTGGGAGATTGATAGTAAAGCTGTTGGAAAGTCAAACCGTAGCACCAGGAGAGGGACTCTTCATTGAGTTTTAGAAACCTTTCGTATTCACAGTGTGTCCATTCTCTATGTTTCCCGTACATGTTATAGCTGTAGTAATATTCCCTTCAACCTGGAGAGTTGGGACCCATGGAATGGTTGCCATGCATTATTGCTTTAAAGGGTCTGCATTTGCTCACCCAATCTCACCAATCCTCTCAGTCCCAAGTGTCCAGCCTTATGCCACATCCAGCTGTCATTGTAGATAGGGTCATTCCAGGTTGCATCAGAGACCCTGAAGGAATTGTAAAGAATTTCCCTATTTCTTTGTTCTGTTTTTGAAATTCCTTTTTAGAGTGGGTGTGAGCTGATTCTCGCTGCCATGTTTATGCCAGTCTAGACACACTTGATTCCCTTACGGAGACATATCAATACATAGGTTTTAAGATTCTTACTAGTCAGATCTATTCCTCTGCGGGAAATATGGGGTTTTGAGTCCCTTTCACTGAGGAAGGTGTAGGTCTTGTCTATTCCATAGTTGGTTTTTGGAACGGTACCTGTGCTTATATCAAACTCTGGTTTGATGCATCACCCCACCTCTCCTTCCCCCTTAAGCAGGCATAAGAGTGTTTTCTAAATGTGAGACTCTGTTCTCTTGCCTAACTCAGTTCATGTGTAGCCATGTTTACAGGATCTTCCTAAGTGATATCTTATGATAAGTTTCTTTTCCTGTGTGACTTCTTTCACTTAGAATCATCGTACATGAATCCACTCATTTTGCTGCTACTGGTCTTATGACATTGATTTCATGGCTGAGGGATATTCCATCGTGCGTAAGTTCCACGATGTTTGGAACCATTTTTATATTTCCTGGGATATTTCAGGTGTACCCACGTTGAGGTTCCTGTAAGCAGTGCAGCCCTCAATTTGGGGGTGGCTCTGTCTTATGGATTTTCAGTTTTCCCATTGTATATTCCCTAGACTGGACGTGCCATTGGCTCTGTAGCTCTGTTGTTTATTTGTTTTAGGGAACACAATGCACTCCTCCAGGGAGGCAGTTGACAACTTACATCCCGCCCATCAGCATAACAAGGCTCCCTGTTCTCCAGGGCCTGTCTTGCCTTTCTGGTTTTTACACATTTTGTGGATGTCCCTTTTGACCGGTGGGAAGTGATACTTCTTTGTAGTGCAGATTTGCATTGCCCGCTTGCTTGCTTGGCCAAGAAGGGCATATGCGTTTTCTCCTAAATATATTCAGGAGAAAACGCATATGCCCTTTTTGGCCAAGTGCATCATTGTCGAAGTTGTGCCCCTCTTCCTGTGCTTTACAGGCGATTCCAAAGTACCTCTTGAAATCTGTTGCCTGCTATTCTGCCTCGCTTTCAAGTCCGCCTCGTTGCCTTCCCTCAACAGATTTTTGGACGATAGTTGGCCTTGATTACTCTGCCAGTTTGTGAATTGCTGTGCCCCTGAGCTCCATTTTTCAACTCGTTTCTTGTGAGCTGAACGCAAGTCCAAACTTTTGGTTCAGGACCTATACTGGTTCCCGGTGGGTGGCTGAGACTTTGGTTAATTCTTCTTCCTGCCGGGAAATTAGAGTGACATGTGCCCATCCAAATGCCTAACAGCTACTCTCTCATTGGTTCTCCCTCTTCCCTTTCATCCTCTGCCAGATTGGCAACCTGTGCGAACCAGGAGCTTACAGGGGCTGTCTCTCCAAGTTGGGAGATTGATAGGAAAGCAGTTGGAAAGTCAAACCGCAGCACCAGGAGAGGGACACTTCGTTGAGTTTTAGAAACCTTTCCTATTCACAGTGTGTCCATTCTCTAGGTTTCCCGTACATGTTATAGCTGTAGTAATATTCCCTTCAACCTGGAGAGTTGGGACCCATGGAATGGGTGCCATGCATTATTGCTTTAAAGGGTCTGCATTTGCTCACCCAATCTCACCAATCCTCTCAGTCCCAAGTGTCCAGCCTCATGCCACATCCAGCTGTCATTGTAGATAGGGTCATTCAAGGTTTCATCAGAGACCCTGAAGGAATTGTAAAGAATTTCCCTGTTTCTTTGTTTTGTTTTTGAAATTCCTTTTTAGAGTGGGTTTGAGCTGATTCTCGCTGCCATGTTTATGCCAGTCTTGTCACACTTGATTCCCTTACGGAGACATATCAATACATAGGTTTTAAGATTCTTACTAGTCAGATCTATTCCTCTGCGGGAAATATGGGGTTTTGAGTCCCTTTCACTGAGGAAGGTGTAGGTCTTGTCTATTCCATAGTTGGATTTTGGAACGTTTCCTGTGCTTATATCAAACTCTGGTTTGATGCATCACCCCACCTCTCCTTCCCCCTTAAGCAGGCATAAGAGTGTTTTCTAAATGTGAGACTCTGTTCTCTTTGCTAACTCAGTTCATGTGTAGCCATGTTTACAGGATCTTCCTAATTGATATCTTATGATAAGTTTCTTTTTCTGTGTGACTTCTTTCACTTAGAATCATCGTACCTGAATCCACTCATTTTGCTGCTACTGGTCTTATGACATTGATTTCGTGGCTGAGGGATATTACATCGTACGTAAGTTCCACAATGTTTTGAACCATTTTTATATTTCCTGGGATATTTCAGGTGTACCCAGGTTGAGGTTCTTGTAAGCAGTGCAGCCCTCAATTTGGGGGTGGCTGTGTCTTATGGATCTTCAGTTTTCCCAATGTATATTCCCTAGACTGGAAGTGCCCTTGGCTCTGTAGCTCTGTTGTTTACTTGTTTTAGGGAACACAATGCACTCCTCCAGGGAGGCAGTTGGCAGCTTACATCCCGCCCATCAGCATAACAAGGCTCCCTGTTCTCCAGGGCCTGTCTTGCCTTTCTGGTTTTTACACATTTTGTGGATGTCCCTTTTGACCGGTGGGAAGTGATACTTCTTTGTAGTGCAGATTTGCATTGCCCGCTTGCTTGCTTGGCCAAAAAGGGCGTATGCGTTTTCTCCTGAATATATTCAGGAGAAAACGCATACGCCCTTTTTGGCCAAGTGCATCATTGTCGAAGTTGTGCCCCTCTTCCTGTGCTTTACAGGCGATTCTAACGTACCTCTTGAAATCTGTTTCCTGCTATTCTGCCTCGCATTCAAGTCCGCCTCGTTGCCTTCCCTCAACAGATTTTTGGACGATAGTTGGCCTTGATTACTCTGCCAGTTTGTGAATTGCTGTGCCCCTGAGCTCCATTTTTCAACTCGTTTTTTGTGAGCTGAACGCAAGTCCAAACATTTGGTTCAGGACCTATACTGGTTCCCGGTGGGTGGCTGAGACTTTGGTGAATTCTTCTTCCTGCCGGGAAATTAGAGTGACATGTGCCCATCCAAATGCCTAACAGCTACTCTCTCATTGGTTCTCCCTCTTCCCTTTCCTCCTCTGCCAAATGGGCAACCTGTGTGAACCAGGAGCTTAAAGGGGCTGTCTCTCCAAGTTGGGAGATTGATAGTAAAGCTGTTGGAAAGTCAAACCGGAGCACCAGGAGAGGGACTCTTCGTTGAGTTTTAGAAACCTTTCGTATTCACAGTGTGTCCATTCTCTAGGTTTCCCGTACATGTTATAGCTGTAGTAATATTCCCTTCAACCTGGAGAGGTGGGACCCATGGAATGGTTGCCATGCATTATTGCTTTAAAGGGTCTGCATTTGCTCACCCAATCTCACCAATCCTCTCAGTCCCAAGTGTCCAGCCTCATGCCACATCCAGCTGTCATCGTAGATAGGGTCATTCCAGGTTGCATCAGAGACCCTGAAGGAATTGTAAAGAATTTCCCTGTTTCTTTGTTCTGTTTTTGAAATTCCTTTTTAGAGTGGGTTTGAGCTGATTCTCGCTGCCATGTTTATGCCAGTCTAGACACACTTGATTCCCTTACGGAGACATATCAATACATAGGTTTTAAGATTCTTACTAGTCAGATCTATTCCTCTGCGGGAAATATGGGGTTTTGAGTCCCTTTCACTGAGGAAGGTGTAGGTCTTGTCTATTCCATAGTTGGTTTTTGGAACAGTACCTGTGCTTATATCAAACTCTGGTTTGATGCATCACCCCACCTCTCCTTCCCCCTTAAGCAGGCATAAGAGTGTTTTCTAAATGTGAGACTCTGTTCTCTTTGCTAACTCAGTTCATGTGTTGCCATGTTTACAGGATCTTCCTAAGTGATATCTTATGATAAGTTTCTTTTTCTGTGTGACTTCTTTCACTTAGAATCATCGTACCTGAATCCACTCATTTTGCTGCTACTGGTCTTATGACATTGATTTCATGGCTGAGGGATATTCCATCGTACGTAAGTTCCACAATGTTTTGAACCATTTTTATATTTCCTGGGATATTTCAGGTGTACCCAGGTTGAGGTTCTTGTAAGCAGTGCAGCCCTCAATTTGGGGGTGGCTCTGTCTTATGGATATTCAGTTTTCCCAAGGTATATTCCCTAGACTGGAAGTGCCCTTGGCTCTGTAGCTCTGTTGTTTACTTGTTTTAGGGAACACAATGCACTCCTCCAGTGAGGCAGTTGGCAACTTACATCCCGCCCATCAACATAACAAGGCTCCCTGTTCTCCAGGGCCTGTCTTGCCTTTCTGGTTTTTACACATTTTGTGGATGTCCCTTTTGACCGGTGGGAAGTGATACTTCTTTGTAGTGCAGATTTGCATTGCCCGCTTGCTTGCTTGGCCAAAAAGGGTGTATGCGTTTTCTCCTGTATATATTCAGGAGAAAACGCATACACCCTTTTTGGCCAAGTGCATCATTGTCGAAGTTGTGCCCCTCTTCCTGTGCTTTACAGGCGATTCTAACGTACCTCTTGAAATCTGTTTCCTGCTATTCTGCCTCGCATTCAAGTCCGCCTCGTTGCCTTCCCTCAACAGATTTTTGGACGATAGTTGGCCTTGATTACTCTGCCAGTTTGTGAATTGCTGTGCCCCTGAGCTCCATTTTTCAACTCGTTTTTTGTGAGCTGAACGCAATTCCAAACATTTGGTTCAGGACCTATACTGGTTCCCGGTGGGTGGCTGAGACTTTGGTTAATTCTTCTTCCTGCCGGGAAATTAGAGTGACATGTGCCCATCCAAATGCCTAACAGCGACTCTCTCATTGGTTCTCCCTCTTCCCTTTCCTCCTCTGCCAAATGGGCAACCTGTGTGAACCAGGAGCTTAAAGGGGCTGTCTCTCCAAGTTGGGAGATTGATAGTAAAGCTGTTGGAAAGTCAAACCGGAGCACCAGGAGAGGGACTCTTCGTTGAGTTTTAGAAACCTTTCGTATTCACAGTGTGTCCATTCTCTAGGTTTCCCGTACATGTTATAGCTGTAGTAATATTCCCTTCAACCTGGAGAGGTGGGACCCATGGAATGGTTGCCATGCATTATTGCTTTAAAGGGTCTGCATTTGCTCACCCAATCTCACCAATCCTCTCAGTCCCAAGTGTCCAGCCTCATGCCACATCCAGCTGTCATCGTAGATAGGGTCATTCCAGGTTGCATCAGAGACCCTGAAGGAATTGTAAAGAATTTCCCTGTTTCTTTGTTCTGTTTTTGAAATTCCTTTTTAGAGTGGGTTTGAGCTGATTCTCGCTGCCATGTTTATGCCAGTCTAGACACACTTGATTCCCTTACGGAGACATATCAATACATAGGTTTTAAGATTCTTACTAGTCAGATCTATTCCTCTGCGGGAAATATGGGGTTTTGAGTCCCTTTCACTGAGGAAGGTGTAGGTCTTGTCTATTCCATAGTTGGTTTTTGGAACAGTACCTGTGCTTATATCAAACTCTGGTTTGATGCATCACCCCACCTCTCCTTCCCCCTTAAGCAGGCATAAGAGTGTTTTCTAAATGTGAGACTCTGTTCTCTTTGCTAACTCAGTTCATGTGTTTCCATGCTTACAGGATCTTCCTAAGTGATATCTTATGATAAGTTTCTTTTTCTGTGTGACTTCTTTCACTTAGAATCATCGTACCTGAATCCACTCATTTTGCTGCTACTGGTCTTATGACATTGATTTCATGGCTGAGGGATATTCCATCGTACGTAAGTTCCACAATGTTTGGAACCATTTTTATATTTCCTGGGATATTTCAGGTGTACCCAGGTTGAGGTTCTTGTAAGCAGTGCAGCCCTCAATTTGGGGGTGGCTCTGTCTTATGGATTTTCAGTTTTCCCAAGGTATATTCCCTAGACTGGAAGTGCCCTTGGCTCTGTAGCTCTGTTGTTTACTTGTTTTAGGGAACACAATGCACTCCTCCAGTAAGGCAGTTGGCAACTTACATCCCGCCCATCAGCATAACAAGGCTCCCTGTTCTCCAGGGCCTGTCTTGCCTTTCTGGTTTTTACACATTTTGTGGATGTCCCTTTTGACCGTTGGGAAGTGATACTTCTTTGTAGTGCAGATTTGCATTGCCCGCTTGCTTGCTTGGCCAAAAAGGGCGTATGCGTTTTCTCCTGTATATATTCAGGAGAAAACGCATACGCCCTTTTTGGCCAAGTGCATCATTGTCGAAGTTGTGCCCCTCTTCCTGTGCTTTACAGGCGATTCTAATGTACCTCTTGAAATCTGTTTCCTGCTATTCTGCCTCGCATTCAAGTCCGCCTCGTTGCCTTCCCTCAACAGATTTTTGGACGATAGTTGGCCTTGATTACTCTGCCAGTTTGTGAATTGCTGTGCCCCTGAGCTCCATTTTTCAACTCGTTTTTTGTGAGCTGAACGCAAGTCCAAACATTTGGTTCAGGACCTATACTGGTTCCCGGTGGGTGGCTGAGACTTTGGTGAATTCTTCTTCCTGCCGGGAAATTAGAGTGACATGTGCCCATCCAAATGCCTAACAGCTACTCTCTCATTGGTTCTCCCTCTTCCCTTTCCTCCTCTGCCAAATGGGCAACCTGTGTGAACCAGGAGCTTAAAGGGGCTGTCTCTCCAAGTTGGGAGATTGATAGTAAAGCTGTTGGAAAGTCAAACCGGAGCACCAGGAGAGGGACTCTTCGTTGAGTTTTAGAAACCTTTCGTATTCACAGTGTGTCCATTCTCTAGGTTTCCCGTACATGTTATAGCTGTAGTAATATTCCCTTCAACCTGGAGAGGTGGGACCCATGGAATGGTTGCCATGCATTATTGCTTTAAAGGGTCTGCATTTGCTCACCCAATCTCACCAATCCTCTCAGTCCCAAGTGTCCAGCCTCATGCCACATCCAGCTGTCATCGTAGATAGGGTCATTCCAGGTTGCATCAGAGACCCTGAAGGAATTGTAAAGAATTTCCCTGTTTCTTTGTTCTGTTTTTGAAATTCCTTTTTAGAGTGGGTTTGAGCTGATTCTCGCTGCCATGTTTATGCCAGTCTAGACACACTTGATTCCCTTACGGAGACATATCAATACATAGGTTTTAAGATTCTTACTAGTCAGATCTATTCCTCTGCGGGAAATATGGGGTTTTGAGTCCCTTTCACTGAGGAAGGTGTAGGTCTTGTCTATTCCATAGTTGGTTTTTGGAACAGTACCTGTGCTTATATCAAACTCTGGTTTGATGCATCACCCCACCTCTCCTTCCCCCTTAAGCAGGCATAAGAGTGTTTTCTAAATGTGAGACTCTGTTCTCTTTGCTAACTCAGTTCATGTGTTGCCATGTTTACAGGATCTTCCTAAGTGATATCTTATGATAAGTTTCTTTTTCTGTGTGACTTCTTTCACTTAGAATCATCGTACCTGAATCCACTCATTTTGCTGCTACTGGTCTTATGACATTGATTTCATGGCTGAGGGATATTCCATCGTACGTAAGTTCCACAATGTTTGGAACCATTTTTATATTTCCTGGGATATTTCAGGTGTACCCAGGTTGAGGTTCTTGTAAGCAGTGCAGCCCTCAATTTGGGGGTGGCTCTGTCTTATGGATTTTCAGTTTTCCCAAGGTATATTCCCTAGACTGGAAGTGCCCTTGGCTCTGTAGCTCTGTTGTTTACTTGTTTTAGGGAACACAATGCACTCCTCCAGTGAGGCAGTTGGCAACTTACATCCCGCCCATCAGCATAACAAGGCTCCCTGTTCTCCAGGGCCTGTCTTGCCTTTCTGGTTTTTACACATTTTGTGGATGTCCCTTTTGACCGGTGGGAAGTGATACTTCTTTGTAGTGCAGATTTGCATTGCCCGCTTGCTTGCTTGGCCAAAAAGGGCGTATGCGTTTTCTCCTGAATATATTCAGGAGAAAACGCATACGCCCTTTTTGGCCAAGTGCATCATTGTCGAAGTTGTGCCCCTCTTCCTGTGCTTTACAGGCGATTCTAACGTACCTCTTGAAATCTGTTTCCTGCTATTCTGCCTCGCATTCAAGTCCGCCTCGTTGCCTTCCCTCAACAGATTTTTGGACGATAGTTGGCCTTGATTACTCTGCCAGTTTGTGAATTGCTGTGCCCCTGAGCTCCATTTTTCAACTCGTTTTTTGTGAGCTGAACGCAAGTCCAAACATTTGGTTCAGGACCTATACTGGTTCCCGGTGGGTGGCTGAGACTTTGGTGAATTCTTCTTCCTGCCGGGAAATTAGAGTGACATGTGCCCATCCAAATGCCTAACAGCGACTCTCTCATTGGTTCTCCCTCTTCCCTTTCCTCCTCTGCCTAATGGGCAACCTGTGTGAACCAGGAGCTTAAAGGGGCTGTCTCTCCAAGTTGGGAGATTGATAGTAAAGCTGTTGGAAAGTCAAACCGGAGCACCAGGAGAGGGACTCTTCGTTGAGTTTTAGAAACCTTTCGTATTCACAGTGTGTCCATTCTCTAGGTTTCCCGTACATGTTATAGCTGTAGTAATATTCCCTTCAACCTGGAGAGGTGGGACCCATGGAATGGTTGCCATGCATTATTGCTTTAAAGGGTCTGCATTTGCTCACCCAATCTCACCAATCCTCTCAGTCCCAAGTGTCCAGCCTCATGCCACATCCAGCTGTCATCGTAGATAGGGTCATTCCAGGTTGCATCAGAGACCCTGAAGGAATTGTAAAGAATTTCCCTGTTTCTTTGTTCTGTTTTTGAAATTCCTTTTTAGAGTGGGTTTGAGCTGATTCTCGCTGCCATGTTTATGCCAGTCTAGACACACTTGATTCCCTTACGGAGACATATCAATACATAGGTTTTAAGATTCTTACTAGTCAGATCTATTCCTCTGCGGGAAATATGGGGTTTTGAGTCCCTTTCACTGAGGAAGGTGTAGGTCTTGTCTATTCCATAGTTGGTTTTTGGAACAGTACCTGTGCTTATATCAAACTCTGGTTTGATGCATCACCCCACCTCTCCTTCCCCCTTAAGCAGGCATAAGAGTGTTTTCTAAATGTGAGACTCTGTTCTCTTTCCTAACTCAGTTCATGTGTTGCCATGTTTACAGGATCTTCCTAAGTGATATCTTATGATAAGTTTCTTTTTCTGTGTGACTTCTTTCACTTAGAATCATCGTACCTGAATCCACTCATTTTGCTGCTACTGGTCTTATGACATTGATTTCATGGCTGAGGGATATTCCATCGTACGTAAGTTCCACAATGTTTTGAACCATTTTTATATTTCCTGGGATATTTCAGGTGTACCCAGGTTGAGGTTCTTGTAAGCAGTGCAGCCCTCAATTTGGGGGTGGCTCTGTCTTATGGATTTTCAGTTTTCCCAAGGTATATTCCCTAGACTGGAAGTGCCCTTGGCTCTGTAACTCTGTTGTTTACTTGTTTTAGGGAACACAATGCACTCCTCCAGTGTGGCAGTTGGCAACTTACATCCCGCCCATCAGCATAACAAGGCTCCCTGTTCTCCAGGGCCTGTCTTGCCTTTCTGGTTTTTACACATTTTGTGGATGTCCCTTTTGACCGGTGGGAAGTGATACTTCTTTGTAGTGCAGATTTGCATTGCCCGCTTGCTTGCTTGGCCAAAAAGGGCGTATGCGTTTTCTCCTGAATATATTCAGGAGAAAACGCATACGCCCTTTTTGGCCAAGTGCATCATTGTCGAAGTTGTGCCCCTCTTCCTGTGCTTTACAGGCGATTCTAACGTACCTCTTGAAATCTGTTTCCTGCTATTCTGCCTCGCATTCAAGTCCGCCTCGTTGCCTTCCCTCAACAGATTTTTGGACGATAGTTGGCCTTGATTACTCTGCCAGTTTGTGAATTGCTGTGCCCCTGAGCTCCATTTTTCAACTCGTTTTCTGTGAGCTGAACGCAAGTCCAAACATTTGGTTCAGGACCTATACTGGTTCCCGGTGGGTGGCTGAGACTTTGGTGAATTCTTCTTCCTGCCGGGAAATTAGAGTGACATGTGCCCATCCAAATGCCTAACAGCTACTCTCTCATTGGTTCTCCCTCTTCCCTTTCCTCCTCTGCCAAATGGGCAACCTGTGTGAACCAGGAGCTTAAAGGGGCTGTCTCTCCAAGTTGGGAGATTGATAGTAAAGCTGTTGGAAAGTCAAACCGGAGCACCAGGAGAGGGACTCTTCGTTGAGTTTTAGAAACCTTTCGTATTCACAGTGTGTCCATTCTCTAGGTTTCCCGTACATGTTATAGCTGTAGTAATATTCCCTTCAACCTGGAGAGGTGGGACCCATGGAATGGTTGCCATGCATTATTGCTTTAAAGGGTCTGCATTTGCTCACCCAATCTCACCAATCCTCTCAGTCCCAAGTGTCCAGCCTCATGCCACATCCAGCTGTCATCGTAGATAGGGTCATTCCAGGTTGCATCAGAGACCCTGAAGGAATTGTAAAGAATTTCCCTGTTTCTTTGTTCTGTTTTTGAAATTCCTTTTTAGAGTGGGTTTGAGCTGATTCTCGCTGCCATGTTTATGCCAGTCTAGACACACTTGATTCCCTTACGGAGACATATCAATACATAGGTTTTAAGATTCTTACTAGTCAGATCTATTCCTCTGCGGGAAATATGGGGTTTTGAGTCCCTTTCACTGAGGAAGGTGTAGGTCTTGTCTATTCCATAGTTGGTTTTTGGAACAGTACCTGTGCTTATATCAAACTCTGGTTTGATGCATCACCCCACCTCTCCTTCCCCCTTAAGCAGGCATAAGAGTGTTTTCTAAATGTGAGACTCTGTTCTCTTTCCTAACTCAGTTCATGTGTTGCCATGTTTACAGGATCTTCCTAAGTGATATCTTATGATAAGTTTCTTTTTCTGTGTGACTTCTTTCACTTAGAATCATCGTACCTGAATCCACTCATTTTGCTGCTACTGGTCTTATGACATTGATTTCATGGCTGAGGGATATTCCATCGTACGTAAGTTCCACAATGTTTTGAACCATTTTTATATTTCCTGGGATATTTCAGGTGTACCCAGGTTGAGGTTCTTGTAAGCAGTGCAGCCCTCAATTTGGGGGTGGCTCTGTCTTATGGATTTTCAGTTTTCCCAAGGTATATTCCCTAGACTGGAAGTGCCCTTGGCTCTGTAGCTCTGTTGTTTACTTGTTTTAGGGAACACAATGCACTCCTCCAGTGAGGCAGTTGGCAACTTACATCCCGCCCATCAGCATAACAAGGCTCCCTGTTCTCCAGGGCCTGTCTTGCCTTTCTGGTTTTTACACATTTTGTGGATGTCCCTTTTGACCGTTGGGAAGTGATACTTCTTTGTAGTGCAGATTTGCATTGCCCGCTTGCTTGCTTGGCCAAAAAGGGCGTATGCGTTTTCTCCTGTATATATTCAGGAGAAAACGCATACGCCCTTTTTGGCCAAGTGCATCATTGTCGAAGTTGTGCCCCTCTTCCTGTGCTTTACAGGCGATTTTAATGTACCTCTTGAAATCTGTTTCCTGCTATTCTGCCTCGCATTCAAGTCCGCCTCGTTGCCTTCCCTCAACAGATTTTTGGACGATAGTTGGCCTTGATTACTCTGCCAGTTTGTGAATTGCTGTGCCCCTGAGCTCCATTTTTCAACTCGTTTTTTGTGAGCTGAACGCAATTCCAAACATTTGGTTCAGGACCTATACTGGTTCCCGGTGGGTGGCTGAGACTTTGGTGAATTCTTCTTCCTGCCGGGAAATTAGAGTGACATGTGCCCATCCAAATGCCTAACAGCTACTCTCTCATTGGTTCTCCCTCTTCCCTTTCCTCCTCTGCCAAATGGGCAACCTGTGTGAACCAGGAGCTTAAAGGGGCTGTCTCTCCAAGTTGGGAGATTGATAGTAAAGCTGTTGGAAAGTCAAACCGGAGCACCAGGAGAGGGACTCTTCGTTGAGTTTTAGAAACCTTTCGTATTCACAGTGTGTCCATTCTCTAGGTTTCCCGTACATGTTATAGCTGTAGTAATATTCCCTTCAACCTGGAGAGGTGGGACCCATGGAATGGTTGCCATGCATTATTGCTTTAAAGGGTCTGCATTTGCTCACCCAATCTCACCAATCCTCTCAGTCCCAAGTGTCCAGCCTCATGCCACATCCAGCTGTCATCGTAGATAGGGTCATTCCAGGTTGCATCAGAGACCCTGAAGGAATTGTAAAGAATTTCCCTGTTTCTTTGTTCTGTTTTTGAAATTCCTTTTTAGAGTGGGTTTGAGCTGATTCTCGCTGCCATGTTTATGCCAGTCTAGACACACTTGATTCCCTTACGGAGACATATCAATACATAGGTTTTAAGATTCTTACTAGTCAGATCTATTCCTCTGCGGGAAATATGGGGTTTTGAGTCCCTTTCACTGAGGAAGGTGTAGGTCTTGTCTATTCCATAGTTGGTTTTTGGAACAGTACCTGTGCTTATATCAAACTCTGGTTTGATGCATCACCCCACCTCTCCTTCCCCCTTAAGCAGGCATAAGAGTGTTTTCTAAATGTGAGACTCTGTTCTCTTTGCTAACTCAGTTCATGTGTTGCCATGTTTACAGGATCTTCCTAAGTGATATCTTATGATAAGTTTCTTTTTCTGTGTGACTTCTTTCACTTAGAATCATCGTACCTGAATCCACTCATTTTGCTGCTACTGGTCTTATGACATTGATTTCATGGCTGAGGGATATTCCATCGTACGTAAGTTCCACAATGTTTGGAACCATTTTTATATTTCCTGGGATATTTCAGGTGTACCCAGGTTGAGGTTCTTGTAAGCAGTGCAGCCCTCAATTTGGGGGTGGCTCTGTCTTATGGATTTTCAGTTTTCCCAAGGTATATTCCCTAGACTGGAAGTGCCCTTGGCTCTGTAGCTCTGTTGTTTACTTGTTTTAGGGAACACAATGCACTCCTCCAGTGAGGCAGTTGGCAACTTACATCCCGCCCATCAGCATAACAAGGCTCCCTGTTCTCCAGGGCCTGTCTTGCCTTTCTGGTTTTTACACATTTTGTGGATGTCCCTTTTGACCGGTGGGAAGTGATACTTCTTTGTAGTGCAGATTTGCATTGCCCGCTTGCTTGCTTGGCCAAAAAGGGCGTATGCGTTTTCTCCTGAATATATTCAGGAGAAAACGCATACGCCCTTTTTGGCCAAGTGCATCATTGTCGAAGTTGTGCCCCTCTTCCTGTGCTTTACAGGCGATTCTAACGTACCTCTTGAAATCTGTTTCCTGCTATTCTGCCTCGCATTCAAGTCCGCCTCGTTGCCTTCCCTCAACAGATTTTTGGACGATAGTTGGCCTTGATTACTCTGCCAGTTTGTGAATTGCTGTGCCCCTGAGCTCCATTTTTCAACTCGTTTTTTGTGAGCTGAACGCAAGTCCAAACATTTGGTTCAGGACCTATACTGGTTCCCGGTGGGTGGCTGAGACTTTGGTGAATTCTTCTTCCTGCCGGGAAATTAGAGTGACATGTGCCCATCCAAATGCCTAACAGCGACTCTCTCATTGGTTCTCCCTCTTCCCTTTCCTCCTCTGCCTAATGGGCAACCTGTGTGAACCAGGAGCTTAAAGGGGCTGTCTCTCCAAGTTGGGAGATTGATAGTAAAGCTGTTGGAAAGTCAAACCGGAGCACCAGGAGAGGGACTCTTCGTTGAGTTTTAGAAACCTTTCGTATTCACAGTGTGTCCATTCTCTAGGTTTCCCGTACATGTTATAGCTGTAGTAATATTCCCTTCAACCTGGAGAGGTGGGACCCATGGAATGGTTGCCATGCATTATTGCTTTAAAGGGTCTGCATTTGCTCACCCAATCTCACCAATCCTCTCAGTCCCAAGTGTCCAGCCTCATGCCACATCCAGCTGTCATCGTAGATAGGGTCATTCCAGGTTGCATCAGAGACCCTGAAGGAATTGTAAAGAATTTCCCTGTTTCTTTGTTCTGTTTTTGAAATTCCTTTTTAGAGTGGGTTTGAGCTGATTCTCGCTGCCATGTTTATGCCAGTCTAGACACACTTGATTCCCTTACGGAGACATATCAATACATAGGTTTTAAGATTCTTACTAGTCAGATCTATTCCTCTGCGGGAAATATGGGGTTTTGAGTCCCTTTCACTGAGGAAGGTGTAGGTCTTGTCTATTCCATAGTTGGTTTTTGGAACAGTACCTGTGCTTATATCAAACTCTGGTTTGATGCATCACCCCACCTCTCCTTCCCCCTTAAGCAGGCATAAGAGTGTTTTCTAAATGTGAGACTCTGTTCTCTTTCCTAACTCAGTTCATGTGTTGCCATGTTTACAGGATCTTCCTAAGTGATATCTTATGATAAGTTTCTTTTTCTGTGTGACTTCTTTCACTTAGAATCATCGTACCTGAATCCACTCATTTTGCTGCTACTGGTCTTATGACATTGATTTCATGGCTGAGGGATATTCCATCGTACGTAAGTTCCACAATGTTTTGAACCATTTTTATATTTCCTGGGATATTTCAGGTGTACCCAGGTTGAGGTTCTTGTAAGCAGTGCAGCCCTCAATTTGGGGGTGGCTCTGTCTTATGGATTTTCAGTTTTCCCAAGGTATATTCCCTAGACTGGAAGTGCCCTTGGCTCTGTAACTCTGTTGTTTACTTGTTTTAGGGAACACAATGCACTCCTCCAGTGTGGCAGTTGGCAACTTACATCCCGCCCATCAGCATAACAAGGCTCCCTGTTCTCCAGGGCCTGTCTTGCCTTTCTGGTTTTTACACATTTTGTGGATGTCCCTTTTGACCGGTGGGAAGTGATACTTCTTTGTAGTGCAGATTTGCATTGCCCGCTTGCTTGCTTGGCCAAAAAGGGCGTATGCGTTTTCTCCTGAATATATTCAGGAGAAAACGCATACGCCCTTTTTGGCCAAGTGCATCATTGTCGAAGTTGTGCCCCTCTTCCTGTGCTTTACAGGCGATTCTAACGTACCTCTTGAAATCTGTTTCCTGCTATTCTGCCTCGCATTCAAGTCCGCCTCGTTGCCTTCCCTCAACAGATTTTTGGACGATAGTTGGCCTTGATTACTCTGCCAGTTTGTGAATTGCTGTGCCCCTGAGCTCCATTTTTCAACTCGTTTTCTGTGAGCTGAACGCAAGTCCAAACATTTGGTTCAGGACCTATACTGGTTCCCGGTGGGTGGCTGAGACTTTGGTGAATTCTTCTTCCTGCCGGGAAATTAGAGTGACATGTGCCCATCCAAATGCCTAACAGCTACTCTCTCATTGGTTCTCCCTCTTCCCTTTCCTCCTCTGCCAAATGGGCAACCTGTGTGAACCAGGAGCTTAAAGGGGCTGTCTCTCCAAGTTGGGAGATTGATAGTAAAGCTGTTGGAAAGTCAAACCGGAGCACCAGGAGAGGGACTCTTCGTTGAGTTTTAGAAACCTTTCGTATTCACAGTGTGTCCATTCTCTAGGTTTCCCGTACATGTTATAGCTGTAGTAATATTCCCTTCAACCTGGAGAGGTGGGACCCATGGAATGGTTGCCATGCATTATTGCTTTAAAGGGTCTGCATTTGCTCACCCAATCTCACCAATCCTCTCAGTCCCAAGTGTCCAGCCTCATGCCACATCCAGCTGTCATCGTAGATAGGGTCATTCCAGGTTGCATCAGAGACCCTGAAGGAATTGTAAAGAATTTCCCTGTTTCTTTGTTCTGTTTTTGAAATTCCTTTTTAGAGTGGGTTTGAGCTGATTCTCGCTGCCATGTTTATGCCAGTCTAGACACACTTGATTCCCTTACGGAGACATATCAATACATAGGTTTTAAGATTCTTACTAGTCAGATCTATTCCTCTGCGGGAAATATGGGGTTTTGAGTCCCTTTCACTGAGGAAGGTGTAGGTCTTGTCTATTCCATAGTTGGTTTTTGGAACAGTACCTGTGCTTATATCAAACTCTGGTTTGATGCATCACCCCACCTCTCCTTCCCCCTTAAGCAGGCATAAGAGTGTTTTCTAAATGTGAGACTCTGTTCTCTTTCCTAACTCAGTTCATGTGTTGCCATGTTTACAGGATCTTCCTAAGTGATATCTTATGATAAGTTTCTTTTTCTGTGTGACTTCTTTCACTTAGAATCATCGTACCTGAATCCACTCATTTTGCTGCTACTGGTCTTATGACATTGATTTCATGGCTGAGGGATATTCCATCGTACGTAAGTTCCACAATGTTTGGAACCATTTTTATATTTCCTGGGATATTTCAGGTGTACCCAGGTTGAGGTTCTTGTAAGCAGTGCAGCCCTCAATTTGGGGGTGGCTCTGTCTTATGGATTTTCAGTTTTCCCAAGGTATATTCCCTAGACTGGAAGTGCCCTTGGCTCTGTAGCTCTGTTGTTTACTTGTTTTAGGGAACACAATGCACTCCTCCAGTGAGGCAGTTGGCAACTTACATCCCGCCCATCAGCATAACAAGGCTCCCTGTTCTCCAGGGCCTGTCTTGCCTTTCTGGTTTTTACACATTTTGTGGATGTCCCTTTTGACCGGTGGGAAGTGATACTTCTTTGTAGTGCAGATTTGCATTGCCCGCTTGCTTGCTTGGCCAAAAAGGGCGTATGCGTTTTCTCCTGAATATATTCAGGAGAAAACGCATACGCCCTTTTTGGCCAAGTGCATCATTGTCGAAGTTGTGCCCCTCTTCCTGTGCTTTACAGGCGATTCTAACGTACCTCTTGAAATCTGTTTCCTGCTATTCTGCCTCGCATTCAAGTCCGCCTCGTTGCCTTCCCTCAACAGATTTTTGGACGATAGTTGGCCTTGATTACTCTGCCAGTTTGTGAATTGCTGTGCCCCTGAGCTCCATTTTTCAACTCGTTTTTTGTGAGCTGAACGCAAGTCCAAACATTTGGTTCAGGACCTATACTGGTTCCCGGTGGGTGGCTGAGACTTTGGTTAATTCTTCTTCCTGCCGGGAAATTAGAGTGACATGTGCCCATCCAAATGCCTAACAGCTACTCTCTCATTGGTTCTCCCTCTTCCCTTTCCTCCTCTGCCAAATGGGCAACCTGTGTGAACCAGGAGCTTAAAGGGGCTGTCTCTCCAAGTTGGGAGATTGATAGTAAAGCTGTTGGAAAGTCAAACCGGAGCACCAGGAGAGGGACTCTTCGTTGAGTTTTAGAAACCTTTCGTATTCACAGTGTGTCCATTCTCTAGGTTTCCCGTACATGTTATAGCTGTAGTAATATTCCCTTCAACCTGGAGAGGTGGGACCCATGGAATGGTTGCCATGCATTATTGCTTTAAAGGGTCTGCATTTGCTCACCCAATCTCACCAATCCTCTCAGTCCCAAGTGTCCAGCCTCATGCCACATCCAGCTGTCATCGTAGATAGGGTCATTCCAGGTTGCATCAGAGACCCTGAAGGAATTGTAAAGAATTTCCCTGTTTCTTTGTTCTGTTTTTGAAATTCCTTTTTAGAGTGGGTTTGAGCTGATTCTCGCTGCCATGTTTATGCCAGTCTAGACACACTTGATTCCCTTACGGAGACATATCAATACATAGGTTTTAAGATTCTTACTAGTCAGATCTATTCCTCTGCGGGAAATATGGGGTTTTGAGTCCCTTTCACTGAGGAAGGTGTAGGTCTTGTCTATTCCATAGTTGGTTTTTGGAACAGTACCTGTGCTTATATCAAACTCTGGTTTGATGCATCACCCCACCTCTCCTTCCCCCTTAAGCAGGCATAAGAGTGTTTTCTAAATGTGAGACTCTGTTCTCTTTCCTAACTCAGTTCATGTGTTGCCATGTTTACAGGATCTTCCTAAGTGATATCTTATGATAAGTTTCTTTTTCTGTGTGACTTCTTTCACTTAGAATCATCGTACCTGAATCCACTCATTTTGCTGCTACTGGTCTTATGACATTGATTTCATGGCTGAGGGATATTCCATCGTACGTAAGTTCCACAATGTTTTGAACCATTTTTATATTTCCTGGGATATTTCAGGTGTACCCAGGTTGAGGTTCTTGTAAGCAGTGCAGCCCTCAATTTGGGGGTGGCTCTGTCTTATGGATTTTCAGTTTTCCCAAGGTATATTCCCTAGACTGGAAGTGCCCTTGGCTCTGTAGCTCTGTTGTTTACTTGTTTTAGGGAACACAATGCACTCCTCCAGTGAGGCAGTTGGCAACTTACATCCCGCCCATCAGCATAACAAGGCTCCCTGTTCTCCAGGGCCTGTCTTGCCTTTCTGGTTTTTACACATTTTGTGGATGTCCCTTTTGACCGGTGGGAAGTGATACTTCTTTGTAGTGCAGATTTGCATTGCCCGCTTGCTTGCTTGGCCAAAAAGGGCGTATGCGTTTTCTCCTGAATATATTCAGGAGAAAACGCATACGCCCTTTTTGGCCAAGTGCATCATTGTCGAAGTTGTGCCCCTCTTCCTGTGCTTTACAGGCGATTCTAACGTACCTCTTGAAATCTGTTTCCTGCTATTCTGCCTCGCATTCAAGTCCGCCTCGTTGCCTTCCCTCAACAGATTTTTGGACGATAGTTGGCCTTGATTACTCTGCCAGTTTGTGAATTGCTGTGCCCCTGAGCTCCATTTTTCAACTCGTTTTTTTGTGAGCTGAACGCAAGTCCAAACATTTGGTTCAGGACCTATACTGGTTCCCGGTGGGTGGCTGAGACTTTGGTGAATTCTTTTTCCTGCCGGGAAATTAGAGTGACATGTGCCCATCCAAATGCCTAACAGCTACTCTCTCATTGGTTCTCCCTCTTCCCTTTCCTCCTCTGCCAAATGGGCAACCTGTGTGAACCAGGAGCTTAAAGGGGCTGTCTCTCCAAGTTGGGAGATTGATAGTAAAGCTGTTGGAAAGTCAAACCGGAGCACCAGGAGAGGGACACTTCGTTGAGTTTTAGAAACCTTTCGTATTCACAGTGTGTCCATTCTCTAGGTTTCCCGTACATGTTATAGCTGTAGTAATATTCCCTTCAACCTGGAGAGGTGGGACCCATGGAATGGTTGCCATGCATTATTGCTTTAAAGGGTCTGCATTTGCTCACCCAATCTCACCAATCCTCTCAGTCCCAAGTGTCCAGCCTCATGCCACATCCAGCTGTCATCGTAGATAGGGTCATTCCAGGTTGCATCAGAGACCCTGAAGGAATTGTAAAGAATTTCCCTGTTTCTTTGTTCTGTTTTTGAAATTCCTTTTTAGAGTGGGTTTGAGCTGATTCTCGCTGCCATGTTTATGCCAGTCTAGACACACTTGATTCCCTTACGGAGACATATCAATACATAGGTTTTAAGATTCTTACTAGTCAGATCTATTCCTCTGCGGGAAATATGGGGTTTTGAGTCCCTTTCACTGAGGAAGGTGTAGGTCTTGTCTATTCCATAGTTGGTTTTTGGAACAGTACCTGTGCTTATATCAAACTCTGGTTTGATGCATCACCCCACCTCTCCTTCCCCCTTAAGCAGGCATAAGAGTGTTTTCTAAATGTGAGACTCTGTTCTCTTTCCTAACTCAGTTCATGTGTTGCCATGTTTACAGGATCTTCCTAAGTGATATCTTATGATAAGTTTCTTTTTCTGTGTGACTTCTTTCACTTAGAATCATCGTACCTGAATCCACTCATTTTGCTGCTACTGGTCTTATGACATTGATTTCATGGCTGAGGGATATTCCATCGTACGTAAGTTCCACAATGTTTTGAACCATTTTTATATTTCCTGGGATATTTCAGGTGTACCCAGGTTGAGGTTCTTGTAAGCAGTGCAGCCCTCAATTTGGGGGTGGCTCTGTCTTATGGATTTTCAGTTTTCCCAAGGTATATTCCCTAGACTGGAAGTGCCCTTGGCTCTGTAGCTCTGTTGTTTACTTGTTTTAGGGAACACAATGCACTCCTCCAGTGAGGCAGTTGGCAACTTACATCCCGCCCATCAGCATAACAAGGCTCCCTGTTCTCCAGGGCCTGTCTTGCCTTTCTGGTTTTTACACATTTTGTGGATGTCCCTTTTGACCGTTGGGAAGTGATACTTCTTTGTAGTGCAGATTTGCATTGCCCGCTTGCTTGCTTGGCCAAAAAGGGCGTATGCGTTTTCTCCTGAATATATTCAGGAGAAAACGCATACGCCCTTTTTGGCCAAGTGCATCATTGTCGAAGTTGTGCCCCTCTTCCTGTGCTTTACAGGCGATTCTAACGTACCTCTTGAAATCTGTTTCCTGCTATTCTGCCTCGCATTCAAGTCCGCCTCGTTGCCTTCCCTCAACAGATTTTTGGACGATAGTTGGCCTTGATTACTCTGCCAGTTTGTGAATTGCTGTGCCCCTGAGCTCCATTTTTCAACTCGTTTTTTGTGAGCTGAACGCAAGTCCAAACATTTGGTTCAGGACCTATACTGGTTCCCGGTGGGTGGCTGAGACTTTGGTTAATTCTTCTTCCTGCCGGGAAATTAGAGTGACATGTGCCCATCCAAATGCCTAACAGCTACTCTCTCATTGGTTCTCCCTCTTCCCTTTCCTCCTCTGCCAAATGGGCAACCTGTGTGAACCAGGAGCTTAAAGGGGCTGTCTCTCCAAGTTGGGAGATTGACAGTAAAGCTGTTGGAAAGTCAAACCGGAGCACCAGGAGAGGGACTCTTCGTTGAGTTTTAGAAACCTTTCGTATTCACAGTGTGTCCATTCTCTAGGTTTCCCGTACATGTTATAGCTGTAGTAATATTCCCTTCAACCTGGAGAGGTGGGACCCATGGAATGGTTGCCATGCATTATTGCTTTAAAGGGTCTGCCTTTGCTCACCCAATCTCACCAATCCTCTCAGTCCCAAGTGTCCAGCCTCATGCCACATCCAGCTGTCATCGTAGATAGGGTCATTCCAGGTTGCATCAGAGACCCTGAAGGAATTGTAAAGAATTTCCCTGTTTCTTTGTTCTGTTTTTGAAATTCCTTTTTAGAGTGGGTTTGAGCTGATTCTCGCTGCCATGTTTATGCCAGTCTAGACACACTTGATTCCCTTACGGAGACATATCAATACATAGGTTTTAAGATTCTTACTAGTCAGATCTATTCCTCTGCGGGAAATATGGGGTTTTGAGTCCCTTTCACTGAGGAAGGTGTAGGTCTTGTCTATTCCATAGTTGGTTTTTGGAACAGTACCTGTGCTTATATCAAACTCTGGTTTGATGCATCACCCCACCTCTCCTTCCCCCTTAAGCAGGCATAAGAGTGTTTTCTAAATGTGAGACTCTGTTCTCTTTCCTAACTCAGTTCATGTGTTGCCATGTTTACAGGATCTTCCTAAGTGATATCTTATGATAAGTTTCTTTTTCTGTGTGACTTCTTTCACTTAGAATCATCGTACCTGAATCCACTCATTTTGCTGCTACTGGTCTTATGACATTGATTTCATGGCTGAGGGATATTCCATCGTACGTAAGTTCCACAATGTTTTGAACCATTTTTATATTTCCTGGGATATTTCAGGTGTACCCAGGTTGAGGTTCTTGTAAGCAGTGCAGCCCTCAATTTGGGGGTGGCTCTGTCTTATGGATTTTCAGTTTTCCCAAGGTATATTCCCTAGACTGGAAGTGCCCTTGGCTCTGTAGCTCTGTTGTTTACTTGTTTTAGGGAACACAATGCACTCCTCCAGTGAGGCAGTTGGCAACTTACATCCCGCCCATCAGCATAACAAGGCTCCCTGTTCTCCAGGGCCTGTCTTGCCTTTCTGGTTTTTACACATTTTGTGGATGTCCCTTTTGACCGGTGGGAAGTGATACTTCTTTGTAGTGCAGATTTGCATTGCCCGCTTGCTTGCTTGGCCAAAAAGGGCGTATGCGTTTTCTCCTGAATATATTCAGGAGAAAACGCATACGCCCTTTTTGGCCAAGTGCATCATTGTCGAAGTTGTGCCCCTCTTCCTGTGCTTTACAGGCGATTCTAACGTACCTCTTGAAATCTGTTTCCTGCTATTCTGCCTCGCATTCAAGTCCGCCTCGTTGCCTTCCCTCAACAGATTTTTGGACGATAGTTGGCCTTGATTACTCTGCCAGTTTGTGAATTGCTGTGCCCCTGAGCTCCATTTTTCAACTCGTTTTTTGTGAGCTGAACGCAAGTCCAAACATTTGGTTCAGGACCTATACTGGTTCCCGGTGGGTGGCTGAGACTTTGGTGAATTCTTCTTCCTGCCGGGAAATTAGAGTGACATGTGCCCATCCAAATGCCTAACAGCTACTCTCTCATTGGTTCTCCCTCTTCCCTTTCCTCCTCTGCCAAATGGGCAACCTGTGTGAACCAGGAGCTTAAAGGGGCTGTCTCTCCAAGTTGGGAGATTGATAGTAAAGCTGTTGGAAAGTCAAACCGGAGCACCAGGAGAGGGACTCTTCGTTGAGTTTTAGAAACCTTTCGTATTCACAGTGTGTCCATTCTCTAGGTTTCCCGTACATGTTATAGCTGTAGTAATATTCCCTTCAACCTGGAGAGGTGGGACCCATGGAATGGTTGCCATGCATTATTGCTTTAAAGGGTCTGCCTTTGCTCACCCAATCTCACCAATCCTCTCAGTCCCAAGTGTCCAGCCTCATGCCACATCCAGCTGTCATCGTAGATAGGGTCATTCCAGGTTGCATCAGAGACCCTGAAGGAATTGTAAAGAATTTCCCTGTTTCTTTGTTCTGTTTTTGAAATTCCTTTTTAGAGTGGGTTTGAGCTGATTCTCGCTGCCATGTTTATGCCAGTCTAGACACACTTGAT
The DNA here is from genome assembly GCF_964341445.2 of Mesoplodon mirus. NCBI lineage: Eukaryota > Metazoa > Chordata > Mammalia > Artiodactyla > Ziphiidae > Mesoplodon > Mesoplodon mirus. The sequence continues at coordinate 2,959,851 of NW_028295782.1, forward strand.
TCCCTTACGGAGACATATCAATACATAGGTTTTAAGATTCTTACTAGTCAGATCTATTCCTCTGCGGGAAATATGGGGTTTTGAGTCCCTTTCACTGAGGAAGGTGTAGGTCTTGTCTATTCCATAGTTGGTTTTTGGAACAGTACCTGTGCTTATATCAAACTCTGGTTTGATGCATCACCCCACCTCTCCTTCCCCCTTAAGCAGGCATAAGAGTGTTTTCTAAATGTGAGACTCTGTTCTCTTTCCTAACTCAGTTCATGTGTTGCCATGTTTACAGGATCTTCCTAAGTGATATCTTATGATAAGTTTCTTTTTCTGTGTGACTTCTTTCACTTAGAATCATCGTACCTGAATCCACTCATTTTGCTGCTACTGGTCTTATGACATTGATTTCATGGCTGAGGGATATTCCATCGTACGTAAGTTCCACAATGTTTTGAACCATTTTTATATTTCCTGGGATATTTCAGGTGTACCCAGGTTGAGGTTCTTGTAAGCAGTGCAGCCCTCAATTTGGGGGTGGCTCTGTCTTATGGATTTTCAGTTTTCCCAAGGTATATTCCCTAGACTGGAAGTGCCCTTGGCTCTGTAGCTCTGTTGTTTACTTGTTTTAGGGAACACAATGCACTCCTCCAGTGAGGCAGTTGGCAACTTACATCCCGCCCATCAGCATAACAAGGCTCCCTGTTCTCCAGGGCCTGTCTTGCCTTTCTGGTTTTTACACATTTTGTGGATGTCCCTTTTGACCGGTGGGAAGTGATACTTCTTTGTAGTGCAGATTTGCATTGCCCGCTTGCTTGCTTGGCCAAAAAGGGCGTATGCGTTTTCTCCTGAATATATTCAGGAGAAAACGCATACGCCCTTTTTGGCCAAGTGCATCATTGTCGAAGTTGTGCCCCTCTTCCTGTGCTTTACAGGCGATTCTAACGTACCTCTTGAAATCTGTTTCCTGCTATTCTGCCTCGCATTCAAGTCCGCCTCGTTGCCTTCCCTCAACAGATTTTTGGACGATAGTTGGCCTTGATTACTCTGCCAGTTTGTGAATTGCTGTGCCCCTGAGCTCCATTTTTCAACTCGTTTTTTGTGAGCTGAACGCAAGTCCAAACATTTGGTTCAGGACCTATACTGGTTCCCGGTGGGTGGCTGAGACTTTGGTGAATTCTTCTTCCTGCCGGGAAATTAGAGTGACATGTGCCCATCCAAATGCCTAACAGCTACTCTCTCATTGGTTCTCCCTCTTCCCTTTCCTCCTCTGCCAAATGGGCAACCTGTGTGAACCAGGAGCTTAAAGGGGCTGTCTCTCCAAGTTGGGAGATTGATAGTAAAGCTGTTGGAAAGTCAAACCGGAGCACCAGGAGAGGGACTCTTCGTTGAGTTTTAGAAACCTTTCGTATTCACAGTGTGTCCATTCTCTAGGTTTCCCGTACATGTTATAGCTGTAGTAATATTCCCTTCAACCTGGAGAGGTGGGACCCATGGAATGGTTGCCATGCATTATTGCTTTAAAGGGTCTGCATTTGCTCACCCAATCTCACCAATCCTCTCAGTCCCAAGTGTCCAGCCTCATGCCACATCCAGCTGTCATCGTAGATAGGGTCATTCCAGGTTGCATCAGAGACCCTGAAGGAATTGTAAAGAATTTCCCTGTTTCTTTGTTCTGTTTTTGAAATTCCTTTTTAGAGTGGGTTTGAGCTGATTCTCGCTGCCATGTTTATGCCAGTCTAGACACACTTGATTCCCTTACGGAGACATATCAATACATAGGTTTTAAGATTCTTACTAGTCAGATCTATTCCTCTGCGGGAAATATGGGGTTTTGAGTCCCTTTCACTGAGGAAGGTGTAGGTCTTGTCTATTCCATAGTTGGTTTTTGGAACAGTACCTGTGCTTATATCAAACTCTGGTTTGATGCATCACCCCACCTCTCCTTCCCCCTTAAGCAGGCATAAGAGTGTTTTCTAAATGTGAGACTCTGTTCTCTTTCCTAACTCAGTTCATGTGTTGCCATGTTTACAGGATCTTCCTAAGTGATATCTTATGATAAGTTTCTTTTTCTGTGTGACTTCTTTCACTTAGAATCATCGTACCTGAATCCACTCATTTTGCTGCTACTGGTCTTATGACATTGATTTCATGGCTGAGGGATATTCCATCGTACGTAAGTTCCACAATGTTTTGAACCATTTTTATATTTCCTGGGATATTTCAGGTGTACCCAGGTTGAGGTTCTTGTAAGCAGTGCAGCCCTCAATTTGGGGGTGGCTCTGTCTTATGGATTTTCAGTTTTCCCAAGGTATATTCCCTAGACTGGAAGTGCCCTTGGCTCTGTAGCTCTGTTGTTTACTTGTTTTAGGGAACACAATGCACTCCTCCAGTGAGGCAGTTGGCAACTTACATCCCGCCCATCAGCATAACAAGGCTCCCTGTTCTCCAGGGCCTGTCTTGCCTTTCTGGTTTTTACACATTTTGTGGATGTCCCTTTTGACCGGTGGGAAGTGATACTTCTTTGTAGTGCAGATTTGCATTGCCCGCTTGCTTGCTTGGCCAAAAAGGGCGTATGCGTTTTCTCCTGAATATATTCAGGAGAAAACGCATACGCCCTTTTTGGCCAAGTGCATCATTGTCGAAGTTGTGCCCCTCTTCCTGTGCTTTACAGGCGATTCTAACGTACCTCTTGAAATCTGTTTCCTGCTATTCTGCCTCGCATTCAAGTCCGCCTCGTTGCCTTCCCTCAACAGATTTTTGGACGATAGTTGGCCTTGATTACTCTGCCAGTTTGTGAATTGCTGTGCCCCTGAGCTCCATTTTTCAACTCGTTTTTTGTGAGCTGAACGCAAGTCCAAACATTTGGTTCAGGACCTATACTGGTTCCCGGTGGGTGGCTGAGACTTTGGTTAATTCTTCTTCCTGCCGGGAAATTAGAGTGACATGTGCCCATCCAAATGCCTAACAGCTACTCTCTCATTGGTTCTCCCTCTTCCCTTTCCTCCTCTGCCAAATGGGCAACCTGTGTGAACCAGGAGCTTAAAGGGGCTGTCTCTCCAAGTTGGGAGATTGATAGTAAAGCTGTTGGAAAGTCAAACCGGAGCACCAGGAGAGGGACTCTTCGTTGAGTTTTAGAAACCTTTCGTATTCACAGTGTGTCCATTCTCTAGGTTTCCCGTACATGTTATAGCTGTAGTAATATTCCCTTCAACCTGGAGAGGTGGGACCCATGGAATGGTTGCCATGCATTATTGCTTTAAAGGGTCTGCATTTGCTCACCCAATCTCACCAATCCTCTCAGTCCCAAGTGTCCAGCCTCATGCCACATCCAGCTGTCATCGTAGATAGGGTCATTCCAGGTTGCATCAGAGACCCTGAAGGAATTGTAAAGAATTTCCCTGTTTCTTTGTTCTGTTTTTGAAATTCCTTTTTAGAGTGGGTTTGAGCTGATTCTCGCTGCCATGTTTATGCCAGTCTAGACACACTTGATTCCCTTACGGAGACATATCAATACATAGGTTTTAAGATTCTTACTAGTCAGATCTATTCCTCTGCGGGAAATATGGGGTTTTGAGTCCCTTTCACTGAGGAAGGTGTAGGTCTTGTCTATTCCATAGTTGGTTTTTGGAACAGTACCTGTGCTTATATCAAACTCTGGTTTGATGCATCACCCCACCTCTCCTTCCCCCTTAAGCAGGCATAAGAGTGTTTTCTAAATGTGAGACTCTGTTCTCTTTCCTAACTCAGTTCATGTGTTGCCATGTGTACAGGATCTTCCTAAGTGATATCTTATGATAAGTTTCTTTTTCTGTGTGACTTCTTTCACTTAGAATCATCGTACCTGAATCCACTCATTTTGCTGCTACTGGTCTTATGACATTGATTTCATGGCTGAGGGATATTCCATCGTACGTAAGTTCCACAATGTTTTGAACCATTTTTATATTTCCTGGGATATTTCAGGTGTACCCAGGTTGAGGTTCTTGTAAGCAGTGCAGCCCTCAATTTGGGGGTGGCTCTGTCTTATGGATTTTCAGTTTTCCCAAGGTATATTCCCTAGACTGGAAGTGCCCTTGGCTCTGTAGCTCTGTTGTTTACTTGTTTTAGGGAACACAATGCACTCCTCCAGTGAGGCAGTTGGCAACTTACATCCCGCCCATCAGCATAACAAGGCTTCCTGTTCTCCAGGGCCTGTCTTGCCTTTCTGGTTTTTACACATTTTGTGGATGTCCCTTTTGACCGGTGGGAAGTGATACTTCTTTGTAGTGCAGATTTGCATTGCCCGCTTGCTTGCTTGGCCAAAAAGGGCGTATGCGTTTTCTCCTGAATATATTCAGGAGAAAACGCATACGCCCTTTTTGGCCAAGTGCATCATTGTCGAAGTTGTGCCCCTCTTCCTGTGCTTTACAGGCGATTCTAACGTACCTCTTGAAATCTGTTTCCTGCTATTCTGCCTCGCATTCAAGTCCGCCTCGTTGCCTTCCCTCAACAGATTTTTGGACGATAGTTGGCCTTGATTACTCTGCCAGTTTGTGAATTGCTGTGCCCCTGAGCTCCATTTTTCAACTCGTTTTTTGTGAGCTGAACGCAAGTCCAAACATTTGGTTCAGGACCTATACTGGTTCCCGGTGGGTGGCTGAGACTTTGGTGAATTCTTCTTCCTGCCGGGAAATTAGAGTGACATGTGCCCATCCAAATGCCTAACAGCTACTCTCTCATTGGTTCTCCCTCTTCCCTTTCCTCCTCTGCCAAATGGGCAACCTGTGTGAACCAGGAGCTTAAAGGGGCTGTCTCTCCAAGTTGGGAGATTGATAGTAAAGCTGTTGGAAAGTCAAACCGGAGCACCAGGAGAGGGACTCTTCGTTGAGTTTTAGAAACCTTTCGTATTCACAGTGTGTCCATTCTCTAGGTTTCCCGTACATGTTATAGCTGTAGTAATATTCCCTTCAACCTGGAGAGGTGGGACCCATGGAATGGTTGCCATGCATTATTGCTTTAAAGGGTCTGCATTTGCTCACCCAATCTCACCAATCCTCTCAGTCCCAAGTGTCCAGCCTCATGCCACATCCAGCTGTCATCGTAGATAGGGTCATTCCAGGTTGCATCAGAGACCCTGAAGGAATTGTAAAGAATTTCCCTGTTTCTTTGTTCTGTTTTTGAAATTCCTTTTTAGAGTGGGTTTGAGCTGATTCTCGCTGCCATGTTTATGCCAGTCTAGACACACTTGATTCCCTTACGGAGACATATCAATACATAGGTTTTAAGATTCTTACTAGTCAGATCTATTCCTCTGCGGGAAATATGGGGTTTTGAGTCCCTTTCACTGAGGAAGGTGTAGGTCTTGTCTATTCCATAGTTGGTTTTTGGAACAGTACCTGTGCTTATATCAAACTCTGGTTTGATGCATCACCCCACCTCTCCTTCCCCCTTAAGCAGGCATAAGAGTGTTTTCTAAATGTGAGACTCTGTTCTCTTTCCTAACTCAGTTCATGTGTTGCCATGTGTACAGGATCTTCCTAAGTGATATCTTATGATAAGTTTCTTTTTCTGTGTGACTTCTTTCACTTAGAATCATCGTACCTGAATCCACTCATTTTGCTGCTACTGGTCTTATGACATTGATTTCATGGCTGAGGGATATTCCATCGTACGTAAGTTCCACAATGTTTTGAACCATTTTTATATTTCCTGGGATATTTCAGGTGTACCCAGGTTGAGGTTCTTGTAAGCAGTGCAGCCCTCAATTTGGGGGTGGCTCTGTCTTATGGATTTTCAGTTTTCCCAAGGTATATTCCCTAGACTGGAAGTGCCCTTGGCTCTGTAGCTCTGTTGTTTACTTGTTTTAGGGAACACAATGCACTCCTCCAGTGAGGCAGTTGGCAACTTACATCCCGCCCATCAGCATAACAAGGCTTCCTGTTCTCCAGGGCCTGTCTTGCCTTTCTGGTTTTTACACATTTTGTGGATGTCCCTTTTGACCGGTGGGAAGTGATACTTCTTTGTAGTGCAGATTTGCATTGCCCGCTTGCTTGCTTGGCCAAAAAGGGCGTATGCGTTTTCTCCTGAATATATTCAGGAGAAAACGCATACGCCCTTTTTGGCCAAGTGCATCATTGTCGAAGTTGTGCCCCTCTTCCTGTGCTTTACAGGCGATTCTAACGTACCTCTTGAAATCTGTTTCCTGCTATTCTGCCTCGCATTCAAGTCCGCCTCGTTGCCTTCCCTCAACAGATTTTTGGACGATAGTTGGCCTTGATTACTCTGCCAGTTTGTGAATTGCTGTGCCCCTGAGCTCCATTTTTCAACTCGTTTTTTGTGAGCTGAACGCAAGTCCAAACATTTGGTTCAGGACCTATACTGGTTCCCGGTGGGTGGCTGAGACTTTGGTTAATTCTTCTTCCTGCCGGGAAATTAGAGTGACATGTGCCCATCCAAATGCCTAACAGCTACTCTCTCATTGGTTCTCCCTCTTCCCTTTCCTCCTCTGCCAAATGGGCAACCTGTGTGAACCAGGAGCTTAAAGGGGCTGTCTCTCCAAGTTGGGAGATTGATAGTAAAGCTGTTGGAAAGTCAAACCGGAGCACCAGGAGAGGGACTCTTCGTTGAGTTTTAGAAAACTTTCGTATTCACAGTGTGTCCATTCTCTAGGTTTCCCGTACATGTTATAGCTGTAGTAATATTCCCTTCAACCTGGAGAGGTGGGACCCATGGAATGGTTGCCATGCATTATTGCTTTAAAGGGTCTGCATTTGCTCACCCAATCTCACCAATCCTCTCAGTCCCAAGTGTCCAGCCTCATGCCACATCCAGCTGTCATCGTAGATAGGGTCATTCCAGGTTGCATCAGAGACCCTGAAGGAATTGTAAAGAATTTCCCTGTTTCTTTGTTCTGTTTTTGAAATTCCTTTTTAGAGTGGGTTTGAGCTGATTCTCGCTGCCATGTTTATGCCAGTCTAGACACACTTGATTCCCTTACGGAGACATATCAATACATAGGTTTTAAGATTCTTACTAGTCAGATCTATTCCTCTGCGGGAAATATGGGGTTTTGAGTCCCTTTCACTGAGGAAGGTGTAGGTCTTGTCTATTCCATAGTTGGTTTTTGGAACAGTACCTGTGCTTATATCAAACTCTGGTTTGATGCATCACCCCACCTCTCCTTCCCCCTTAAGCAGGCATAAGAGTGTTTTCTAAATGTGAGACTCTGTTCTCTTTCCTAACTCAGTTCATGTGTTGCCATGTTTACAGGATCTTCCTAAGTGATATCTTATGATAAGTTTCTTTTTCTGTGTGACTTCTTTCACTTAGAATCATCGTACCTGAATCCACTCATTTTGCTGCTACTGGTCTTATGACATTGATTTCATGGCTGAGGGATATTCCATCGTACGTAAGTTCCACAATGTTTTGAACCATTTTTATATTTCCTGGGATATTTCAGGTGTACCCAGGTTGAGGTTCTTGTAAGCAGTGCAGCCCTCAATTTGGGGGTGGCTCTGTCTTATGGATTTTCAGTTTTCCCAAGGTATATTCCCTAGACTGGAAGTGCCCTTGGCTCTGTAGCTCTGTTGTTTACTTGTTTTAGGGAACACAATGCACTCCTCCAGTGAGGCAGTTGGCAACTTACATCCCGCCCATCAGCATAACAAGGCTCCCTGTTCTCCAGGGCCTGTCTTGCCTTTCTGGTTTTTACACATTTTGTGGATGTCCCTTTTGACCGGTGGGAAGTGATACTTCTTTGTAGTGCAGATTTGCATTGCCCGCTTGCTTGCTTGGCCAAAAAGGGCGTATGCGTTTTCTCCTGAATATATTCAGGAGAAAACGCATACGCCCTTTTTGGCCAAGTGCATCATTGTCGAAGTTGTGCCCCTCTTCCTGTGCTTTACAGGCGATTCTAACGTACCTCTTGAAATCTGTTTCCTGCTATTCTGCCTCGCATTCAAGTCCGCCTCGTTGCCTTCCCTCAACAGATTTTTGGACGATAGTTGGCCTTGATTACTCTGCCAGTTTGTGAATTGCTGTGCCCCTGAGCTCCATTTTTCAACTCGTTTTTTGTGAGCTGAACGCAAGTCCAAACATTTGGTTCAGGACCTATACTGGTTCCCGGTGGGTGGCTGAGACTTTGGTGAATTCTTCTTCCTGCCGGGAAATTAGAGTGACATGTGCCCATCCAAATGCCTAACAGCTACTCTCTCATTGGTTCTCCCTCTTCCCTTTCCTCCTCTGCCAAATGGGCAACCTGTGTGAACCAGGAGCTTAAAGGGGCTGTCTCTCCAAGTTGGGAGATTGATAGTAAAGCTGTTGGAAAGTCAAACCGGAGCACCAGGAGAGGGACTCTTCGTTGAGTTTTAGAAACCTTTCGTATTCACAGTGTGTCCATTCTCTAGGTTTCCCGTACATGTTATAGCTGTAGTAATATTCCCTTCAACCTGGAGAGGTGGGACCCATGGAATGGTTGCCATGCATTATTGCTTTAAAGGGTCTGCATTTGCTCACCCAATCTCACCAATCCTCTCAGTCCCAAGTGTCCAGCCTCATGCCACATCCAGCTGTCATCGTAGATAGGGTCATTCCAGGTTGCATCAGAGACCCTGAAGGAATTGTAAAGAATTTCCCTGTTTCTTTGTTCTGTTTTTGAAATTCCTTTTTAGAGTGGGTTTGAGCTGATTCTCGCTGCCATGTTTATGCCAGTCTAGACACACTTGATTCCCTTACGGAGACATATCAATACATAGGTTTTAAGATTCTTACTAGTCAGATCTATTCCTCTGCGGGAAATATGGGGTTTTGAGTCCCTTTCACTGAGGAAGGTGTAGGTCTTGTCTATTCCATAGTTGGTTTTTGGAACAGTACCTGTGCTTATATCAAACTCTGGTTTGATGCATCACCCCACCTCTCCTTCCCCCTTAAGCAGGCATAAGAGTGTTTTCTAAATGTGAGACTCTGTTCTCTTTCCTAACTCAGTTCATGTGTTGCCATGTTTACAGGATCTTCCTAAGTGATATCTTATGATAAGTTTCTTTTTCTGTGTGACTTCTTTCACTTAGAATCATCGTACCTGAATCCACTCATTTTGCTGCTACTGGTCTTATGACATTGATTTCATGGCTGAGGGATATTCCATCGTACGTAAGTTCCACAATGTTTTGAACCATTTTTATATTTCCTGGGATATTTCAGGTGTACCCAGGTTGAGGTTCTTGTAAGCAGTGCAGCCCTCAATTTGGGGGTGGCTCTGTCTTATGGATTTTCAGTTTTCCCAAGGTATATTCCCTAGACTGGAAGTGCCCTTGGCTCTGTAGCTCTGTTGTTTACTTGTTTTAGGGAACACAATGCACTCCTCCAGTGAGGCAGTTGGCAACTTACATCCCGCCCATCAGCATAACAAGGCTCCCTGTTCTCCAGGGCCTGTCTTGCCTTTCTGGTTTTTACACATTTTGTGGATGTCCCTTTTGACCGGTGGGAAGTGATACTTCTTTGTAGTGCAGATTTGCATTGCCCGCTTGCTTGCTTGGCCAAAAAGGGCGTATGCGTTTTCTCCTGAATATATTCAGGAGAAAACGCATACGCCCTTTTTGGCCAAGTGCATCATTGTCGAAGTTGTGCCCCTCTTCCTGTGCTTTACAGGCGATTCTAACGTACCTCTTGAAATCTGTTTCCTGCTATTCTGCCTCGCATTCAAGTCCGCCTCGTTGCCTTCCCTCAACAGATTTTTGGACGATAGTTGGCCTTGATTACTCTGCCAGTTTGTGAATTGCTGTGCCCCTGAGCTCCATTTTTCAACTCGTTTTTTGTGAGCTGAACGCAAGTCCAAACATTTGGTTCAGGACCTATACTGGTTCCCGGTGGGTGGCTGAGACTTTGGTGAATTCTTCTTCCTGCCGGGAAATTAGAGTGACATGTGCCCATCCAAATGCCTAACAGCTACTCTCTCATTGGTTCTCCCTCTTCCCTTTCCTCCTCTGCCAAATGGGCAACCTGTGTGAACCAGGAGCTTAAAGGGGCTGTCTCTCCAAGTTGGGAGATTGATAGTAAAGCTGTTGGAAAGTCAAACCGGAGCACCAGGAGAGGGACTCTTCGTTGAGTTTTAGAAACCTTTCGTATTCACAGTGTGTCCATTCTCTAGGTTTCCCGTACATGTTATAGCTGTAGTAATATTCCCTTCAACCTGGAGAGGTGGGACCCATGGAATGGTTGCCATGCATTATTGCTTTAAAGGGTCTGCATTTGCTCACCCAATCTCACCAATCCTCTCAGTCCCAAGTGTCCAGCCTCATGCCACATCCAGCTGTCATCGTAGATAGGGTCATTCCAGGTTGCATCAGAGACCCTGAAGGAATTGTAAAGAATTTCCCTGTTTCTTTGTTCTGTTTTTGAAATTCCTTTTTAGAGTGGGTTTGAGCTGATTCTCGCTGCCATGTTTATGCCAGTCTAGACACACTTGATTCCCTTACGGAGACATATCAATACATAGGTTTTAAGATTCTTACTAGTCAGATCTATTCCTCTGCGGGAAATATGGGGTTTTGAGTCCCTTTCACTGAGGAAGGTGTAGGTCTTGTCTATTCCATAGTTGGTTTTTGGAACAGTACCTGTGCTTATATCAAACTCTGGTTTGATGCATCACCCCACCTCTCCTTCCCCCTTAAGCAGGCATAAGAGTGTTTTCTAAATGTGAGACTCTGTTCTCTTTCCTAACTCAGTTCATGTGTTGCCATGTTTACAGGATCTTCCTAAGTGATATCTTATGATAAGTTTCTTTTTCTGTGTGACTTCTTTCACTTAGAATCATCGTACCTGAATCCACTCATTTTGCTGCTACTGGTCTTATGACATTGATTTCATGGCTGAGGGATATTCCATCGTACGTAAGTTCCACAATGTTTTGAAACATTTTTATATTTCCTGGGATATTTCAGGTGTACCCAGGTTGAGGTTCTTGTAAGCAGTGCAGCCCTCAATTTGGGGGTGGCTCTGTCTTATGGATTTTCAGTTTTCCCAAGGTATATTCCCTAGACTGGAAGTGCCCTTGGCTCTGTAGCTCTGTTGTTTACTTGTTTTAGGGAACACAATGCACTCCTCCAGTGAGGCAGTTGGCAACTTACATCCCGCCCATCAGCATAACAAGGCTCCCTGTTCTCCAGGGCCTGTCTTGCCTTTCTGGTTTTTTCACATTTTGTGGATGTCCCTTTTGACCGGTGGGAAGTGATACTTCTTTGTAGTGCAGATTTGCATTGCCCGCTTGCTTGCTTGGCCAAAAAGGGCGTATGCGTTTTCTCCTGAATATATTCAGGAGAAAACGCATACGCCCTTTTTGGCCAAGTGCATCATTGTCGAAGTTGTGCCCCTCTTCCTGTGCTTTACAGGCGATTCTAACGTACCTCTTGAAATCTGTTTCCTGCTATTCTGCCTCGCATTCAAGTCCGCCTCGTTGCCTTCCCTCAACAGATTTTTGGACGATAGTTGGCCTTGATTACTCTGCCAGTTTGTGAATTGCTGTGCCCCTGAGCTCCATTTTTCAACTCGTTTTTTGTGAGCTGAACGCAAGTCCAAACATTTGGTTCAGGACCTATACTGGTTCCCGGTGGGTGGCTGAGACTTTCGTGAATTCTTCTTCCTGCCGGGAAATTAGAGTGACATGTGCCCATCCAAATGCCTAACAGCTACTCTCTCATTGGTTCTCCCTCTTCCCTTTCCTCCTCTGCCAAATGGGCAACCTGTGTGAACCAGGAGCTTAAAGGGGCTGTCTCTCCAAGTTGGGAGATTGATAGTAAAGCTGTTGGAAAGTCAAACCGGAGCACCAGGAGAGGGACTCTTCGTTGAGTTTTAGAAACCTTTCGTATTCACAGTGTGTCCATTCTCTAGGTTTCCCGTACATGTTATAGCTGTAGTAATATTCCCTTCAACCTGGAGAGGTGGGACCCATGGAATGGTTGCCATGCATTATTGCTTTAAAGGGTCTGCATTTGCTCACCCAATCTCACCAATCCTCTCAGTCCCAAGTGTCCAGCCTCATGCCACATCCAGCTGTCATCGTAGATAGGGTCATTCCAGGTTGCATCAGAGACCCTGAAGGAATTGTAAAGAATTTCCCTGTTTCTTTGTTCTGTTTTTGAAATTCCTTTTTAGAGTGGGTTTGAGCTGATTCTCGCTGCCATGTTTATGCCAGTCTAGACACACTTGATTCCCTTACGGAGACATATCAATACATAGGTTTTAAGATTCTTACTAGTCAGATCTATTCCTCTGCGGGAAATATGGGGTTTTGAGTCCCTTTCACTGAGGAAGGTGTAGGTCTTGTCTATTCCATAGTTGGTTTTTGGAACAGTACCTGTGCTTATATCAAACTCTGGTTTGATGCATCACCCCACCTCTCCTTCCCCCTTAAGCAGGCATAAGAGTGTTTTCTAAATGTGAGACTCTGTTCTCTTTCCTAACTCAGTTCATGTGTTGCCATGTTTACAGGATCTTCCTAAGTGATATCTTATGATAAGTTTCTTTTTCTGTGTGACTTCTTTCACTTAGAATCATCGTACCTGAATCCACTCATTTTGCTGCTACTGGTCTTATGACATTGATTTCATGGCTGAGGGATATTCCATCGTACGTAAGTTCCACAATGTTTTGAACCATTTTTATATTTCCTGGGATATTTCAGGTGTACCCAGGTTGAGGTTCTTGTAAGCAGTGCAGCCCTCAATTTGGGGGTGGCTCTGTCTTATGGATTTTCAGTTTTCCCAAGGTATATTCCCTAGACTGGAAGTGCCCTTGGCTCTGTAGCTCTGTTGTTTACTTGTTTTAGGGAACACAATGCACTCCTCCAGTGAGGCAGTTGGCAACTTACATCCCGCCCATCAGCATAACAAGGCTCCCTGTTCTCCAGGGCCTGTCTTGCCTTTCTGGTTTTTACACATTTTGTGGATGTCCCTTTTGACCGGTGGGAAGTGATACTTCTTTGTAGTGCAGATTTGCATTGCCCGCTTGCTTGCTTGGCCAAAAAGGGCGTATGCGTTTTCTCCTGAATATATTCAGGAGAAAACGCATACGCCCTTTTTGGCCAAGTGCATCATTGTCGAAGTTGTGCCCCTCTTCCTGTGCTTTACAGGCGATTCTAACGTACCTCTTGAAATCTGTTTCCTGCTATTCTGCCTCGCATTCAAGTCCGCCTCGTTGCCTTCCCTCAACAGATTTTTGGACGATAGTTGGCCTTGATTACTCTGCCAGTTTGTGAATTGCTGTGCCCCTGAGCTCCATTTTTCAACTCGTTTTTTGTGAGCTGAACGCAAGTCCAAACATTTGGTTCAGGACCTATACTGGTTCCCGGTGGGTGGCTGAGACTTTGGTGAATTCTTCTTCCTGCCGGGAAATTAGAGTGACATGTGCCCATCCAAATGCCTAACAGCTACTCTCTCATTGGTTCTCCCTCTTCCCTTTCCTCCTCTGCCAAATGGGCAACCTGTGTGAACCAGGAGCTTAAAGGGGCTGTCTCTCCAAGTTGGGAGATTGATAGTAAAGCTGTTGGAAAGTCAAACCGGAGCACCAGGAGAGGGACTCTTCGTTGAGTTTTAGAAACCTTTCGTATTCACAGTGTGTCCATTCTCTAGGTTTCCCGTACATGTTATAGCTGTAGTAATATTCCCTTCAACCTGGAGAGGTGGGACCCATGGAATGGTTGCCATGCATTATTGCTTTAAAGGGTCTGCATTTGCTCACCCAATCTCACCAATCCTCTCAGTCCCAAGTGTCCAGCCTCATGCCACATCCAGCTGTCATCGTAGATAGGGTCATTCCAGGTTGCATCAGAGACCCTGAAGGAATTGTAAAGAATTTCCCTGTTTCTTTGTTCTGTTTTTGAAATTCCTTTTTAGAGTGGGTTTGAGCTGATTCTCGCTGCCATGTTTATGCCAGTCTAGACACACTTGATTCCCTTACGGAGACATATCAATACATAGGTTTTAAGATTCTTACTAGTCAGATCTATTCCTCTGCGGGAAATATGGGGTTTTGAGTCCCTTTCACTGAGGAAGGTGTAGGTCTTGTCTATTCCATAGTTGGTTTTTGGAACAGTACCTGTGCTTATATCAAACTCTGGTTTGATGCATCACCCCACCTCTCCTTCCCCCTTAAGCAGGCATAAGAGTGTTTTCTAAATGTGAGACTCTGTTCTCTTTCCTAACTCAGTTCATGTGTTGCCATGTTTACAGGATCTTCCTAAGTGATATCTTATGATAAGTTTCTTTTTCTGTGTGACTTCTTTCACTTAGAATCATCGTACCTGAATCCACTCATTTTGCTGCTACTGGTCTTATGACATTGATTTCATGGCTGAGGGATATTCCATCGTACGTAAGTTCCACAATGTTTTGAACCATTTTTATATTTCCTGGGATATTTCAGGTGTACCCAGGTTGAGGTTCTTGTAAGCAGTGCAGCCCTCAATTTGGGGGTGGCTCTGTCTTATGGATTTTCAGTTTTCCCAAGGTATATTCCCTAGACTGGAAGTGCCCTTGGCTCTGTAGCTCTGTTGTTTACTTGTTTTAGGGAACACAATGCACTCCTCCAGTGAGGCAGTTGGCAACTTACATCCCGCCCATCAGCATAACAAGGCTCCCTGTTCTCCAGGGCCTGTCTTGCCTTTCTGGTTTTTACACATTTTGTGGATGTCCCTTTTGACCGGTGGGAAGTGATACTTCTTTGTAGTGCAGATTTGCATTGCCCGCTTGCTTGCTTGGCCAAAAAGGGCGTATGCGTTTTCTCCTGAATATATTCAGGAGAAAACGCATACGCCCTTTTTGGCCAAGTGCATCATTGTCGAAGTTGTGCCCCTCTTCCTGTGCTTTACAGGCGATTCTAACGTACCTCTTGAAATCTGTTTCCTGCTATTCTGCCTCGCATTCAAGTCCGCCTCGTTGCCTTCCCTCAACAGATTTTTGGACGATAGTTGGCCTTGATTACTCTGCCAGTTTGTGAATTGCTGTGCCCCTGAGCTCCATTTTTCAACTCGTTTTTTGTGAGCTGAACGCAAGTCCAAACATTTGGTTCAGGACCTATACTGGTTCCCGGTGGGTGGCTGAGACTTTGGTGAATTCTTCTTCCTGCCGGGAAATTAGAGTGACATGTGCCCATCCAAATGCCTAACAGCTACTCTCTCATTGGTTCTCCCTCTTCCCTTTCCTCCTCTGCCAAATGGGCAACCTGTGTGAACCAGGAGCTTAAAGGGGCTGTCTCTCCAAGTTGGGAGATTGATAGTAAAGCTGTTGGAAAGTCAAACCGGAGCACCAGGAGAGGGACTCTTCGTTGAGTTTTAGAAACCTTTCGTATTCACAGTGTGTCCATTCTCTAGGTTTCCCGTACATGTTATAGCTGTAGTAATATTCCCTTCAACCTGGAGAGGTGGGACCCATGGAATGGTTGCCATGCATTATTGCTTTAAAGGGTCTGCATTTGCTCACCCAATCTCACCAATCCTCTCAGTCCCAAGTGTCCAGCCTCATGCCACATCCAGCTGTCATCGTAGATAGGGTCATTCCAGGTTGCATCAGAGACCCTGAAGGAATTGTAAAGAATTTCCCTGTTTCTTTGTTCTGTTTTTGAAATTCCTTTTTAGAGTGGGTTTGAGCTGATTCTCGCTGCCATGTTTATGCCAGTCTAGACACACTTGATTCCCTTACGGAGACATATCAATACATAGGTTTTAAGATTCTTACTAGTCAGATCTATTCCTCTGCGGGAAATATGGGGTTTTGAGTCCCTTTCACTGAGGAAGGTGTAGGTCTTGTCTATTCCATAGTTGGTTTTTGGAACAGTACCTGTGCTTATATCAAACTCTGGTTTGATGCATCACCCCACCTCTCCTTCCCCCTTAAGCAGGCATAAGAGTGTTTTCTAAATGTGAGACTCTGTTCTCTTTCCTAACTCAGTTCATGTGTTGCCATGTTTACAGGATCTTCCTAAGTGATATCTTATGATAAGTTTCTTTTTCTGTGTGACTTCTTTCACTTAGAATCATCGTACCTGAATCCACTCATTTTGCTGCTACTGGTCTTATGACATTGATTTCATGGCTGAGGGATATTCCATCGTACGTAAGTTCCACAATGTTTTGAACCATTTTTATATTTCCTGGGATATTTCAGGTGTACCCAGGTTGAGGTTCTTGTAAGCAGTGCAGCCCTCAATTTGGGGGTGGCTCTGTCTTATGGATTTTCAGTTTTCCCAAGGTATATTCCCTAGACTGGAAGTGCCCTTGGCTCTGTAGCTCTGTTGTTTACTTGTTTTAGGGAACACAATGCACTCCTCCAGTGAGGCAGTTGGCAACTTACATCCCGCCCATCAGCATAACAAGGCTCCCTGTTCTCCAGGGCCTGTCTTGCCTTTCTGGTTTTTACACATTTTGTGGATGTCCCTTTTGACCGGTGGGAAGTGATACTTCTTTGTAGTGCAGATTTGCATTGCCCGCTTGCTTGCTTGGCCAAAAAGGGCGTATGCGTTTTCTCCTGAATATATTCAGGAGAAAACGCATACGCCCTTTTTGGCCAAGTGCATCATTGTCGAAGTTGTGCCCCTCTTCCTGTGCTTTACAGGCGATTCTAACGTACCTCTTGAAATCTGTTTCCTGCTATTCTGCCTCGCATTCAAGTCCGCCTCGTTGCCTTCCCTCAACAGATTTTTGGACGATAGTTGGCCTTGATTACTCTGCCAGTTTGTGAATTGCTGTGCCCCTGAGCTCCATTTTTCAACTCGTTTTTTGTGAGCTGAACGCAAGTCCAAACATTTGGTTCAGGACCTATACTGGTTCCCGGTGGGTGGCTGAGACTTTGGTGAATTCTTCTTCCTGCCGGGAAATTAGAGTGACATGTGCCCATCCAAATGCCTAACAGCTACTCTCTCATTGGTTCTCCCTCTTCCCTTTCCTCCTCTGCCAAATGGGCAACCTGTGTGAACCAGGAGCTTAAAGGGGCTGTCTCTCCAAGTTGGGAGATTGATAGTAAAGCTGTTGGAAAGTCAAACCGGAGCACCAGGAGAGGGACTCTTCGTTGAGTTTTAGAAACCTTTCGTATTCACAGTGTGTCCATTCTCTAGGTTTCCCGTACATGTTATAGCTGTAGTAATATTCCCTTCAACCTGGAGAGGTGGGACCCATGGAATGGTTGCCATGCATTATTGCTTTAAAGGGTCTGCATTTGCTCACCCAATCTCACCAATCCTCTCAGTCCCAAGTGTCCAGCCTCATGCCACATCCAGCTGTCATCGTAGATAGGGTCATTCCAGGTTGCATCAGAGACCCTGAAGGAATTGTAAATAATTTCCCTGTTTCTTTGTTCTGTTTTTGAAATTCCTTTTTAGAGTGGGTTTGAGCTGATTCTCGCTGCCATGTTTATGCCAGTCTAGACACACTTGATTCCCTTACGGAGACATATCAATACATAGGTTTTAAGATTCTTACTAGTCAGATCTATTCCTCTGCGGGAAATATGGGGTTTTGAGTCCCTTTCACTGAGGAAGGTGTAGGTCTTGTCTATTCCATAGTTGGTTTTTGGAACAGTACCTGTGCTTATATCAAACTCTGGTTTGATGCATCACCCCACCTCTCCTTCCCCCTTAAGCAGGCATAAGAGTGTTTTCTAAATGTGAGACTCTGTTCTCTTTCCTAACTCAGTTCATGTGTTGCCATGTTTACAGGATCTTCCTAAGTGATATCTTATGATAAGTTTCTTTTTCTGTGTGACTTCTTTCACTTAGAATCATCGTACCTGAATCCACTCATTTTGCTGCTACTGGTCTTATGACATTGATTTCATGGCTGAGGGATATTCCATCGTACGTAAGTTCCACAATGTTTTGAACCATTTTTATATTTCCTGGGATATTTCAGGTGTACCCAGGTTGAGGTTCTTGTAAGCAGTGCAGCCCTCAATTTGGGGGTGGCTCTGTCTTATGGATTTTCAGTTTTCCCAAGGTATATTCCCTAGACTGGAAGTGCCCTTGGCTCTGTAGCTCTGTTGTTTACTTGTTTTAGGGAACACAATGCACTCCTCCAGTGAGGCAGTTGGCAACTTACATCCCGCCCATCAGCATAACAAGGCTCCCTGTTCTCCAGGGCCTGTCTTGCCTTTCTGGTTTTTACACATTTTGTGGATGTCCCTTTTGACCGGTGGGAAGTGATACTTCTTTGTAGTGCAGATTTGCATTGCCCGCTTGCTTGCTTGGCCAAAAAGGGCGTATGCGTTTTCTCCTGAATATATTCAGGAGAAAACGCATACGCCCTTTTTGGCCAAGTGCATCATTGTCGAAGTTGTGCCCCTCTTCCTGTGCTTTACAGGCGATTCTAACGTACCTCTTGAAATCTGTTTCCTGCTATTCTGCCTCGCATTCAAGTCCGCCTCGTTGCCTTCCCTCAACAGATTTTTGGACGATAGTTGGCCTTGATTACTCTGCCAGTTTGTGAATTGCTGTGCCCCTGAGCTCCATTTTTCAACTCGTTTTTTGTGAGCTGAACGCAAGTCCAAACATTTGGTTCAGGACCTATACTGGTTCCCGGTGGGTGGCTGAGACTTTGGTGAATTCTTCTTCCTGCCGGGAAATTAGAGTGACATGTGCCCATCCAAATGCCTAACAGCTACTCTCTCATTGGTTCTCCCTCTTCCCTTTCCTCCTCTGCCAAATGGGCAACCTGTGTGAACCAGGAGCTTAAAGGGGCTGTCTCTCCAAGTTGGGAGATTGATAGTAAAGCTGTTGGAAAGTCAAACCGGAGCACCAGGAGAGGGACTCTTCGTTGAGTTTTAGAAAACTTTCGTATTCACAGTGTGTCCATTCTCTAGGTTTCCCGTACATGTTATAGCTGTAGTAATATTCCCTTCAACCTGGAGAGGTGGGACCCATGGAATGGTTGCCATGCATTATTGCTTTAAAGGGTCTGCATTTGCTCACCCAATCTCACCAATCCTCTCAGTCCCAAGTGTCCAGCCTCATGCCACATCCAGCTGTCATCGTAGATAGGGTCATTCCAGGTTGCATCAGAGACCCTGAAGGAATTGTAAAGAATTTCCCTGTTTCTTTGTTCTGTTTTTGAAATTCCTTTTTAGAGTGGGTTTGAGCTGATTCTCGCTGCCATGTTTATGCCAGTCTAGACACACTTGATTCCCTTACGGAGACATATCAATACATAGGTTTTAAGATTCTTACTAGTCAGATCTATTCCTCTGCGGGAAATATGGGGTTTTGAGTCCCTTTCACTGAGGAAGGTGTAGGTCTTGTCTATTCCATAGTTGGTTTTTGGAACAGTACCTGTGCTTATATCAAACTCTGGTTTGATGCATCACCCCACCTCTCCTTCCCCCTTAAGCAGGCATAAGAGTGTTTTCTAAATGTGAGACTCTGTTCTCTTTCCTAACTCAGTTCATGTGTTGCCATGTTTACAGGATCTTCCTAAGTGATATCTTATGATAAGTTTCTTTTTCTGTGTGACTTCTTTCACTTAGAATCATCGTACCTGAATCCACTCATTTTGCTGCTACTGGTCTTATGACATTGATTTCATGGCTGAGGGATATTCCATCGTACGTAAGTTCCACAATGTTTTGAACCATTTTTATATTTCCTGGGATATTTCAGGTGTACCCAGGTTGAGGTTCTTGTAAGCAGTGCAGCCCTCAATTTGGGGGTGGCTCTGTCTTATGGATTTTCAGTTTTCCCAAGGTATATTCCCTAGACTGGAAGTGCCCTTGGCTCTGTAGCTCTGTTGTTTACTTGTTTTAGGGAACACAATGCACTCCTCCAGTGAGGCAGTTGGCAACTTACATCCCGCCCATCAGCATAACAAGGCTCCCTGTTCTCCAGGGCCTGTCTTGCCTTTCTGGTTTTTACACATTTTGTGGATGTCCCTTTTGACTGGTGGGAAGTGATACTTCTTTGTAGTGCAGATTTGCATTGCCCGCTTGCTTGCTTGGCCAAAAAGGGCGTATGCGTTTTCTCCTGAATATATTCAGGAGAAAACGCATACGCCCTTTTTGGCCAAGTGCATCATTGTCGAAGTTGTGCCCCTCTTCCTGTGCTTTACAGGCGATTCTAACGTACCTCTTGAAATCTGTTTCCTGCTATTCTGCCTCGCATTCAAGTCCGCCTCGTTGCCTTCCCTCAACAGATTTTTGGACGATAGTTGGCCTTGATTACTCTGCCAGTTTGTGAATTGCTGTGCCCCTGAGCTCCATTTTTCAACTCGTTTTTTGTGAGCTGAACGCAAGTCCAAACATTTGGTTCAGGACCTATACTGGTTCCCGGTGGGTGGCTGAGACTTTGGTGAATTCTTCTTCCTGCCGGGAAATTAGAGTGACATGTGCCCATCCAAATGCCTAACAGCTACTCTCTCATTGGTTCTCCCTCTTCCCTTTCCTCCTCTGCCAAATGGGCAACCTGTGTGAACCAGGAGCTTAAAGGGGCTGTCTCTCCAAGTTGGGAGATTGATAGTAAAGCTGTTGGAAAGTCAAACCGGAGCACCAGGAGAGGGACTCTTCGTTGAGTTTTAGAAACCTTTCGTATTCACAGTGTGTCCATTCTCTAGGTTTCCCGTACATGTTATAGCTGTAGTAATATTCCCTTCAACCTGGAGAGGTGGGACCCATGGAATGGTTGCCATGCATTATTGCTTTAAAGGGTCTGCATTTGCTCACCCAATCTCACCAATCCTCTCAGTCCCAAGTGTCCAGCCTCATGCCACATCCAGCTGTCATCGTAGATAGGGTCATTCCAGGTTGCATCAGAGACCCTGAAGGAATTGTAAATAATTTCCCTGTTTCTTTGTTCTGTTTTTGAAATTCCTTTTTAGAGTGGGTTTGAGCTGATTCTCGCTGCCATGTTTATGCCAGTCTAGACACACTTGATTCCCTTACGGAGACATATCAATACATAGGTTTTAAGATTCTTACTAGTCAGATCTATTCCTCTGCGGGAAATATGGGGTTTTGAGTCCCTTTCACTGAGGAAGGTGTAGGTCTTGTCTATTCCATAGTTGGTTTTTGGAACAGTACCTGTGCTTATATCAAACTCTGGTTTGATGCATCACCCCACCTCTCCTTCCCCCTTAAGCAGGCATAAGAGTGTTTTCTAAATGTGAGACTCTGTTCTCTTTCCTAACTCAGTTCATGTGTTGCCATGTTTACAGGATCTTCCTAAGTGATATCTTATGATAAGTTTCTTTTTCTGTGTGACTTCTTTCACTTAGAATCATCGTACCTGAATCCACTCATTTTGCTGCTACTGGTCTTATGACATTGATTTCATGGCTGAGGGATATTCCATCGTACGTAAGTTCCACAATGTTTTGAACCATTTTTATATTTCCTGGGATATTTCAGGTGTACCCAGGTTGAGGTTCTTGTAAGCAGTGCAGCCCTCAATTTGGGGGTGGCTCTGTCTTATGGATTTTCAGTTTTCCCAAGGTATATTCCCTAGACTGGAAGTGCCCTTGGCTCTGTAGCTCTGTTGTTTACTTGTTTTAGGGAACACAATGCACTCCTCCAGTGAGGCAGTTGGCAACTTACATCCCGCCCATCAGCATAACAAGGCTCCCTGTTCTCCAGGGCCTGTCTTGCCTTTCTGGTTTTTACACATTTTGTGGATGTCCCTTTTGACTGGTGGGAAGTGATACTTCTTTGTAGTGCAGATTTGCATTGCCCGCTTGCTTGCTTGGCCAAAAAGGGCGTATGCGTTTTCTCCTGAATATATTCAGGAGAAAACGCATACGCCCTTTTTGGCCAAGTGCATCATTGTCGAAGTTGTGCCCCTCTTCCTGTGCTTTACAGGCGATTCTAACGTACCTCTTGAAATCTGTTTCCTGCTATTCTGCCTCGCATTCAAGTCCGCCTCGTTGCCTTCCCTCAACAGATTTTTGGACGATAGTTGGCCTTGATTACTCTGCCAGTTTGTGAATTGCTGTGCCCCTGAGCTCCATTTTTCAACTCGTTTTTTGTGAGCTGAACGCAAGTCCAAACATTTGGTTCAGGACCTATACTGGTTCCCGGTGGGTGGCTGAGACTTTGGTGAATTCTTCTTCCTGCCGGGAAATTAGAGTGACATGTGCCCATCCAAATGCCTAACAGCTACTCTCTCATTGGTTCTCCCTCTTCCCTTTCCTCCTCTGCCAAATGGGCAACCTGTGTGAACCAGGAGCTTAAAGGGGCTGTCTCTCCAAGTTGGGAGATTGATAGTAAAGCTGTTGGAAAGTCAAACCGGAGCACCAGGAGAGGGACTCTTCGTTGAGTTTTAGAAACCTTTCGTATTCACAGTGTGTCCATTCTCTAGGTTTCCCGTACATGTTATAGCTGTAGTAATATTCCCTTCAACCTGGAGAGGTGGGACCCATGGAATGGTTGCCATGCATTATTGCTTTAAAGGGTCTGCATTTGCTCACCCAATCTCACCAATCCTCTCAGTCCCAAGTGTCCAGCCTCATGCCACATCCAGCTGTCATCGTAGATAGGGTCATTCCAGGTTGCATCAGAGACCCTGAAGGAATTGTAAAGAATTTCCCTGTTTCTTTGTTCTGTTTTTGAAATTCCTTTTTAGAGTGGGTTTGAGCTGATTCTCGCTGCCATGTTTATGCCAGTCTAGACACACTTGATTCCCTTACGGAGACATATCAATACATAGGTTTTAAGATTCTTACTAGTCAGATCTATTCCTCTGCGGGAAATATGGGGTTTTGAGTCCCTTTCACTGAGGAAGGTGTAGGTCTTGTCTATTCCATAGTTGGTTTTTGGAACAGTACCTGTGCTTATATCAAACTCTGGTTTGATGCATCACCCCACCTCTCCTTCCCCCTTAAGCAGGCATAAGAGTGTTTTCTAAATGTGAGACTCTGTTCTCTTTCCTAACTCAGTTCATGTGTTGCCATGTTTACAGGATCTTCCTAAGTGATATCTTATGATAAGTTTCTTTTTCTGTGTGACTTCTTTCACTTAGAATCATCGTACCTGAATCCACTCATTTTGCTGCTACTGGTCTTATGACATTGATTTCATGGCTGAGGGATATTCCATCGTACGTAAGTTCCACAATGTTTTGAACCATTTTTATATTTCCTGGGATATTTCAGGTGTACCCAGGTTGAGGTTCTTGTAAGCAGTGCAGCCCTCAATTTGGGAGTGGCTCTGTCTTATGGATTTTCAGTTTTCCCAAGGTATATTCCCTAGACTGGAAGTGCCCTTGGCTCTGTAGCTCTGTTGTTTACTTGTTTTAGGGAACACAATGCACTCCTCCAGTGAGGCAGTTGGCAACTTACATCCCGCCCATCAGCATAACAAGGCTCCCTGTTCTCCAGGGCCTGTCTTGCCTTTCTGGTTTTTTCATATTTTGTGGATGTCCCTTTTGACCGGTGGGAAGTGATACTTCTTTGTAGTGCAGATTTGCATTGCCCGCTTGCTTGCTTGGCCAAAAAGGGCGTATGCGTTTTCTCCTGAATATATTCAGGAGAAAACGCATACGCCCTTTTTGGCCAAGTGCATCATTGTCGAAGTTGTGCCCCTCTTCCTGTGCTTTACAGGCGATTCTAACGTACCTCTTGAAATCTGTTTCCTGCTATTCTGCCTCGCATTCAAGTCCGCCTCGTTGCCTTCCCTCAACAGATTTTTGGACGATAGTTGGCCTTGATTACTCTGCCAGTTTGTGAATTGCTGTGCCCCTGAGCTCCATTTTTCAACTCGTTTTTTGTGAGCTGAACGCAAGTCCAAACATTTGGTTCAGGACCTATACTGGTTCCCGGTGGGTGGCTGAGACTTTCGTGAATTCTTCTTCCTGCCGGGAAATTAGAGTGACATGTGCCCATCCAAATGCCTAACAGCTACTCTCTCATTGGTTCTCCCTCTTCCCTTTCCTCCTCTGCCAAATGGGCAACCTGTGTGAACCAGGAGCTTAAAGGGGCTGTCTCTCCAAGTTGGGAGATTGATAGTAAAGCTGTTGGAAAGTCAAACCGGAGCACCAGGAGAGGGACTCTTCGTTGAGTTTTAGAAACCTTTCGTATTCACAGTGTGTCCATTCTCTAGGTTTCCCGTACATGTTATAGCTGTAGTAATATTCCCTTCAACCTGGGGAGGTGGGACCCATGGAATGGTTGCCATGCATTATTGCTTTAAAGGGTCTGCATTTGCTCACCCAATCTCACCAATCCTCTCAGTCCCAAGTGTCCAGCCTCATGCCACATCCAGCTGTCATCGTAGATAGGGTCATTCCAGGTTGCATCAGAGACCCTGAAGGAATTGTAAAGAATTTCCCTGTTTCTTTGTTCTGTTTTTGAAATTCCTTTTTAGAGTGGGTTTGAGCTGATTCTCGCTGCCATGTTTATGCCAGTCTAGACACACTTGATTCCCTTACGGAGACATATCAATACATAGGTTTTAAGATTCTTACTAGTCAGATCTATTCCTCTGCGGGAAATATGGGGTTTTGAGTCCCTTTCACTGAGGAAGGTGTAGGTCTTGTCTATTCCATAGTTGGTTTTTGGAACAGTACCTGTGCTTATATCAAACTCTGGTTTGATGCATCACCCCACCTCTCCTTCCCCCTTAAGCAGGCATAAGAGTGTTTTCTAAATGTGAGACTCTGTTCTCTTTCCTAACTCAGTTCATGTGTTGCCATGTTTACAGGATCTTCCTAAGTGATATCTTATGATAAGTTTCTTTTTCTGTGTGACTTCTTTCACTTAGAATCATCGTACCTGAATCCACTCATTTTGCTGCTACTGGTCTTATGACATTGATTTCATGGCTGAGGGATATTCCATCGTACGTAAGTTCCACAATGTTTTGAACCATTTTTATATTTCCTGGGATATTTCAGGTGTACCCAGGTTGAGGTTCTTGTAAGCAGTGCAGCCCTCAATTTGGGGGTGGCTCTGTCTTATGGATTTTCAGTTTTCCCAAGGTATATTCCCTAGACTGGAAGTGCCCTTGGCTCTGTAGCTCTGTTGTTTACTTGTTTTAGGGAACACAATGCACTCCTCCAGTGAGGCAGTTGGCAACTTACATCCCGCCCATCAGCATAACAAGGCTCCCTGTTCTCCAGGGCCTGTCTTGCCTTTCTGGTTTTTACACATTTTGTGGATGTCCCTTTTGACCGGTGGGAAGTGATACTTCTTTGTAGTGCAGATTTGCATTGCCCGCTTGCTTGCTTGGCCAAAAAGGGCGTATGCGTTTTCTCCTGAATATATTCAGGAGAAAACGCATACGCCCTTTTTGGCCAAGTGCATCATTGTCGAAGTTGTGCCCCTCTTCCTGTGCTTTACAGGCGATTCTAACGTACCTCTTGAAATCTGTTTCCTGCTATTCTGCCTCGCATTCAAGTCCGCCTCGTTGCCTTCCCTCAACAGATTTTTGGACGATAGTTGGCCTTGATTACTCTGCCAGTTTGTGAATTGCTGTGCCCCTGAGCTCCATTTTTCAACTCGTTTTTTGTGAGCTGAACGCAAGTCCAAACATTTGGTTCAGGACCTATACTGGTTCCCGGTGGGTGGCTGAGACTTTGGTTAATTCTTCTTCCTGCCGGGAAATTAGAGTGACATGTGCCCATCCAAATGCCTAACAGCTACTCTCTCATTGGTTCTCCCTCTTCCCTTTCCTCCTCTGCCAAATGGGCAACCTGTGTGAACCAGGAGCTTAAAGGGGCTGTCTCTCCAAGTTGGGAGATTGATAGTAAAGCTGTTGGAAAGTCAAACCGGAGCACCAGGAGAGGGACTCTTCGTTGAGTTTTAGAAACCTTTCGTATTCACAGTGTGTCCATTCTCTAGGTTTCCCGTACATGTTATAGCTGTAGTAATATTCCCTTCAACCTGGAGAGGTGGGACCCATGGAATGGTTGCCATGCATTATTGCTTTAAAGGGTCTGCATTTGCTCACCCAATCTCACCAATCCTCTCAGTCCCAAGTGTCCAGCCTCATGCCACATCCAGCTGTCATCGTAGATAGGGTCATTCCAGGTTGCATCAGAGACCCTGAAGGAATTGTAAAGAATTTCCCTGTTTCTTTGTTCTGTTTTTGAAATTCCTTTTTAGAGTGGGTTTGAGCTGATTCTCGCTGCCATGTTTATGCCAGTCTAGACACACTTGATTCCCTTACGGAGACATATCAATACATAGGTTTTAAGATTCTTACTAGTCAGATCTATTCCTCTGCGGGAAATATGGGGTTTTGAGTCCCTTTCACTGAGGAAGGTGTAGGTCTTGTCTATTCCATAGTTGGTTTTTGGAACAGTACCTGTGCTTATATCAAACTCTGGTTTGATGCATCACCCCACCTCTCCTTCCCCCTTAAGCAGGCATAAGAGTGTTTTCTAAATGTGAGACTCTGTTCTCTTTCCTAACTCAGTTCATGTGTTGCCATGTTTACAGGATCTTCCTAAGTGATATCTTATGATAAGTTTCTTTTTCTGTGTGACTTCTTTCACTTAGAATCATCGTACCTGAATCCACTCATTTTGCTGCTACTGGTCTTATGACATTGATTTCATGGCTGAGGGATATTCCATCGTACGTAAGTTCCACAATGTTTTGAACCATTTTTATATTTCCTGGGATATTTCAGGTGTACCCAGGTTGAGGTTCTTGTAAGCAGTGCAGCCCTCAATTTGGGGGTGGCTCTGTCTTATGGATTTTCAGTTTTCCCAAGGTATATTCCCTAGACTGGAAGTGCCCTTGGCTCTGTAGCTCTGTTGTTTACTTGTTTTAGGGAACACAATGCACTCCTCCAGTGAGGCAGTTGGCAACTTACATCCCGCCCATCAGCATAACAAGGCTCCCTGTTCTCCAGGGCCTGTCTTGCCTTTCTGGTTTTTACACATTTTGTGGATGTCCCTTTTGACCGGTGGGAAGTGATACTTCTTTGTAGTGCAGATTTGCATTGCCCGCTTGCTTGCTTGGCCAAAAAGGGCGTATGCGTTTTCTCCTGAATATATTCAGGAGAAAACGCATACGCCCTTTTTGGCCAAGTGCATCATTGTCGAAGTTGTGCCCCTCTTCCTGTGCTTTACAGGCGATTCTAACGTACCTCTTGAAATCTGTTTCCTGCTATTCTGCCTCGCATTCAAGTCCGCCTCGTTGCCTTCCCTCAACAGATTTTTGGACGATAGTTGGCCTTGATTACTCTGCCAGTTTGTGAATTGCTGTGCCCCTGAGCTCCATTTTTCAACTCGTTTTTTGTGAGCTGAACGCAAGTCCAAACATTTGGTTCAGGACCTATACTGGTTCCCGGTGGGTGGCTGAGACTTTCGTGAATTCTTCTTCCTGCCGGGAAATTAGAGTGACATGTGCCCATCCAAATGCCTAACAGCTACTCTCTCATTGGTTCTCCCTCTTCCCTTTCCTCCTCTGCCAAATGGGCAACCTGTGTGAACCAGGAGCTTAAAGGGGCTGTCTCTCCAAGTTGGGAGATTGATAGTAAAGCTGTTGGAAAGTCAAACCGGAGCACCAGGAGAGGGACTCTTCGTTGAGTTTTAGAAACCTTTCGTATTCACAGTGTGTCCATTCTCTAGGTTTCCCGTACATGTTATAGCTGTAGTAATATTCCCTTCAACCTGGAGAGGTGGGACCCATGGAATGGTTGCCATGCATTATTGCTTTAAAGGGTCTGCATTTGCTCACCCAATCTCACCAATCCTCTCAGTCCCAAGTGTCCAGCCTCATGCCACATCCAGCTGTCATCGTAGATAGGGTCATTCCAGGTTGCATCAGAGACCCTGAAGGAATTGTAAAGAATTTCCCTGTTTCTTTGTTCTGTTTTTGAAATTCCTTTTTAGAGTGGGTTTGAGCTGATTCTCGCTGCCATGTTTATGCCAGTCTAGACACACTTGATTCCCTTACGGAGACATATCAATACATAGGTTTTAAGATTCTTACTAGTCAGATCTATTCCTCTGCGGGAAATATGGGGTTTTGAGTCCCTTTCACTGAGGAAGGTGTAGGTCTTGTCTATTCCATAGTTGGTTTTTGGAACAGTACCTGTGCTTATATCAAACTCTGGTTTGATGCATCACCCCACCTCTCCTTCCCCCTTAAGCAGGCATAAGAGTGTTTTCTAAATGTGAGACTCTGTTCTCTTTCCTAACTCAGTTCATGTGTTGCCATGTTTACAGGATCTTCCTAAGTGATATCTTATGATAAGTTTCTTTTTCTGTGTGACTTCTTTCACTTAGAATCATCGTACCTGAATCCACTCATTTTGCTGCTACTGGTCTTATGACATTGATTTCATGGCTGAGGGATATTCCATCGTACGTAAGTTCCACAATGTTTTGAACCATTTTTATATTTCCTGGGATATTTCAGGTGTACCCAGGTTGAGGTTCTTGTAAGCAGTGCAGCCCTCAATTTGGGGGTGGCTCTGTCTTATGGATTTTCAGTTTTCCCAAGGTATATTCCCTAGACTGGAAGTGCCCTTGGCTCTGTAGCTCTGTTGTTTACTTGTTTTAGGGAACACAATGCACTCCTCCAGTGAGGCAGTTGGCAACTTACATCCCGCCCATCAGCATAACAAGGCTCCCTGTTCTCCAGGGCCTGTCTTGCCTTTCTGGTTTTTACACATTTTGTGGATGTCCCTTTTGACCGGTGGGAAGTGATACTTCTTTGTAGTGCAGATTTGCATTGCCCGCTTGCTTGCTTGGCCAAAAAGGGCGTATGCGTTTTCTCCTGAATATATTCAGGAGAAAACGCATACGCCCTTTTTGGCCAAGTGCATCATTGTCGAAGTTGTGCCCCTCTTCCTGTGCTTTACAGGCGATTCTAACGTACCTCTTGAAATCTGTTTCCTGCTATTCTGCCTCGCATTCAAGTCCGCCTCGTTGCCTTCCCTCAACAGATTTTTGGACGATAGTTGGCCTTGATTACTCTGCCAGTTTGTGAATTGCTGTGCCCCTGAGCTCCATTTTTCAACTCGTTTTTTGTGAGCTGAACGCAAGTCCAAACATTTGGTTCAGGACCTATACTGGTTCCCGGTGGGTGGCTGAGACTTTGGTGAATTCTTCTTCCTGCCGGGAAATTAGAGTGACATGTGCCCATCCAAATGCCTAACAGCTACTCTCTCATTGGTTCTCCCTCTTCCCTTTCCTCCTCTGCCAAATGGGCAACCTGTGTGAACCAGGAGCTTAAAGGGGCTGTCTCTCCAAGTTGGGAGATTGATAGTAAAGCTGTTGGAAAGTCAAACCGGAGCACCAGGAGAGGGACTCTTCGTTGAGTTTTAGAAACCTTTCGTATTCACAGTGTGTCCATTCTCTAGGTTTCCCGTACATGTTATAGCTGTAGTAATATTCCCTTCAACCTGGAGAGGTGGGACCCATGGAATGGTTGCCATGCATTATTGCTTTAAAGGGTCTGCATTTGCTCACCCAATCTCACCAATCCTCTCAGTCCCAAGTGTCCAGCCTCATGCCACATCCAGCTGTCATCGTAGATAGGGTCATTCCAGGTTGCATCAGAGACCCTGAAGGAATTGTAAAGAATTTCCCTGTTTCTTTGTTCTGTTTTTGAAATTCCTTTTTAGAGTGGGTTTGAGCTGATTCTCGCTGCCATGTTTATGCCAGTCTAGACACACTTGATTCCCTTACGGAGACATATCAATACATAGGTTTTAAGATTCTTACTAGTCAGATCTATTCCTCTGCGGGAAATATGGGGTTTTGAGTCCCTTTCACTGAGGAAGGTGTAGGTCTTGTCTATTCCATAGTTGGTTTTTGGAACAGTACCTGTGCTTATATCAAACTCTGGTTTGATGCATCACCCCACCTCTCCTTCCCCCTTAAGCAGGCATAAGAGTGTTTTCTAAATGTGAGACTCTGTTCTCTTTCCTAACTCAGTTCATGTGTTGCCATGTTTACAGGATCTTCCTAAGTGATATCTTATGATAAGTTTCTTTTTCTGTGTGACTTCTTTCACTTAGAATCATCGTACCTGAATCCACTCATTTTGCTGCTACTGGTCTTATGACATTGATTTCATGGCTGAGGGATATTCCATCGTACGTAAGTTCCACAATGTTTTGAACCATTTTTATATTTCCTGGGATATTTCAGGTGTACCCAGGTTGAGGTTCTTGTAAGCAGTGCAGCCCTCAATTTGGGGGTGGCTCTGTCTTATGGATTTTCAGTTTTCCCAAGGTATATTCCCTAGACTGGAAGTGCCCTTGGCTCTGTAGCTCTGTTGTTTACTTGTTTTAGGGAACACAATGCACTCCTCCAGTGAGGCAGTTGGCAACTTACATCCCGCCCATCAGCATAACAAGGCTCCCTGTTCTCCAGGGCCTGTCTTGCCTTTCTGGTTTTTACACATTTTGTGGATGTCCCTTTTGACCGGTGGGAAGTGATACTTCTTTGTAGTGCAGATTTGCATTGCCCGCTTGCTTGCTTGGCCAAAAAGGGCGTATGCGTTTTCTCCTGAATATATTCAGGAGAAAACGCATACGCCCTTTTTGGCCAAGTGCATCATTGTCGAAGTTGTGCCCCTCTTCCTGTGCTTTACAGGCGATTCTAACGTACCTCTTGAAATCTGTTTCCTGCTATTCTGCCTCGCATTCAAGTCCGCCTCGTTGCCTTCCCTCAACAGATTTTTGGACGATAGTTGGCCTTGATTACTCTGCCAGTTTGTGAATTGCTGTGCCCCTGAGCTCCATTTTTCAACTCGTTTTTTGTGAGCTGAACGCAAGTCCAAACATTTGGTTCAGGACCTATACTGGTTCCCGGTGGGTGGCTGAGACTTTGGTGAATTCTTCTTCCTGCCGGGAAATTAGAGTGACATGTGCCCATCCAAATGCCTAACAGCTACTCTCTCATTGGTTCTCCCTCTTCCCTTTCCTCCTCTGCCAAATGGGCAACCTGTGTGAACCAGGAGCTTAAAGGGGCTGTCTCTCCAAGTTGGGAGATTGATAGTAAAGCTGTTGGAAAGTCAAACCGGAGCACCAGGAGAGGGACTCTTCGTTGAGTTTTAGAAACCTTTCGTATTCACAGTGTGTCCATTCTCTAGGTTTCCCGTACATGTTATAGCTGTAGTAATATTCCCTTCAACCTGGAGAGGTGGGACCCATGGAATGGTTGCCATGCATTATTGCTTTAAAGGGTCTGCATTTGCTCACCCAATCTCACCAATCCTCTCAGTCCCAAGTGTCCAGCCTCATGCCACATCCAGCTGTCATCGTAGATAGGGTCATTCCAGGTTGCATCAGAGACCCTGAAGGAATTGTAAAGAATTTCCCTGTTTCTTTGTTCTGTTTTTGAAATTCCTTTTTAGAGTGGGTTTGAGCTGATTCTCGCTGCCATGTTTATGCCAGTCTAGACACACTTGATTCCCTTACGGAGACATATCAATACATAGGTTTTAAGATTCTTACTAGTCAGATCTATTCCTCTGCGGGAAATATGGGGTTTTGAGTCCCTTTCACTGAGGAAGGTGTAGGTCTTGTCTATTCCATAGTTGGTTTTTGGAACAGTACCTGTGCTTATATCAAACTCTGGTTTGATGCATCACCCCACCTCTCCTTCCCCCTTAAGCAGGCATAAGAGTGTTTTCTAAATGTGAGACTCTGTTCTCTTTCCTAACTCAGTTCATGTGTTGCCATGTTTACAGGATCTTCCTAAGTGATATCTTATGATAAGTTTCTTTTTCTGTGTGACTTCTTTCACTTAGAATCATCGTACCTGAATCCACTCATTTTGCTGCTACTGGTCTTATGACATTGATTTCATGGCTGAGGGATATTCCATCGTACGTAAGTTCCACAATGTTTTGAACCATTTTTATATTTCCTGGGATATTTCAGGTGTACCCAGGTTGAGGTTCTTGTAAGCAGTGCAGCCCTCAATTTGGGGGTGGCTCTGTCTTATGGATTTTCAGTTTTCCCAAGGTATATTCCCTAGACTGGAAGTGCCCTTGGCTCTGTAGCTCTGTTGTTTACTTGTTTTAGGGAACACAATGCACTCCTCCAGTGAGGCAGTTGGCAACTTACATCCCGCCCATCAGCATAACAAGGCTCCCTGTTCTCCAGGGCCTGTCTTGCCTTTCTGGTTTTTACACATTTTGTGGATGTCCCTTTTGACCGGTGGGAAGTGATACTTCTTTGTAGTGCAGATTTGCATTGCCCGCTTGCTTGCTTGGCCAAAAAGGGCGTATGCGTTTTCTCCTGAATATATTCAGGAGAAAACGCATACGCCCTTTTTGGCCAAGTGCATCATTGTCGAAGTTGTGCCCCTCTTCCTGTGCTTTACAGGCGATTCTAACGTACCTCTTGAAATCTGTTTCCTGCTATTCTGCCTCGCATTCAAGTCCGCCTCGTTGCCTTCCCTCAACAGATTTTTGGACGATAGTTGGCCTTGATTACTCTGCCAGTTTGTGAATTGCTGTGCCCCTGAGCTCCATTTTTCAACTCGTTTTCTGTGAGCTGAACGCAAGTCCAAACATTTGGTTCAGGACCTATACTGGTTCCCGGTGGGTGGCTGAGACTTTGGTGAATTCTTCTTCCTGCCGGGAAATTAGAGTGACATGTGCCCATCCAAATGCCTAACAGCGACTCTCTCATTGGTTCTCCCTCTTCCCTTTCCTCCTCTGCCAAATGGGCAACCTGTGTGAACCAGGAGCTTAAAGGGGCTGTCTCTCCAAGTTGGGAGATTGATAGTAAAGCTGTTGGAAAGTCAAACCGGAGCACCAGGAGAGGGACTCTTCGTTGAGTTTTAGAAACCTTTCGTATTCACAGTGTGTCCATTCTCTAGGTTTCCCGTACATGTTATAGCTGTAGTAATATTCCCTTCAACCTGGAGAGGTGGGACCCATGGAATGGTTGCCATGCATTATTGCTTTAAAGGGTCTGCATTTGCTCACCCAATCTCACCAATCCTCTCAGTCCCAAGTGTCCAGCCTCATGCCACATCCAGCTGTCATCGTAGATAGGGTCATTCCAGGTTGCATCAGAGACCCTGAAGGAATTGTAAAGAATTTCCCTGTTTCTTTGTTCTGTTTTTGAAATTCCTTTTTAGAGTGGGTTTGAGCTGATTCTCGCTGCCATGTTTATGCCAGTCTAGACACACTTGATTCCCTTACGGAGACATATCAATACATAGGTTTTAAGATTCTTACTAGTCAGATCTATTCCTCTGCGGGAAATATGGGGTTTTGAGTCCCTTTCACTGAGGAAGGTGTAGGTCTTGTCTATTCCATAGTTGGTTTTTGGAACAGTACCTGTGCTTATATCAAACTCTGGTTTGATGCATCACCCCACCTCTCCTTCCCCCTTAAGCAGGCATAAGAGTGTTTTCTAAATGTGAGACTCTGTTCTCTTTCCTAACTCAGTTCATGTGTAGCCATGTTTACAGGATCTTCCTAAGTGATATCTTATGATAAGTTTCTTTTCCTGTGTGACTTCTTTCCCTTAGAATCATCGTACCTGAATCCACTCATTTTGCTGCTACTGGTCTTATGACATTGATTTCATGGCTGAGGGATATTCCATCGTACGTAAGTTCCACAATGTTTTGAACCATTTTTATATTTCCTGGGATATTTCAGGTGTACCCAGGTTGAGGTTCTTGTAAGCAGTGCAGCCCTCAATTTGGGGGTGGCTCTGTCTTATGGATTTTCAGTTTTCCCAAGGTATATTCCCTAGACTGGAAGTGCCCTTGGCTCTGTAGCTCTGTTGTTTACTTGTTTTAGGGAACACAATGCACTCCTCCAGTGAGGCAGTTGGCAACTTACATCCCGCCCATCAGCATAACAAGGCTCCCTGTTCTCCAGGGCCTGTCTTGCCTTTCTGGTTTTTACACATTTTGTGGATGTCCCTTTTGACCGGTGGGAAGTGATACTTCTTTGTAGTGCAGATTTGCATTGCCCGCTTGCTTGCTTGGCCAAAAAGGGCGTATGCGTTTTCTCCTGAATATATTCAGGAGAAAACGCATACGCCCTTTTTG
Organism: Mesoplodon mirus; assembly: GCF_964341445.2. Classification (NCBI taxonomy): domain Eukaryota; kingdom Metazoa; phylum Chordata; class Mammalia; order Artiodactyla; family Ziphiidae; genus Mesoplodon; species Mesoplodon mirus. Next base: position 2,993,763 of record NW_028295782.1, read on the forward strand.
GCCAAGTGCATCATTGTCGAAGTTGTGCCCCTCTTCCTGTGCTTTACAGGCGATTCTAACGTACCTCTTGAAATCTGTTTCCTGCTATTCTGCCTCGCATTCAAGTCCGCCTCGTTGCCTTCCCTCAACAGATTTTTGGACGATAGTTGGCCTTGATTACTCTGCCAGTTTGTGAATTGCTGTGCCCCTGAGCTCCATTTTTCAACTCGTTTTCTGTGAGCTGAACGCAAGTCCAAACATTTGGTTCAGGACCTATACTGGTTCCCGGTGGGTGGCTGAGACTTTGGTGAATTCTTCTTCCTGCCGGGAAATTAGAGTGACATGTGCCCATCCAAATGCCTAACAGCTACTCTCTCATTGGTTCTCCCTCTTCCCTTTCCTCCTCTGCCAAATGGGCAACCTGTGTGAACCAGGAGCTTAAAGGGGCTGTCTCTCCAAGTTGGGAGATTGATAGTAAAGCTGTTGGAAAGTCAAACCGGAGCACCAGGAGAGGGACTCTTCGTTGAGTTTTAGAAACCTTTCGTATTCACAGTGTGTCCATTCTCTAGGTTTCCCGTACATGTTATAGCTGTAGTAATATTCCCTTCAACCTGGAGAGGTGGGACCCATGGAATGGTTGCCATGCATTATTGCTTTAAAGGGTCTGCATTTGCTCACCCAATCTCACCAATCCTCTCAGTCCCAAGTGTCCAGCCTCATGCCACATCCAGCTGTCATCGTAGATAGGGTCATTCCAGGTTGCATCAGAGACCCTGAAGGAATTGTAAAGAATTTCCCTGTTTCTTTGTTCTGTTTTTGAAATTCCTTTTTAGAGTGGGTTTGAGCTGATTCTCGCTGCCATGTTTATGCCAGTCTAGACACACTTGATTCCCTTACGGAGACATATCAATACATAGGTTTTAAGATTCTTACTAGTCAGATCTATTCCTCTGCGGGAAATATGGGGTTTTGAGTCCCTTTCACTGAGGAAGGTGTAGGTCTTGTCTATTCCATAGTTGGTTTTTGGAACAGTACCTGTGCTTATATCAAACTCTGGTTTGATGCATCACCCCACCTCTCCTTCCCCCTTAAGCAGGCATAAGAGTGTTTTCTAAATGTGAGACTCTGTTCTCTTTCCTAACTCAGTTCATGTGTAGCCATGTTTACAGGATCTTCCTAAGTGATATCTTATGATAAGTTTCTTTTCCTGTGTGACTTCTTTCCCTTAGAATCATCGTACCTGAATCCACTCATTTTGCTGCTACTGGTCTTATGACATTGATTTCATGGCTGAGGGATATTCCATCGTACGTAAGTTCCACAATGTTTTGAACCATTTTTATATTTCCTGGGATATTTCAGGTGTACCCAGGTTGAGGTTCTTGTAAGCAGTGCAGCCCTCAATTTGGGGGTGGCTCTGTCTTATGGATTTTCAGTTTTCCCAAGGTATATTCCCTAGACTGGAAGTGCCCTTGGCTCTGTAGCTCTGTTGTTTACTTGTTTTAGGGAACACAATGCACTCCTCCAGTGAGGCAGTTGGCAACTTACATCCCGCCCATCAGCATAACAAGGCTCCCTGTTCTCCAGGGCCTGTCTTGCCTTTCTGGTTTTTACACATTTTGTGGATGTCCCTTTTGACCGGTGGGAAGTGATACTTCTTTGTAGTGCAGATTTGCATTGCCCGCTTGCTTGCTTGGCCAAAAAGGGCGTATGCGTTTTCTCCTGAATATATTCAGGAGAAAACGCATACGCCCTTTTTGGCCAAGTGCATCATTGTCGAAGTTGTGCCCCTCTTCCTGTGCTTTACAGGCGATTCTAACGTACCTCTTGAAATCTGTTTCCTGCTATTCTGCCTCGCATTCAAGTCCGCCTCGTTGCCTTCCCTCAACAGATTTTTGGACGATAGTTGGCCTTGATTACTCTGCCAGTTTGTGAATTGCTGTGCCCCTGAGCTCCATTTTTCAACTCGTTTTCTGTGAGCTGAACGCAAGTCCAAACATTTGGTTCAGGAACTATACTGGTTCCCGGTGGGTGGCTGAGACTTTGGTGAATTCTTCTTCCTGCCGGGAAATTAGAGTGACATGTGCCCATCCAAATGCCTAACAGCTACTCTCTCATTGGTTCTCCCTCTTCCCTTTCCTCCTCTGCCAAATGGGCAACCTGTGTGAACCAGGAGCTTAAAGGGGCTGTCTCTCCAAGTTGGGAGATTGATAGTAAAGCTGTTGGAAAGTCAAACCGGAGCACCAGGAGAGGGACTCTTCGTTGAGTTTTAGAAACCTTTCGTATTCACAGTGTGTCCATTCTCTAGGTTTCCCGTACATGTTATAGCTGTAGTAATATTCCCTTCAACCTGGAGAGGTGGGACCCATGGAATGGTTGCCATGCATTATTGCTTTAACGGGTCGGCATTTGCTCACCCAATCTCACCAATCCTCTCAGTCCCAAGTGTCCAGCCTCATGCCACATCCAGCTGTCATCGTAGATAGGGTCATTCCAGGTTGCATCAGAGACCCTGAAGGAATTGTAAAGAATTTCCCTGTTTCTTTGTTCTGTTTTTGAAATTCCTTTTTAGAGTGGGTTTGAGCTGATTCTCGCTGCCATGTTTATGCCAGTCTAGATACACTTGATTCCCTTACGGAGACATATCAATACATAGGTTTTAAGATTCTTACTAGTCAGATCTATTCCTCTGCGGGAAATATGGGGTTTTGAGTCCCTTTCACTGAGGAAGGTGTAGGTCTTGTCTATTCCATAGTTGGTTTTTGGAACAGTACCTGTGCTTATATCAAACTCTGGTTTGATGCATCACCCCACCTCTCCTTCCCCCTTAAGCAGGCATAAGAGTGTTTTCTAAATGTGAGACTCTGTTCTCTTTGCTAACTCAGTTCATGTGTAGCCATGTTTACAGGATCTTCCTAAGTGATATCTTATGATAAGTTTCTTTTCCTGTGTGACTTCTTTCCCTTAGAATCATCGTACCTGAATCCACTCATTTTGCTGCTACTGGTCTTATGACATTGATTTCGTGGCTGAGGGATAGTCCATCGTACGTAAGTTCCACAATGTTTGGAACCATTTTTATATTTCCTGGGATATTTCAGGTGTACCCAGGTTGAGGTTCTTGTAAGCAGTGCAGCCCTCAATTTGGGGGTGGCTCTGTCTTATGGATTTTCAGTTTTCCCAAGGTATATTCCCTAGACTGGAAGTGCCCTTGGCTCTGTAGCTCTGTTGTTTACTTGTTTTAGGGAACACAATGCACTCCTCCAGTGAGGCAGTTGGCCACTTACATCCCGCCCATCAGCATAACAAGGCTCCCTGTTCTCCAGGGCCTGTCTTGCCTTTCTGGTTTTTACACATTTTGTGGATGTCCCTTTTGACCGTTGGGAAGTGATACTTCTTTGTAGTGCAGATTTGCATTGCCCGCTTGCTTGCTTGGCCAAAAAGGGCGTATGCGTTTTCTCCTGAATATATTCAGGAGAAAACGCATACGCCCTTTTTGGCCAAGTGCATCATTGTCGAAGTTGTGCCCCTCTTCCTGTGCTTTACAGGCGATTCTAACGTACCTCTTGAAATCTGTTTCCTGCTATTCTGCCTCGCATTCAAGTCCGCCTCGTTGCCTTCCCTCAACAGATTTTTGGACGATAGTTGGCCTTGATTACTCTGCCAGTTTGTGAATTGCTGTGCCCCTGAGCTCCATTTTTCAACTCGTTTTCTGTGAGCTGAACGCAAGTCCAAACATTTGGTTCAGGACCTATACTGGTTCCCGGTGGGTGGCTGAGACTTTGGTGAATTCTTCTTCCTGCCGGGAAATTAGAGTGACATGTGCCCATCCAAATGCCTAACAGCTACTCTCTCATTGGTTCTCCCTCTTCCCTTTCCTCCTCTGCCAAATGGGCAACCTGTGTGAACCAGGAGCTTAAAGGGGCTGTCTCTCCAAGTTGGGAGATTGATAGTAAAGCTGTTGGAAAGTCAAACCGGAGCACCAGGAGAGGGACTCTTCGTTGAGTTTTAGAAACCTTTCGTATTCACAGTGTGTCCATTCTCTAGGTTTCCCGTACATGTTATAGCTGTAGTAATATTCCCTTCAACCTGGAGAGGTGGGACCCATGGAATGGTTGCCATGCATTATTGCTTTAAAGGGTCTGCATTTGCTCACCCAATCTCACCAATCCTCTCAGTCCCAAGTGTCCAGCCTCATGCCACATCCAGCTGTCATCGTAGATAGGGTCATTCCAGGTTGCATCAGAGACCCTGAAGGAATTGTAAAGAATTTCCCTGTTTCTTTGTTCTGTTTTTGAAATTCCTTTTTAGAGTGGGTTTGAGCTGATTCTCGCTGCCATGTTTATGCCAGTCTAGACACACTTGATTCCCTTACGGAGACATATCAATACATAGGTTTTAAGATTCTTACTAGTCAGATCTATTCCTCTGCGGGAAATATGGGGTTTTGAGTCCCTTTCACTGAGGAAGGTGTAGGTCTTGTCTATTCCATAGTTGGTTTTTGGAACAGTACCTGTGCTTATATCAAACTCTGGTTTGATGCATCACCCCACCTCTCCTTCCCCCTTAAGCAGGCATAAGAGTGTTTTCTAAATGTGAGACTCTGTTCTCTTTCCTAACTCAGTTCATGTGTAGCCATGTTTACAGGATCTTCCTAAGTGATATCTTATGATAAGTTTCTTTTCCTGTGTGACTTCTTTCCCTTAGAATCATCGTACCTGAATCCACTCATTTTGCTGCTACTGGTCTTATGACATTGATTTCATGGCTGAGGGATATTCCATCGTACGTAAGTTCCACAATGTTTTGAACCATTTTTATATTTCCTGGGATATTTCAGGTGTACCCAGGTTGAGGTTCTTGTAAGCAGTGCAGCCCTCAATTTGGGGGTGGCTCTGTCTTATGGATTTTCAGTTTTCCCAAGGTATATTCCCTAGACTGGAAGTGCCCTTGGCTCTGTAGCTCTGTTGTTTACTTGTTTTAGGGAACACAATGCACTCCTCCAGTGAGGCAGTTGGCAACTTACATCCCGCCCATCAGCATAACAAGGCTCCCTGTTCTCCAGGGCCTGTCTTGCCTTTCTGGTTTTTACACATTTTGTGGATGTCCCTTTTGACCGGTGGGAAGTGATACTTCTTTGTAGTGCAGATTTGCATTGCCCGCTTGCTTGCTTGGCCAAAAAGGGCGTATGCGTTTTCTCCTGAATATATTCAGGAGAAAACGCATACGCCCTTTTTGGCCAAGTGCATCATTGTCGAAGTTGTGCCCCTCTTCCTGTGCTTTACAGGCGATTCTAACGTACCTCTTGAAATCTGTTTCCTGCTATTCTGCCTCGCATTCAAGTCCGCCTCGTTGCCTTCCCTCAACAGATTTTTGGACGATAGTTGGCCTTGATTACTCTGCCAGTTTGTGAATTGCTGTGCCCCTGAGCTCCATTTTTCAACTCGTTTTCTGTGAGCTGAACGCAAGTCCAAACATTTGGTTCAGGAACTATACTGGTTCCCGGTGGGTGGCTGAGACTTTGGTGAATTCTTCTTCCTGCCGGGAAATTAGAGTGACATGTGCCCATCCAAATGCCTAACAGCTACTCTCTCATTGGTTCTCCCTCTTCCCTTTCCTCCTCTGCCAAATGGGCAACCTGTGTGAACCAGGAGCTTAAAGGGGCTGTCTCTCCAAGTTGGGAGATTGATAGTAAAGCTGTTGGAAAGTCAAACCGGAGCACCAGGAGAGGGACTCTTCGTTGAGTTTTAGAAACCTTTCGTATTCACAGTGTGTCCATTCTCTAGGTTTCCCGTACATGTTATAGCTGTAGTAATATTCCCTTCAACCTGGAGAGGTGGGACCCATGGAATGGTTGCCATGCATTATTGCTTTAACGGGTCGGCATTTGCTCACCCAATCTCACCAATCCTCTCAGTCCCAAGTGTCCAGCCTCATGCCACATCCAGCTGTCATCGTAGATAGGGTCATTCCAGGTTGCATCAGAGACCCTGAAGGAATTGTAAAGAATTTCCCTGTTTCTTTGTTCTGTTTTTGAAATTCCTTTTTAGAGTGGGTTTGAGCTGATTCTCGCTGCCATGTTTATGCCAGTCTAGATACACTTGATTCCCTTACGGAGACATATCAATACATAGGTTTTAAGATTCTTACTAGTCAGATCTATTCCTCTGCGGGAAATATGGGGTTTTGAGTCCCTTTCACTGAGGAAGGTGTAGGTCTTGTCTATTCCATAGTTGGTTTTTGGAACAGTACCTGTGCT